>NC_133330.1:175335162-176057609 GCF_042186555.1 Aquarana catesbeiana
CCATAAAATAATTAACATATTGCTGTCTAACTTGACGGGCACTTTGGGGGGCCAAGCCAGTACGGACAGTATCCAGGCCTGTAAGGTTGGCTTCTATTTGTCCGGCCTCAGGCCCAACTGTGCCTATATAATTGGTAGAATGCTTGTTTAAAAAGTTGTGCAGAATGCAGCACGATAAAATGATAAAATTAAGTTTGTATTCCGCCAAATTAATGGCTGTTTGAAACAGGCGGAACCGGCTGGCCAGAATTCCAAACGCATTCTCAACCACTCTTCTAGCTCTGGCCAGCCGGTAATTAAAAACCCTCCTCTCCGGGGTGAGGGTTCTTTGGGGGAATGGCCTCATGAGGTGCTTGCTGAGAGCGAAGGCTTCATCGGCAATGAAGACAAAGGGGAGTCCTTCCACGTTATCCTCATCAGGTGGCAATCCCAGGCCACCACTCTGGAGACGCTGGCAGAACTCCGTCTGGGCAAATACTCCTCCATCCGACATCCGGCCATTCTTCCCCACGTCCACATATAAAAAATCATAGTGTGCCGACACCACCGCCATTAAAACAATACTGTGGAACCCCTTATAATTAAAATAATATGACCCCGAATGGGGTGGTGGCACAATGTGGACATGTTTCCCATCTATAGCCCCTCCACAATTGGGAAAGTCCCAACGGCTGGCAAAATGGGATGCCACAGTCTGCCATTCCTGTGGCGTTGAAGGAAACTGGGGAATCAAACAAGAAAACCAAAATCAATTAATTTGGAAGCTAACATTGCAAGAAAATTAGACAATTAAAAACATTATTCCCCAGCATCAGTATAACATTCAATAATTTAATTCTTCTGGAATAACTAATATGGAAAGGCACACTTATCAGATTGCTCACCCCCTCTGATGGAACATTGATTACATTTTAGGGGGTTGTGAAATCCCTAAAAAAAATTACTTTTAGGACACGCAGGAATTTAGGGACTAAAAAGGCTACAAGACTGCAGTTGTCGCACTCTGCAGGTGCAGTTGCTAACCAGCTTACAGTAAATGAGGTAATGTAAAAAGGCATTCATGTTGCAAGGAGTACACAATCACAGGCAAGGGCAATTAATGAAAACACTTTGAGGCTTGCATATGATTTGATGATGGAAATCAGCAGAGCTTCTGCTCATTTACTAAAGCACTGGAACAAATGCACTTGTAGAGTGCACATGCATTTTGCAAACTGCAACATATATTTGCTTTAGACAAATCAACACCACAGAACATTCAAGCAAATTTTAACGAGGGTGGGGGTGGGGGGGTTGTGAAATCTAGATAATTGCTCATTAGCAGCACACTATTTGGAGTGAGTTTAGGTGGGGGGTGGGGGGGTTGTGAAATCTAGATAATTGCTCATTAGCAGCACACTATTTGGAGTGAGTTTAGGTGGGGGGGTGGGGGGGGTTGTGAAATCTAGATAATTGCTCATTAGCAGCACACTATTTGGAGTGAGTTTAGGTGGGGGGGGGGGGTGGGGGGGTTGTGAAATCTAGATAATTGCTCATTAGCAGCACACTATTTGGAGTGAGTTTAGGTGGGGGGGTGGGGGGGTTGTGAAATCTAGATAATTGCTAATTATAAGCACACTAAATACACTCCAACAAAATACATTCAAAATGAGTAGACTAGGTGGATATGTTCCCATCACTTCATGCTGGGAAGGTTATTGAAGGAAAATATACATGCATGACAAAAAATAACAGGAAACAATTCCAGCATGTGTGAGGATAAAAAGGGGACATTCACACATTGCAATGATGGTAAGTAGTGTTTGAAGCAAGAAATACATTACATTATCAAAGATTACATAAAAGAACATGTGATGCTAATAAAAGAAAAATATCTTACCTTAATATAGTCCTTCTGCAGGACCTGTATGATGGCAGAACAGGTCTCTGGGATAATGATCCCCAGAGCCTGGGGGGAGATGCCTGTCGAGAACTTAAGGTCCTGCAGGCTTCTCCCTGTGGCCAAATACCGCAAGGTAGCGACCAGCCTCTGCTCCAGAGTGATGGCTTGCCTCATGCAGGTATCCTGCCTGCTGATATAGGGGGTCAGCAAAGCCAACAAACGGTCAAAAACGGGGTCCGTCATCCGGAGAAAGTTCCTGAAATCCTCAGGATTATTCTCACGGATCTCACGGAGCAAAGGCATGTGACAGAACTGGTCACGCTGAAGCAACCAATTCTTGGTCCATGAACTCCTCCTCGCCCTGTTCATGGACTGGTCTTGGGCTGAAGAATAAACTACAGCACCAAGCACATACAATGCACGAGCTCTACGACGAGTACGTACAGGTAACATGGCTTCAAAACGGTCGGCTGGTCAGAACGCACTAAACAGAACGCACTGAAGAACAGCAAGGCCTGTGAAGAACGACCTGAAAATCAGGAACGAGCGGCCAATAAAACAAAGATTTCTCAATGCCAACTGACCAAACGCACTGAAAAGCAGATACAAACCTCACAAGCACAGACTGAACAACAGTTAAAACGAACTGAAAAATACGAGTCTCACAAGCGCGAATCGTCTCTCACCAAACTTCTACTAACACGAGATAAACACGAGATTAGCAGAAGGAGCCCAAAGGGTGTCGTACGGGCTATTGAACTTCCGTTTTATAGTCTCGTCGGACTTGGTGTACGTCACCGCGTACTAGGCTGTCGTACTTTTGTGTGGTCGTGTGTGTGCAAGTCCGTTCGTAAGAAAGTCTGCCGCAAGTCCGCCGAAGGTACGTCAGAAGTATGTCGGACAGGCTGTCGGACTTTTGTAGGTGAAAAGTCCGACCGTGTGTACGCGGCATTAGTGTTGATCAGAATTGATATATTAACATGCACAAAATAATTTTTTTGTCTTCCAGATTCTTATATAGCTTGGCATATCCGCCGTTGCTGGTTTGTCCCCCTACACACCCTCGAAGTCTGGTACCGCCCCTTTACATCAGGGACAACGCTTCAGGCTTGGATGGTGGGTTTAGAACATTTTTGTCCTCATATCTGTTATATGTGGTCAAGTCACATGTTGTCACTTGACACCCTTATTTTTCTTTTTTCTTATTTTTTTTTGCCCTTTTGGCCTATATTTTTCACATTTTATTCATTAGAAGACACAGGTCATCAACATATATCCTCAGATCTATTTTGATGGCTTCCTCTTCAAAATACTACAAGTTTTTGGTACACTGCAGTTTACTGGTACAGTGTGTTACACTAATGCACATCGGGACTTCTTGTAGTGATGGAACTGTCTTCAAGAGTATCCTATACTACATAAAGCATACTAGTCAGGAAATATATATTTGAATGCCCCGTACACATGGTTGGACATTGATCGGACATTCCGACAACAAAATCCTAGGATTTTTTCCGACGGATGTTGGCTCAAACTTGTTTTGCGTACACACGGTCGCACAAAGTTGTCGGAATTTCCAATCGCCAACAACGCAGTGACGTCAACTATGTCCAACGAGACTAGAAAAGGCCAGTTCAGAACCAAGCACGGCACCCTTTGGGCTCCTTTTGCTAATCTCGTGTTAGTAAAAGTTTGGTGAGAGACAATTCGCGCTTTTTCAGACTCGTGGCTTTCAGATCCTTTTCTGCGGTTCAGTTTGTGCTTGTGGGTTTGTTTCTGGTCTTCAGTGCATGCAGCGAGTACAATTGACTTGTCATTGTGTTCGTGTTCATTCGTTACTGTTTTTCAGGTCACTCTTCACAGGCCTTGCTGTTCTTCAGTGCGTTCTGTTACTTCGTTCTGAGCAGCCGACCATTTTCTAGCCATGTTGTGTATATGTACTCCTCGTAGAGTTCGTGCTGTGTGGGGGCTTGGTGTTGGGGTCCTGACCTTGACACAAGTCCAGTCCATGAACAGGGTGGGGAGGAGTTCATGGACCAAGAATTGGTTGCTTTAGCGTGACCAGTTCTGTCACATGCTTTTGCTCCGTGAGATCCGTGAGAATAATCCTGATGATTTCAGGAACTTTCTCAGGATGACGGACCCTGTATTTCACCATCTGCTGGCCTTGCCGACCCCATATATCAGCAGGCAGGATACCTGCATGAGGCAAGCCATCACTCCGGAGCAGAGGCTAGTCGCTACCCTGCGGTACTTGGCCACAGGGAGAAGCATCTCCCCCCAGGCTCTGGGGATCATTATCCCAGAGACCTGTTCTGCCATCATACAGGTCCTGCAGAAGGAGTATATGAAGGTAAGATTTTTATCCTTTAATATCACATTTTATTGTATATAATGTTTGCTAATGTAATGTATTTCTTTCCTCATTCCCTAATTACCATGATTGTAATATGCTGTGAATGTCCCCTTTGTTCTCATGCATGCTGGATTTTTATGTCATTATTTTTTTTGTCCTTCATACATATTTGCCTTCACTTACCTCCCCAGCATGCTCTCCTGCCCCTATATTCACCTCATGTAGTCACTTAACAATGTATTTTATCAGCTCCATAGTAGTGTTTTACCCCAAACACCCCCTAAAATTTTTTGAAATGTGATTGGTGCTTTAAATTCAGGCAGAGTGCCAGAGGCTTTTTTTTGTAGTGTCCCCAAATCATTTTTATTAACCCACCCTCCCCCCAACTGCTAAGTCAGCTGATCCCAATTCTCTATCTATCCTCAATCATCTATCTGCTGACTTTGCCAAACCCATACACACTATACCCACTTCTTTTGTGGTCAGATGTATGGATGAATTCCCCAAAGCATGTAGTACAAGGGCCTGCCTGTATACTTTCAAATGGTACTGTTTAAAGTTTTTGTATCTTATTATTATCTTGATAGCTAATAGCAGAATGTCCAAATGTGCTCAAATGTGTACAGTGTGTATTTATATCTTTGTATTATGACACTTCTTACCTGTCCAGTGGGCTGCCAATAGTGTAACTAAGGAGGGGCTGTTCCAAGTAATACCCTGTATTTAGGCATTCATCTCTCAATGAAGTGAAGAGGGTTACCTGTCCAAAAATTCCCCCCCTATAATGTTAGAAATGGCCCATGGGAGGGAGTGGGAGGGGGAATATGATAGGTGTACCTTATACTTTGGTGTTGTAATAATAAATGTTATCTGGATGTTGGACAAGAATGTTTGTGTCTAATCTGCTTTCCATGTTTATGTGCAAAAATACTAAGTTTGTTTTGTTTTCCTCAACAGTTTCCTTCAACGCCGCAGGAATGGCAGACTGTGGCCTCCCACTTTGCCCAGCGGTGGGACTTTCCTAACTGCGGAGGGGCAATCGATGGGAAACACGTCCACATCGTCCCACCCCCCAACTCGGGGTCGTACTATTATAATTACAAGGGGTTCAATAGTATTGTGATGTTGGTGGTGGTGTCGGCTAATTACGAGTTTCTGTATGTGGACATGGGGAAGAATGGCCATATGTCCGATGGTGGAGTCATCGCCCAGACGGAGTTTTACAGGCGTCTCCAGAATGGCAGCTTGGAATTGCCACCTCCAGAAGACAATGTGGAAGGACTCCCATTCGTCTTCGTTGCGGATGAAGCCTTTGCACTGGGAGACCATCTTATGCGGCCATTCCCGATGAGGACTCTCACCCCAGAACAGAGGGTTTTTAATTACCAGCTGGCCAGAGCCAGAAGAGTGGTGGAGAACACATTTGGAATCATGGCCAGCCGGTTCCGCCTATTTCTGACACCCATCCATATGGCGGAGTATAAACTTAATCATATAATCCTGGCATGCTGTGTTCTACATAACTTTTTACGGCAACATTCTGCCAACTATGCTGGCTCAGTTGGGCCTGAGGCCGGAATTCTAAATGAAACAATACTGACGGCGCTTGAAAGTGGCTGTCCTGGCTTGTCCTCCCTGAGTGCCCGTGATGTCCGGTTAAGATACCTTGAGTTCTTTGCGGGTAGGGGGGCCATCAATATGCCAGACAATTTGTGAAGCCTTTATCAAATAAAAACCAAAAACCAAAAAATCTTTGGTGACATTTAATGCTTGTGTTTGTTTTAGCTGATCCTGACAGAAATGTGGGTAGTCCGGAAAATGGCGTGATTGTGTAACCTTATACAAAGCACTGTTGGGTGTTATTTACTAAAGGCAAAGACACTTTGCACTACAAGTGCACTTGAAACTGCACTGAAACTGCACTTGTAGTGCAAAGATGATTTGCCCTTAGGAAATAAGCCCCATTTTCACAGAAAGCAGCAATTATATCACCACAAAAGTGTTGTAGTGTTGAGACAATAATCCACACATTCTTGACAATCTTTTTAATACCTGCACAATCACATGTGCATTTAGAAAAGGTTTTTAAAACAAACCAACATGTTTGTTGTATAACAATTTTTGGGGTGGCATTATCAAAAATAGAAATGTCCATTTAAGATAAAACAGGCATGTGTAAAACCAACAAGAAAGACACAAATCTTGAACTTACAAAGTTCACATTTGGTAGAACTTGAAGGCAATATCAGACATGAGTAGTTAGGAACTGTGTTTGATATTGTGTTCAGATGGGGTGAAGTCACCCCTTCTTCTCAGCTAGTTTTTTATTGAGGAAGGGGTTGCACCCCCAAAACGCGTCCATTGATCTCCCGTGATGGCAGATAGCACATGTTGGCACACTGTGTGCATCCTCCAAATTTGGCTTTTCTAAAAATCGGTAAAACATTTTTAAGATTGTAGCACACAACAAAAAAAAAGGGATTTGGGGGGGTTTTAAACTCGCCCCAAAACATCAATGATGTTTTTATTTTTTTGAATAACATCATTGATGTTTTTCTTGAGGTTTTCCAATTCTAAATTACACCCCACGATCTCCCCAATCAGGATCTGTGCACTTTCTGATGTGAAAGGATCTGGATCCACAACATCACGATCACCTAAAAAGAGAGAAACCAAACAAAAACAGGTATCAAAAATATGCCGGCATCCATCTCTTACCTGAACCTGTGGTCGCAGACACTGACCTGTTGTGTTGACAATTTCCACCACACCTTCTTCTTCCTCCTGCTCAGCTTGGGTTGGCGGTATTTCCCCTTCTTCCCGAGGTGGGGGGTCTCTGTTCTCATCGGATGAGGGGTGTCCTCCGAGTCTTTTCTCCCCTATGTAAAACAAAAATGGTATACTTAGCACACAGATATTTGATGGCAGAACTATAAATAGGAAACATCGCTTGGAAGTGGGGTACAATTGTCTATTTTGGCCGAGTTCAAAAATGTAGCATTTTCAGTGTCCTTTGTCAAGCTGTAATACTTTACCTGTTTGGTACAAGCTTCACAGATGGAGACCCCCCTATAGTATACACTGGAGCACCTGTGTGGCCCCCTAATAAAAATGGTGTTCTGGGGTCCCACACTAGTGCTCCAGTGCCCAGATGTGAAAACAGCTGCTCAGTGTCCTCTCCTTACACAGAATCTAGTTTGCATTTCATTCTAGTTACAAAGCCATCTACACAACCAAATTAGTTTCATACAAGTAGGGCATCAAAAATGTGGTCAAATGCATATGGCCAAAACATTGGTGTTTTATAGGCCGAAAGAAAAATGCTTGATACGAATGAATAATGTGCCCATGAACATGAAAGTTGCCATTTTAAAATGTACATTTTTAAGAAAAGCATATGGAGCAGCACGAACATAATAAACATAAAAAGAATAGGAACACAGGACAACTACTTACTTTTTTGCAGCACTCTCTGGATCTTTCTGTACTGCTCATGTTCTAGTAATTTTAGGTCCGACCACCGCTTCCTGAGCTGATCTTTCGATCGTCATACCCCGAAATTCCGATGTAGACTTTTGACCACTTTCGCCATGATCTTGGCCTTTCGGACATTGGGGTTGGGGTAAGGTCCATACTTCCCGTCATAGTCGGCCTTCTTCAGGATGTCGACCATCTCCAACATCTCCCCAAAGGACATATTTGATGCCTTAAATCTTCTCCTTCTGGATCGGGACGTCTCCGGATCCGGGCTTTCCTCCTCCTCCTCCTCCTCGTTGCTGTAATTAGCACGCACCTGCTGTGTATCCACCATGTGCTCTCCCCCACTGCGCAGAATGAAATGGGGCGGGGAATAGACTAGAAAGAACATCAGGGGCGGGCGGAGTTACACGCATGCGTAGTATGTATAAAGCGTAACACGCGTGCGTATTATGTACGATCTGTGAGCAGAGGAAGGAGCATCGGAGGTGCCGATCGTGATAACGAAGGTAAGATCTAAACCTGGGCCTTTACTGCTTCGAAATTGAAGCCTATATTGTAACAAGATTTGGAGAGTTTGGCCTGACCTTAGGGTTTTTCTTGTGTTGTGTCTTGCAGAGAAAATGGATGGCTTCAACGACCACAATTTCCTCCCCTGTTCATAAGCAAGTACAGGGAGCTGCCCTGTCTGTGGCAGGTGAGACATCCCCATTATAATCATAAACAAAAGAGGCAGGCAGCGCTGGAGACACTGTTGGAGTTGGTGAAGCCGGTGGTCCCCACAGCAACCATCCCCTATTTAAAAGCCAAAATTGGTGGCCTGAGGAGCACTTATCTTAGGGAGCGCAAGAAGGTCACGGATTCCCAGAGGTCCGGAGCTGCAGCAGATGACATTTATGTCCCCAGGCTGTGGTACTATGAGAGACTGCGATTTCTGTCAGACCACACTGAAGTCAGGGAATCCCTCTCCACTCTTCCTTCCACTCTTCCTTCCACCCCAGCTGAGGCTTCCGATGTCCAACCTGGGCCTTCCAGCCAGGAAGAAGTGGAGGAGCCCAGCTGGAGTCAGGTATAGCATTCTTCTACAGATTTCTGGTCAATAAAGAAATGATCTTTACTAGATGTTATTATTGATCACTAATTGCTGATTGAATAAAGTGTTTGACATATCAATAGACAGTAGTGGGCATCCAAAATTGGGACAAGAATGAAAAATGCTGGGCTCAGAATGATACTCTGTTATATTTGTTCACATTCAATTTGCAACAGTCAGGAGGTGAAAATTGTGTGTGATTGATGACTAAAATACTAAAACTATGTCCCTTTTTCATACACAGGAGGAGGCTGTGGAATGTGGCAGCCAGGAGGAGGCGGGGCTAAGTGTCAGCCAGGAGAAGCCTGGGACCAGTCGCAGCATGACCGAATCGCAGGTTCCTCCCCTCCGCCTTCTATACAAGAGACCCAGGAAGGGGTAGTCACGTTCAGGATTCTGCACTCAGGCTCATTCAGGAGGCTTCTGCGAAAATTTTATAGCCTGCTCTCAAACTTTGTGTGTCGGAAAATCCGATGGAAAATGTCCGATGGAGCCCACACACGGTCGGAATGTCTGACAACACGCTCCGATTGGACATTTTCAATCGGAAAATCTGACCGTGTGTATGGGGCATTACTCTTTTCCAGACTACATTTACTGAATCTAGCTGGTAATTTAATGGGTCTTGGGATTTTTGCTCACAATGTTCAAGGATTTAATTCCCCAAATAAACGGAAAAAAGCTTTTAGACATTATAAAAGATTGGGTGCGGACATAATACTATTACAAGAGGCCCACTTTTCAACTACTAAACCACCCACAATATTTTGACAAGAGCCAGTTCCACTATACTACCTTTCCCGTCGCATCATGGCAGCATACACCTATGGGGTTGTGGCTCCGCCCCCGCAACCTGATAGGACCGCGTAGCTATTAAAGTCTGAGAGAGCCCCTGCCCCAGCATTCTCCTTTTTTTCCTCACCTGTCAAGGACCGAAAACATGCATCCCTTACCTAAAACATTCGCCCCAGCCAGGTTCTAGCCTCTCCTGGGTGGAAGTCCTATCCTGTACAGCCTCTAAATGAGCTCAATGGAAGGAACCCCACTCTGATGGTCTCAGGGGTATGTTACAATACATTACAAACCTTAAACAGGTTTATGGATCGCAGCGGTCTCCAGCTCCTTTCTGTGCACCTGCGGGTAACTTCCCCTCCTGTCTGTCTCCATAGCTCCAGCTTGTCAGGACATCCCACTTTCCAGCTTCCAAAATGGCGTCGGAGGCCTCAGAGCGCATCTGAGCATGCTCGAGCGTGACGTCATCACCCCGGGACGGCGGCAAGTTTAAAAATGCTGTAATGTCAGCATTTTCTTGTCTCTTCTCTCCTGAGCCTGTAAGGGGGAATTTTGGCCGGATTTCTTTTGCTAATCTACCCTGTCTCTCTCTTGCTATCTCCACACCCAGGTAAGATCTATGATGGCTTTTTTCTTTGCTTGTTTACTATCTGCTATCCCATGCATGCTAAGCCACCTATATAATTATAGGTTGATTCATCACCTTTCATGGAGACCGTTGCCCA
Organism: Aquarana catesbeiana; assembly: GCF_042186555.1. Taxonomy (NCBI): domain Eukaryota; kingdom Metazoa; phylum Chordata; class Amphibia; order Anura; family Ranidae; genus Aquarana; species Aquarana catesbeiana. The sequence goes on from NC_133330.1 coordinate 175,345,488, forward strand.
GGTAGACCATCGCCAGCCTACTAGGTAAGAGGGGATGATGGGTAAGTATGAAGAGAAGGAAAAAGAGAGCCCTCACTAATGCTGTTTAAATTGAACAGCCCCACCAGGTCTTCCAGATCGTCACATTCAAGACGAGGGGAGCCTTCAAGAAGGAGCCGCTCAAGCCACAGGCAGAGTCGCTCAGAGCGCGGCAGAAGTCGCTCAAATCGCAGAAGCCGCTCAAGTCGCAGGAGGAGCAGATCAAGTCGCAGGAGAAGCCGATCAAGATCAAGGCATAGTCGCTCCCACCACAAAAAATCCCCTGCGCGCAGGAAATCTCCTGTCACCCAGCCTTCCCGTCCACCCGAGAACTCCTGCTGGATTTGCGGTGCTACAGCACTTCCAGACAAACTGGCCTGTCGCACATGCTTCATTGAGGCAACTAAAGACAGAGAAACAGAGGCAAGAGAACCAATTGATCCATCACCACAAGTCGCAGAGCCAGAAGCCAGCAGACCTATACAAAGTACCTCATCCACTGCCCCATCATCATCAAAGACGTCAGACCCTCTCCCTGACACTGATGATCTAGAGGCATCCACCGGCTTCGACTTCTCATTGATCGACCCATTCGTGAAGTCAGTAAAAGAGGCGATCGACTGGGTGGAAGGAAAAGAAACTCCTCAAAAAGTGAGGAAATACTTTCCAAATCTTAAAAAAGACCCAGAGAACTTCCCGTTCATTGAGGAACTTGAGGATCTAATTAAGGATGAGTGGCAAAAGCCAGAGAAAAAAACTGGCCTCAGCAACAGATTATCAAAACTCTATCCACTTAAAGAGCCTAATGTCAACCCACTAATATCTCCTCCAGTGGTCGACTCCTCCCTAATGCGCCTCGCCAGGCACGTAACACTTCCAATAGAGGATGCAGTCACATTCAAAGACGTCCTGGATAGAAAGATCGATCTGGATCTTAAGAGAACCTACCTCTCGGCAGGTGGCGCTTGCAGGCCAGCAATAGCATTGGCTGCCGTCGGTAAGGCTATCTCAAGCTGGTCCACGATGGCCGAGAAGCTGGTATCGGAAGGAATAGAGCAGGAGAAAGTTATCTCAGCACTCCAAGAACTTAGTCTTGCAGGCGACTTTGTCGCAGAAGCCTCTGTGGATATAATTAAAACCACTTCAAGAGCAATGTTAAGCTCAGTAATGGCCAGAAGGGCGCTCTGGTTAAAACCCTGGTCGGCAGATCCCTCCTCAAAATCCAACTGGTGCAAAATACCCTTTGATGGCGTAAACCTTTTTGGAAAAAAACTGGACGTGGCTATTTCTAAAGTCACGGGGGGAAAATCGGGACTCATCCCTTCAGATAGGAGGCCCAGGCAGCAGAGACCACCGGTTTCTAGAATAAATCTGCCAGATAAATACAGAGAGGCAAGATCCTACAGGCCCGGAAAAGAGTATAGGAGGAACTGGAAGAATCCCCAGTCATCATTCCTCAAGCTCCAAAAGTCTAAGACCCCTGCGTCAGGGGAACAAAAGTCTTTTTGAAGGTGCGTCCGCCCAACCAGCTTTAGTGGGGGCCAGACTCATGAGTTTCAAGCAGGTCTGGGCGGATACAATAAAGGACCCATGGACGATAGACACTGTCCAGTTCGGCCACAAATGGAAATTCAAGACACGGGCTCCAAGAGACCAATTCTCTGTAACCAGATTACCTGCATCTCGGGAAAAAAGGATGCTACTGACAAAGTACGTCCAAGACCTGTTACAAAAGGAAGCCATAGTGGAAGTTCCAATATCCCAAAGGTCAACGGGATTCTACTCCCCGTTGTTTCTGGTGAAGAAGAAATCGGGGGATCTACGCCCTGTCTTAGATCTAAAGAATCTCAATCGCTCAATCTTAGTCGAGACATTCAAAATGGAGAGCCTCCAGTCAATTCTTCGGGCCATGAATATCGGGGATTGGATGCTTTCCGTCGATTTACAAGACGCCTATCTGCACGTCCCCATTCACATCTCATTCCAAAAATTTCTCCGCTTTGCGGTAGGTCTACATCATTTTCAATTCCGAAGCCTCCCGTTCGGGATCTCCACCGCTCCAAGGACATTCACAAAAATCTTACTGCCAGTAATAGCCTTACTAAGAGAACAAGGATTGAGGGTCCATCATTACCTGGACGACATCCTTTTGCTAGCAGACAATCAGGATTCCCTTCTACTGCATCGATCCATTCTGATTACCACCCTACAAAACTTCGGCTGGATCATAAACTGGGGGAAAAGCAATCTGCAGCCCACTCAGAGAATGATATTCCTGGGGGCGGAACTAGACACCCGTCTCAATACGGTGGAACTTCCGCAGGAAAAAATTCCCAGCCTCATTCAGAAGGCAAGAAAGTTATTAGCCTCTACCACACTACCAGCCCGAGAGTACCTCAGCATACTGGGGTCATTCTCAGCAACCATCCCAATGGTACAATGGGCCCAATGGAACACCAGACCTCTGCAAGCATCATTGTTAAAACAATGGAACGGGGTATCATTGTCTCAGCCGATCGTAGTCCAGAAAGAAATAAAACAATCACTCTGGTGGTGGACCAGATTGAACAATCTGAAGAGATGCAGGCATATAGTCCCTCTTCCTCAGGAAATAATCACTTCAGACGCCAGCCTGAAGGGCTGGGGGGCACACTACCGCCATCACGCAGTCCAGGGCCTTTGGACATTCAGAACACAGAACGTGGTTTCAAATATATTGGAGATGAAAGCAGCTTTCCAAGCTCTGTTAGCCTTCAGCCCCCTCCTCAGGGGGAAAGAGGTCCTGCTAAAATTGGACAACAGAGTGGCAGTTGCCTATATCAACAGGCAGGGGGGCACCAGGAGTCGCTCCATGATGCGGGAAGTCCGTCCAGTCTTCGAGTGGGCACAGCTGAACCTGTCGGGATTAACGGCAGCGTATGTCCCAGGAGTCCAAAATCAACTAGCCGACTCCCTAAGTCGGACCTTTGTATCAAACAACGAGTGGGCCTTAAGTCACCAAGCCTTTACCCTCATAACCCAGACCTGGGGGATACCGGATATAGACCTGGAGGCAACACCGGTCAACACGAAATGCCAGAGATATCTAGCCAGAATTCCTTTCCCATCGGCAGAAGGCACGGATTGCCTACAGCACGACTGGAACTTCCGTTTGGGGTACATATTTCCGCCAACACCACTCATTCCGAGATTCTTACTCAGACTCAAGAGGTCGAAAGCCACAGTGCTAGCAGTCCTCCCATTTTGGCCGAGACGACCATGATTTACGACGCTCCTCCAATTGAGCACAGCAGAACCACTGACACTCCCAATGACAGCGGATATACTGTCGCAGGGGCAACTCCTTCACCCATTTCCGGAGAGGCTGCATCTAACAGCATGGAGATTGAAAGGACTAGGTTCTTAGTCCAAGGTTGCTCCCAGAAAGTGATAAACACTCTCCTCCAGGCCAGAAAATCCACGACCAATAAAACCTATAAAAGGGTCTGGGAGAGTTTTCTCTTAGTCGCACAACAGCAATCCTGGAACCCGGCATCTCCATCAGTTCCTCAGATCCTCGAGTTTCTCCAGTTAGGTCTAGATAAAGGTCTTAGGTCTAGTACCCTGAAGGTACATGTATCAGCCCTATCCGCTATGACAGGAGTGAAATGGGCTCAAGAACCTCTCATCATCCAATTTCAGAAGGCTTGCCTAAAGCTGAGACCACCTAGGAAACCTTCCTTCCCGACATGGGATCTTTCAGTAGTGTTGGAAGCCTTATCCCATGAGCCATTTTTTCCGTTAGAGAATGTTTCCCTGTGGGACCTAACTCTCAAAGTCACTTTCCTAATAGCAATTACATCAGCTAAAAGGGTATCGGAAATTCAGGCCTTACAGGCTAAGGAACCATACTTGATGTTCTATCCAGACAAAGTAGTCTTAAAACCATCGGATCGCTTCATCCCGAAAGTGTCATCATCTTTCCACTTTAACCAAGAACTATGTCTCCCCACCCTATCCACAGAACAGGGTGATCCACATCCGCTTGACATAAAGTCGAATATCCAGGCCTACCTCCTGGCAACCAGAAATTTAAGGAAGACAGAGGACCTACTGGTCATTCCTCATGGGTTTAGAAGAGGACAAGCAGCAACCTCTCGCACCATCGCAGCATGGTTGGTGAAGATCATTAAGAGAGCTTACGCATCTAACAATGCACGAGTACCTGAGGGCTTAAGGGCACACTCCACAAGGGCAATGGCGACCTCCTGGGCGGCCTACTGCAGGGTATCAGCCGAAACCATCTGCAAAGCAGCCACTTGGTCTTCGAAAACCACTTTTATCTCTCATTATAAAGTGGACTCCGCTAGATTGTCCACGGTAGAATTTGGGAGAGCAATTATTCAGGCTAACTCCTCAATACCTTCTAAATAAAAAAAACTTATCTTTTGCTCATACCCACCCAGTTTGCGAGTTATTCCCCATAGGTGTATGCTGCCATGATGCGACAGGAAAACGGAAAATTGTATACTCACCTTTCCGTAATTTTCCTTTCCTGTCGCATCTCATGGCAGCATACAAATGCCCACCCATCTGAGGTGAGGTATATATACACGGAGAATGCTGGGGCAGGGGCTCTCTCAGACTTTAATAGCTACGCGGTCCTATCAGGTTGCGGGGGCGGAGCCACAACCCCATAGGTGTATGCTGCCATGAGATGCGACAGGAAAGGAAAATTACGGAAAGGTGAGTATACAATTTTCCGTTTTTCCAACAAGTCCCATGGTGGAGCAATCTTTATTCGCAACTCTATTATTCTTGATATACAAAAAATATATAAGGATGCTAACAGCCACTTTATAATTATAAAAGGTTCACTAAACGGTAGATCACTAACAATCTCCTGAATATACGCCCTGAATGAGTCACAATCCACTTTTTTTCTAGATTCTTTGAAATTCTAGATCGCCACAACTCCACACACATAATTTTGGGTGGTGATTTTAACTTGGCGGCACAACCTGCTCTGGATAGAAGCAGAATAGCCCCTTCTTCAAAACCTTTCTCAAAATCAATCAATCGCTCTCTTAACAAATTTCAATTGATTGATTCATGGAGAGCTCACAATATTGGGGTGAAAGCTTACACACACTACTCTTTTCCACATGATTGTTATGCCTGTTTGGATTACATTTTCAGCACCCCAGTATTAATAGCCAACTCCTCCAAAGCACACATCCACACCTGCCTATGATCTGACCATCATATCATTTCCTTTCACACCTCATACATAGGTTTAGCCCCTACTCCTTTTAGCTGGTGCTTAACCACTTGCCTACCAGGCACTTACACCCCCTTCCTGCTCAGGCCATTTTTCAGCTTTCAGCGCTGTTGCACTTTGAATGACAATTGCGCAGACATGCTACACTGTACCCAAACACCATTTTTATAATTCTCTTCACACAAATAGAGCTTTCTTTTGGTGGTATTTAATCACTGCTGGGTTTGTTATTTTTTACAAAAAAAAGACCAAACATTTTGAAAAAAACATTTTTTTACTTTTTTCTATCAGTAAATTTTGTAACTAAGTAATTTTTTGCCTTCACTGATGTGCGCTTATGAGGCGGCACTGATAAGCACTGATAGGCTGAACTGGTGGGCATTGATGAGGTGGCACTTATGGGCACTGATGAGGAGGCACTAATATGCCACACTTATGGGCACTGATAGGTGGCACTGATATGTGGCACTGATGAGCACGATAGGCGGCACTGATGGACACTGTTGGCTGGCACTGATGGGCACGAATAGGTGGCACTGGTGGGCACTGATAGGCAGCACTGGTGGGCATGGATAGGTGGCATGGATAGGTGACACGGATAGGCAGTACAGATCGGCACTGATGGGCATTGATGGGTGGCACTGATGGGCGACACTGATGGGCATTGATCAACAGCAGTGATGGACATTGATGGGTAGCACTGATAGGCCACACTTATTGCCAGCCCTGACTGGCATCCCTAATGGGCACTAATTGGTGGCACTTGTGGACAGTGGTGGGCACTGATTGCTGCCACTGGTGGGCACTATATTCTGGCATTGGTGGGCACTGTTTTGTGACACTGCATGGCTATATTGTAATCAGGGCACTGATGATCAGTGCCCTGATTACATCCCTAGATGTCCCCCTGTGAGGAGATGCCGCTGATCGGCTCTCCTCTCCTCACACTCTGTCAGTATGAGGAGAGGAGAGCCGATTACCGGCATCTCCTTGTTTACATGTGACCGGCTGTGATTGGACACAGCCGATCACATGGTTAAAGAGCCGCGGATGGCTCTTTACACAGATCAGGGTCGCGCCGTGTCCTAGCAACACGGCGCGGCCGCGATTGCCGTGCTGCGTGCCCCCCTCATTTAAAGGGTGGACGGGCAGCAAGCAGTTAAATGACCCACTGTTAACAGACCTCCCTACCATACAACAGATTACCTCACATATTGAATACTTCTCACATAATACAACCGAAGATATACTTCCCTCCTCTCTCTGGTCAGCTCATAAAGCAGTTTTGAGGGGACACTTAATTAACATCGCTTCTACCAAAAACAAAGCCAGACTGTCAAATATTAAATGCCTTACTAAAGACCTGGATAACCTATACAACAAAATCAATCATTCCCCATCCCAAGACCTCACTCATCAAATCCAAATTAAACGCCAAGAGTTAGACTCAATCTTATCAACAGACATAGAAAAAAACCCTTAGATTTTCCAAAGCTAAATTCATCCTACATAGTAACTCCACTTCCGCAATGTTTGTGAGGAAACTAAACCAAGGTCATAAACCACCCCGTGTTTACAAATTAAGGGATCAGAGAGGTAATTTGGTTACTCACCCACACAAGGTTCTTGATATATTCTCATACTTTTATAAAAATCTCCTCTCAGGACCACAAACCCACCCCTCAACACCCTCAGTTAATTGGTTGGATGGTCTACCACTCCATTCACTATCTAGCCAACAAATAGCCTCTCTTAACGAACCTTGTACGGATCTTGAATTCGATAACATTATCAAATCCCTGAAAACATCCACTGCCCCAGGTCCAGATGGATTTACCTTCTCCTATTACAAAAAAATTTCGGTGGGGCGTGGTCAGGAAATGAATGAGGAGTGAGGACCTGTGCTATCAGAGCTCCTGATGTCCTCCAGCAAACTAGCAAACTAGCCGGTAAAATTACAGCCCTCCCGGTATGAGTACCGCAAGAAGGGGAAAGGAAAAAGAGAAGAGCACAGCAGCAGCCACTCTTCAGCCAGAGATACAGAGCTACTTTCCAGGGACAAGATCTGCCAGGTCAGCCCCTCCCCAAAGCTAGTTGCCAGCAGAGCTCGCAGCCTGGGGAACATGTTGATTAAATCAGAATTTGTCAAAGAACCAAGTTCCACCTGGCTGTCGGAGTACCCCCGCTCCCTGGGAATGTTCCCTTGTAATAGATGTCAGATATGCCCTTACGTACATAGAACCTCTATTTTCACCGATGCTCTGGGTACGAAGACCTTTGAGATTCATGACCTTATCAATTGCAATACATCACGAGTGATTTATGTAATCATCTGTCTCTGCCCTAAGATTTATGTAGGGAAAACCAAAAGGCCACTAAAGAAACGAATAGGGGAGCATCTAAGAGAAATCACTGCCAAGGGAGAGATCCCTGAGAAACCTCTAGCCAAACACTTCTTCTTGTGTCATGGAGGTAGTACTGACGGACTCACAGTAAAGGGGATCTATGCTTTAAAATTACCCCCTAGACGAGGTGATTATGATCACATACTCCTCCAAAAAGAGAAGTGGTGGGTATATAAACTGAGGTCTTTAATATCGGTGGGGTTGAACACTGAACTGAATTTACAGGCATTCTTGGAAACTTGAAGTGACCCCCTATGTGCAGATCCCAAACGTCTGCAGTGTGGGGCATTAAGACCTCCACCTAGTCCTAGGGCTTAGTTGGATAGGACATAAGCAAAAAACATGTCCTTAGACAAATCCCACAGCAACTATCAAGCTGCAGCTCATTGGCCATGGTGTCCTTTATGCACTCAGTATGAACTGCCTGTATTAAGGAAACCGTCCATTGGCTAGCACTGTTTTTCCACACTATATGATAAGTGCATAAAATGTATGTGTTTGGTGTCTACAAATTGTCTTGGGCAACCGAAGTGTCCCCCTAAGATTTAAGGGGTGACAATCGATGTCCTAGTGTTTGTTCCTGCTATCTAAAAAACACTAAAAAACACTAAAAAACTAAAAAATTAAAAAATTAAAAAATTAAAAAATAAAAAATAAAAAATAAAACTTCACTTTATTTTTCCTTTTCCTCTATTCAATGTTCTGCCGTCTATCCTTTCACTACTTTTCACCCACAGAAGCCCCTAGAAAAACTACACAGTTGACCTATGAGGATGAACAGTTTTTATGCCATTGATAGCCAAATCATCTAAATGTTTGTGAAAAAACAACCCAGTAATGGGTTAAGCGGACAGCTGACTTTTCTATGAACAGGACTTTATCCCTTCGACTTACTACAACCTCATTGGCGGCCACCTCCAGCAAGTATACTATAAGAAGGGAGTGAGGCGGCCCAACCAATGAACGTCGGAGAAGAAGCTACGTCATTGTGTCACGGCAAAACGCGTTGACGTCACTACGCAGCCTGTCCGAGGGAGTTGGAGGCTCTGATGAGCCAACATATGAGAGGAGAGGACCGGAGCTTCTTGATTAGCTTTTGAGCTTTTGATTAGCCGCATGGATCGGCGCTGCGAGTGAACCGGACTATGGATAACCAACTGGTGTCAGTGGATCCATCAAGGTGACGGCACAAGATGTCATCCTCATTTCTAATGCAGCAGGCCAGCACATGAGTGCGAAAGAGCTATATGAACTATGATAGCAGCACTGACTACTGGGAAGCAACTTGAGGACGGCTCGGTAACGTATTGATATCACTGCTATCATACACCACTGTGCCAATATCTCTAACTGTGTATCAGGTCACCAGACCCATTGTTGGAATCCTGCTTTTTAGTTTTGAATGGCCGTTCAATACTAGGACTGTTAACCCTTTATCTGGATACTGGATCAATTATAGATCTTGTTACCTCAGGACTGCCCTATTACCATCATCTGATAACAATTTCCAGATTGAAAATCACCACATACACATTCTGTGTGAGGCACAGGACTGCTGTTTGCCTCATTAAAGGGATAAGAGTTTACTTATGCACCCATTGATATTGCCTTAATGATCTGGTTCTCCATATAACGGCATTACCAGATTTGGGATTTAGGAAATAGGACGGCACCAGCACTCTTTCCTCTAATTTCTCTCTATTCTCCAATTGTCTCAGCCCTTATCTGATCCCCCCAAATTCACACCTTATCCCCACCTAGCACCACCTTTTTGTGAATGGCCCCACTATGTCCAATTGGCTAAGTGTCATGAGGGACTGAGACAATTGCTCGGATTAGGCTAGCAGGATTATTGTTATATGTACGTTTTGTTTGTCTGTCTGTGTCCGCTAGATTTGTAGCTACTGGCAATAATTTTTGCAATACCATTAATAATATGCACCTTATGTTTTATAATTGAATAAACTGTAATGCTTTTTAATTAATTGTATCCCTGATGATTCTGTTGCATTAAGTAACCCCTTTCAGGGCCCGTCTCTAAACAGGCTGTTTTACCATACCCTTTTTTCCCCCCTTTCCTTTTTTGGTGTTTATACATGTATATGGTTACAGCAACAGTACCTTAATTGGTACAGGGTTTAGTATCAGCCATTTAACTTCATGACCAGATACAGGTGATTACTCGCGCATCCCCATTCCCCCCAACCCTTCCCCCATACCCCTTTGTGACGAGATCCGCCAGCCTACAGAACCGTACGATGGGGGCTCAGTCTGCCTCCTATTTGGAAGCTGTAATGGCTGCTTTACCAGCGTCAACTCCTGTAGTGGCTACAGAAACTATCTGTGCTTCTATCGTACAGCAGACTAAACAGGAGCAGAGACAGCAAGTTGGTGTACTGTTACCTACCGTGGAGGGAGAAATCAAGGCCCTTAAAGCCCTCCTCCAGGCATTACCTACCCGTACTGATATGGAGACGCTGATTATTCACGTGGAGGTGATGCATCGTAAAGACTTTCAAGCTATCCAGGTAGAGGTACAATCATTGGCGGAAAGGGTCTCTACTGGAGAAACAGCATCAGCCCTGCTGGAGAGGAGAGTGGCTCAGCTGGAGCAGACAGAGGATCAGCATGCTCTACAAGCTCTCGCACTACAGCTGCACCTGGAACAGCTTGAGGACTGGAGCTGTCATAACAATCTACGGCTGAGGGGCGTCCCGGAAGATACAAGTGAGGAGACATTACAATTGATAGTATTGAAAATATGTCAACAAATGGTGCTTTCGGTGGCCCCCCAGGACCTCACGTTTGAGAGGGTTCATAGAGCGCTGGGTCCCCGATCCATGGATTTAAAAAGACCAAGAGACATTGTATGCTGTATGCTTCATTATACACACAGAGAGATTATTCTTTGCAAGGCGTGGGAGCTGGGAGAGATTATTTTCAATGGATCTCCTATAAAAATATTAGCAGGTATATCAAGGAATACTTTGCAAAGGAGAGCGTTGCTACGTCCATTACTAGACAAGATTAGGCAACTGGGGGGCACATATCGGTGGGGGTACCCTATCTCGTTAACCATAAGGAAAGGACCCTCATCTTTTTTCTTGTCTAGCCCAGCAGACTTACCTGGGCTGTTTTTATTTTTTGAGACAGAGGCAATTCCTATTCCCAATTGGCTAAAAGCAATCCCGGGACAAATACGGCAAAGGCCTGCTGAACTAAGGAGGCTAGACCCGGAATCTCAGGGATTAAAAGAGCAAAGAAATCAACAAGAGACCCTGGTTGAAAGCAAAAATGGAAGAGGAATATGGAAGGACTGTGAGGAAACCATAGAATTGGAGGGAGAGGGAGAGGGAGAGGGAGGGGAAGGGAAGGGAAAAGGAAAAAAAATGTTTTTTGGACAAAATTTTATCCTCCCCCCCCTTTTTTTTGGAGTAGATTATTAGGAAAAATAGATCCATATGGATAAAAGGGGCTCCTATTTTTAATTTTTTTCTTCTTTTCCCTTTTTTTAATTTTTTTTTTCCTCTCTGTCTTTTTTGTTCCTCCCCCCCCCCTTTTTTTTTATCCACGGGGGAACAAGATACCAGATCTGGTTAGGATTGGTTTCATTACTTCTCTTTTTCTCCGCTGATTGTGAGACCCATAAGTACTCAAACAGAACAAAAGTGGGATTGGAAAAGGAGGGAGGGGAGGTATTAGGATTGCTGTGAGTGTTTTTTTTCCTTTTGTATGAGATTGGGGATAAGGGTTTTATTTTTCATAGTGTGAGAAGATTATTTAAATATATTAAGACTGTTATCACTTAGTGGTTTAAGATGGCAAGGAATGACAACATTTTATTTATTTATTTATTTGCTTATTTTTTCTGTTTTTTTATCACTTTATGTCACTTATGATTATATGAGTAAAGTAAAATTCAGAGATTCAAGCTTTCCCCCTAAGACAGGGGGTAGGATATGGTGGTGAGAATAGTAGTTGTAGGTAACTACAACCCCCACCACATAATTTTTTCTATTATAAAAGCTCTCCCCTCTTTTTTTTTCACCCCCCCCAGGATAATCTCACATGTATGTGGAAGTAGATACATAGGGCAGAGAGGTTGGGTCTTTAAGTAAAGATAAAGATATGAGGAAACCCCCATTGATAGACCAAAAAAGAAGAAATGGAGGAAGTGGAAGAAGTCTTTACTTAGAGGTATCTTGACCCTCATATGTTAAGTTATATATTTTATTGAATTCAGTTTGCTCTTTCTTCCTCTCCCCCTATCTCCATAACTTCCATTTTTTTCTTCTAATTTTTCCTCCCCGTGTAAATAAAATAGATATAAATGAAAAAAGAACAACAGTGATGATGTTGTTATTGAAATATTGAAATTGTGTGTTAAACTGGTAAAAGACGTTCTTTTTTTATTTTTATGTCCACAGCTCGGACATCTCAGACCACTCTCCTGGTTAGGTCTGTGCCTACATGGTCCAGTAAGACCAGAAGAAGGTGCTTTCTTGAGGGTAATTAGTGGAGAAGAGGAGTGATATCTCCCCCCCCCCTTTTTTTTTCTCCTTCTCCCTTCCCTCCCTTCCCCCCCTTTTCTTTTTTTTCTCCCTTCCCTTATTCCTAAAATGGCACTGGATAGTATAGTAGTGATGTCCCTGAATGCTAAGGGTCTTAACATACCCGAGAAACGACGTATGCTACTACATGATCTGAAACATTTCCGTGTTGACATTTTATTCTGTGTTGACATTTTATTCAAGAGACACATTTCAAGACAGACAGACTTTAATATCACCAAATCAGATTTTACCCGTTGACATACCATGCTACTAATTCGATGGCTAAATCTAAAGGGGTCTCAATATTAATTTCAAGCAAAATACCCTGGCGCCATCAAATATCATTGATAGACCCTACAGGATGATATATTTATATAAAGGACCTCCTGGGAAACAAGCAGATGACACTGGCAACAATCTATACTCCCAATGAAAATCAGGCCTCTTTTCTAGATGAGTCGTTAGAGAAGCTTTTAGATTTTGCAGAGGGGCAGTTGATACTAGGAGGAGATTTTACTATACCCATCAACAAAAAAAATTTCACCCTTATTAACACCCAAACTAACCAAATTATTCAATCATATTTTACAAGGTAATCACTTCCCCGATGATATCCTATTAGCTAATTTATCCTTAATCCCAAAACCAGATAAGGACCATTCCCTCCCACAAAATTTTCACCCCATTTCGGTCCTTAATAATGATTTAAAAATCTTTGGTAGAATACTGGCAGACAGACTAGCTGGGGTCGTCACATCTCTGATTCATACAGACCAAACTGGCTTTATCCCAGGTAGACAAATAGTAGACAATATCAGGCTGGTCTCAAATATCATTCAAGATGCCAATCTTCATTCACACTCGGTTTGTTTACTAAGCCTCGACATACACAAGGCCTTCGGTAGCGTAAATTGGTCTTATCTAAACCTACTCCCTAAATTCAGACAAATTTATACATGGATTCAATGCCCTAGATCATTCCCCGCAAACAAGAATCAAAATCCCAGGCAGCAACTCTGATTTCTTCCCACTGAGTAAAGGCACCAGACAGGGTTACCCGTTATCCCCTCTACTCTTCGCTTTAGCGATTGAACCTCTTGTACAATTAATAAGGAACAATATTAATATTAAAGGTTACACAAAAGGCCATAGAGAATTCAAACTGAGCTTATATGCAGATGATGCACATATTTTTAACAGACAAAATTATCTCTTTACCTAACCTGTTGGCAGAACTTCATAAAGTCTATAAGCTCTCTGGTCTGAGTATAAATTTAAACAAATGCTCGGCATTCCCTATTAACATTCCCCCAGTCTGACTTCCATATTGCAAGAAAAATTCTCATTCATATGGTGCTCCCATTCATTTAGATACCTAGGCATACATATCACTTCTTCCTATAACTCACTATACAAATCCAACTACCCTCCACTCTTTTCTCATATAAGCACATTACTGAAATTATGGTCCTCTTATCATATTTCCTTTCTGGGTAGAATCTGCGCTTTCAAAATGACAATCCTCCTAAGACTTCTCTACTACTTCCGAGCTCTTCCAATTAACATCCCAAAACTAGATTGGAAACACTTCAAAGGGAAATCAATAAATTTATTTGGTCAGATAAAAACCCCCAGATTTAGCTATTCCCTAATGCATAGATGTCAGAAACCATGAATCAGACCGAGACAGAAGTACAGTTGATCACACTTGTTTAATAATAATAAAAAGGTAAACAGAGTAAGCGTAGTCAATACATAGCTAGAGTTCAGTAACCAGATTGGGTAATCAGCCAATGCCAATGTCAGAGAGACAGAGATCAACGTAGTAGTACAGCAAGCAGGATCTGGAGCCAGAAGGGATGTCAGCCAAGCAAGTCTTCAACAGGAACGCAGGGGAAAGTTTCTGAGATGTGACCAAAGGCAAAGGCAGAGATGAAGTGAGCTGGACGGCTTTAAGTAGCCAGGACTGACGAGCAAATCATCAACAGCTGAGTCACTGTGGAGAGGAAGGATCTGGCAATTAGCCGACAGCTGAGCGGCCATCTCAGAGAAGGAAGGGCTGAGCCCTGCCCTGACGATAGACCGCAATCCAAAGGTGGTCTTGGACTCTCAAATATTTGCCAATACTTTCTAGCTGCCAGACTCTCACAGTTGGCACAATGGTCTGCCCACATGGACAATATACCATGGATCTCCTTTGAATCTGTCTTGATTTCCCCTCTATTTCTTCCAGATCTTTTATGGTCAGGCATGTACTGGCCATTGGGACTACAGGGAGTTTCCCGGTGGGCCGATGGCTCAGTGGGCCGATTTCAGTGACAGTGGACCGCTGCCTCCCTCCAGTCCTCTGTCCCCCCCCCCGCAGTGCTCACCTCCTCTCCCTGGCTAGTTATGCAGCGCGCCTGAATACAGACATGATGCTCAGGAGTCAACACTTAGAAGCTCATCATACGATCTGGAAGGAGGGCGGCCTCACTTTCCTGCCTAATCTTGTTCCATTGGGGGGGGGGCGCCAAACTGATTCTTTGCCCCAGGTGAAATAATGTCTAGCTTCCCCACTGATACTGCCTATAAGAGAAATAATGTAGAACGGCTAATAGCTAGTGGGTGGCAAGCCGGCATGCGAGAGACCTGTCAAAGTGGGCCAGTCTGGGTGAAGTCCAGGGCCAAATTTTTGTCCCAGTCCAGCCCTGTTTATGGTCTGATATAAATTCTCACCACAATATCCTCAAAAAAAATATAATAGTCACACATTCCTTTCAATTGTGGCTCAAACATAAAAATACATTTAAACTATCCTCAACTGTCCCACCATTGGCCTCATTCCTAGGAGATCCTAGATTTACACAGGCATATAAAGATCACAGTCCTTTAACACTATGGTTAAACAACAATCTAACCTCTCTTAAATCTATAGTTTGTGATATGAAGTTTCCCACCTTTGAATTTCTCCAATCTAAATATGGATTCCCAAACTCGGAACACCCCCGATATATTCAAATTAAAAATTTCTTTGCAAACCATTATGCATTATCAATACAATCTCCAAACACAATTTTTGAGCACATTTATATAACCTCCCTGAGGGATAGAGGTTTAATTTCTCAATTATATAGTCATCTTAACAGACTTTCCTTTCCTTAGAGAAATCTGGACCCATGCTAGATTGGGAAGCACAACTAGATTGCTCAATCACAACACAGACATGGGAAAAATGATGGATAACCTCCGTAAAAGCAACCGCGCCATCTCATTTAGAGAGACACCATTAAAACTATTTACTAGATGGTATTTGACCCCTAAAAAGATCCATGACTTCTACCCTACAGCATCCCCTAATTGCTTTAGAGGATGCTCAGAGCAAGGGACGTTTGTACACAAATTCTGGAGCTGCACATTTCTAAAACCAATATGGCATGCTGTGGCTAACAGAATTAAAGAAGCATCAGGTAAAACAATTGAGCTTACACCCAGAATATGTCTTTTGTTTGCTTCTGTACTAAATATTCCAACAATATGCAACAGATTAATACACTCACTGTTTAGTTCCATTCAATGGATGATTGCTTATAATTGGAGATCAAACAATCTTATATGGTCACAGGTTCTAGCTAGGATGGAAATGATGAAACTTACCGAGAGAATTCACCACACACTTCATGACAATATGTATATCTTCAGCAAAAATGGTCATATTGGAACCTGCCTTAATCACTCAAGTCTCTCCAATTACTAATATGCTATTATAATGTTAATTTCTCTGTCCATATAGTCAACCTTATGTGCTATATCACAAAGATTATTCACAACATTCTTCTGATGTGATTTATTGATTTATTGTACAACATTGTATTATTGATTCTAACCATTCGTTGTGTACCATTTTTTTATATGATGGATCTTCCAATAAAAACTTTTGTAAACAAAAAAGAAATTTCAACCTGGCAATGCAGTCCAACTTCAGCGACGATGTCACAGACATCTGTGCGCGGGTGCCTGCAAAGATGTCTATAAAGAAGTCACCAAAAGTAGTACAGGAAAAATATAAAGGAATAAATCCGCGCTTATGGACAGGGTAAGGGCTGCTGCCTATCTCTAATTAGTACCCCTAGGGGTCTAACTGCATAATAAGTAAGTAAAATGAGATCATAAACGGCGCTGCCCTCTATACTATTAATGGATACCAGAAAAAATATCACAAGGTACACTCTGAATTCAGATGACTGCGATACTTAAAAACTCCACCAATATCAAAACGTACTACGGTTTAGGCCAAAAATGAAGCATATATTTGGAGATAAGCAAAAGCACCAATGCTAAATGTTGCTAAATATAATGTGTTCCCCCAGCGGGATATAAGTGTCATCCAGAGTGAAATATATAATACCTAAGAAAAAAAATATATAATCCCTAAGTTTAGAAAATTAAAGTAGGATAGTGCAAACCACAAAACATTGTAAAAAAGGAATCAAATCAAACAATAGAAATTTTTTCAAACAATAAAAATTTTTTTACCCCAAAGTGCAAAAGTATTGGGACAAGATGGCGCCAGAAAATATTCAAAAGTATTGGGACATTAATATGTAAAAATAGGTTTTATACGAATAAGTGTGCTAAATGTTATCAGTGTGGTGTCTACGTGTCCCCTTCCATGTTTTTGTGCAGGAAATATTACATATAGTTTGTGTTTGACCCCAATATTCAAAAATATTGGGACAATATAATGTTTAAGAACCGTGAGATGTGAATTATCCTTTTGTGCAGAAAGTAGATTGTCCTTCTATGTGATAAGTAAATAATACTACAACCACCCCTAATATTAAATTACAGTTCATAAAAGGTATATACAAATAATTAAAATGACTTTTGGAAAAAGTAGTATGGTTAATTTAAAAGAGTTCATATATATGATCCATGCAGACCAAATGTTGTTAACCAGGTAGAGAAAACAAAGTTCAGCTGAGATTAAATTAATGGGAAATACTAACAAAAAAAGATCAAATAGCATCTGGAACACCATCAAGGACATAGGAAAAAAACATGAGGTAGTGATCAGGCCTGCTGATAAGGGGGGAGGCCTAGTTATCCTGAATAAAAAGGATTATCAGGATGAGATGAATAACCTTTTAAGTATAGAAAATACATACAAAACGCTAAAAGGGAATCCGAAGAAAAAATATGAAAAGAAGCTTAAGACCTATGTGGAAAAAGGAAAAACTAAATGTATACTAAACTGCAAAGAGGCGGAATATTTAATATCCAATTCAACTAAAACACCAGTGATATATCACACACCCAAGATCCACAAAAGGTTGGAAAAACCACCAGGGAGGCCAATTATCAGTGGGAGCAACTCCATCTTCTCTAGGTTGGGGGAGTACTTGGACATATTTCTAAAACCTTTAGTGAAAGAAGGGAAATCCTACCTGCGAGATAGTATGCAATTGATTCAAGAACTGCAAGAGATCAAGGGAGTGGAACAATGGTTACTGGTGGCAGTAGATGTCAATTCTTTATATACGAGCATTGAACAGAAGGACGGTCTACGGGGTGTGGAAAGAGCCCTCCACTTGAACACAAGTATGAAGCAGGAACAGATCAGCTATATCCTTGAGGGCCTAAAAATGGCCATGGAATGCAACTATTTTTGGCATGATAAAAAATATTACGTACAAACGAAGGGAGTCGCAATGGGAGCACGCTATGCTCCCAGCGTAGCTAATTTATTCATGGACCTGTGGGAAGACAAATACATCTACAGCAAAAATATACCACAAATCAAGATGTATAAAAGATACATAGATGACTTGATCATCTTATGGAATGGAACACCAGACAGCCTTACAAAAATCCTTGAAAACTTGAACAACAATAAGTATGGTATTAAGTTCACCGGGAAGTGGAGTTATGAGAAAATTGATTATTTAGATCTAGAAATTTTTAAGACAGGAGACAAGTTATCCACCCGCACCTTTTTTAAACCGACAGATAGAAACGGTTACATACCCACTTCCAGCTGTCACCATCCAAGATGGAAAAGTAATGTCCCCAAAGGACAGTTACTACGGATAAGACGCAATTGTGATATAGCTGAAGATTTTAATAAACAGGCCGATATTTTAATTAAAAAATTCCAGGAAAAAGGATATGATAAAGAAAGACTGCTGAAATTAAAAACAGATATTATGCAGCTAGACAGAACCTCCCTGCTCTCCAATAAGAACAAAAAAGTCCAGAAGATGCCGGAAGTAGCGTTTATTACAGGGTTCAACAGCCGGTTCAGAGATTTTGAGAAAATAATAAAAAAGTACTGGCCCATACTCAAGGAAGACCTCATCCTAACAAAACTCTTGCCAGCCAGACCTAAATTTATATACAGAAAAGCACCCAATTTAAGGGATCATCTAGTGAAGAATGTTATTGATCCCCCGAAGGCCATTAAAATATGTCCAGATCTAAAAGGATTTTTCAGGTGCCAAAGATGTCTACCGTGTAAAGTATCCAAAAGACAACCCAGAAGGAAGAATACGTTTAAATCATGCACTGATCACAAAGAATATAAAATCAACCAACTTATTACCTGCCGTAGCACACATGTTACATATGTTGTGGAATGCCCCTGCCGCCTCCAATATGTGGGGAGAACCACCCGTCAACTTTTTGTCCGAATTCGGGAACATATCAAAAATATTAGGAAGGGGTTCCCTAACCATAGCTTATCGAGACATTTCGACGAGGTTCACCATAGGGACCCAAGTTTACTTACTTTCTATGGGATTGACTCCGTGCAGGAACATTGGCGTGGAGGTAATAGAGAAACCTCAATCTCCAGAAATGAAACGAGTTGGATTTACCGTTTGGGTTCACTTGCCCCCAAAGGGCTGAACCTCGACATAGATTTGAATTGCTATATAGCTAACCCGTAAGTTGGTAAAAGTTTTTTAAAGGTACAACAGTCTGATTTAGCTATATAGATGAGGTTTACGGGGGCCTGTTGGTACCTCTCTATGCTTAGTATTTAGGAAGTTGATACTTGGCCTATTATAGACTTAGCAAATCAGGGGTTGATTGATACAGATGGAAGATTAGTGGTTGATTGTTAGATTCAGGTGCACAGCTATTCCCCCCCCCCTTTTATTAGAAATTGGGGGAGCCCCTCCTTCCCCCCCCCTTCTCCCATCCTATCCTTATCCCACACTCTTCTACAGCGCAATAGTTATTTAATCAGATTTGATACATGGGTTTTGTCCCAATACTTTTGAACCCTGGGGCCAATCTGATACTAGGCATGAGGATATGACACTTGTACTCACAATTTACTATTTGTGGTGGGGTAGTTCTTTACATTACATGTGACCCGACTAGTTAATGTATAATTATTCAACACTTCTACACCCTACGCCTGTTAATACATGCATTTATGAAACATCTTTTTAACATCTTCCCATATACACCTGGAAATACATGTATTCTAGTAACTTAAAATTTATATGACAATTATATTTTTATTTATTATTTTTATTCATCATTTAAATGCATTTGCCTCTTTATATCATGCCGTCTTAATATAATGGATTTAATAATTATTTTAACGGTTTTTATTAGACTCTGAAGAATTTGTGGTTATTGTGAATATTAAACTAATAATGTTGTGGGGTTGTTATATAGACCTATCTTTTATGTAATTTAAAAAAAAAAAAAAAAAAAAAATTTTTGTTGTATATATGTTTATGGATATATTTTTATATATTTATTTTTATATATCCTATACTTAGTCTTGCTTTTATTAATTGGCTTAACTTAAGCAGCGAGTAATTATATTTTAGTGTGATTAAATATGTACTGATGCCCATTCACCGCTATTTGTCTCCAATAATACGTACTACACTAGGAGATTTTACTCCCATATTGACCCATATACACCCGTTCTAGATGCATTGTATTTAGTCCTAGGGGTTTCAACACTATGAGTAGTTGGAGTACAAGTAGCGGTAAACAGTAGGTAAATAGATTAGAAAGTGCTTAGTTTTAGCCATATGGACTCAATATATTTCTGCAGTCTAGTGGCAATAACATACCCTCCCCCCGAGCGACATTACCATAATAAGGGGAGTGGTGTTGTGGGCTGCATGACTATATTATAGTGTGAAGCGTAGGCGTGGACACTGTCTTTGAAAACGTCCTATGACGAAACGCGTAAGGCGGAGTCACGCTCACACGTCATACCCGGAAGTAGACGCTGGAACGCAAGCTGGGACGCACACTCGCAGATCGCTGCTGGTCCCTTCCTTGCTTACAGCGCTGTTTATTATTATGTACACTTTGGCTTACATATTTTGGATTGGATTTGCTTCTATGGAATAAATACTTTGACATACTTCACGAAGGCAGCCCCTTGTGTTTCTCTTTTCTCTGGATTCCTGGAGTGTTTAACAGCTTAAGGTGGTATACTGCTGGAGTAGCATGGTCATGTCAGAGCACACATTTATCCCGGAACAGCTATAAGGATCGCACAGAGCAGAGGAATGGGAGCACTTTTGAAGTGAACATCTTTTTCACCCTGAGGCACCCACTTTGTCGCTCGGTACCCCTGTAGGGGTGATTATTTCTGGTGAGTGGGGTAGCAGAGGGGGGCGAGCACTTCAAGTCACCTTATGAAAAAACTGCACAGAAGTCACTATTGTGTACCCTTTTGGGTGAAATAAACAGCAATCTCAGCTGAACTTTGTTTTCTCTACCTGGTTAACAACATTTGGTCTGCATGGATCATATATATGAACTCTTTTAAATTAACCATACTACTTTTTCCAAAAGTCATTTTAATTATTTGTATATACCTTTTATGAACTGTAATTTAATATTAGGGGTGGTTGTAGTATTATTTACTTATCACATAGAAGGACAATCTACTTTCTGCACAAAAGGATAATTCACATCTCACGGTTCTTAAACATTATATTGTCCCAATATTTTTGAATATTGGGGTCAAACACAAACTATATGTAATATTTCCTGCACAAAAACATGGAAGGGGACACGTAGACACCACACTGATAACATTTAGCACACTTATTCGTATAAAACCTATTTTTACATATTAATGTCCCAATACTTTTGAATATTTTCTGGCGCCATCTTGTCCCAATACTTTTGCACTTTGGGGTAAAAAAATTTTTATTGTTTGAAAAAATTTCTATTGTTTGATTTGATTCCTTTTTTACACTGTTTTGTGGTTTGCACTATCCTACTTTAATTTTCTAAACTTAGGGATTATATATTTTTTTTCTTAGGTATTATATATTTCACTCTGGATGACACTTATATCCCGCTGGGGGAACACATTATATTTAGCAACATTTAGCATTGGTGCTTTTGCTTATCTCCAAATATATGCTTCATTTTTGGCCTAAACCGTAGTACGTTTTGATATTGGTGGAGTTTTTAAGTATCGCAGTCATCTGAATTCAGAGTGTACCTTGTGATATTTTTTCTGGTATCCATTAATAGTATAGAGGGCAGCGCCGTTTATGATCTCATTTTACTTACTTAAAAGTAGTACAGGAACTACTTTTGGGAATCTGTAAAGTAGTTTCCCACTTTGTGGCACCTCACTGATTGGACGGTGCCATTGCTGGCAAGACCTGCCAATTTGGCATGCGATTTGATATGTAAAATCGCATGCCAAATCGTACCAATGTGAACCTAGGCTGAAAAAAAAGGAAAGAAAATTGCTATTTAAAAAGCAGCATCTGCCTCCTTTACAGTCCTTTAATCAGGGTTAGCCATCCAGGATAAAAGCGCTGTCACAGAGCACAGCCAAGGTGGATAGCAGTGTAAATATGCCTTTCTACACTGCTCTCCGCTTAAAAAAGAAAGTGTGTTCTGGCCCATATCACTGAATAAAAATAAAGGAAAACAAATGAATAAAATAAAAGTAATGCAGCCACAACATTTAAGACTGGTAAGCTGCATCATATTGCATTTTGGTTTTCTGGCTTAGATATGCTTTAAAGTGGGTCTAAAGGCTCAATCTTTTTTACCTTCTGTGTGCAGCAGCCCCCTCAGCCCCCCTAATACTAACTTGAGCCCTATTGCAATCCAGCGATGTGTACAAAAACCTTGGCTCCCCGGGAACTCTCCCTCCTCATTGGTTGAGATAACAGTGGGACCCTTTAAGTCCCACTGCTGTCAATCACAGCCAGGGTGCCAATGAGAAGAGAGAGAGGGCAGGGCCGAGCCCCGGCTCTGTGTCTGAATGGACATGCAGAGCAGCGGCTCTGCTCGGGTGCCCCCACAGCAAGCTGTTTGCTCTGCTGGCAGGAGGAAGGGGCCAGGATTGCTAGCGGGGGAACTGAGAAGAGAAGAATCAGGGCTGCTTTGTGCAAAAGGACTGCACAGAGTGGGTAAGTATAACATGTTTGTTATTTTTTTTTTAAAGAAAAAAAATTGCCTTTAATATCACTTTAGACCTGCATGTGAAGTTGTTCACCAGTACTGCTCTGTATACATTACTGAAGCAGCCAGGAATTGTCATTTAGTGATGAGTGTAATGGGGCAGCATTGTCATTGTAGTGGGTCTTTGGGCATTACTCATTGTGATTAACATAACATTTGTATCACTGGATGACGTGATTGACATTGGATTTGCATTAAAGGATTTTCCCTATGATGTCTGTTTTTAATTACTATTTACTTTTTTTTTGTGAATTATAACAAAGGGTACTCTTTCATGGGGGGGTATATTTTTGGGGGCCCCCTTATTCTAAAGGGGCTTCCAGCTTCTCATAAGTCCTCACATGCACTGGCCAGGGAAGTGGGAATGATGTCCTTTTCCATATCAATGTGAGGGATAAGGTGCCTTGCTGTCAAGGTTGCTTTACCACCCCTGACAAGGTACCCTCTCAATTTTGGGGGCATGTGGCCAGGTATTTCAAGAAATGGGCTGCCCTCTGTTTCTTGGCCAGCCAGGCTGCAAACCTAGTAAGGCTCTGGTATTGATTATGAAGTGGGACTCGAGCTGGATAAGGGTCTGTTATGAATCTGTAGGGGGATTGAATGCTGTTTTTTTCTTAAAGGAACAGTACACATTGTTTACAACAATGCATAGTGTCCCTTTAAGAATAAAATGGTGTGGGGGTTCCCCTCAAAATCCATACCTGACCCTTATCCCGGCCCTCCTGAATCACACCAGGCCACATCTCCCTGACATTGGGAGGGAACCTTCCAAGGTAGGTGGCAAGGCCATCGCCCCTGGCAAGGCAGTTTGTCCCCATTTTGATTTAACCCCTGATCCAAGGCCTGGTGGATTAGAGGGTCTACAAGGCTGTTTAAATCATTTACAACAGCAATGTAAATCCAGCGTCAATCACAATGAGTGATGCCCTGATAACCCACTGCCATGATAATGCTGCCCAGTCACTACTCGCACTGAAAATGAAAGTCTCTTAAAGCGGTTGTATGCCCCTACCAAAACAAACCCCTATAAGGCAAAGGCATAATGAGCTAGCATGCATCGCATGCTAGCTCATTATGAAATACCTTAGAACGAAGTGCCCGTACCGCCTCCCAGTCACTGCTGAGGGAGCTGACATGTTTCCTCAGTGTTTCACGTTCGTAGCTCCGCTGCTGTGAGTGGCCAGAGCTTCGATCAGGGCCAGACTGGCCTACCAGGATACTGGGAAATTTTACAGTAGGCCACCTGGGGCCGCTTTGATCTGTGGCTGGCTGCAGCCCTCCTCTCCCGCCTCCTACTCTTGTTTGTCACGGAGCTGGGTCTGTGAGTGTTGTCGGCGATGCTGTAACAAGATCCTGCCCCCCTTGACCGTCTTGTGTGATAGATGGTACACTGCTTTAACCACTTGAGCCCCGGACCATTATGCTGCCTAAGGACCAGAGGTCTTTTTCCAATTTGGCACTGCGTCGCTTTAACTGCTAATTGCGCGGTCATGCAATGCTGTACCCAAACGAAATTTGCGTCCTTTTCTTCCCACAAATAGAGCTTTCTTTTGATGGTATTTGATCACCTCTGCGGTTTTTATTTTTTGCGCTATAAACGGAAAAAGACCGAAAATTTTGAAAAAAAATGATATTTTCTACTTTTTGTTATAAAAAAAATCCAATAAACTAAATTTTAGTCATACATTTAGGCCAAAATGTATTCGGCCACATGTCTTTGGTAAAAAAAATGTCAATAAGCGTATATTTATTGGTTTGCGCAAAAGTTATAGCGTCTACAAACTAGGGTACATTTTCTGGAATTTACACAGCTTTTAGTTTATGACTGCCTATGTCATTTCTTGAGGTGCTAAAATGGCAGGGCAGTACAAAACCCCCCCAAATGACCCCATTTTGGAAAGTAGACACCCCAAGGAAATTGCTGAGAGGCATGTTGAACCCATTGAATATTTATTTTTTTTGTCCCAAGTGATTGAAAAATGACAAAAAAAAAAAAAAAAAAAAAATATTTACAAAAAGTCGTCACTAAATGATATATTGCTCACACAGGCCATGGGCCTATGTGGAATTGCACCCCAAAATACATTTAGCTGCTTCTCCTGAGTATGGGGATACCACATGTGTGGGACTTTTTGGGAGCCTAGCCGCGTACGGGGCCCCGAAAACCAATCACCGCCTTCAGGATTTCTAAGGGTGTAAATTTTTGCTTTCACTCTTCACTGCCTATCACAGTTTCGGAGGCCATGGAATGCCCAGGTGGCACAAAACCCCCCAAAATGACCCCATTTTGGAAAGTAGACACCCCAAGCTATTTGCTGAGAGGCATATTGAGTCCATGGAATATTTTATATTTTGACACAAGTTGCGGGAAAGTGACACTTTTTTTTTTTTTTTTTTTTTTTTTTCATAAAGTTGTCACTAAATGATATATTGCTCACACAGGCCATGGGCATATGTGGAATTGCACCCCAAAATACATTTAGCTGCTTCTCCTGAGTATGGGGATACCACATGTGTGGGACTTTTTGGGAGCCTAGCCGCGTACGGGGCCCCGAAAACCAATCACTGCCTTCAGGATTTCTAAGGGTGAAAATTTTTGATTTCACTCTTTACTGCCTATCACAGTTTCGGAGGCCATGGAATGCCCAGGTGGCACAAAACCCCCCCAAATGACCCCATTTTGGAAAGTAGACACCCCAAGCTATTTGCTGAAAGGCATGGTGAGTATTTTGCAGCTCTCATTTGTTTTTGAAAATGAAGAAAGACAAGAAAAAACATTTTTTTTTTTTCTTTTTTCAATTTTCAAAACTTTGTGACAAAAAGTGAGGTCTGCAAAATACTCACTATACCTCTCAGCAAATAGCTTGGGGTGTCTACTTTCCAAAATGGGGTCATTTGGGGGGGTTTTGTGCCACCTGGGCATTCCATGGCCTCCGAAACTGTGATAGGCAGTGAAGAGTGAAATCAAAAATTCACGCCCTTAGAAAGCCTGAAGGCGGTGCTTGGTTTTCGGGGTCCTGTACGCGGCTAGGCTCCCAAAAAGTCTCACACATGTGGTATCCCCGTACTCAGGAGAAGCAGCAGAATGTATTTTGGGGTGTAATTTCACATATTTCCATGGCATGTTTGAGCAATATATCATTTAGTGACAACTTTGTGCAAAAAAAAAAAAAAAAAAAAAAAAATTTGTCTCTTTCCCGCAACTTGTGTCGCAATATAAAATATTCCATGGACTCGACATGCCTCTCAGCAAATAGCTTGGGGTGTCTACTTTCCAAAATGGGGTCATTTGGGGGGGTTTTGAACTGTCCTGGCATTTTATGCACAACATTTAGAAGCTTATGTCACACATCACCCACTCTTCTAACCACTTGAAGACAAAGCCCTTTCTGACACTTATTGTTTACATGAAAAAGTTTTTTTTTTTTGCAAAAAAATTACTTTGAACCCCCAAACATTATATATTTTTTTAAAGCAAATGCCCTACAGATTAAAATGGTGGGTGTTTCATTTTTTTTTTTCACACAGTAATTGCGCAGCGATTTTTCAAACGCATTTTTTGGGGAAAAAACACACTTTTTTTAATTTTAATGCACTAAAACACGCTATATTGCCCAAATGTTTGATGAAATAAAAAAGATGATCTTAGGCCGAGTACATGGATACCAAACATGACATGCTTTAAAATTGCGCACAAACGTGCAGTGGCAACAAAATAAATACATGTTTAAAAGCCTTCAAAAGCCTTTACAGGTTACCACTTTAGATTTACAGAGGAGGTCTACTGGAAAAATTACTGCCCTCGATCTGGCCTTCGCGGTGATACCTCACATGCATGGTGCAATTGCTGTTTATGTTTGACGACAGACCGCCGCTTGCGTTCGCCTTAGCGCGAGAGCAGGGGGCGACAGGGGTGTTTTTTTTTTTTTTTTTTTTTTCTTTATTATTTTTTTGCTTTTTTAATCTTACTTTTAAACTGTTCCTTTCATATTTTTTTTTTTAATCATTTTTATTGTTATCTCGGGGAATGTAAATATCCCCTATGATAGCAATAGGTAGTGACAGGTACTCTTTTTTTGAAAAAATTGTGGTCTATTAGACCCTAGATCTCTCCTCTGCCCTCAAAGCATCTGACCACACCAAGATCGGTGTGATAAAATGCTTCCCCAATTTCCCAATGGCGCTATTTACATCCGGCGAAATCTAAGTCATGAAATACTCGTAGCTTCCGGTTTCTTAGGCCATAGAGATGTTTGGAGCCACTCTGGTCTCTGATCAGCTCTATGGTCAGCTGGCTGAATCACCGGCTGCATTCTCAGGTTCCCTGTTGAGACAGGAGAGCCAGAGAAAAACACGGAAGACGGTGGGGGGGGGGGGGGGGCATTCCCTCCCACGGCTTGTAAAAGCAGTCTAGAGGCTAATTAGCCGCTAGGATTGCTTTTACATGAAAGCCGACCGCTGGCTGAAAAGAATGATACCAAGATGATACCTAAACCTGCAGGCATCATTCTGGTATAACCACTCAAAGTCGTGAATGGCGTACCTGAAGACAAAAAAATGGTTAACAATGGTTAACAATAAAGCACAGTAAAGTGTAAATAATTACACACCTGAAAAACAAACATGATAAAACATAATAACAATAACAATAACAATAAAACATTGCAGAATAGAATACAGTAAAAAAGAGCAGAACAATAGAGAGAGAGAATAGAGAGAGAGAGAACAATAAAACAACAACTATTTTTTTTTATTTCATATTTTTTTTTTTTTTTTACACTTTTTTTGTAACTAACTTTTATAACTGTAACCGGTTCCAGGTTCGGGTCTCTCAAAATGCGATGGCATCTTGGGAGACCCTGTGAAAGTGTGCCTAGTCTGTGCAATGCTGTACCCTACGCTAATACTCAACTAGTGAATGGTAGCGTTCAAAACATTCACCAATGCAAAGACCAGGATTGTCAGGACAGGAGGGACAATAATAGCGGGTGTCACGCCTATATCCGCGCTTGCTGCAGACACGACATCTTTTTTGGGGGTTCGTTGGGTAGGGGTACTCGGGAGGACATAAAAATGCCTCTCATGCAGCCGACTGCATTTGGTTGGGGATGTGAATGGGGGAAGTACGGGCGCTGCAGAAGCGGTGGGTTCCCAATTAGGATTGGCGAATGCAGCAGGAAGGGCACTATGGGCACGACGGGCCTGTGTTTGTCTTTTTGGTGGCAGCGGGACACTACTTGTGCTTGCCACCTCACCAGCTTCAACTGCACTTATGGGACTCGCCACGTCACCAAGTGTTACTGCAGTGCTGGTTTGACTACGACCGGGGTGTACTAGGCCGCTGGCGCTTGCCAGTTCACCAAAACGCTACCAAAAAACGTTAGCGATCGCAGGGATCAGGCCTGACTCTGCGAACGCTGCAGTTATGTGTTTAGTGTTTTGTAAGTGACAGTGATCGATCGATACTGCACTTGGGTGGGCTGGGCCGGGCCGGGCGGAGGGGCAAAACGCAGGTGCTAGCAGGTATCTGGGCTGATCTCGCTAACACTGCGTTTTTGGGAACCCTAAACTGCTGGTGACGCTAGTATAGATCTGATCGGATCAGATATTGATGCGATCAGATACTATACCACTAAGGGAGGTGTACGGTGCGTGCGTGGGTGTTAGCGGTACTGGCGCTAATCTGACGCTGCCTGGGGCTGGTGCTTGCCAGTTCACCAAAACGCTACAAAAAAAACTGTTAGCGATCGCAGGGATCAGGCCTGACTCTGCGAACGCTGCAGTTATGCGTTTAGTGTTTTGTAAGTGTCAGTGATCGATCGATACTGCACTTGGGTGGGCTGGGCTGGGCCGGGCGGAGGGGCAAAACGCAGGTGCTAGCAGGTATCTGGGCTGATTCCGCTAACACTGCGTTTTTGGGAACCCTAAACTGCTGGGGACGCTAGTATAGATCTGATCGGATCAGATATTGATCCGTTCAGATACTATACCACTAAGGGAGGCGTATGCTGCGTGCGTGGGTGTTAGCGGTACTGGCGCTAATCTGACGCCTGGGGCTGGTGCTTGCTAGTTCACCAAAATGCTACCAAAAAAACTGTTAGCGATCGCAGGGATCAGGCCTGACTCTGCGAACGCTGCAGTTATGCGTTTAGTGTTTTGTAAGTGACAGTGATCGATCGATACTGCACTTGGGTGGGCTGGGCGGAGGCACAAAACGCAGGTGCTAGCAGGTATCTGGGCTGATCCCGCTAACACTGCGTTTTTGGGAACCCTAAACTGCTGGGGACGCTAGTATAGATCTGATGGGATCAGATATTGATCCGATCAGATACTATACCACTAAGGGAGGCGCATGCTGCGTGCGTGGGTGTTAGCGGTACTGGCGCTAATCTGACGCTGCCTGGGGCGACGCATATCACCGCCGGGCGATCAGGGGGCTAAACCTTTATTTGGTAATAAACGGCGGGTGCCCTGACACTATAAAAAATAAACAAACTAACCAGCGTCAACCGTAACAGTTATACGGTGATCAGTGGTGAAAGGGTTAACTAGGGGGCAATCAAGGGGTTAAAACATTTATTAGGTAGTATATGGGGGTCCCTGACGCTATAAAACGCTGACGGCGAACCTAAATATTTACCTCACTAACTAGCGTCACCAGCGACACTAATACAGCGATCAGAAAAATGATCGCTTAGTGACACTGGTGACAGGGGGTGATCAAGGGGTTAAAACTTTATTAGGGGGGGTTAGGGGGGTACCCTAGACCTAAAGGGGGGTAATACTCACTGTCCCAACACTGTAACTGTCACAAACTGACACTATGCAGTAATCAGAAAAAAAAAAAAAAAAAAACTGCTGGTGTCAGTTTGTGACAGGGGGGGGGGGTGATTGGGGGGGGATCGGGGGGGCGATCGGGGGGGGGATCGGGGTGTTTTGTGTGCCTGGCATGTTCTACTGTGTGTGTGTGTGTTGGTGCACTCACATAGATGTCTTCTCTCCTCGGGCCGGAACGGAAAATACCGACCCGAGGGGAGATGACATCACTTCCTTTGCTGCTGTTTAGCATACAGCAGCAAAGGAGTGTTTTCATTGGCCGGCGGCGATCGCGAGGGGGGGGCCACGAACGGATGGTCTCCCCCTCATCACCGATCGCCGCTGGACAAAAGACGACCGCCTCGGGCACCGGGGGGGGGTCCGATCGGACCCCCCACCCGCGGAAGGCAAATCACGTACCCTGTACGTGATTTTGCCTGTCCGTGCCACTTTGCCGACGTACATCGGCGTGAGGCGGTCGTCAAGTGGTTAATCTACTATCACACAAGACGATCTAAGGAGGCGGGACCTTGTTACAGCACCACCGATAACACACACAGACCCAACTCCATGACACACAGTGCTCCCGCTGTGTGTATGATCCAGGGCAAGCAATGGTGAGGCTGCAATGATGGGCACAGTGAGGCTGCAATGATGGGCACAGTAAGGCTGCAATGATGGGCACGGTAAAGCTGCATTTGATGGGCACAGTGAGGCCGCATTGATGGACACAGTGAGGCTGCAATCATTGGCACCATAAAGCTGCATTTGATGGGCACAGTGAGGCTGCGATTATGGGCACAGTGAGAGTACACTGATGGGCATAGTAAGGCTGCATTCATGGGCACAGTGAGACTGCATTTGATGGGCACAGTGAGGCTGCGATGATGGGCACAGTGAGGCTGCATTGATGGGCACAGTTAGGGTGCATTTGATGGGCACAATGCATTTGATGGGCACCAGGTCCGCAGTCTCTGACCATCGCTTGTACCAGATCTGCAGTCTCTGACCATCTCTTGTACCAGGTCTGCAGTCTCTGACCATCTCTTGTATCATGTCCTCAGTCTCTAACCATCTCTTGTCTTATATCATGTCTGCAGTCTCTGAGGGGGGGGCCTACAGAAGAGTCAAGAGTGGGAGTGCTGCCAAGATGGGGGTCATGGGAGAATTCAGACGTGTGTGGACTGTGGAGAGGAGACTATAGGATAAAACCATAGCCACCAAGCTGGAGCCGTCTGACTGAGCCCTGCATGGTGCACCTGAGAGGAGGTCAGTGACATCACCGCCAGGCCAGTCTGAGGGGGGTCACTGGTGTAAGGGGGGAGTGAATACAATAATTTAAGTGGGCACTGATATAAAGGTTTCCCCTTAACATAGTGTATTCTTTCTGTGGAAGGTGTGAATAATTACATTATGATGTTGGGCTGGTATAATAATGCTATGGGGCTGGTATGACATTTTTTTCAGGGCTGGTTTTTATTCCCAGTCCGGCCCTGGCTGTGATGACATCATTCCCGTGCATGTGCAGGAGTCCTCCATTCCGGCAAGGAGCTCTGAATTTCTGGCACGACCTGCAGGACCTTGAGAGTGCATGTGCCGCTGACATCAGTGGTTGCATGCAAGGTGAATATCTCCTAAAGCATGCAGCTTTAGGAGATATTCGATTTACCTACAGGTAAGCCTTTTTATAGGCTTACTTGTAGGTAAAAATCACAAAGAGGAGGATACAACCACTTTAATTTGTCTAAAATTAAATAAACATTTTGAAAAAGAAAAGAAAAGTCTCTGGTTGGCTACTAAATGTAAATAAATAGGCCATGGATGCTTGGTGACATCATTGACCAAAAATGGTCATGACCATATTTGGTCAACAACGTTACTCAGGAATCTTGTTTACAATTTGAAACAAGCCAATGGGAATCTGTAATTTTGTAGCACTAGTAATACCACCACCAGATGAACTACGTACTTCCAGGTGCATAAGTCCATCCACCAAACTGCAAGCAAGTTAGGTTAGGGTCAAACCTATGTTCAACACAATGTATGTGTGAATCGTCGTCACCCCTTGGTCCATTGTTTTAGTCCTGGTGGCAGCTTTTCAATAAACCTGTTGGACGGATGTTGGTGTGCAGCTAATTTTTCTCACTTGGTCTCCATGGTCAACCCTAATCATTAGCTAATTTCTAGCAATATATAACAGTCAAGATAAAAATGGCAACCATGAATTTAGCAGATTGAATGATCTTATTGCATTAAAATCCATGTGCATATATAAATAATAATACACTAACACAGTAAACAGAAATTATATCACACAATAATGGGATACAAAAAAAAAAAAAATAACTATGAGATACGAAAGGTTTTATAATCTGGAATGTAGCTTTTCAAAGATATATACAAGCAATAGCCATCATAGAAAAGATAAGAAAAACCATGCAAAACAATAAGACTTTCCAAAAAAAATGTAAAATGTGTTTTTCAGTGTGACTGCTTTAGTTGTCATCCATGCCCTCAAATGTGTAAACGCATAACCCTCAATCAATTCTGCTACAAGAAGCACTTACTGAAATGCATTATCTTGACCATCTCTACAATCAGTGTCTCCAGAGCTTCACCAACCTATAGTTTTGTACTTCAAAGATATCTTTTCTCTGTTGTTAGGATATTCTGTTTTGCTTTCCCTGCTATTTACATTTAGCCTCATCTATCATTTTCTTACCACCAAATTAGGTGTTACAACACAAAGCAAAGGGAATCAAGGGAAGTATAGTAATGCTATCATGAATCTCAAAATAGAGTTTATTATTATTGTGGAAAGCCCTATTGCTAATGCACTGCCTTCATCTATACAAATTCTTAAAATACAGCCATGTCATACCAAGCACCTTAGCCTACACCAGGGATATGCAATTAGCGGACCTCCAGCTGTTGCAGAACTACAAGTCCCATGAGGCATAGCAAGACTCTGACAGCCACAAGCATGACACCCAGAGGCAGAGGCATGATGGGACTTGTAGTTTTGCAACAGCTAGAGGTCTGCTAATTGCATATCCCTGGCCTACACCATAAAATATCATTGCCTGTCACTGCCAAGACATTGTTAGTGCTTATTCAATATACAATCTCTCAACTTTATAAACAATTATGACATTTTAGGATTTCCATTTATGTTAATGAGATACCTTCTGCCAAATGTATGAACTGTATTAAAGCTGAAGTGTAATCAGAAGTTTACTTTGCCTACCCTGATTCCTTCTTCTCCTACTCATTCACATACTTATGACATTTTTAAATAACACTTTTTCTACCTTTATCACATACTTTATTTTAGAACCAGTAACAGTATCACTAGGTCTCTATGCTTCTCTATTCAATGCAGGCAAATCATGGCTGTAGGGAGGGGCCAGCAGGATGCTGTACATAGCAAAAACAGGAAGCTGTGGTAACACCCACATGGAATGCTAAGCCCCCATGTTTAAAAGAAATGAAATCCAATGAATGGAAGGGCAAAATGACACTTAAGCCTGGAAATAAGGCAGGCTCTGTTTGTCTTGCTACAACCTTTAATGCAAATCAGAGCAAGCTATTTCATTAATGCCACGTACACATGAGCGGACTTTACGGCAGACTTTGCTCGGTGGACTTTATGCCGGACTTTGTCGGCTCCTTGCGCCGGACTTAAAAACGGACGGACTTGGACACACACGATCACTCCAAAAGTCCGCTGGTTTTGAACGCGGTGACGTACAGCACGTACGACGGGACTATAAAAAGGAAGTTCAAGCCCCACTACGGCACCCTTTGGGCTCCTTCTGCTAATCTCGTGTTTTTCTCATGTTAGTAGAAGTTTGGTTAGAGACGATTTGCGCTTTTCACACTTCAGCTTATTACGATCGTTTTCTGCAGTTCAGTTTGTGCTTGTGAAGTTTGTATCTGCTTTTCAGTGCGTGTTGGTCAGTTCATAACTTGCCTAGCAGGCCGTTCTGGTCCGCTCATTCCTGATTTTCAGGTCGTTCTTCATAGGCCTTGCTGTTCTTCAGTGCGTTTGTTATAAGTTTGTTTGTTTGACCAGCCGACCGTTTTGAAGCCATGTCACATGGACGTACTCGTTCTCAAGTTCGTGCTGCGTGGGGACTTGGTGTTGAGGTTAATACTTTGACCCGAGTCCAGCCCATGAACAGGGCGAGGAGGAGTTCATGGATGAAGAATTGGTTGCGCCAGCGTGACCAATCCTCGCATATGCCTTTGCTCTGTGAGATCCGTAAAAATAATCCTGAGGATTTCAGGAATTATCTCCGGATGATGGACCCCGTTTTTGATCGATCGTCTGCTGGTTATGCTGACCCCCTATATCAGCAGGCAGGATACCTGCATGAGGCAAGCCATCAGTGCGGAGCAGAGGCTAGTTGCCACTTTATGTTACTTGGCGACTGGGAGAAGTCTTTATGTCTCGACAGGCATCTCCCCCCAGGCTCTGGGGATGATAATCCCAGAGACTTGTTCTGCCATCATTCAGGTCCTGCAGAAGGACTATATGAAGGTAAGTTTTATCCTTTAACATTACATGATATGTATTAAATGTTTGCTAATGTATAGTCTAAATGTCCTCGTTACCTAATTACCATGCTTGGAATATGCTGTGAATGTCCCCTTTATCTTCATGCATACCTGTTTTTTGACATTAATCATTTTTTGCCCTACATGCATATTTACCTTCAATAACCTCCCCACCATGCAATCCTGGGTCCATTTATATCTCTAGCCTATAGTCCCTTGAACAATGTATATTGTCAACTCCATTGTACTGTTTGGCCCTCCCCCACCCCCTCAAATGTTTGAAACTGTCAGGTGTGTTTTTGACCCTAATTAGAACCCCTCCCCCACCCCCTCAAATGTTTGAAACTGTCAGGTGTGTTTATTAACCTAATTAGAACCCCTCCCCCACCCCCTCAAATGTTTGAAACTGTCAGGTGTGTTTATTAACCTAATTAGAACCCCTCCCCCACCCCCTCAAATGTTTGAAACTGTCAGGTGTGTTTTTGACCCTAATTAGAACCCCTCCCCACCCCCTCAAATGTTTGAAACTGTCAGGTGTGTTTATTAACCTAATTAGAACCCCTCCCCAACCCCCTCAAATGTTTTAAACTGTCAGGTGTGTTTATTAACCTAATTAGAACCCCTCCCCCACCCCCTCAAATGTTTGAAACTGTCAGGTGTGTTTATTAACCTAATTAGAACTCCTCCCCCACCCCCTCAAATGTTTGAAACTGTCAGGTGTGTTTATTAACCTAATTAGAACCCCTCACCCACCCCCTCAAATGTTTGAAACTGTCAAGTGTGTTTATTAACCTAATTAGAACCCCTCCCCCACCCCCTCAAATGTTTGAAACTGTCAGGTGTGTTTATTAACCTAATTAGAACCCCTCCCCCACCCCCTCAAATGTTTGAAACTGTCAGGTGTGTTTATTAACCTAATTAGAACCCCTCACCCACCCCCTCAAATGTTTGAAACTGTCAGGTGTGTTTATTAACCTAATTAGAACCCCTCCCCCACCCCCTCAAATGTTTGAAACTGTCAGGTGTGTTTATTAACCTAACTAGTACCCCTCCCCCCACATTCAAATTGATCAATGGGCCATCAGAGGGGGTGAGTAATCTTATAAGTGGGCCTTATGTTTTTTAGAATAAAAATTACAAACACACATATTAATAATGTTCGACTGCTGTTGTTCAATAATGTTTTTGTGTAATCTGATATCCAAGTTATGTTTAAAAGTACTTATCTTAATTTTTTTTTTCACTCCACAGTTTCCTTCCAGTACACAGGAATGGCAGACTGTGGCCTCCCAGTTCGCTGACCATTGGGACTTTCCCAACTGTGTCGGGGTGATTGAAGGGAAGCATGTCCGCATTGTGCCACCACCGCATTTGGGGTCTTATTTCTATAACTACAAGGGGTTCCATAGTGTAGTTTTGATGGCGGTGGTCTCGGCACATTTGGACTTTCTGTTTGTGGACGTGGGGAAGAACGGCCGGATGTCTGATGGAGGAGTGTTTGCACAGACCGAGCTGTGCCAGCGTCTCCAGACTGGTGGCCTGGGATTGCCACCTGATGACCAGAATGTGGATGGACTCCCTTCAGTTTTTATCGCTGATGAAGCATTTGCTCTCGGCGAGCACTTGATGAGGCCGTTCCCCCAAAGGACACTCACCCCTGAGAGGAGGGTATTTAATTACCGGCTGAGCAAGAAGAGTTGTGGAGAATGCCTTGCCTTGGGGATTCTGGCCAGTCGGTTCCGTTTGTTCCTCTCAGCCATAAATCTGGCGGACTATAAAATTAATCACGTCATACTGGCTTGCTGCATACTCCATAATTTTTTAAGAAGACATTCGGCTACATATATTTCCTCTGTTGGGCCTGAGGCCGGACTTGTACTTGATCAAACACTGACAGGCCTGGAAATTGGCCGTATTGGCTTGGCCCCCCAAACCGCACGTCAAGTGCGTGAACGATATGTGAATTATTTTAATGGTCGGGGGGCCATTGATATTCAACAAGAGCTATAATTTTAACAATAAAGAAAATACATTTTGGATAAAATATCTTGTTTTTCTTCTTGTTTGCATTCAGTTTTGTCTGTCTCCTAGTGCACTTGTAGTAGTGGCAAGTGCATTTACCTTTAGTTAATAAGGCCCTTTGTCACTGACTGTAACCACACCAAAATTACCAAAACATCTTATTGAGAAATAATCAGCCACACACATTGTAGTAGTAAAAACATTTTACTGTGTGCACATTGAAAGGTGCATTTTTTGGAACCTTTTTTTTTTATATTTTTTTTTTTATTTTATATATATTTTTTTTTGGGGAATTTTTTTTTTTTAAATATATATATTTTTTTGAAGGTTATTAAAGGCATATTTAAATAAAAATAGAGCTTGTTTAAAAAATTAAAATCCACAACAGTGTTTCGAAAAACATAAAAAAAATAAAAGAACTTACAAAGTTCAACATGTTACACAATTGGAAGAAGAAACAAACTTCACAAGGAAATGAAGAACATGAGTGATGTTTTTAGGCAAAACGTTATTATATTCTGCCCAAAACATCAATCATGTTCTTCATTTCCTGTTGCATGGAGTCCAGGCGAAATTTCATGCTGTGAATTTGGTCACGTATTTGATCAATTTGGCCATTCCACAACATTATCTGGCCGATAAGTCTTTGGGCACTGTCTGTGCTGAATGGCTCTGCCGCTTGGCCTTCCACAACCAGAAGCTCACCTAAAATGTGTGAAAAAAAAAAATGGGTTAAAATATGCACGCCTAAATACATTACCTTAAACTGGGGTGTCAGTCACTCACTTGGTGGGGTTGAAAGCTCGCACACTTCCTCCACCTCTCCTTCCTCCAGCTCATTAGGTGGGCGTGGTCTTGGGCTTGGGCTATCTTCAGCCTCAGGCTGGTGTCTTGGGGGGTCCTCGGATCCTTGGACTGTTGTCTGAGTCTTTTCTCCCCTATGATAATTCAACAAAAGGTATAGTTAAAACACAGTGATATTTTCTATTGTTATAATTAATATGAAACGTTGGTTATGAGTTGTGGACAATTGCCTTTTTTTGTCCTCAAAAATTTAGAAAACAGGATGAAAATTCCCTCTGAACAACAATTATAAACAATACACATTTTCATGCAAGTTTCACAGATGCAGACACCTCAATGATGTCCTATATATATTACCCCTCAAAATTTTCTTTATGGTCACATAGTACACTAGTGCTCGTGAGTCCAGATGTGGAACCAGCTGCTGTGTCCTGTCCTTACATTACACTGAATCATTTTTGAAGAAGCATTATATTTTCAAACACATCTACACCACATCACCAAATTTTGGGAATCTGACAAATTATCAAGACCTAAATGTATGTCCAACCCTGTACCATCGTATTTGGCGAAAAAAATACTGTCTTTTTCTTTCGTATCATATGTATTTTACAAAGAACGAACTTTACGAACGATGCTGTATAAAGGTAAAAAATATGGATCAGCATGCAAGTTAAGTATCTCAATAGGAAAACACAACAAGTACTTACTTTTTTTAAGCAGCTTCTTTATTCGCCAATATTGTTCTGGCTCCCTACTTTTGATGTCAGACCACCGCTTCCTCAATTGTTCTTTCGAACATTTAGTGCCAAATTTAGCTTCTAGAGCGGTGACAACTGAGGACATTATTTTGTCCTTACGCATATTTGGTCGTGTGTACGGTCCTTTTTTCCCATCGTAGTCCTCCCTTCTCAATATGGACACCATCTCCACCATCTCTTCAAAAGCCATGTTGGTGGCCTTATATCTCCTCCGGGATGTGGATGGTTGTGGCTCCGGGCTTTCCTCCGTGCTACTTCCACTGAATCTCTCTGTCATCTTTCTCTATCTACTCCCACTGCGCAACGAAGAGTGAAGGGGTGGAGACAAATTGTACTAAAGGACGTCAGGGGCGGGCGACGCAGGCGGAGCATGACACATGCACAGTGTATATAAAGCTATTACGATGGCCTACGTATGTCCGTGCGGAAGTAGCGAGCGTCAGAAACGAAGGTAAGATTAAACGTGGGTGTGTGTGTGTGTGTATATGTGTCCCCTAGATTCTTCACAAAATAATCCTGGGAGTTCTGACTGACATTCCAGTTTTGATCTTGTGTCTTGTCTTTCAGCAAAAATGAATCCCTTTAAAGAGGCTGAGTTTTTGTCCAGATTTATTGATTTATATCAGGAAAACAAAAACCTGTGGGAGGTCAAACACCCACTATATTTCTATCGAGCTGTAAGGAAGGCAACACTGGGCACACTTTTAGAATTTGTGAAGACTCGAGTCCCCCAGGCAGACCTCAAGTTTGTGGACAAGAAAATTGGTATCTTGCGAAACATGCATAAGCGGGAACACAATAAGATCCAGGAGTCACTCAGATCCGGAGCAGCAGCCGACCAAGTTTATGTACCCAAGTTGTGGTACTACCACAAAATGCGATTCCTGGATGACCAAACAGAAGCCAGGCAATCACTTTCGACCCTTCCCCCCACACTTCCCTCCAGCCTTCCCCCCACTCTTCCCTCCAGCCATCCATCCACCTCCACCCCAGCTGAGGAGTCCCAGGAAGAACTGGGCCTTTTCAGCCTTGATGAAGTGGATGTGCTCAGCTTCAGCCAGGTATCCTTTTTTGTGGAATTTGTGTTTGTGTAAATGTTATTAATGATGTTAACGTATCAAATTTTTAAGTGCTTCAAAAAAAATGACTTCATCACAAATATTAATATGTAGACATATCACTAGACAGTAGTGGCCAAAAATATACTTCTGCATAGGTGTACGCAGCCTCTTGCATTAGGGTGTGCACCCCAAAGCTCTAATACATATGCATGTGTATATGTACTGATGGTGTCAGTAGGGCAGTGGACAGTGTCATTAGTCTTATTTTATTTTTAAATAAATTATTTTATTTTGTCACTTTTTTTTGGGTATGAAATATCAGTGGTCTAAACAGGGGGGAATATGCACCACACAAGGCAATTAGGGTGTGCCCAGGCACACCTGGCACACCCTATGCACACGCCTATGTACTTCAGATATTGTTGATCAGCTGGAATAATGGTGGGGTCAAATAGATAGCCTTTACTATTTGTTAGAATTATATTTGCAAGTCATGAGCTGAAAATTGTGTGTGATTGCGTAACACAAAATTACAACTATGTCCCTTTTTTGACACAGGATGACCTCAGCCAGGTGGAGGCCTTGACCAGTGGGAGAGAGGAGGAGGCCTTTCCCAGTGGGAGAGAGGAGGAGGCCTTGCCCAGTAGGAGAGAGGAGAAGGCTGTGGCTGGGCCCAGTAGAAGCCGCACGGAGTGTCAGGTGCCTCCCCTCCGCATTATCAGCAAAAGGCCCAGAAGAATGACACAAACTGAGGAGGAATCCCTAGCCCTCATTCGTGAAGCCAGCCAAATCCTCAGCACACCACCCAATGCAGAGGAGGCGTATGGGACATATATGGCCACCAGATTGCTTGTAAATAATAAAAGTGCTGCGCAGATAAATTGTGCATTTGATAATAAAATAATAAAAGGTGGAAGATGAGATCACCAGTGGATAGTCAAACGCCTAGGATAGGATCAGAGGTGACTAAAAATCCCTTCACCATATATGGATGGCCCCTGCTTATACTTTCCCTTTAAGTAAGGAATGTTTAACCAGCTCTGATCTCCTCTCTAACTCAAGGAGGGTTTCTTTCGTTCCAGTGATATCCTTGGGCTGTAATCCCTTCATAGCCTTACAAGAATTGTATATCTGGGATGAAATAGGTCTTTTTCCTATTGCCCCTTTACCTTTTGAGAGGTTGTGCGGTTTAAACTTTTTAATGTAATAGGTGTAACCGGAGTGACGTGCGGGTTCGCGTCCTCTGGATAATTGGATCAGTGCCGTGATTGGAGCATTGGTTACCATGCCATTACTTATCAACAATGCGGGCCGTCGTTGCGTGTCCCGCCCCACGCTGATGAAGTCCCGCCCACAGGACATAACGCATACGGGGGCCAGGAGCGCATGATGTCACCCGCGGCTGTCAGCCAGTTTACGATCACACGCCATCCAGCCGGCACTCGGATCTGAGTGCTTTGATTTGTGAGTGCACTCGTTTTTTCTATTTTAGCAATAAAGTTTTAGAAACGGAGAGCACTATATTGTCTATGCTTTATTTTTATATGCCATCTGATGAGAGAGTGGTAGCATTATATGAGAAGTTACTATCGCCTGTTTCAGCTTACCTTCTGTTTGGTTTACATGCTGTGTGACCTGTTTCAGGTCGAAGATTGCAGGTGAGGGGCCATCCATATATGGTGAAGGGATTTTTAGTCACCTCTGATCCTATCCTAGGCGTTTGACTATCCACTGGTGATCTCATCTTCCACCTTTTATTATTTTATTATCAAATGGACAATTTATCTGCGCAGCACTTTTATTATTTATATGTTTTCTGAGGTTTTTGTTGAATTTGCCTTTGTGCTTGCTTGCATTTATTATATATTGTTCTTGTATCAGCGCTGAGTTGTTTTTCATTATTTTATATGACCATTTAATTCACGTTCACTTAGCTGCTGACTATGGATGTGTTTACCTATGTTGAAAATAGAGAGATTGTCCTTACTGAGGTCTTCTCCAGGGAGGCTGTTATCCCGCAACAGGATGACCTTGTTTTTGCGTTTAGAAAACTGGGTCACCTGTTTGAGAAAAAGATTAAGACCTGGTGGGATATAGTGACTTTTGAACAATATTTGTTTGCTAACATTGTACCCAGGCGTCTACGGTGGGATTTACCACCTAATGACGGATTAACCGATAATGAGTCTAATGTGGAATGGTGTAACTTTTTTGTAGATAAAAGTTTTAATCTCCTCCGTCTGCTGCTTTCACGTAAGCAAAGGAAACAGAAACAGCTGGAGAAGCAGATCAAGAAAATCACTGACCGCATTGAGAGTTCCAAAGACTCTAGTGAATTTATTCAATTGTCAGGAGAACTTAAATCAAAACTCATAAAATGGGATAAAGAAACACGCGATAAAAAGAGAAAAAAATTTCTGCGTGATGTTAAGGATTTTGATGGGAAAATTATTTTCAAATGGCAATCTCAGGATTTAACACCAGTGAATGGCCCTGATGGGACGGTGGTTAATGTTCCAGTAGTAGGAGCAGCTATGCCCCCTCAGGGATATTCTAATTACGAAGCACCTATACCTGTATCTCAACAATCCCAATATGCACCTACCGTATGAGATACATCGAGAGGAGGAAGCCAGGGACCTTCCAGAAATAACAAACGGGGCAGAGGGAAGAGAAATTCCAGTTCTCACCCAGTCCCACAGGCAAACAATTATGATTATCGTTCCCAATACTCAGATAACTACATGTGGCATACAGTGCCTACTAGGGGAAGAGGTAGGCCCCGAGGAAGAGATAATTCCACCCATAGAAGTGAGCCAGTGTATACCTCTAATAATTTTGCCCCCCTACAAAACCTCCAGGAAGATCAGCAATTTGATCATGATCATTTTTTAGGCCAAGAGAGGACCCCCTGGAGGGGACCTCCACAGACCCCAGTGTGGGTAAGAGATCCGACCGGTTATGCAAGTCCTCAGGACCAAAGGAGAGGCCCCCAAGATCTGCGGAACAACCAAGGCAGCCTAAAAAGAAAACACAGAGAGGGTGCAGGGGGGAAGATGATTCCAAAAGGCCAAGACCCCACTAGGCACGGGCATCTATAATTTAAGTGGTACTCCTCTTACCACTGATGAAACATTAGTGTTAGATCGCGGTTTGAAGTTTGCCCCGATTCGTAACCTAAATAAGTTTCAAGCATATATCAGTATACAAAAATATATTTGCAATTTAAATATTAAGAAATATTTTCTTTCTAATCCAGTTCAACGGACTACCCCTCAGGTTGATACCGTCTCTAGACATTCCAATCTTCGGAATCGATCTGTTTTTAATCCTCTCTGTAGTGACAACAAACACTTGGAGGTGTTTAAAAACATGGTTTGTCAAGATCTTGATAAACTCAAGATCAAGAGGGCCAGGGACTCTCAGGCCATTAAAAGAGGTATATCCTCCCTCGAGCAAAGGAAGGATATTGTAATCCGTCCAGCGGATAAGGGGGGTGGATTAGTGGTGCTCAGTAAAGCTTACTACCAGGCTGAGATGGAGAAATTATTGAATGACAGGAACACTTACTTACCTTTAAGAGGAGATCCTATGCTAACTTTCAAGAATAATTTACATTCACTAGTAGAAAAAGGTAAGTATAAGGGCATTCTGAATTCCAAGGAGGCGGCTTATTTAGATCCATTTTATTGTCGGACTCCCATTATATATATTCTGCCAAAATTGCACAAAAATGCGGAGCACCCACCTGGTCGCCCGATCGTGAACGGAATTGATTCCGTCACCTCCAGGCTAGGCCAGTATCTGGATTTCTTCCTCCAGCCACTCGTCACTCAAACCAAAGCCTTTCTGCGTGATACTAAACAGATGTTACAAATCCTGTCTACTCTTCCATGTACCCCCTCTTGCTTCTTAATTACTGAAGATGTCGGGTCTCTTTATACGATTATTGACCATAAACAGGCCTTGGATTCCGTGAGGTGGGCTTTAACCACCACCGAGCTCTCAAAAGACCATATTTCCTTTTTATTGGAAGGTTTGGAATTTTGTTTATTGAGTAATTATTTTTGGTTTAATGGTGACTATTACCTGCAGGCACGAGGAGTCGCTATGGGGGCTAGGTTTGCTCCCAGTGTGGCTAACCTTTTTATGGCCCACTGGGAGGAAGATATTATTTTTCAGGACCCCCCACCGGAATTACTGTGCTATAGAAGGTACATC
Source organism: Aquarana catesbeiana (assembly GCF_042186555.1). Lineage (NCBI taxonomy): Eukaryota > Metazoa > Chordata > Amphibia > Anura > Ranidae > Aquarana > Aquarana catesbeiana. The sequence continues at coordinate 175,388,424 of NC_133330.1, forward strand.
GATGATGTAATCATGGTGTGGGAAGGTGATTTAACTAGTTTGCATTTTTTAATGGATAAGCTGAATGAAAATAATAAAAACATTGAGCTGACATGGACTATAGACAAACAACAGATTACATTTCTAGATCTAGAAATATTCAAAGGAGAGGGAGTTTTCCAAACAAGGAATCATTTTAAAGCGACGGACAGGAATGCGTACATTCCACTGACTAGTTGTCACCATAAATCGTGGCTCTGTAACATTCCACGTGGACAATTCATCCGCTTACGTCGCAATTGCACCTCTGATGAAGACTTCCTAACACAGTCCCAAATCTTGGCAACTAGGTTCAAAGAAAAAGGTTACACGCAGACCATGGTTGACTCTGAAATTTCTAGAGTACTTTCTACTGACAGGAATTCTATAGTGGCAGATAGGCCTAAACCCCCCTTAAGTGAAGAGGCAACCACTAGTTACCGGATTATACTTGATTATAATATCCAGTATAAAAAACTCGAACAAATCATAGCTAAACACTGGCCCATACTTAAAGGTGACCGTACCCTGGGTTCTGTACTGCCGGAGCGTCCACGGTTTATATATCGTAAAGCTCCATCTTTACGTGACCGATTGGCCCCGGGAGTTATTGATCCACCCAAAACAGGAATTAATAGGATGTTTGGTTTTCTTTCTGGCTTTTACGCTTGTGGTAAGTGTGCTACTTGCAGGAAGGCCAGCAAGAATATTAAAAGGCGTAAAGAGTTTGTTTCAAACAGCATGCAGAAAAAATACCAAATTGAAGGTCTGATTACTTGTTCGTCGGTAGGTGTGGTCTACATGCTGGAGTGCGATTGTGGACTCCAGTATGTGGGCCGCACCTCAAGGGCTTTACACGTTAGGGTTGGCGAACATATTAGTAACATCAAACGGGGGATTAAAACCCACAGTGTGTCCAGACATTTTCGCCTATGCCATAACAGAGACCCCAAATGTCTCAAATTTTGGGGGATCGAAAAGGTCCCTCGTCACTGGAGAGGTGGTCACTATATCCGACAACTTAGCCGTAGAGAATCCTTCTGGATCTATGAGACCAAGGTCTTATCTCCGGCAGGTATGAACGTGGATTTTGATTTAAATTGCTTTATTTCTAATAGATGATTTTTTGTTTATTGGTTTTGTGTAATATTTTGTTTGTGTTTATTTTATTTTTTAATGGGATATGTAAATGTGATCGTATCCAGGGGACACCCGCGGCGTGATTGTCATATTTCTTTTAGTTTAATCTTTATCAATTGTTTCTTTTATTTGTGTATGCGATTTTTAGCGATTTTTTGCGCAATTAAATTGCTTATACTTTCCCTTTAAGTAAGGGATGTTTAACCAGCTCTGATCTCCTCTCTAACTCAAGGAGGGTTTCTTTCGTTCCAGTGATATCCTTGGGCTGTAATCCCTTCATAGCCTTACAAGAATTGTATATCTGGGATGAAATAGGTCTTTTTCCTATTGCCCCTTTACCTTTTGAGAGGTTGTGCGGTTTAAACTTTTTAATGTAATAGGTGTAACCGGAGTGACGTGCGGGTTCGCGTCCTCTGGATAATTGGATCAGTGCCGTGATTGGAGCATTGGTTACCATGCCATTACTTATCAACAATGCGGGCCGTCGTTGCGTGTCCCGCCCCACGCTGATGAAGTCCCGCCCACAGGACATAACGCGTACGGGGCCAGGAGCGCATGACGTCACCCGTGGCTGTCAGCCAGTTTACGATCACACGCCATCCAGCCGGCACTCGGATCTGAGTGCTTTGATTTGTGAGTGCACTAGTTTTTTCTATTTTAGCAATAAAGTTTTAGAAACGGAGAGCACTATATTGTCTATGCTTTATTTTTATATGCCATCTGATGAGAGAGTGGTAGCATTATATGAGAAGTTACTATCGCCTGTTTCAGCTTACCTTCTGTTTGGTTTACATGCTGTGTGACCTGTTTCAGGTCGAAGATTGCAGGTGAGGGGCCATCCATATATGGTGAAGGGATTTTTAGTCACCTCTGATCCTATCTTAGGCGTTTGACTATCCACTGGTGATCTCATCTTCCACCTTTTATTATTTTATTATCAAATGGACAATTTATCTGCGCAGCACTTTTATTATTTATATGTTTTCTGAGGTTTTTGTTGAATTTGCTTTTGTGGTTGCTTGCATTTATTATATATTGTTCTTGTGTCAGCGCTGAGTTGTTTTTCATTATTTTATATCACCAGATTGCTTGAACTGGAAAAGGGGCAACACCTCCTCTGTGAGGGTTTGATTTTTCAGGCCTATCAGAAGGGCTTGAGAGGGGAACTTACTTCTACAACCTATCTAACAGATGAAGCCACTCCTCCTCCTCCTCCTGCCCCAAGTACACCACCAGAGGCCCAGCCTCCGAGGAAGGCTGCAGAGAAGCGTGGAGGGAAGGCTGCAGAGAACACATGGATTTTTTAGTTACCTTACATTATTGACTATGTGTTTTGATTTGATTTTGTGAGAACTCTGTGTGAATAAAAAGCACCAAAACAACTTCATTCCTCTTGCATTATAAAGAAAAAAAAAGCGCTGTATTAAAAGATCACAGAAGAGGAATGTGCTAGCTTCAATACAAAGGCTAGTTTTACCAGACCGAGTGCTTCCGTCTTCTAATTGCTTCAGAGCATGCGTCAGTTTGAGTTCGTCGGACTAGCACACAGACGACCGGTTTGTCCGCTAGAAAGAAGAGTCCGTCGGATAGATTTAAAACATGTTTCAAATCTAAGTCCGTCCAACTTTTGAGCAAACAAAGTCCGCTGGAGCCCACACATGATCGAATTGTCTGACGAAATCCAGTACGCCGGACCAAGTCTGCCGTAAAGTCCGCTCGTGTGTACGCGGCATTAGAGAGGGAAGCCTGCACAACTGCAAGGCAGAAGATAAGGCTGGAGTTTGGCTTTAAGTATTAAATTCAGTGTGGGACTTGCTGTCACCCTTGTTTCGTTATGCGTACCATTTGTATGTGGACAGCTATTATGCAAGCGTGCTACTTTTTTGACATTTGTTCCTTAAAACAGAACTATAAGCAAAGCCTTTTTTTTAAATTATGGACAGAACAAGAGCAAAGGCAGATCCAGAGTCTAGTCTCGGGAGGGGCACTGCCTGAAAATAAGGTGTTGCTTACAGATCTCTATTTAACGAATCGTACAGTCCTAACCTTGTTTAAAACAGCGACACTTTTATCATTCCAGATTAGATTATTACATTACAGACGGGATAGGTTTAACCACGTATAACTGTATTATTACAAAGATCATAAGCAGTTTGTATACCTATAACAGAATGTTCCCAGACAAAATATTCACAAACAATATAAAATTATGTGTAAAAAAAAAAACAAATAGCAGAACCCAAACATCACTCTCCACTGTCTCCAAACACACATAACAACAGAAACATTTTATTTGTAAGTTACATAACATGAGAAATTCACAGAATTAGCTCAAGTCTTCATTTTCCTTGTTTGGCAAACAGCTCGATAACTCGGTCAGTTTTCACAGGAATATCTCTATGAATGTAAACACAGGCCATTTAACCGGTCCTCCACCATTCGTGACCGAAGCCATGTTTTAACACGACGGAGGGTTGAGAAAGATCTCTTTGCTCTGGCCACACTTACAGGGAGAGTTGCTAAGATCAGAAGTAAACTACTGATGGTTGGAAAGAGGTCCTGGTCACACAAGTCCAACACTTCAAGAACTGTTTTTGGAATTTCCTTATGTTGTGATAACTCTCGTTTCCACTTTGTAAGCCATAGACTTAGTTCTCCCTGCAGCAATGTCTCCATTATCTTCTGCTTACCATCAGCTAGGAGAGGGTGGAAACGCTTTGATAATGATTGCACAGCCACAGGAACCATGGTTTCCATTTTTTCTCCAAAAAGTACTGCTGGCATCAAGATTTGAATCTGGAAACACTGCATCCAATTTTCTGGAAAATAAGTTTTTAAATCATTAATAATGTTGTCCAGCAAGGGAATATACAACGATTTCCTGTAGTATTCTTCAGTTGATTCTATATGCACTTGCCTGCCTACAAGACGTGGCAATTTTAGTTCCACTCCAAGTTCTGATGCCAATTCTGTAGCCTCCATATGCAAAGTGGAAAAAGTGCCATCAGCGTTACATCGCATATTCTCCATGGTTGCATGGTATCAGTCAAACAGTCAGATGCACTTGTTAAATCAATTGTTGGGGATTGAAGGAAGCGACTCAGAGGAAGGGTTACTTTCAGAACACTGATGAGTGAAACCAAGGAAAATATGAATTCTGCACTGCACAGAGAATGAATGAGAGTAGATGCTGTTGAGCTAGTGCTTGAGCATTTCCATTGAGATATTGCAGATAGTGCACTCACCACTTTTACAAGTCCATCTCAAAATCTTATCAGAGAATTATGGCGCTCTACCCATCTAGTTTCACAAAGACTGGTAAGCTTTGCTGATTGAATGAAATGGTTGATTTGACCACTGCTACGGCATTGCGAACTGCTGACACTTGTGAGGACTTTGAAATTGAATTGTTCAGACAATGATTGTAGCAAGGACATCTGCAACTGTTGGGTGCTACATGGAGAATCTCTGATACAGCACCAGCCACCTCTGAAGACATAACACTGCAACTGTCTGTTCCAATGCCAACACAATGAGTGGTGTCCAGGGAGAGGTCTGTAATTACTTGGATAACCATCTGGCCTAAAACTTTTCCTGAAAGCCTTGGTTCTGAACCTGAACTATCAATTCCCGATTCCTTCTGGGTTGCAAATTCATAAGCGTCTACAAATTTTATAAAATCCTCACAAATCGATCCATTGTAGACATATCTAAAGTTGAGTGTAACTTGTTAACCATAAACTGCAGACATGATACAAGAGATGGTCACACACTGCAGACATGATACAAGAGATCAATGCATCAACGCAGCCTCACCAGTGCCCATTAAATGCAGCCTTATCAGTGCCCAACAGCATTAAAAAAAAAATTGTCAAGGGTTCTAATGATCAAGTCTGCCGGTCAGTTTTTCAGGGGGACCTGACTGGAAAGGTCAATGCATTCCTATAGACAGGCAGGTGTAAATGGTCCATTTATAATTGCCTACATCCTCTCTGATTTGCTCTAAAAAATGGAAGGGGATCTATCCTTGTCTGTGTAGGCAAATCAGATCAGAAGTAGTTGGGTATAAACAGACAGCAGAGTTCGTTTACACCCAGTCGCTCATAGAGTAGAGCAGGCTTAGTCTGTGTTTTCTCTTCAGAAACTTGGTGGATACAGATGTGTCATCCGCCCGCTCTGCTTCAATCAACAGGGGATCTGTCAGCCAACCCCCTGCTAATTAAAACAGAATCTGCCCCGTGTGAAAGGGGCCTAAGGTTCTTCCTAAAAGAACAGGAACATTGGTTACATTGTTTTCCTTATAAACTCACCTGTTCTGTTTGCTTTAGGCTATAAACTTTTGTGCCATGAAATACCACAAATATTGCACAGAAACCCTAAAAATTTTTGCTCAATTTCCATGTCAGTGTTTAAAATTCAGCGTTAGATTTATTGATTTAACAAATGTTTCAAAAATGTAAATATAAAAATAAATTCAGGTGGACAGATTAAAGCACTGTTTGTTCTTCTGCAGCTCCACATTTAAATCAATATCCTGCATTATAATTAGATTACCCACTTGCTGATCAGCTGCAGGACATATACTGCAGCAGGTCGGCTCTATTGCATGAAACTACATACCTGTAGGCCATTTCGTGCAATAGCCAGCGAAGGCACGCGCTGATTGGCCAGAGGGGGAACCAATCAGTGGGTCTGGCGGAAGCAATGTCTGCCAGCCACCCACGATCGCTCCCCACAGAGGTAGAACAGCAGTCTGCAGATGTAAACAAGGCAGACCGCCGTTCTGTCAGAGATGAACAGAGTGATCTTGTGTTCCTGCTAACCATGAACACGGATCACTCTGTTCATCTATTGAGTCCCATCCCCCACACAGTTAGCAAGCACCCCCTAGGCACACAGTTAACCCTTTGATCAACCCCTGATGTTAACCCCTTCCCAGCCAGTGTCATTAGTACAGTGACAGTACATATTTTTAGCACTGATCACTTTATTAGTGTCACTGGTCCCCAAAAATGTCAAAAGTGTCAGTTAGGCATCCAATCTGTCTGCTGCAATGTTGTAGTACCGCTAAAAATCACTGATCACCGCCATTACTAGTAAAAAAATAATTAAATATAAATGCCATAAATCCATCCCATAGTTTGTAGACGCTATAATTTTTGCGCAAACCAATCAATATACGCTTATTGTGATTTTTTTTACCAAAAATATGAAGCAGAATACATATCGGCCTAAACTGAGGAAGAAATTTTTTATAGGAAAAAGCAAAAAAATTTTTTTTTATTTTTTTACAAAATTGTCGCTCTTTTTCTGTTTATATCACAAAAAATAAAAACTGCAGAGGTAATCAAATACCACCAAAAGAAAGCTCTATTTGTGGGGAAAAAAGGACATCAATTTTATTTGGGTACAGCGTAATTGTCAGCCAGTCAAAGTAACCCAGCGAAGTATCACAAAAAATGGCCTGGTCATAAGGAGGGGTAAAACTTTTCGGAGCTGAAGGGGTTAAGATTGAACAAGTCAAGACTAAAAGGCCATTTTTTTTTCATACATAATATGGCACACATGTATTCTGCGATTTGACACATGACATGCATTCATTCTTTTACTCACGTTTAGTTAATTATTTTGGTGGTCTGGTAAGGGGAGGGGTGGATGGATGGATGGATGGATCCAGTAATCTTCTCAATGAGTTTTTTTCCTGTATTCAATTCACGCTGCTCTGCAGACTGCGCAAGCCAGGTGGAGAAGATGGAGGAGGTGGGTGGGTGGAGCCAACACTAACTCAGGGGCGGCGGAGGCCTGTAGTGTGGATAAGATGGATCATGGAGGGAGGAGGTACCGGTGGGTGGGGCCAACACAGTCAGGGGTGGAGAAAGAAGAATTCTGGCGCTCCTCTCTGCCACCACTGACTGTGGACGCTGGACATGTTAGTGCAGTTAGGTGGTTGAAACAGAACACACAGTCTCTACTGTCTACTCTAAACAGACTAAACTGCAACTGTTACTGTCCCCCCCCCTATTTTGAGGCTCCAGCAGCTCTGTCCTGACCTGTCACCGTCATGTCGGCTCTGAGACTTGAGTCTGATATGATTCACTGACGTCACTCATTGCTAGACGCCAGGCGGCCCTGGCGTTAGCAACGAGTGCAGAGAAGAGGCTCCACCTACCTCCTCCTCCTGGTATCCTGCTCAGTCAGTGCGAGTCTCTCTCTCAGCGCTGCTGATCGGCTGATGTGAGAAAGACTCAGGCAGAGGCAGCGGCAGCCGCAGAGGCACGGCTGAGCAAGCAAGTGAGTGTGACTGTGACAAATTAATGACATGTCAGTGCTACTATTTTGAGCGGGGGGCAATTGCCCTGTTGCCCCCCCCTGGATCCACCCCTGATCAAGAGAGGGTTATATCTGATGTCAGATTTTTTTTTTCTGCCATCTGTGTCACATTGCGAAGATTTCCCAGGACATGATTGGAAATCCCTGCAAATGAAAGGAATTCTTTGAGGATCACCAAGCCACCGAACGAATGCCCCCATTGGAAGATTTCACCTCTATTATAGAAATAGACTCTTCTTAATGGGGACACAGACATCAATAAAAACTGACATGCGTTCAAATCCCTCTCCATTCCATCCAGAACTAAAAAAATGTTTTGCCTTTAGTTATACTTTAACCACTTGCTGTGTGCCAGGGGCATTGCCAGGTCTACAAAAGATCTGGGGCTAGAGCCCATAGCAGCGTAGTAAAGAAAGTCATACGCTTGGGCGACCATACATGTGTATATACAGATACGTGTGTGTGTGTATATGTCCCCAGAGAGCCTTCCACTTATATCAGGGTCCCCAGAGAGCCCCCCTTACAGCAGGGTCCCCAGAGAGCCTCCCCCTTGCATCAGGGTCCCCAGAGAGCCTCCCCCTTGCATCGGTGTTCCCAGAGAGCCCCCCACTTGCATCAGGGTTCCTAGAGAGCCCCCCTTACATTAGGGTCCCCAGAGAGCCCCCCTTAAATCAGGGTCTCCAGAGAGCCTCCCCCTTAAAATCAGGGTCCCCTGAGAGCCTCCCCTTTGCATCAGGGTCCCCAGAGAGCCCCCTTCTTACATCAGGGTCCCCAGAGATCCTCCCCTCTCCTTTGGGACCCCTGCAGAGACTCAGGGCTATGGGCCCCAGCGACGCCATTTCTGTCCGCCCCATAGCAGTTCAAGGCCTGGTTCACATCTCTGCAGTTTGCTTTTAATTTGTTTCCGCAGTGCTTTTTGAGGTGCATTTTGCGTTTTTGCATGTGTTTTTGATGTATTTTTCATACATTTTTTGATGCGTTATGCATTTTTCAGTTTTGTGCAATTTTTTTGTTGCCAATTTGTTGTTGGGAAGATTAATTACCACAAAACGCAAATTGCAGCAAAATTGCAGTAAAATCATGGCTAATTATATTCTGCATCCTTTTCTGCAGCTTCTCCATTAAAGTCTATTGAACCTAGTCAAAGGTAAAAGGATCACCTCAGTATATGCCCCTAATGGGTCCCAGGACTCCTTTTTCAAATTTGTTATCCAAGTGCTGGATAAATTTCACTCTCTTCACCTCATAATAGGAGGCGACTTCAACTTAGTGGCCCATTCTAGAATAGACAGAAGCCGCATAGGAACCTCCAACTATGCCTTCCCAATGTCCCTTCAATACTCCCTCAGGTTCCATCAATGAATAGATACTTGGAGGGCACACAATGTGGGCTCTCAAGGATATACTTTCTACTCCCACCCTCATGACAGTTATTCTCGCCTCGATTACATTTTCTGCTCCCTATTTTAGTTGCGAATTTTACCTCAGCGAACATATATGTATGTCCTTGGTCTGACCATCATAGAGTATTCTGTAACCTGTCCTATATAGGTCTTCCCAATGCCACTAGGGCCTGACGCCTTAATGACTCCTTACTCACTGACCCCGCCATAGTAAGCCAATTATCTGAATGCCTTACTGAATACTTTAGACATAATGACATTGAGGGGATTTCCCCTACAGCTCTATGGGCAGCCCATAAAGTTGGGATGAGAGGCCATCTTATAGAAATTGCCACCGACAGAAAACTCCAACACATCCTCACTTTAGATCTTGAAAGACTATACCACAGACACAGCCAAAGCCCATCCCAGGAATTACTGCTCCAAATTAGCGATAAGAGAAGTGCCCTAGACACTCCGCTCTCAGAACAAACTGAAAAATCCCTCTGCTGGTCTAAGGCCCATTTTCTCCTGCATAGCAATTCGGCCTCAGCTATGTTCGCAAGAAAGTTGAAACACTCTACCCAGCCAATGCACTCATATAAATTACAAGATGGTAATGGTAACTTCACAATTCACCCTGAAGAAGTCTTTTTTTTTTATTTTAAAGACTGTTTATTGAAGATAATAACAGTACAAAAATATCAAATCGGCAATAACCAATAATAAGGTCAGTACAATGTAATTAACATTGGTATAGTGAGCTAAGTGGACCTAAAGCGAGAGTGAACTTTATACAAATGTAAGAACTGATAACTTTCCAGGTGAAGTAACAGACTCTATCTCAAAGAAAAGGCTGCTGGATGAAATAAAAAGGGAGCTGGGGATCACAGGAAACAGGATTCCCCCGGAATGGACCACGCACCCCAAATGGGATCCTGCTGTGCGTGGGACAACCGGGTGAAGGTCCGGGGGATCGAAATGATCCTGCCGGGACCTATCCTGAACCAATAAACAGCCTTTCGTGAAAAAATAATCTATTGTAGCATCTGGTATCATTATAAGACCAACAACAATGTCAGAAAAAAAAATCTCTCAGTCCGGGGAGTGTCCCCAAAATCTTAAGTGGTAAAGGCTAGGTTATCAAGGTTATCAATCAGAGAGAGGATAACTACAACAAACAAATAAAAGAAAAAAAGAAGACTGCACAGTCTGTTTCTCTCAATATGTGCTAACAACCTATAATGGAACTTGAGGAGAAAAAAAGAAAAAGGAAAGGAAGAGAGGGGTGAAGAATAAAGTGGGTGAAGAAAGGGAGAGGTAGGGGAGGTATTGGAGGACAGGAATCCTCGCGGAGGGAAGAGGGGCCATAGGCCTCCTAGATTCAAGGGGATGTAAAGAGCTTGTTTTGAGTCAGGGAAGTAATTGGATTCCTAAGAACCTAGCCCAGGGATCCCATATGAGTCTAAATTTATCAGAAGTGTCCAGAATCTTGCTCGAAATCTTCTCTTGCGCCATTATCCAGGAGATTTTCTGTTTGGTTTGGCGGAGGGAAACCGAAGGGTTTTTCCAGGCATGAGCTAGTGTGATCTTGGCCCCAAGAAGGATGAAATGGATCAGTGACTGAGAAAATTTAGGTACTTTCGGGATGTTGTCATTAAGGAGAGCTATGGTGGGGCTTTGTTTGACTGTGAAACCGATGGATTTGCGTATGAGATTAAAAATTCCATTCCAGTATCCTCTGATTTTGGGACATTCCCAGAGAGTGTGGAGGAGGGAGCCTAAGTGGCCACATCCTCTGAAACAGAGGGGTGATGATTGCGGGTAGAATTTAGCAATACGGGTGGGTACCAGGTACCAGCGGGTCATGACTTTGAGGTCTGCCTCTACCAGGGAGGAGTTAAGAATGCCCTTGTAGGAACGGGCAAAGCATGTGTGCCAAGTATCCATGTCCCAATCAAGTTGCAGATCACGCTCCCATTGTATCATATAGTTCGCTTTCACTCGGGGCTCAGCTAGTGCTGAGTGGATCAGGGAAATCCCTCCCCTTACGCCCATGGCTGAGGAGCACCAGAATTCATAAGATGTAACAGAGAGTGAAGTGTCCAAGCTTTTCAAGACCCTGTGCAGAAAATGTGATAATTGGTAGTAGCGGAAAGTCTCCGAGACTGGCATGTCTAATTTAGAAATGCAATGTGAGTGAAATAGGACCCGAGCTGTTAAAAAATTGCCCTATCCTTTAAAGGCCCTTGTTGAGCCACCACCTAAAAGCCTCGATGTTCATACCCGGAGGGGATTGTGTATTGTGGAAGATGTGTGCCAGGGGAAGCCAAGGGGAGGTCAGGGAATGTCTTCTATATAGTGTATCACATAAGGCCATAGAGTGAGACAGAGAGGGGGAGAGAATCGGAGGTCTGTTCTTTTGCGGTCTCCACACCAAGTGTGGTTGGGAGTGGCCTGTCGTTCTATGTCCATCCAATCTGGTTTTGGGCCTTTGGAGTAAATAACTGAAAATTGGCAGAGTTGTGCGGCTTGATAATACCACCATAAATTAGGTAGTCCTAAACCCCCTTTTTTCTTTGGTCTGTATAACACCTTTTTGGAAAAACGGTGACCCTTTCCCCCAGATGAATCTTATAATCGAAGCTTTCAGTTTAACCAGTGTATGTTTTTTGATGGGAATAGGAAGGGATCGAAAGAGGTATAAAATCCTGGGAAGTAGGGTCATTTTGACCTAGTTTATTCTGCCCAGCCAGGGCATTTTATACCAGGCCCAATGCGAGAGATCATCCGCAAGTTTTTTGAGCATTGAGGGATAATTGTGGTGGTATAGAAGTTCTGTTCTTGCGGATAGGAAAACAGGGAAAGTGGGTTTTGAGCCTCTCTACAAGGTCATGGGGAGTGGAAATATTTAGGGCCATCGATTTGGTCATGTTGACCTGAAGTCCCGAAATGGAGCCGAATGAGTTAAGTAGTTGGAGTATGTTGGGGGTGGAAATGAGGGGGGAGGTGACAAACAGGAGGATGTCATCGGCAAAAAGGGCACATTTGTGAGTCCGTTGACCACATTTCACTCCATGGATGTCAGGGTTTTGTCTGATGGCTAGGGCTAGTGTTTCTATTGCTATGGCGAAGAGGATAGGCGATCCCGGCGTTCACCCCGTCCCGAGCCTGTGCTGTTGTGACCCGGATTGACCCTTCCCTGCTCTGATCTTCTCCAGTACTTTGACCCCGGCTTGCCTAAGGACTCCTCTATTCCACCTGCTTCCTGTATTTGACCTCGGCTTGTTTAAAGGACTTCTCTACTAGTAGGGGTCAAAGTACTGGAGAAGATCAGAGCAGGGAAGGGTCAATCCAGGTCACAACAGCACAGGCTCGGGACGGGGTGAACGCCGGGATTCCGCGCTGCAGATTCGGTCTCCAGGTGATGTTATCACCCCTTTGTCTGAGACTGCTCACAGCCAGGATGAAGCAGTGGCTTTTGATCTGCACTGTAATCAGGAGGAAGGCGTGATCCCTGTATCAGCATTTAAGCCCAAATTAGCCACCACAGGAAAGAGGAAACACAGGAGGATCTTTTCAAGCTGATAATAATATTTATCACAGGCTTTTCTATAAAGCCCTTAAGCGGATATCCAGTGGGGACTTTTAATACCAAGGGACAGGAAGTCCCCACCTCTCTGTGTATACAGCTGCTTTTTGGAAATGGGACGCGTGGAAGGAAACTGACACCTATAGGACTGGAGTGACAGGACCAACATTACACGCTCGTACCCCTGCAGGGGTGGAGCGCTCCAGTGAGTGCAACCACATTGGGGGGACCACCAGGTGTTACAGCACGGCACTTTATCACCTAAGAAGAATTTTCTGCACAATTGCTATGAACTTTTTTGCACCAAACAACATATGGTTTTTTGATTTTTAGCTGCGATTTTGACACAATATTAATGATTTTTATTGCGTATAATTATTGCACATTTACACATTATTGGTGGACAATTACTGTTTTTGGCACTTTATCACTTTATATGTATTCATGTGAAGATGTAATTATGTTATTTAGTGATGCTGCTTAATATTTGCGATTTTTTGCACATATAGTATTAATTTTCACCTATTCAAGGTGTTTTCACTAACACAAGGATATATATATATATATTTTTTTTTTTTCTGTAAGTAATTTTTGGATTATACCAAAAAATTTCTTATTCTTTACACTTTTATTTTTTACATTTGTACTTCTTGCTAATTTTTATCTATACTCCTAACACAGCGCCACTCCCTATACTTTGATCTATTTTCCCCCTCAGAACGGCTTTATGAGCCCCCCAGAGGAAACTTGGAGACGTATCTCCGGTGTCATTGAGAAGAAAAAATTCCCTGATGTTCTTTTCTAAAATTATACAGTGGACCGGGTTGGATAGCAGTGATTTACTTAGGCGCCACTGGGGAGGCCCAGGGGGCGAGAGGGAGCTAGAGATTTTAAGGATCACTAAGGAGTGATCCAACCAGGGGACTTCCTGTATGGAGGCCTGGGACGCTGTGTGTATATCTGAGTTAGGGAGAAAGATATGATCAATTCTAGCGTATGTTTTGTGGGGTGCCGAGTAATGGGTATAGTCTTTCGCCATGGGGTTTAGTTCCCTCCAAGAGTCTATCAAACCCATGTCATGCAGAAGGCGGGCTATTCTGAGGCTTTGTGTGTGTGGTTTCTTTAAATGAGGTCTCCCTAGAGAGGATTTGTCCAACATGTAATCAAAGGTGATGTTGGAGTCACCCCCTATAATCACCCTGCCTTCCAGGTGAGGGGATAGGATTGATAGCATGGAGGTAAAGAAACATGCCTGGCCTTGGTTAGGTGCATAGTAGGAGATAATAGAGTACAAAACCCCCTCTACGTGTCCTTTTATGAGTATATACCTGCCGTCTGAGTCTTTGACCGTGTGTGAAAAAGTGAAGGGTATACGTTTAGAAAGGAGAATGGCGACTCCCTTTTTTTTGGCATCAGCATTCGCCAAATAAAAAGTCGGGAAGTTGGAGAAAGGTGGGGGTATAGCTGGCAGGAAAATGGGTTTCCTGAAGCAGAACAATATCGAGGTCTCTAGCGTGGTAGCTCTGGAAAGCCTTCCGGCGTTTAAAGGGGGAATTGAGTCCCTGGGCATTATGTGAGGCTATCTTTAGCTATAACATCTGGGTATTCGTGTCAGCCATGGGCGTAAGGAGCGAGGAGCGATAAAAAGCAAAGGGAGCTTACGTCTGCCACCAGAGAGTGGATGTCCTCCTGAGAAGAGATGGATTCCCGATAATTTCTTAGGGGTGGACTAGATGGCAATCTCCGTGAGGATTCCTGAAGAGAGTGGTAAAGAGAAAAAGGTGGCGGAGAAAGGGACAAAGAAAAGGAGGAAAGAGGAAGAGAAGAAAGGAGAACATTAATAGTAATAAGGTATATGAATACTGCATACATTAAGTGCAAAACCAGCAAAAAAAGAAACTGAAAAGATAAAAACAAACAACCGGACTAGTATTCCTAGTCCTAGTCCAGGTTCCCCATTTCGGAGGAACCCGTAGAGGGTGCAACCTCAAAGTGGGTTGTCTGCCTGATGTCACCAGAGGGAGATTAGGTCCCTCTGTGTCACAACAGAGAGGGTGGCATGCAAGGCCGCTCCGGCCATCTGAATCCCCCATGGGGGAATGAAAAAGTGTGGGATCGGTCTCAGAGATGGTATACTAGCAAGGCTAGAAGTGTAGGGGAACAACTGGCAAAAATAAGGAACCGAGTCCTATATTGCAAGAAAGGGGATCACTGCGGGTGGGGGGGGTGAATGCCAGGGAAGGGTGGGGGATCCTGAGGAAAAAAAAAAGGGGGGGGGACTTAAAAAGCGTATTTTTTATGTAACAAATTATACCATATCAGGTAGTATACATCCCAGCTGGGAAGGTGTGGTAGAGTCTGGAAAGGATTCCCAGGTAGCCATTGAGGGGGCTAGTGGGGCCTAACCGAGGGCAGAGTCAGACCTGTCCAAAATGACAGAAGGTAAGTCTATGTAGGGATGCCCCCTACACAAATGAGAGGGTTGGGTCCTCAGTCCAGCAGAAAAGTTGGGAGAAACATTTCCAATCCAGACGTGTGGAGGGACGTTCATCTTGCAGGGTGAGAGTCTCGTAGCCTTTTTGGGTGTTGGTTGTTCCAAACGGAGTTAAAGGGCTGCCCGGAGGAGGTCACGTGGAAGAGCCCGGGTTAGATGTTGTGTGCAGAGGAGCAAGATCCTGGGAAATCAGTCCTAGTTGCAGGAGCAGGCGCTCCCCTTCTCGGAAGTTGGTAAAGTTATATGATTTATCTCTGAAGGCGGAAAGGGAATGAACAGCGGTACTTGATGGAGTTTTGGGAAAGTATTTCCAACAGCAGTTTGAGCGCACTCTGTTTTTGGACAGTGGCAGGTGAGATGTCAGCAAAGATATGGATCTTATGTCCTTGGAAGGAAAGGTTGTCCATGTTGCGGGTTTTTCTCATGACATCCTCCTTAACGCCATAGTAATGGGGCTTGACCACGATGTCCCTCAGGAGGCCATCTTGGCGGGGGAGTTGGAGGGCTCTGTGTGCTCTGTCGAGTCTATGGCCTTGGATGTCCGGTATGAGTTCCTTGATAAACAATTGGACGGTGCTCGGTATGTCCGTTACTGTTTCAGGGATCCCTCGTATGTGGAAATTATAGCGTCTGCTTCTGTTTTCCAAATTGTCTATTTTGGATAATGCAGAGTCTAATTGATCTTGTAATGACTGAATACAGGCAGTGTTCTGGTTGGTGCGTGCAGCTGTGTTATCCACTACCTGCTCAATCGCATCTATACGAGTGCCCAAGCTCTGTAAATCAGCCTTAATGATAGCTGTAATCTGCGTGGCATTCTGAGCCAGTCCTATGGCCAGCATATAAGAGAAGCTCTGTAATAAGAGCTGCATGTCCTGGGTCTGGGGCTGCTGTGAGGGTGAGGAGTGAAGGGGGCCTGCTAGGCCTAAAGGGGAATGTAGCATGGGGATATGTAGAAGATCCCCTAGTGTCCTGTTGATGAGGGACTCTGTGGATGCAGGGGATATCCCTTGGGGCAAGCAGTGACTCACAGGTGTTGCCAGCATGTCAGTGTGCTGCTGGATGGAGGGTGGGTGGTCCGGATCCTCCATGCTGTCTGCCAGGGATGCCGCGGTTGCCATCTAGGATGGGTCAGGGGCCGCCAGATTAAACTTTAACTGGCGGCTCACCTCGTTCTTCTGTGTGCCGCTCGGGATGAAAAACTGTGCCTGGGAGGTCCGGTGAGCCATGGGGACATTTTGGGACCAATCCCGCTAGATCTGTATGCTCAGGGGACTAAGAGAGGCCAGAGCAGTGAAGAGCTCTCGATCAGAGCGTCTTCTCGGGAGTCCCGTGCATGTGCACCGCCCTGAAGAAGTCTTAAAGATATTCTCCTATCAGGTCCTTCATCCCCGCCTTGTCCCACCTCTCAGACTTGGCTAGATGCCCTCTCGCTACCAAAGCTCACCGATGAGCAGTTACAAACTTGTACAGAAGAGGAAATTGCCTTTATCATCTTCTCCTTAAAATCATCCAAAACCCCTGGCCCTGAAGGGTTCACCGCATCTTATTATAAAAAAATTTGCCGGGTCGTTAATCCCCAAAAAGACTAAACTTTATAACCATATTTTGACTGGCAAACCATTTCCAGAGGACATGCTGCTGGCAAATATTTCCCTAATTCCAAAACCGGGTAAAGATCATACCCTTCCCCAGAACTTTTGCCCCATTTCAGTCATTAATAACGTTTTAAAGATTTTTGGCCGTATATTGGCGGATCGTTTAGCATCCATTATCACAACATTGATCTCCCCTGATCAGATGGGCTTCATACCATCTGGACAGACCACCGTTAATATACGATTAGCAGCCAATGTCATTAAGGATGCTGAACTCTGCTCCTGTAAGATACTACTCTTAAGCCTAGACATTAATAAGGCCTTTGACAGTGTTAATGGTATCGTGGGTCAGTCCCTTTATCTCTGGTCTCTCTACAAGGTGAAGTTTAAACTACTCTCTAGTCTACCATGCTTACCTTCTTATCTAGGTGAACATCAGTTCCCCCCAGCCTTTAATACAAGAGTAGAGTTTTCCAGCTGGACCTCACAGGGTCTAGTAACTCTGGACTCTCTATTGTAGGGCTCTTCTATTTAAACACCTACAACAGAATTTTGCCTTCCACAGATCTGAATTCTTCAAATACTTCCAAATACGACACTTTTTTTCTAACACCTTAACCCAAGTTGTGGAATTGGCTAAATCACCATTTGAAAACCTGTGCGGGGAGGCTTCCAGTAGCTTAACAACCACAATTCTATGACCAAATCAACAGCTATGATGGGAGACAGAGACGGCCCAGGAGATCTCTGCAGAAGACTGGCAAGACATGGTCTCCAATATGCATAAATGCACACACTCTATTTCTATCAAAGAAAATGTGCTCAAATTACATCCCCGCTGGTACTATACCCCTGACAGGCTGCACAGAATTTACCCACTGGTTCCTGACACATGCTTCAGAGGATGTCCTGACAGGGGTACTTTCCTTCACACATTCTGGAGCTGCACTATTTTGAAATCCTTGTGGCAAAAAACCTCTTTGCTGGTACTCCAAATACCAGGTGTACCTGTCACCCTGACTTATCAGATGTGCATTTTATATGCAGAACTCCCAGAGGTCTCTACCCCCAACAAAAGTTAGCACATACGCTTTTTAGTGCTATCCAATGGGCTATTGCCCTAAACTGGCGATGTCCCTCGGTACCATGGTCACAGGTGCTCCTCCGCATAGGGTCTATTAGATCGATGGAAAGGGTGCATCACACTTTCATGGACTCCATGCACATCTTTAATCGTAAATGGGAACATTGGTCAACTTACCAAACATAAACTGTGTTTTGGGAATTCCTTGTCCTCATAATAAGATAGGTTTGTGGTCTTTTATGGTAATGCATTCAGTACTGATGGTAATATTGCATGGATATTCTTGACCTAATCATGCCTCACAAGTACTCACTTACCTCATCAGCTCACCACCTCACAGATGCAATCTTGTGTATTCAAATTATATTTCTTACTTTTTTTTCAGTTGTTTTCGTATTATTCCGTTATTGTTTATTCTTTTATTTTGTTAAAGTTATGAGAGATGTATATTGCACTATTTTATCTGGTTTCTCGAATGTACTTACCGATCTCTCTGTACCTATACATTTTGTACTTGCCTGAAATACTTCAATAAAACGTTTGTAAACAAAAAAAAGTCCAGTGAACAAAAAAGCACTGTTTTGCATTTAAAAAAGTCCCTGACAGGGGGCGTGGCTGGCCGGCATCCAAGATGGATGCATGACTCCGTGGCTCCCCTCACTGGACAATCTTCAGCGGCTCTCAGTGGCTCTTCTCCCTAGCAGATGCCTGATTATCTCCTGCGGCTGCAGCATCATATCTCCCAAATGTAGGGAAGACAGACACCCGAGGAAGCTCACCGCTTCTTTTTTTCCAGCCAGCGGACTGGCGCAGCCAAGATGGTGATGGGATCACGGCCTTGGCAGCAAGCCCAGCCTATCTCTCTCCCTCACCAATGGGCACAGAAGCAGCTGCCGCTGAGAGATCCATGGACACACAGCAGGCTGACACTTACTCCTCTGCTTCACCTCCAGGCACCCCCACCATTGGCAGCTCTGCAAAAGCGAGAATGAGGATGGATTCCCCTGTCACCACACTCTCTGATG
This sequence comes from Aquarana catesbeiana, assembly GCF_042186555.1. Lineage (NCBI taxonomy): Eukaryota > Metazoa > Chordata > Amphibia > Anura > Ranidae > Aquarana > Aquarana catesbeiana. Next base: position 175,407,087 of record NC_133330.1, read on the forward strand.
TGAGCCATCTCATACCCTCTCTTGACTCTCTAAGGGCACAACCTGAACCAATAGCACTGGGACACCTGCCTTTTACACTCACATGAATTTTAATGGCATCCAAGGCTTAGTCCGTAGGTGTTAATATTGAGTTGGCCCACCCTTTGCAGCTATAACAGCTTCAACTCTTCTGGGAAGGCTGTCCACAAGGTTTAGGAGTGTGTCTATGGGAATGTTTGACCATTCTTCCAGAAGTACATTTGTGAGGTCAGGCTCTGATGTGGACAAGAAGGCCTGGCTCGCAGTCTCCGCTTTAATTCATCCCAAAGGTGTTTTATCGGGTTGAGGTCGGGACTCTGTGCAGGCCAGTAAAGTTCCTCTACCCCAAGCTCGCTCATCCATGTCTTTATGGACCTTGTGTTGTGCACTGGTCCAAATCATTTGATGGAGAGTCGATTATGGTGTGGGATTGTTTTTCAGTGGTTGGGCTTGGCCCCTTAGTTCCAGTAAAGGGAACTCTTAAGGCGTCAGCATACCAAGACATTTTGGACAATTTAATTTAGTTTGGGGATGGCCCCTTCCTGTTCCAACATAACTGTTCATCAGCGCACAAAGCAAGGTCCATAAAGACATGGATGAGTGTGTTTGGGGTGAAGGAACTTGACTGACTTCAACCCGATAGAACACCTTTGGGATGAATTAGAGTGGAGGCTGCAAGCCAGGCCTTCTTGTCTACATCAGTGCCTGACCTCACAAATGAAGATATGAGGAAAGTACTTGGTAGTGTAAAGAGGCTGATGGGAAGCATGGAAGTGCATCTCCTGCACACAGAGTACATTGCCTTAAGTGCCTGATGCAAGTTTCCACAGGGAGTACCTTTTTGCTGAGTGGTTGAGACCTTTGGTATTGATGGAGGGAATCTTTATAGGCATAGTGGATAGGCAGTTATTCAAGTAGAAAGGATAAACACTTGACTCAGCGGGAAGATATATTGTTCTCTTGTGCTCACTGAATAACACTTGATATACGGTGGTTAATGTCCAAACTCCCAATATGCATCAAATGCATTTCCTTAGGAAACTCTACAAGAAGATAATTTATGCTCAGCAAGCCCCTCTGGTGTGGTGCAGTGACTTTAATCTGGTACCCAACCCACAATTGGACTCTTCACACAACCAAAAGGGGCAAACCCTGCCCAGGCCCCCTTCTACAAAACTTTCAACTGTATGATGTATGGTGCTGCCGGCACGCTATGGAGCAGGACTATATGTTCCTTTTGGTGTGCCATAACACCTACTCCTGCATCAACTTATTTTTCACAGAGCAGTGGCTCCTATAGAAGCACTGCATCTGCACTTCTCCCAACCACCTGGTCTGACCATTAACCTATCTGCATCACCACTGAGGACAATCCAGGTTCCACTCCAACATATATCTGGCGGTTAAGCACCCACCTCCTGCAATCGGCTCCCTATGTGGATGACCTCCGCAAACTGTTTTTTCTCTAACTTAGTCTCTGGTTCAACCATAAAGCCTACATGCGAGGCCTCTTTATACAATATGGGACAAGTGCAAAGAGGCAGAGGGTGCAGCACAATTTGACGAGCTACTCACCCAAAATCAATCTACTAACGCTGTAAAAAAACAACTTCACCTTAATCTTAAATCTAAATTGGGGCACTTATTGTGATTGTGGGACAGTGATTGTAAACGATCACCTTGTAAAACAGCCTATTCAGTTTAACCACTTGACAACTGGGCACTTAAACCCCCCTCGTGACCAAATTTCAGCTTTCAGCGCTCTCACACTTTGAATGACAATTACTCAGTCATGTAATACTGTACCCAAATGAATTTTTTGTCCTTTTTTCATACAAACAAGCTTTCTTTTGGTGGTATTTGATCACCTCTGGGTTTTTTATTTTTTGCGCTATAGTTTCTGTGATAAAATTTTGGTCTTTGTCAAAGTTAGAGAGTCTACAAGCTGTGGTTCAAATCATAAAAAATTGATCACAATTGATGTACTGGTGGCCTATCTAATTTCTTGCGACCCAAACAAGTCAGGAAAGTACAAATACCCCTCAAATGACCCCTTTTTTGAAAGTAGACATTCCAAGGTATTTAGTAAGATGCATGGTGAGCTTTTTGATGTTGTCATTTTTTCCCACAATTCTTTGCAAAATTAAGATTTTTTTTCCCCACAAAATTGTCATTGTAATAGGTTATTTCTCTCACATGGCATGTGTATACCACAAATAACACCCCAAAATACATTCTGCTACTCCTCCTGAGTATTACGATACCACATGTGTGGGACTTTTTCACATAGCAACATAGAGAGGCCCAACATGCAGGGAGCACCACCAGGTTTTCAAGGAGCATAAATTACACATCTAACTTGTTGACTACCTATTACATTTTTGAAGGCCCTGGGGCACCAGGACAATGACACGTGACACTGACGTGGCACTGATGACAGATGGCACTGATACGTGGCACTGATGACACTGATGTGGCACTGATGACAGATGGCACTGTTACGTGGCACTGATGACACTGGTGTGGCACTGATGATAGATGGCACTAATACGTGGCATTGATGACAGATGGCACTAATACGTGGCACTGATGACAGATGGCACTAATACGTGGCACTGATGACAGATGGCACTAATACGTGGCACTGATGACACGTGACACTGATGACAGATGGCACTAATATGTGGCACTGATGACACATTGCACTGATGACAGATGACACTGATGACAGCTGGCACTAATACCTGGCACTGATGACACATGGCACTGATGACAGATGGCACTAATACGTGGCACTGATGACAGATGGCACCAATATGTGGCACTGATGACAGATGACACTAATACGTGGCACTGATGACACATGACACTGATGACAGATGACACTGATACGTGGCACTGATGATACGTGACATTGATTACACGTGACACTGATACGTGGCACTAATGACACATGACACTGATAACAGGTGGCACGTGACACTGACAGGTGGCAGTGATGACAGATGGTACTAATATGTGGTACTGATGACAGATTGCACTGATGACAGATGGCACTTATACATGGCACTGGGGACAGATGACAGTGGGGACAGATGACAATGGGGACAGATGGCAGTGGGGACAGATGACAGTGGAGACAGATGGCACTGACGTCACTTGTTTTTTCATTTTTTTTCTTTTTTACTCGCCGCTGCAGCGGTTCACTTTCCCTCCTTACACGCTGTCTCTGTGTGAGGAGGGAGAGCTGGCTATGAGAGATGATCTCATATGTTTACATATGAGATCATCTCTCATTGGCACCGCCGCGCTGAAAACGGCCGCTATGATTGGCCGTTTTCAGCGATCTGTGACTGGCTGTGTCCAAGGGACACAGCCAGCACAGAACTTCCCCGATGCGTGCCCACGGGAGCGTGCATCGCGCAAGTAAACAGGAGGACATCCAGGGACGGCCTCCCGGCAATTAGCGTACACGCTATAGCTGTCTTTCGGTTATAGCGCAGGCGTGAAGTGGTTAAAATAGAAATGAATGGCAAAACATTTTTGTATCAATATAAAAACATTATAAATACCCTTTCTCTCTTTTTTGTAAGTACAAATATCCAGTCCTAGATTAAATGGTTTGTATTTCTAGCACCACATCCCAGTTTTGCTATGCCCAAATGGAAAAGAACTAGGGACTTAATAGGTGCAATTCAATCACTATTTATTTCATATGATTTAAAATCATTTTTTGTAAAAGCACAAAATCATAAACAAACTTGATTGTTCAACAGACATAGTTTACATATCCTATATTACAGTGGATGCATCAATCTCCATATGTGTCACCAAATAACTTTCGGCTTCTTCAGGAGTTTATGCACCAATATGAACTGAATGACAAACTGTCTATAAAGAAAAAAAAAATAAGCATATGTACAATTATCCAGAAATTTTGTATAAACAGTTATATATACAATGAAGATCACTATAACATTTTTGAATCATATATAGTTTATTATGTTTATCTACATTACATAACCGATTACATACTGGCTGCTTCCAGTGTTAATTTCCTCAACTAAAATGACTAAACATTTTAGTCGACTAAATGAATATTATTTTAGTCGACTTAAATACGACTAAAACTAAAACAACTGAAATGACTAAAATACGACTAAAACTAAAATCCCATTTTAGTCAAAGGACTAAAATGGGACTAAAACTAAAATGCCATTTTAGTCAAAAGACTAAGACTAAAACTAAATTGAAATTTGACTTCAAAATTAACACTGGTCTGTAGTGCATGTTCATACCTCAATCTAATAATAAATAACATATTAGATTTTTCACTCCAGCAGTATATAATGAGTTTGCAAATTGTAGAGAATTGTTAACTAATGCATTACAATTGAATTACACCCATTAGATTTTAGATGATTAAATGCGTTTTAATCAACCAAAATATACTGGAGATTTTAGTCGACTAAACGTAGGACATTTTAGTCAACTAAAATGTACTGGAGATTTAGTTGACTAAATACAACTAAAACTAAAACAATTACAGAAGACTAAAATGGGACTAAAACTAAAATGCCATTTTAGTCCTAAGACTAAAACTAAATCGAAATGTGCTGCCAAAATTAACACTGGCTGCTTCATGGTTATTGTCTTTAGATTACATACCTGTTAAATCTCACATAGAATTTATTTATACTTGCAATGATGAATGGAGCCCATAGAGCTATGGTCTAGGCAACTGGGTGGACAGCCATAGGGAGGAAAAATAGCCCAGGCTATATAAAAAACATATTTGTACTTAGAATTTAGATACACTGCATAACTATATTGATCAATATCTCACTAATAAATATATATGCCTTTACTTACAAGGGACCTAGGTTCCATCATATCAATCGGGAGCAAATTTCTGACAGTTTTTGTATCTGGGATTTTCAAGGAAGGGGAGAGTGTAAAGATATACAAACCTAAAATGGGGATAATTTATAATAATTATTGTAGAAGTGTATACTTTTATTTGTATTATTTGATTATTAAATTAGCTACCATTGTCTGGGTATTTTATCTTAGTTTTTCCTCGTATAGAGGGGAAAGGTAGAAAGTAAGGGGTTCTTCAAACACAATATTTCAAAAGAGCAATTGTATCCCCTATTTAGATTAGTATTGTGTTATTTAAACCCATAAATCATCCAGAATGGTAGCTTTTTCTATGGTTCCAATCTCCCCCTAAAACTAATAAAAACAGTCACCCAATATTATAAGATATCCATGTAGTTTTTTGTCAAATAAATTTGGCCATGTATTTACTTACTGGGTCATGAGATGGTATTTCCTTGTTTGCTCCTCGTGGGTCCAACACCTTTTTATCCTCCCTATGCCACTCAGTGTGTGACATCACGAGCGGGAGGCGTTGCATAGTTAGTCAGGTTGAAAAAAGACACAAGTTAATCTAGTTCAACCATTGTGCTGTCGGGCTCGGAATGAAAGCGGGGCGTGGACCGCAATCTAAGCCTCATTCTCAAGACCGAAATTGGAGAGGGCCTTGCTCTACCATCAGAGTGATGACCATACTCTCCATTATGGATATTACATCAAAGAGAACAGGATACTTTCTCATACAAGCATATGGTACAGCAGGCACATATCAGGAATATGAAGTGTTGGGGCAACAAATGCTTTAAGGTTGGAGCTTAGAACGCTCCTACTGGAGAAATTAAAAAAAAATGCATAAACACACTAGAATGACCTTTTATGCCTCAGGCAATAAAGCGGGCAAACTGCTGAGCCAGCAGATTAAAGGTCATTGCTTTAAAGTGGAGGTAAACTCCCTTCTCTGACTTTTTATAGGTAGTGTAAATATCTCCTAAACGTGCACCGTTTAGGACATATTTACTGTACATGCAGCCAGTGACATCCACGAACCCGGAAGCAAGGTGGGTGAAGATAGGAGCGCCTGCAGCTCTGACATCTTAGCGCTGGATTGCTTTGTTTTAAAGCAGAACTCTGGGCAAAAACTTTTTTCCATGTCCTTGTTGCGGTTCTCCTACCTTCACCAACTTTGCCATCCATGTTCTTCTGAGCTCTGTAGTTCCTCTGCAATAGCCTGCTGATCTTGCTGAAAAACCGTTATTACATGCTGACATCCTGTTTGTAAGACCACTGGCTTCTATCCCTCTCCTAAGCTTAGCCAGCGGTCTGACACGCCCAGTTGTAGTTCAGTCCACAGCGAGCAGGGAATTCTATTGCCTGTAGTGGGTGGCGGGGTCTCACAGCCCCCAGTCTGTGCCACCCATGGAGGAGGTGTCCTCCTCCTCCTCTGCTCCCTGCCAGTCTCCACCCCTCCACCCCCTGTCACCCTCCCGCTATCTCCATGACACAGCAAGGAATTGTATGTGAGAACACCGATCACTGTAATCTCCCACCGGCATTGTGATTGACAGCGCACTGTGCCAATCCAGCGGGAGATGATCAGTGTTCTCGTATACAATACCTGTCATGGCCAGAGATCCCTGCTGTGTCATTTGGTGATTTGTGCTAACGATCCCGTTATGCACTGGTATTTCACTGATGAGCAGGGCTGGTGCAAGGATTTTTGAAACCCTAGGTGAAACCTCATTTTGCCACCCCCATGGGCTCCACCCCTGACTCCACCCCCTTTGCTCTGCCCATGTGACAGGAGGCGGCGCTATACAGGAAGCATCGGTTCTGCTTTCTGTAGTGCTGGCTCCAGTGCTGCGCTGCGCCTCTAATTAAAGTACCTGTCAGACGGAGCAGCTGCTGCAGCCTACAGAGTATGCAGACACAGAGGGAAAACAGCGGCCGGCGCCCCTAGGCAGCAGTGTGCCCTAGGCGGCTGCCTAGTTTTCCTAGTGGTAGCACCGGCCCTGCTGATGTGTTGCACTGGGGGCCACTGATGAGCTTCACTGGGGGACACTGATGAGCTTCATTGGGGGCCACTGGTGAGCTGCACTGGGAGCTGATTGCTGTTAGAACGATCTCAAAGCTGCAGCAGGAGCAATATTTCTAATACTGAATTACAGCAGAGTACAGTGTGTATAATATATAGTTATGGGATGTGTCTACAGTAATGATCTCATAAAGTAATGTCAATATGATTGTCTCCTGTTGTGGCTGGAGAGGAGAGAACAGACATGTTTTATATTTATAAGGGGCTGTAACCTATCATACCGTGTGTTATTTATGGCTTGCTGGCTGCATAATGAGGGATGTGATTTATGTTGAAGTAGGCTTGTTCACATTTACATGCCTAGTGTACCCCCCACATTCATTATAATTTGCAAAGTCTGATTACAGTGTAAAGAGAGGAGAGAGGATATGATGAAATCCCTGTTCATAGAGCTGACTTCCTGAAAATTCAATCAGACATATCTCTTAAACTGAAAAAAATTTCACAAATGTAATAACTGTTTAGTGTTTTGTGTGGGGGTGTACTAATGGGGAATTTTTTTGAAAATCCTGGATTTTTGCTTTAAGGTAAGTTTAAGTTTTAAAATTGTCTGTCTTTTTTGTTTATAGCTCAAAAAATAAAAAAACGCAGTGATGATAAAATGCCACCAAAATAAAGCTCTATTTGTTGGAAAAAATGTTACATACATTTTATTTGGGTACAGTATCGCATGACTGTGCAATTGTCAGTTAAACTAACGCAGTGCTGTATAGCAAAAAATGACCTGGTCATGAAGGGGATAAATCTTCTGGAGGTCAAGTGATTAAGAAAAACAAAAATGTATTTTTTTATTTTCTTTTTGCATTTTTTAAAACCTTGTAACAAAAAATTAGATCTACTTTCCAAAAAGGGGTTGTTGGGGGGTGTTTATACTGTCCTGCCATTTTAAGACCTCCGAAAATGTCATAGGTAGTCAGGAAATCCAATGCATAATTAACGCTCCTTAAAAGCCTGAAGGTGCTCATTGGATTTTGGACCCCTGTACGTGCCTAGGCTGTCAAAAAGTCTCTCACATGTGGTATACTCATACTCAGGAGAAGTAGAAGAATGGGTTTGGGATGTAATTCCACATATACCCATGGCATGTGTGAGAAATATCTCATTAAAATTACAACTTTGTGTAAAAAAAAATTGTTTTTGTAATTTTCCAAAAATTTGTGGCAAAAAAGAAAATCTACCATGGACCCAACATGCCTCACAGCAAATAGCTTGGGGTGTCTGCTTTCCAGAAAGGTGTCATTTTGGGTGTACTTACTGTCCTGGCATTTTAGCCCGTCAAGGGAGGGACAGTCCGAAAGTCAGAGATGCTTAAAAACTGCATAAATTCCAGTACAAATACCATAGTTTGTAGATGCTTTTACACAAACCAATTAATATACACTTATTGCCATTTTTTTTACCAAAGACATGTAGCAGAATACATTTTGGCCTAAATGTATGGAGGAAATTTTATTTTATTTTCAGTATGTCTTTATTTTGATAATGAAAGGAACCATATACATGTGGATACTGAGTAATGATAACATTGCAATTATTGTGTAATCAAATATAGCAGTTACATATAACAAGAGTTACACATTTAGCAGTAGTAGTAATAAGGAATGCAGGAGAAGCTGCAAGGTATAAGAAACAGGGATGAGGTCGAGAAATAGATGAGTAAGGTAAAGGAGAAAGGTGTTGAGAAGTAGATAGGTATGACACCCTAAGGTTGTGTTTATCTGTATGTAGAGGGATACAATAGGAGAAATTAGATTTTATTGGATATGTTTTGGATATGTTTTAAAACAGAAAGTAGAAAATATCTGGGTTTTTTTCTTCAAAATTTTCGTTCTTTTTTCATTTATATAATAAAAATAACAAACCAGTGGTGATCAAACACCACCAAAAGAAAGCACTATTTGGGCACAGCGTTGCATGACTGAGCAATTGCCAGTTAAAGTAGCCCAGTGCTGAATAGGGATGAGCTTCGAGTTCGAGGCGAACTCATGTTCAACTCGAACATTGGCTGTTCGCAAGTTCGCCGAACAGCGAACAATTTGGGGTGTTCGCGGCAAATTCGAATGCCGCGGAACACCCTTTAAAAGTCTATGGGAGAAATCAAAAGTGCTAATTTTAAAGGCTAATATGCAAGTTATTGTCATAAAAAGTGTTTGGGGACCTGAGTCCTGCCCCAGGGGACATGGATCAATGCAAAAAAAAGTTTTAAAAACGGCCGTTTTTTCAGGAGCAGTGATTTTAATAATGCTTAAAGTCAATCAATAAAAGTGTAATATCCCTTTAAATTTCGTACCTGGGGGGTGTCTATAGTATGCCTGTAAAGGGGCGCATGTTTCCTGTGTTTAGAACAGTCTGACAGCAAAATGACATTTTGAAGGAAAAAACTCATTTAAAACTACCCGCGGCTATTGCATTGCCGACAATACACTTAGAAGTTCATTGATAAAAACGGCATGGGAATTCCCCAAAGGGGAACCCCGAACCAAAATTTAAAAAAAAAAATGACGTGGGAGTCCCCCTAAATTCTATACCAGGCCCTTCAGGTCTGATATGGATATTAAGGGGAACCCCGGCCAAAATGTTAAAAAAAAAATGACGTGGGGTTCCCCCTAAATTCCATACCAGACCCTTCAGGTCTGGTATGGATTTTAAGGGGAACCCCGCGCCAAAAAAAAAAAAAAACCGGCGTGGGGTCTCCCCAAAAATCCATACCAGACCCTTATCCGAGCACGCAACCTGGCAGGCCGCAGGAAAAGAGGGGGGGACGAGAGTGCGGCCCCCCTCCCTCCTGAACCGTACCAGGCCACATGCCCTCAACATTGGGAGGGTGCTTTGGGGTAGCCCCCCAAAACACCTTGTCCCCATGTTGATGAGGACAAGGGCCTCATCCCCACAACCCTGGCCGGTGGTTGTGGGGGTCTGCGGGCGGGGGGCTTATCGGAATCTGGAAGCCCCCTTTAACAAGGTGACCCCCAGATCCCGGCCCCCCCCCTGTGTGAAATGGTAAGGGGGTACATAAGTACCCCTACCATTTCACGAAAAAAGTGTCAAAAATGTTAAAAATGACAAGAGACAGTTTTTGACAATTCCTTTATTTAAATGCTTCTTCTTTCTTCTATCTTCCTTCATCTTCTGGTTCTTCTGGTTCTTCTGGTTCTTCCTCCGGCGTTCTCGTCCAGCATCTCCTCCGCGGCGTCTTCTATCTTCTTCTCCTCGGGCCGCTCCGCACCCATGGCATGGGGGGGAGGCTCCCGCTCTTCTCTTCTTCTTTTCTTCTCTTCTTCTCTTCTTCATTTTCTTCTCCGGGCCGCTCCGCAATCCATGCTGGCATGGAGGGAGGCTCCCGCTGTGTGACGGCGCTCCTCGTCTGACAGTTCTTAAATAACGGGGGGCGGGGCCACTCGGTGACCCCGCCCCCCTCTGACGCACGGGACATGACGGGACTTCCCTGTGGCATTCCCCGTGACGTCACAGGGAAGTCCTGTCAAGTCACTGTGCGTCAGAGTGGGGCGGGGTCACCGGGTGGCCCCGCCCCCCCCGTTATTTAAGAACTGTCAGACGAGGAGCGCCGTCACACAGCGGGAGCCTCCCTCCATGCCAGCATGGATTGCGGAGCGGCCCGGAGAAGAAAATGAAGAAGAGAAGAAGAGAAGAAAAGAAGAAGAGAAGAGCGGGAGCCTCCCCCCCATGCCATGGGTGCGGAGCGGCCCGAGGAGAAGAAGATAGAAGACGCCGCGGAGGAGATGCTGGACGAGAACGCCGGAGGAAGAACCAGAAGAGCCAGAAGAACCAGAAGAACCAGAAGATGAAGGAAGATAGAAGAAAGAAGAAGCATTTAAATAAAGGAATTGTCAAAAACTGTCTCTTGTCATTTTTAACATTTTTGACACTTTTTTCGTGAAATGGTAGGGGTACTTATGTACCCCCTTACCATTTCACACAGGGGGGGGCGGGATCTGGGGGTCACCTTGTTAAAGGGGGCTTCCAGATTCCGATAAGCCCCCCGCCCGCAGACCCCCACAACCACCGGCCAGGGTTGTGGGGATGAGGCCCTTGTCCTCATCAACATGGGGACAAGGTGTTTTGGGGGGCTACCCCAAAGCACCCTCCCAATGTTGAGGGCATGTGGCCTGGTACGGTTCAGGAGGGAGGGGGGCCGCACTCTCGTCCCCCCCTCTTTTCCTGCGGCCTGCCAGGTTGCGTGCTCGGATAAGGGTCTGGTATGGATTTTTGGGGGGACCCCACGCCGTTTTTTTTTTTTTTTTTTGGCGCGGGGTTCCCCTTAAAATCCATACCAGACCTGAAGGGTCTGGTATGGAATTTAGGGGGAACCCCACGTCATTTTTTTTTTTATATTTTGGCCGGGGTTCCCCTTAATATCCATACCAGACCTGAAGGGCCTGGTATGGAATTTAGGAGGACTCCCACGTCATTTTTTTTTTTTAATTTTGGTTCGGGGTTCCCCTTTGGGGAATTCCCATGCCGTTTTTATCAATGAACTTCTATGTGTATTGTCGGCAATGCAATAGCCCCGGGTAGTTTTAAATGAGTTTTTTCCTTCAAAATGTCATTTTGCTGTCAGACTGTTCTAAACATAGGAAACATGCGCCCCTTTACAGGCATACTATAGACACCCCCCAGGTACGAAATTTAAAGGGATATTACACTTTTATTGTTTGACTTTAAGCATTATTAAAATCACTGCTCCTTAAAAAACGTCCGTTTTTAAAACTTTTTTTTGCATTGATCCATGTCCCCTGGGGCAGGACCCAGGTCCCCAAACACTTTTTATGACAATAACTTGCATATAAGCCTTTAAAATTAGCACTTTTGTTTATTCATGTTCGTGTCCCATAGACTTTAACGGTGTTCGCGTGTTCGAACGAACTTTTTTCCTGTTCGCATGTTCTGGTGCGAACCGAACAGGGGGGTGTTCGGCTCATCCCTAGTGCTGAATAGCAAAAAATGCTCTAGATACAAATGGGGTAAAACCTTTCAGGAAGTCAAGTGGTAAATAAGGGTAATAGCCACCTGAATGCCGCTCCATCGGACTGCGCGCGCATGCACCGGAGCGCCAATCCAACACACACGCGCACAGGGACATGGTGAATACGGCTGGAGAAGACCCTTCTCTGACAGTGCCCCCCCAAGGGGTAGACTCTGGATGCCCAGACTGGACAGCAATTCAGAATGTTCCCAATGAAAAGCTTGAATTAAACGTGGGGCATGGAGATTCCTTGCAGGCTCCCACGAATTGTCCTCGGGAGGGTATCCCTTCCACTGAATTAGATATTGGAGCTGTCTGCCCCTCTTCCTGCAACTCAAGACAGACTCCACTTCAAATTTGTTTTCCCCATCCACTTCAACTGGTGAAGGAGGAAGTTCTTTTCTCCCAGGGAAAGGACTGGCCACCAGAGGCTTTAGCAGGGATGCATGGAAAACTGGGTGTATCCTATAAGAAGTTGGTAATGCCAGCTCAAATGCCAAGGGGGCTGATCATCTTCTTAATTTTAAAAGGCCCAATTAATTTTGGCCCCAGTTTCCGTGAGGGCAGGGGTAATCTGAGATTTGTGGTTGACAACCAAACTTCCTCACCTACTTTGAAGATTGGATTCTCCTTTCTTCCTTGGTCATACTGTTTCTTATAACTGTCCTGAGCTTTCCGTAGGGTGTCCTGAATCTTTTGGAAGTTAGATTGGATAGAGCCTATCCGATCTTGTACGGCAGGAACAGACATTTCAGGGATGATGTTAGGGAGGAAGGGAGGATGGAATCCAAAGTTTGCCCAGAAGGGTGTTTGGTTAGTTGCGGAGTGAACGGAGTTGTTGTAGGCAAACTCAGCATATGGTAGGAGAGTCGCCCAATCATTCTGAGAACCAGAACAAAAACATCAGAGGTACTGCTCCAAAGTTTGATTTGTTCTCTCTGCTTGGCCGTTGCTCTGAGGATGGTACGCAGAGGAGAGGCACATCTTTATTTCCAGGGTCTTGCAGAGCTCCTTCCAAAACTTGGAGGTAAATTGAACACCCCGGTCTGAGACTATGCTCTTGGGCACACCATGAAGTCTGATTATTTCCTTGAGGAAGGTATTAGCCATACCAGAAGCAGAGGGGGTGCCCACCACGGGCAGGAAATGTGCCATCTTGGAGAGACGGTCAACAATGACCAGGATGGTGGTAAACCCCGCCGAAGCAGGTAGGTCCACAATAAAGTCCATTGATTCTTCCACCCATGGTCGTTCCGGAATGGGCAAGGGTTTGAGTAGACTCCAAGATTTAGTGTTTAGACCTTTATTGCGTTGGCAAAGTAAACAAGAAGAGACATAGTCCTTACAATCCTGTCTCCACCCTGGCCACCAGAAAGAACAGGAGATCAGCTCATCAGTCTTTCTTGTTCCAAAATGGCCTGCGAATCTGTGATCATGGAAGGTTTTGAGGGCTAGAGGCTTTACATCCCGTGGAACAAAAATTTTCTCTTTGGCCCAGAGCAGCTCATCATGTCTTTTTAAAGCGTGTATTTCTGGACCGGAAAAGTAGCTAGACGAGGATTTGATGGAAGTCATTAGATCAGATTGGGTGACTCCAAGGAAGTTTTGTGGAGAGAGGATGGTACTAGGTTCAGTGATCTGAGGGGTCACAGAGAACATCCGAGAGAGCGCATCTGCTTTTCCGTTCTTAGATGACGGTCTGTAGGTTATATGAAAGTTAAATCTAGAGAAGAAGAGAGGCCAGCGGGCTTGTCTGGGCCTCAACCATTTTGCTGTCCAACAAATACCTCCACTCTTCTAGGGTGAACTTGATGGCCAGCAACTTCCTGTCACCTACATCATAGTTTAATTCTGGTGGACTCAGTTTCTGGGATGCAAAGGCTACAGGGTGAAGAATGGCCTTGGGCCCATGTCTCTGGGAGAGGATGGCCCCTGTAGCGGTTACCGAAGCATCCACTTCTAATACAAATGGTAAGGCCGGATCAGGATGTCGTAAGATTGGTGCGGATACGAACAAGGTCTTGAGCTTGGTAAAGGCCTCCTGTGCTTGCTGTGACCATTGGAAATGGTCGTGTTGACGTGTGAGCTGAGTGATAGGTGCCACAATGGATGAAAAGCCAACAATAAACCTTCTATAAAAGTTAGCGAACCCGATGCACCGTTGTATACCTTTTTTGTCTGACGGGGCCGGCCATTCTTGAATTGCCTTGACTAGGGATGAGCTTCGAGTTCGAGTCGAACTCATGTTTGAACAGCGAACAATTTGGGGTGTTCGCAGCAAATTCGAAAGCCGCAAAACACCATTTAAAAGTCTATGGGAGAAATTAAAAGTGTTAATTTTAAAGGTTTATATGCATGGTATTGTCATAAAAAGTGTTTGGGGACCTGGGTCCTGCCCCAGGGGACAAGGATCAATGCAAAAAAGTTTTAAAAATGGCCGTTTTTTCGGGAGCAGTGATTTTAATAATGCTTAAAGTGAAACAATAAAAGTGTAACATCCCTTTAAATTTTGTACCGGGGGGTGTCTATAGTATGCCTGTAAAGGGGCGCATGTTTCCCGTTTTTAGAACAGTCTGACAGCAAAATGACATTTCAAAGGAAAAAAGTCATTTAAAACTACTCACGGCTATTAATGCATTGCCGGTCCGACAATACACATAAAAGTTCATTGATAAAAACGGCATGGGAATTCCCCACAGGGGAACCCCACGCCAAAATTTTTAAAAAAATGGCGTGGGGTCCCCCCAAAAATCCATACCAGACCCTTATCCGAGTATGCAACCTGGCAGGCTGCAGGAAAAAAGGGGGGGGGGAGAGCGCCCCCCCTGAACCGTACCAGGCCACATGCCCTCAACATTGTGAGGGTGCTTTGGGGTAGCCCCCCAAAATACCTTGTCCCCATGTTGATGAGGACAAGGGCCTCATCCCCACAACCCTTGCCCGGTGGTTGTGGGGGTCTGCGGGCAGGGGGCTTATCGGAATCTGGAAGCCCCCTTTAACAAGGGGACCCCCAGATCCTGGCCCTCCCCCTGTGTGAAATGGTAAGGGTGTACAAAAGTACCCCTACCATTTCACAAAAAACAGTCAAAAATTAAAAAAATGACAAGAGACAGTTTTTGACAATTCCTTTATTTAAATGCTTCTTCTTTCTTCTATCTTCTTTCTTCTTTCTTCTATCTTCTATCTTCCTTCGGTTTCTTTCTACATCTTCTTCTTCTGGTTCTTCTGGTTCTTCATCCATTGTTCTCGTCCGGCATCTTCCTATGCGGCGTCGGTGTCTTCTATCCTTCTTCTCCTTGGGCTGCTCTGCATCCGTTACGTAACCCCGCCCCTTCTGATGTCACGGGGAATGCCACAGGTAAGTCCCCGTCAAGTCCCCATGCATCAGAGGGGGGCGGGTTACCGGGTGGCCCCGCCCCCCCATTATTTAAGAACCATCAGAAGAGGAGAAGCGTCACACAGCAGGAGCCTCCCTCCATGCCATCATGGATGCGGAGCGGCCCGAGGAGAAGAAGGAAAGAAGACGCTGACACCGCGGAGGAAGATGCCGGACAAGAACACCGGAGGAAGAACCAGAAGAACCAGAAGAACCAGAAGAAGAAGAAGATGGAGGAAGAAACCGAAGGAAGATAGAAGATAGAAGAAAGAAGATAGAAGATAGAAGAAAGAAGAAGCATTTAAATAAAGGAATTGTCAAAAACTGTCTCTTGTCATTTTTAACATTTTTGACAGTTTTTTTGTGAAATGGTAGGGGTACTTTTGTACCCCCTTACCATTTCACACAGGGGAGAGGGCCGGGATCTGGGGGTCCCCTTGTTAAAGGGGGCTTCCAGATTCCGATAAGCCCCCCACCCGCAGACCCCCACAACCACCGGGCAAGGGTTGTGGGGATGAGGCCCTTGTTCCCATCAACATGGGGAAAAGGTGTTTTGGGGGCTACCCCAAAGCACCCTCCCAATGTTGAGGCATGTGGCCTGGTATGGTTCAGGAGGGGGGCCGCTCTCTCATCCCCCCTCTTTTCCTGTGGCCTGCCAGGTTGCGTGCTCGGATAAGGGTCTGGTATGGATTTTTGGGGGGACCCCACGCCATTTTTTTTTAAACTTTGGTGCGGGGTTCCCCTTAAAATCCATACCAGACCTGAAGGGTCTGGTATAGATTTTGAGGGGGACCCCACGCCATTTTTAAAAAAAATTTTGGCCGGGGTTCCCCATAATATCCATACCAGACCTGAAGGGCCTAGTATGGAATTTAGGGGGACCCCCACGACATTTTTTTTTTTTAATTTTGGTTCGGGGTTCCCCTGTGGGGAATTCCCATGCCGTTTTTATCAATTAACTTTTATGTGTATTTTTTCCTTTGAAATGTCATTTTGCTGTCGGACTGTTCTAAACACAGGAAACATGCCCCCTTTTACAGGCATACTATAGACACCCCCCAGGTACGAAATTAAAGGGATATTACACTTTTATTGTTTCACTTTAAGCATTATTAAAATTACTGCTGCTGAAAAAACTGATGTTTTTAAAACTTTTTTTGCATTGATCCATGTCCCCCGGGGCAGGACCCAGGTCCCCAAACACTTTTTATGACAATAACTTGCAAATAAGCCTTTAAAATTAGCACTTTTGATTATTCATGTTCGTGTCCCATAGACTTTAACGGTGTTCGCGTGTTCGAACAAATTTTTTGCCTGTTCGCAAGTTCTGGTGCAAACTGAACAGGGGGGTGTTCGGCTCATTCCTTCTGGGTCCATTGCGACCCCATTGGTAGAGATGATGAATACCAGAAACTGCACCACAGTCTTCTCAAACTCACATTTCTCAGCCTTGAGGTATAATTTATGATTCCTGAGTATGGTAAGGACCTTTTTAACATGGACTCGGTGAAGCTCAATGGTAGCAGAGAAAATGAGAATATTGTCCAGGTAGACGACTAGGAAGTCATCAAGGTATTCTTGGAAGATGTCATTGACTAGATGTTGGAAAGTGGCCGGGGCGTTGCATAGCCCAAAAGGCATCACCAGGTACTCGAAAATGCCCAAACCTGGATCTGAAGGTGGTCTTCCACTCATCCCCAGCCCGAATCCTGATGAGATTGTAAGCACCCCGAAGATCCAGTTTAGAGAAGATCTGGGCCGACGGAAATCGTTGAGTGGTAGTGGATATCGTTTTTTTACCATTATGTTGTTTAGTTGCCTATATTCCATACACGGCCTTAAGGACCCATCTTTCTTTTCTACAAAAAAGATACCAGCTTCGGGCTGGTGAAGAGGAAGGACGGATGAAGTGCTTTTCTAAATTTTCATCAATGTAATCTTTTAGGACTTTCAACTCGGTTTCTGACAGTGGGAAGATGTGGCCAAACGAGACTTCTGAGCCAGGAAGGAGGTCAATAGGGCAATCGTAAGGCCGGTGAGGCGGTAAGCAGTCCGCCTTCTGTTTGTCAAACACATCCCGGAATCCAAGATATTCTGGAGGGATGTGTTGAAGATTGTCAGGCACAGGTGAGATGACTGAGCAAGTGCTAGGAGCCGGGGTGAAGCAGTGCTTGGAGCAGTACTGAGAGGAGAAGAACACTTCCTTGGTTTTCCAGTTAATTTGAGGTTCATGTCCCTAGAGCCAGGGCAGGCCTAGGATTACAGGAAAGATAGTTGAATGGATGAGATCAAAACGCATCTTGAAGGCCTGAGTCGGTGGAGGTAAGGATAGGCTTGGTTTCTCGGGTGATGGGTTCAGAACGGGGAAGAGACCCATCAGCCAAATGTACCAGGAGACTTTGGGCTTTAGCCTGAAGAGGAATATGTAGGTTTTGGGCCAGCAAGATGTCTAGGAAACAGCTACAAGCTCTGGAATCAATTATAGCTGGCAGACTGGTTTTCTCTTCTGGTAGCTGTAGAGATATAAGGAGAGAAACATAAGTCTTGGGTATACCAATGGCTTGGTATTTCACAGTGTTTTGCAGATACAAATTACTAGGCCTCACCGAGCAGCTGCGGAGGAAATGACCAGAGCCTCCACAGTATAGGCACAGATTCGATTGATGTCTGCGTTGCCTCTCTTCAGGAGTCAGAGGAGCATGGACCAGTCCGAGTTGCATGGGCTCGGCTTCAGGAGCCGAGGAGGTGGCAGCAGCTGGAGATGGAGAGTAGATAGACATTGGCCTGGAGGGTGTCCAACCAGGTCGCAGCCCCTGAAAACGTTCCGAGCGCCGCTTACGTAGATGCCTATCCAACTTGGTGGCTGACTGGATTAGCTCCTCTAGAGAGGCTGGAGTTTCTATCCTAGCCAATTTGTCCTTAAGGACCTCAGACAGACCTTGACAGTATTGGTACCTCAAGGCAGGCTCAGTTGCCCACTTGCGGAATTCTACTGTGTAATCCTCTATTGGCCTTCTCCCTTGGGATAGACTATGCAGGGTTGCTTCAGCTGTGGCAGTGCACTGCGGATCATAGTCTGTTAAGCAGGACATGGGTCAATCCAGGAGAGAAGTAGTGTGGTGAGAACAGTCGGGGTCACAACAGGAGATCAGGTAAGCATAAACAGGAAACAGGAACTAACAGGAGCTGACGACAAACCAGCAACCCGTCTGGGCACTGGAGCTGCTTTAAATAGCCCCGCCAGAGTGTCATGATGGACGTACACGAGTCACCGCGTGCACGCACCGCTCCATCGGACCGCCCGCACGCATGCGCCGAAGCGCCAGTCCACCGAGCACAGCAGGGACATGGTGAATGCAGCTGGAGAAGACCCTTCTCTGATACCTGATGAGTGCACATGATTTACGAAATGCGTGGAGTTTTTCTATTCATGTGATGCCACGACAGTTCGGCTTTTATACAGCATGTACTCATCTATGTATATGTATAATTATGTATCATCATTGTATACAGTGTATGTGTTCATGGTATATTTTTATCAATATGTCAGCCTTTGTATATGGTTATGTTTATGTTTTGAAAACATTATTATGCATTTCTAGACCACGGAATTGCCTTTGATACAATAAAGGTTTTATCATATATTTACTCTATATACTAATTTTTGCATCAATAAGCCTCATTTAACCACTTGACATCCGCGCTATGGCCAAATGACGGCCACAGTGCGGACCTGAATTCCTGGGAGGCCATCATATGACGGCTTCCCCTGTGCATGCGCCCTGCGCCGAGCGTGCTTTGAACACCGAGTCCCTGAGACTCGGGTGATCACCGATCCAAGTAAGGGGTCGGTCCCGGCCCCTTACCATGTGATCAGCTGTCAGCCAATTTTTTTTCTACTCACGCTATCAGTGCCCACAAGTACCACCTATCAATGCCCACAAGTGCCACCTATCAGTGCCCACAAGTGCCACCTATCAATGACCACCAGTAGTGCCAATCAGTGTCACCTAGCAGTGCTGCCTATCAGTGTAACTGATAGTGCCCATTATTGCCACCCATCAGTGCCCATCACTGCCACCCATCAGTACCCATCACTGCCACCTATTGCTGCCCATCAGTGCCTCCTCATCAGCATACATCAATGAAGGAGAAAAATTACCTGTTTTAAATTTTTTATAACAAAATATAAAAATTAGTTTTTTTTTTTAATTCAGTTTTTTTACATTTTTTTAACAAAAAATAAAAACCGCAGAGGTGATCAAATACCACCAAAAGAAAGCTCTATCTGTAGGGAAAAAATTATAAAAATGTCATTTGGGTACAGTGTTGTATGACCACGCAATTGTCATTCAAAGTGCGTCAGCGCTGAAAGCTGAAAATTGGTCTGGATAGGAGAGGGGTTTAAGTGCCCAGTAAGCAAGTGGTTAAAGTCCCATTCTTTCCTTTGGTTTCTATTTCATACAGCCAGGGATGGAGGCCTTTTACTGTGGACAGGTCAGGTCACACTTTTCTCCTTAGGGCTCCACGATATAACCCGTATCATCATTTTTCGATGTTATAAAACATTAGATAGTTATTGAACATTTTTCATTGCTCAAAAGGTGGTTGAATATGTACAGGGTAAAATTCTAGCATCTGAAACGGTCACAGATCACCCTGTGAAAAGCTGGTCTTGCTTTTGCAAGTCCTACAATCCACTGGTTGAGTTGTGGGAGCTTTGAAAATGGGATTTTTATAATCATAACCACAGTTTCCTACCAACCCAAAATAATAATTATTAATCTTAGTTACACACGATCAGAATTTCCGATGGGAAATGTTTGATGTGAGCTTGTTGTCGGAAAGTCCGACCGTGTGTATGCTCCATCGGACATTTGCTGTCGGAATTTCCGCTCACAAATGTTTGAGAGCAGGTTCTCAAATTTTCCGACAACAAACTTTGTTATTGGAAATTCTGAGCGTGTGTACACAAGTCCGACACACCAAATTCCACGCATGCTCGCATTCAAGTACGAGGCGGAAGCGCTCGGCCTTGTACAACTAGCATTCATAATGGAGATAGCACATTCGTCACGCCGCAAATCTTTAAATTTTTCAATACAGCGCATTCTCTTCTTCTTTATAATGCTAGAATAATGAAGTTGCTTTGCTGCTGATATTCACATACAGTTCTGACAAACTGATTTCTTATTATTTCTCGTGATCTCCTGAATAATCTTTGTTTTTGTTTGTTTTTTTTCGCAAGATCTCCAGAATAATGTTTAGTTTTTTTTATAGTGATCTACTTTTTTTATAGTGATCTCCATAATATTTTTTGTCGTTTTGTGTGTCAAGTTACCACAACACCATTATTATCTTGTATTTATTAACCTCAAAGAGGTTGGTTGATGTTGGTGTCCCTTGTTAATTTGACATTGTATTTTTGAAATGTACTTGCCTACTCACAAACAAACTGTCTTTTTGAAGTGAAACACATAGCCAAGTATTTGTCCAAACAAAAATTTAAAATTTATTAGGGGTCCTAACAAAATAAAGAGGAAGGCAACACTGGAGAAACAGTTGGAATTGGTGAAGCCTTTGTACCCAAGGCTGCACATCAATTATTTGACAGGCAAAATTGATAGCCTGAGGAGTCTATTTAATAGGGAGCACAATCCGGTCCAGGACTCCGAGATATCGGGAGCAGCAGCAGATGAAATGTAAGTGCCGAGGCTGTGGTCTTACAACAGCCTGCGTCTTTTGCCAGACCAGACAAAACCCAGGCCATCACTCTCAAGACTTCCTTGCACACTTCCTTCCAGGCTGTGGCTGTGGTGTTGGAGGTGTTGCTGGAGGTGGTGGAGGAGTCATATGGTCCAACTCACAGATGTAGCTTTTATTAGTGAGTTCACCCCCCCGCCCCCTTATTTAGGGCCTGAAATATGACCTCCTCACAGATGAGGCATTGGCCCTCCTCCATTACTTGCATCTTACTGGCTGTCATACACGCAAAGGACTCCTGGACACTAGGGGTGGTTGTGAGTACTGCAGTAGCCTGCCGAATCAAATTAGTCGCTGATTCCTCCAGGTTCTTTGTCTTCCTGGTCCTTTTTGTTGGAAGGTGGAGGGGAGGAACCTGGGATTTGTTCAGGCTTCTGGGCATGGCCACCTCCTGGCTGCCACTTTCCACGGCCACCTCCTGGCTGCCACTTTCCACGGCCACCTCCTGGATGCCACATTCCATGGCCTCCTCCTGGCCGAGACTTTCCTGTGTATGAAAATGGGACATAGTTTTAGTTTCTTGGTCATCAAATTGAATGTTAACAAATAGAAAAAACTATCATTCTGACCCCAGCCTTTTTCATTCTTGTCCCAATCATTTTTGGCTATATTGTCTATTGTTATGTAAACCACTTTGTTAAATCAGAAATTAGTGATCAATAATAACATCTAGTTAACATCAGTATTTTTTTGACAAGAAATATGTTGAACAATGCTATACTTGGCTCAAGTTGGGCTCCTCCACATCTTCTTCCTTAGTGGAAGGCCCAGGTTGTACGTCGGAAGCCTCATATGAGGTGGAAGCAAGAGTGGAAGGAAAGGTTGAGAGTGATGGCCTAGGTTCCCTCTGGTCTGACAAAAACCGCAGTCTGTCATAGTACCAGAGCCTGGGGACATAAACATCATCTGCTGCTACTCCTGATCTCATGGAATCCTGGACCTTTTTGCACTCCCTATTATATGTGCTCCTCAGGTCACCAATTTTGCACTTCAAATAGGTGATGTCTGCCGTGGGAATCACCGGCTTCACCAATTCCAACAGTTGATCTAGTGCTGCCTTCCTCTTTAGTTTGTTGTTATAAAATTGGTGTTTCACTTGCCACAGACAGGGAAGCTCCCTGTACTTATCAATGAAGTTAGGGAGAGAGTCATAGTCATTAAATGTATCCATTTTCTCTGCAAGACACAACACAAGACAAACCCTAATGTCAGGCTAAAGTCTCCTAATCTTGTCCCAATATAGACCTCAGTTTCTAAAAGCAGTATAGGCCACTAACCACTGATGCCCCAAGTGAAAATTGTACCTTCGTTTGCACGTTTGGCGCTTATGCTACTCCGTCCTCTGCTCACAGATCGTATGTACGACGCACGCATGTTATGCTTTATATACACTGCGCATGCGTGAAACTCCGCCCCTGACCTTCATTCTAGTGTATTCCATACCCCTTTTCTTTCTGCGCAGTGGGAGAGCACATGGCGGAGAGACAACAGGCGCAAGAGAATAGCAGCAATGAAGAGGACGACGATAGCCCGGAGCCAGAAACGTCCCGATCCAGGAAGAGATTTAGGGCCTCAAATATGTCCTTTGTAGAGATGGTGGAGATGGTGGACATCTTGAAGAGGGCCGACTATGATGGGAAGTATGGACCGTACAGAAACCCAAATGTGAGAAAAGCCAAGATCATGACTAAAGTTGTGAGAAGTCTGCAGAGGAATTTTGGGGTACGACGATCCAAGGAGCAATTGAGGAAACGCTGGTCAGACCTCAAATTGAGCGAGCAGGATCAGTACAGAAGGATCAAGAGAGTGCTGCAAAAAAGTAAGTATTTTGTCATGTGTTCCTATTCTTCTTACGTTCGTGCTGCTCCATGTGCTTTTCTTTACTGTTGTACAGTTTAAAATGCCAGGTTTCAGGTTCGTGGGCACAGTAATCGTTTGTAGTAAACATCGTTTGTTCGACCACTAATACAATGTTTTTGGCAGATGCAAGTTAACTACATTTGTTCACGCCTATTTGTTTTAAAAGAAGTTTAGTACACTGTTGTCTAGATGGGTTTGTAACTAGAATGAAATGCAAACTTGATTCAGTGTAAGGAGAGGACACTCAGCAGCTGTTTACACATCTGGATGCAGGAGCACTAGTGTGGGACACCAGAACACCCTTTTTAGGGTGTCCCACACAGGTGCTCTAGTGGATACTAGGGGTCTCTCTATGTGTGATACTTTACCAAAAAAGGTAAGTATTCCAGCTTTAAGAAAGGGAAAAAATCATGTCTTCAGCTTGGAACTCTGCCAAAACAGACAATTGTACAACATTTTCAAGCAATGTTTCATATTCCTATTTCTTGCCTCAAATATCTGTGTTCTAAGTATACCTTTTTTTATTCACATAGGGGAGAAAAGAATCAGGACATCTGAGGACACCAGGAACCAGAAGAAGGGGAACTCCCCACACACCCTGAAGAGGATGTGGAGGGAGGAGAGGTTCATGAATTGGGTGAAATAGTGACCACAACAGGTCAGTGTGTGAGACCACAGCTTCAGGTAATAGATGTTTGCATGCATATTTATAATACATGGTGTGTTTTTTTATTTTTAGGTGATGTGGATGTTGTGGAAGAAGAAACTCATTTCAACAGTGCAAGTGCACAGATCCTCATCGGAGAGATCATGGTGTGCAATTGGGAATTATAGAAGGTCAAGGAAAACATCAATGATGTTGAAAAAAGACTCAACAACATCATTGATGTTTTAGGCAGAATCTAAAACACCCAAAAATTTAACAGATTGTCGTTATATTTTTTATTTTTACTAAAGTTTTAAAGTAATTTGAAAGCCAAGTTTTGAAGATGCACACAGTGTGTCAACATGTGCTATCTGCCATCACGGGCTATCAATGTATGTGTTTTGTGGGTGCAACCCCTTCCTTGCAACTAAAGTAGATGCACCCCCAAAACACATTCATTGATCCCCCATGATGGAAGCTAGCACATGCTGACATTAGGCATGGGATCAGAAGGGAAATCCACATTTTGACTCCCAATTTGTGTGCATCTTCAAAATTTGGCTTTTACAGGGGTGGCATCACCCCATCTAATGAAGGCAAGATCAACACAGTTTTGACATACTAAGTCACATATTGCCTTCAATTTATCAAAGTTGAACTTTGTAAGTTCCTGAGTTGTGTATATTTTATGGTTTTAAACATGCCTGTTTAACCAAAAAAAAGCTATATACTCTCACACATAAATGTTATACACCAAAGATGTTGGTTAGTTAAAAAACGCTTTTCTAACGCACATGTGAATGTGCACGGAGTAAAATGTTTTATACTCAGCATGTGTGTAGCTTCTTCTTTCAGTGCTTAATACCAGTTTTTGGAGTAAGTTGTTGTAGTTACAGTGACATTGGGGGTATTTACTAAAGGCAAATACACATTGCACTACAAGTGCACTTTCAGTTCAGTTTAAGTGCACTTTCAAGTGCACTTGCAGTGCACTTGTAGTGCAAAGTGTATTTGCCTTTAGTAAATAACCCCCACAGTGCTCTAAAACTTCAGGCCATTTTAGTGACTCAAAGCAATTAATTCATGGATCTGAAAAGGATAATAATTTTTTTCATTAATGCACTACATACATTAACAACAAAAACAATGTGTGTGTGTAGCAGACCCAAAACATAATAGTTAGCTGAGGAAGAGATTGTCACCTCATGAGCAAACAAGCAGTAAATCAAATGAAATATGAGTTCAGTGTATAAAACAAAAAATTATTTTAAAAATGTTTTACACATTGTCGGGCATATCAATGGCCCCCCTACCCGCAAAGTACTCTACATACTTTTGTCAAACTTCACGGGCGCTTTGGGGGGGCAAGCCAGGATGGCCAGCTTCAAAAGCCATCAAGGTTGTTTGATTTTGAAAGCCGGCCTCAGTCCCAACTGTGGCCACATAGTTTGTTGCATTTTTCCTCAGGAAATTATGGAGCATGCAGCATGCAAGGACAATATGATTCAGTTTATATTCTGCCATGTTGATTGCTGTAAGAAATAGGTGGAACCAGCTGGCCAATATTCCAAACATATTCTCTACCACTCTTCTGGCTCAGGCCAGCCGGTAATTAAAAACCCTCTGGTCCGGGGTGAGGGTCTTCATCGGGAATGGCCGCATCAGATGGTCACCCAGGCCAAATGCTTGATCAGCCACGAAGACAAATGGAAGTCATGCCATGTTGTTTTCCAGAGGTGTCAAGCCCAAGCCGTCATTCTTGAGATGTCTGAAGAACCCTGTCTGGGTGATGACTCCACCATCTGACATCCGGCCATTTTTCCCCACGTCCACATACAGGAACTCGTATGTTGCCGACACCACCACCAACAGCACAATACTATTAAACCCCTTATAATTGTAATAGTATGACCCCGAGTTGGGGGGTGGGACTATGTGGATGTGCTTCCCGTCTATTGCCCCTCCGCAGTTGGGAAAGTCCCACTGCTGGGCAAACTGGGAAGCCACAGTCTGCCATTCCTGTGGGTTGAAGGAAACTGTGGAGTCAAACAAGAAAAATAAAAATTAGTACTTTTGCACATAACATTGCAAGCAGATTAGACACAAACATTCTTAGCCAACATAAGTATAACATTTATTTTAACGAGTATTTAAAGGCAAAAGTATAAGGTCCACTTATCAGATTCCTCACCCCCTCTGAAGGCCCATTATAAAAATTTTAGAGGGGGGGGATGTTTTGGACAGATTACCCTCTCCACTCCATTAAGAGCTGAATGCATAAATAATGTGATACTTTGGCCAGTCCCTCCTTACTTACACTATTGGCAGCCCACTGGACAGGTAAGAATTGTCATAATACAAAAATATGAATGCACACTGTATTAATTGAAGCACGATTTTACATTTTGCAATTACCTATCAAGTTAATAGGAGAACAAAACTTGAAACAGTACCATCTGAAGGTATTCAGGCAGGCCCTTGCACTACATGCTTTGGTGAATTCATCCATAAATCTGACCACAAAAGACGTAGGTATAGTGTGTATGGGTTTGGCAAAGTCAGCAGATAGAGGATTGGTATCGGTTGACTTAGCGGTTGGGGGGGAGGGAGGGTTCCAAATGAGTTTGGGCCCCCCCCCAAAAAAAAATTTGCACTACGCCTGAATTTAAGGACACCAATAACATTTGTACACATTACAGGGGGTGGTTAGGGTAAGCACTACAATGGAGCTGATAAAATACATTGTTAAGTGACTAGGCTAGGTGTGTATGGGCCCAGAATAGCATGCTGGGGTCGGTTAGTGAAGGAAAATATGCATGAAGGACAAAAAAGGAGCATTAAAAGCTTCCAGCATGCATGAGGACAAAGAGGACATTCACAGCATATTACAATCATGGTAATTAGGGAAAGATGAAAAAAATACAATACATTAGCAAACAATAAATACATAGAATGTGACGTTAAAGTATAAAACTTACCTTAATATAGTCCTTCTGCAGGAATTATGGCAGAACAGGTCTCTGGAATAATGATTCCCAGAGCCTGGGGTGAGATCCCAGTTGAGAACTTGATGCAGACTTCTCCCCGTCGCCAAATACCACAAGGTGGCGATGAGCCTTTGTTCGGGAGTGTTGGCTTGCCGCATACAGGTGTCCTGCTTGGTAATATAAGGGGACAGCAAAGCCAACAGATGGTGAAAAACAGGGTCCATCATCCTGAGAAAATTCCTGAAATCATCAGGATTATTCTCCCAGATCTCCTGCAACAAAGGCATATGAGAGAATTAGTCATGCTGGAGCAACCAATTCTTTGTCCATGAACTCCTCCTCGCCCTGTTCATGGACTGGACTTGGGTCAAAGCAAGCACTCCAACACCAAGTCCTTGCACAGCATGAACTCTACAATGCGTATGTACCCGCAACATGGCTAGAAAATGGTCGGCTGGTCAGAACGAACTAACAAAACGCACTGAAAATCAGAAAGGACCTGAGAAGAACAATCTGAAAATCAGAAACAAGTGGACAAGAATGCACTGAAAAACAGATACAAACTATTAAATAGAATGCACTGAAAGACAGGAATGAACTGACAACATGCACTGAAGAACAGATACGAACCCACAAGCACAAACTGACAAGCAGAAATGAACTGAAAAGCACAAGGCTGAAAAGAGCAAATCGTCTCTCACCAAACTTCTACTAACATGAGATTAGCAGAAGGAGCCCAAAGGGTGGCTCACTGGCTATGGAACTTCCTTTTTATAGTCCCGTCGTTTGTGTTGTACTTCACCGCGTTCTGGATGTTCAGAATTTCCAACAAAATTTGTGTGACCGTGTGTATGCAAGACAAGTTTGAGCCAAAATCCTTCGGAAAAAAATCCATGGTTTTGTTGTCGGAATGTTCGATCGTGTGTACGGGGTATAACACTACAATAATGTTCTTGGGTGCAAGATATCATGGCGATCCTGCAATAAGAAAATAGAGGAGGAGAATGCATTCTGTAATTTGAGCTAGATTGGCCATTCCACTGCCTACCCTCTCTATGTATCCTAATGGCTGCTTAATAAATTGAACTAGTAGTCACATGTAAAAAGTGGAATGCATCTGACTGATCAGACAGAAGCTCAGCAAAAGTAATACTTCACTAGCGAGTGGTTGGGGTGGGTCTACAATGCAGGGACAGCCTTAGTGGGGACATGGTTAAATCGTTTATAGACTGATAAAGGTACAACTCCTTCCTTGAGATGGTAGAAGGAGCTATTTTGTGGTAATGGCTACATTACCAGCACCTTGACCAAGTTTTCAGATGCATGGAAGCTGGAGACTGAAAAATAACTTTTGCTTTCTATCCAAACACAGGATGGATTACTGGTATTTTTTAGTGGCATTGAAAAGACTTTAAAGCCCCATACACACGATAGGACTTTGTACAAACGTTCCCTTGGATTTTTGTACAAAGGGCGTTGGCCCGAAGTTTGTCTAACATACAGACGACAGGACTTTTCCAGCCAACTTTCACCAAATCACGTAGTTTTTCAGCTCTTTATCACCACCCTTTGGTCAACTTCTGTATTGTTGTCTGATATTGTGTCAAACTCGGCACTTTTAATGGCGAGATTGACACCTTGCGAGCCGGGTTCACACTGGTGCAGGGATCCGACTTGGATCCCTGCCAATGCCAGGCACTGTGTTTGGTATGAATCTTGAGAGGGAACGCCACATCAAATTTTAAATAAAAAAACGACATGAGTTCCCCTCCAGGGGCATACCAGACCCTTATCCGAGCACGCAACTCGGCCGGTCAGGAAAGGGGGTGGGGATGAGTGAGCACCCCCCTCCTGAGCCATACCAGGCCACATGCCCTCAACATGGGGGGTGGGTGCTTTGGGGGAGGGGGGGCACCCTGCGGCCCCCCCTCCCCCAAAGCACCTTGTCCCCATGTTGATGAGGACAAGGGGCTCTTCCCGACAACCCTGGACGTTGGTTGTCGGGGTCTGTGGGCGGGGGGCTTATCGGAATCCGGGAGCCCCCTTTAATAAGGGGGCCCCCAGATCCCGGCCCCCCACCCTTTGTGAATGAGTATGGGGTACATGGTACCCCTACCCATTCACCTAGAGAAAAAAGTCAATAAAAAAACACTACACAGGTTTTAAAAGTAATTTATTAGGCAGCTCCAGGGGTCTTCTTCCAACTTTGAGGGTCTTCTTCCGACTTCGGGGGTCTTCTGCCGACTTCGGGGGTCTCTCAGGCCTCTTCTCCCTCTCTCCGGTGTCGTCTCCGCGCTCTCTGTTTTTTCTCCGGTGCCTTCTTCCTTCTGCCGGGCTCCTCCGCTATCTTCTGCTCTTTTGCTGCTCTTTTGCTAGCAGAGGAGCCCGGACATCTGGATCATCTTCTTCCCTCTTCTCTTCCAGAGATGTTGACACAACGCTCTCTCCGGCTGTAATGCTGTCTGTACGCTCTGCTAAGACTTATATAGGCGGTGACCCCGCCCCCTAAGACATCACAGTCCCGGGGCATGCTGGGAATGTGAGGTCATAAGGGTGCGTAGTCATGTCATCCTATCCTCGAAGTCAGAAGAAGAGCCCTGGAGCTGCCTAATAAATTACTTTTAAAACCTGTGTAGTGTGTTTTTTTTACTGACATTGTCGGGAAGAGGCCCTTGTCCTCATCAACATGGGGACAAGGTGCTTAGGGGTGGGGGGGCCGCAGGGCGCCCCCTCCCCCAAAGCACCCACCCCCCATGTTGAGGGCATGCAGCCTGGTACAGCTCGGGGGGGGTGTTCTCTCGTCCCCACCCCCTTTCCTGACCGGCGGGGCTGCATGCTCGGATAAGGGTCTGGTATGGATTTTGTGGGGACCCCCACGCCGTTTTTTCAGTGTAGGGGGTTCCCCTTAAAATCCATACCAGACCTAAGGGCCTTGCATGTCCCCAGAGGGGAATTCCCCCTCACGCTCACCACAATAGGAAAATGGGTTTTTCCTATTGCAGCCAGCGCAAGATGTACAGTACCCTGTCGCAGAGAACCAGCGCGATGGGTTCACGCTGGAAACATTCTTGCGGCCGCATACTGTAGTTTGTACAAAAGTCTGATGCTTTTGTATACACACTATTGGACTTTACACCATCAGACTTTTTCTGCCGGAAAGTTTGTCCGTTCGCACAGCCAACAAAAGTTCGATGGAAACAGAAAAAGTTTGTTTGATGGAGCGTACGGTCGGATGTTGCTCCAAAACAGCCAATTTGCATGTTTGTTGTCAAAAAGTCCGATCGTGTGTATGGGTATTTACAGTTTTTTAGTGGGGCTGAGAGGACAAAATTGTTTGGCAAATGCTACAGTTGCATGTTAATTTATTGATTGTTCATGTTCCATTCATACCTGTTATTACCACTGCAGAATATATGACAAAATTCCAGTTGCTAATCTGCAACAACAGCAGAAGAAAAAAAAAACAAAAATTGTATTTACATATGGAAGATTTAGGGAGGAGAAAAGGAGGAAATAAAGCAGAACTAAAAAGAGTGATGGTGTTTAAAGTCAAAGTCACAAAATGTTATCCTAGATGAACAAGTTTTTCTTTATGTGGTACATATTAACGTTGAGATTAGGTCTGCTAATTGCTGCAGACTACTGAAAAAAGGCACAGAATTAAAGGATAAGTTCACCTCTTTTTTTTCTAAATTCCAGCTCCCCTATGTACCAATATAGCATTAATGTACTTCATTTGCAAAAAAAAGCTTTCCATTTATTCTACACACGCTTACCTGTTAAAATGGCTGTTAAAAAACACTTCTCCATTACTTCGGCCTTACTTCCTTAACAGACTATAGGTCATGGCTAGGGATGGGCCGAACACCCCCCTGTTCAGTTTGCACCAGAACATGCGAATAGGAAAAAAGTTTGTTCGAACACGCGAACACCATTAAAGTCTATGGGACACAAACATGAATAATCAAAAGTGCTAATTTTAAAGGCTTATATGCAAGTTATTGTCATAAAAAGTGTTTGGGGACCCGGGTCCTGCCCCAGGGAACATGTATCAACGCAAAAAAAGTTTTAAAAATGGCCGTTTTTTGGGAGCAGTGATTTTAATAATGCTTAAAGTCAAACAATAAAAGTATAATATCCCTTTAAATTTCATACCTGGGGGATGTCTATAGTATGCCTGTAAAGGGGCGCATGTTTCCCGTGTTTAGAACAGTCTGACAGCAAAATGACATTTCAATGGAAAAAAAGTCATTTAAAGCTACTCGCGGCTATTGCATTGCCGGTCCGACAATTCACATAGAAGTTCATTGATAAAAACGGCATGGGAATTCCCCACAGGGGAACCCCGAACCAAAATTAAAAAAAAAAAATGACGTGGGAGTCCCCCTAAATTCCATACCAGACCCTTATCCGAGCACGCAACCTGGCAGGCCGCAGGAAAAGAGGGGGGGACGAGAGAGCACCCCCCCTCCTGAACCGTACCAGGCCACATGCCCTCAACATTGGGAGGGTGCTTTGGGGTAGCCCCCCAAAACACCTTGTCCCCATGTTGATGAGGACAAGGACCTCATCCCCACAACTCTATACTTAAACAAAAAAAGATGACCATAGAAGTTGCTCACTCTCTAATAGTTTGATAACAGTTAATTACTCGCTGCCACTCCTCCGCTTCGGAGGCTCTGGCCGTAGCCTATATAACATATAGAAATAGAAAGCTATCCCTGGGAGGTCTGCAGATTGGACATCCCTGGGATAAAAGACAGCTACTTATGGTCAGAAAGGGCAGTCAAAGGAACAATAAGTTAAAATAAGTATCAAATTTTATTAATGATTTAAACACAGAAAACACTGACATAAAAGAATGTTGCTTTCTGAAAGGACTAGTAACCTTTCGGTCTTCTGAGACCAATCATAAAATGATACATCAAATGTATATATTTACAGATGATGTATCAATGTAACAGATAACAAGACTATGACTGACAATACACACACAATAACAAACAAATACCACATGCAGTGCAGGCGCCTGAAGTGATCCACGCTTGCATAGGAACCCCAATGGCTAATCGCCAATAATACTGGTTTAAAAAAACATACAAAAAGATAAAGGGGTTGTTATGCAAGGGTGGTCCCCGGGGGTACTAAAAACCCAAAGCTAACTAAATAAATGCCGTCCTAAACATGGAGCCATAGGTCTGGGAATGGTTAAAGCTGCAATTGAAAGCAATGGTTTCTGAACCTGTAGTCCTGCCAAGATTTGTCTCAGGTCCTTAAATACTGATTTATCCAAAATACTGTCCCGTACATTTAGAATAAAGTGAGAACTTAATAGAAAATATATATAGTTCAAACAAATTGAGATCGTGGATTAAATCAAGTTGGCCAGGTAATATCAGGAGTCAATTGCTGGTATATAAGTGGCCGGTGAGAGTAAAAGCTCTGAGTTTAAAGTTCCATAATGTTTTCCTAAGCTTTCCCAAGCTTTCATCGGCACACAATATACTCAGGCTCTTTCATATACATTGACCACGTTTGTATATTAAGGTGCTGTAGGGTGAGCAGATCTGTTACTTATATTACATTACCGAACTCGAAGCTCATCCCTAGTACTGTGTACCCTGCACAGTTGCACCTACAGTATAGCTACTTGAAGCCAGGTGCTTGTGTAGGCTCTTGACGTATTTCCAGTTACTGTACTGTGTACCCTGCACAGTTGCACCTACAGTATAGCTACCTGAAGACAAGTGCAGGTAGGCAGTTGATTCTGCTAGCTGCAGTATAATCGGTATATATATACATCCCAGGTTTGTGTAGCTACATCTCACTGCAGGCCAATAGTATATCTGGAAGGCCAACAAGGAGAGGCAGACAGTCACAAGCCAATAAAAGAGGGCAAGCAGGCTCTGTGTCTAGAGGCAACAGTGCTGGTCATGGACACGGTGCATCCTCATCAGCACATGGCCATGGGACATGCTTGGCCTTTTTTTCGGCAGCTGACCATGTTGAGCTGCAACATGCGGAAGACTTGGTCGAGTGGATGACCAAGCCATCCTCACCCTCCTCATCCTCTCTCACCCAGGCTCAGGGTACTTTGTCTGGCAAAGCAGCTGCCAATGCAGCCTCTTCCCTCAGCTCAATGGCATCAGTGACTCCTTCCCTAGCCCCACCATGTCCTCCTGAGGAGTCCCCCGAACTGTTTGACCACAGTGTTGGGTACATGCTCCAGGAGGATACCCAGCGTTTTGAAGGCTCCGATGATGGTACTCACCTAGAGGAAGGCAGTAATGTGAGCCCAGACAGAGTGAGTGCCCAAGAAGGACAGCAATCTGACAGTCATGTTCCCCCTGCTGCAGCATACTGCCAGGTTTGCTCCAGTGATGAGGAGGGAGGGGATGATGAGGTCACTGACTCAACGTGGGTGCCTGATAGGAGAGAGGAGGAGGAGGAGGCACATCACTAACGAGGCAGGATGCCCTCCAGGGGCCAGCCTAAGGGCAGCATACTGACTGCATCACACCACAGAGCTCCGCATGTGCAGGGCGCTGCTATCTCTGCGCGTTATTCCAAAAGTTCTTTGGTGTGGGTCTTTTTTGAGACGAGTGCATCAGATCGCACCACTGCTATTTGCAACATATGTATCAAGCGCATCTCGTGTGGCCAAAACATCTCCTGCTTGGGCACCACATGCTTGACCAGACATATGTTGACCTGCCATGCAGTTCGTTGGCAAGCGTACCTAAAAGACCCACACCAAAGAACAAAGAGGACCTCTCCTTGCTCCTCATCAGCTGGGATCTCAAACCCCACTATACCTTCAGTCCTCTCTGAGACCTGCACTGAGAGGAATGAAGGTGTAGAATTAGGTGTGTCACAGACAAGTACTTGCGGACAATCTGCTATCGGTACACCGATGTCAGATTGTACCAGGCAAATTTCCCTGCCCCAGCTGCTGCACCGCAGAAAGAAGTTCGCTCTCAGCCATCCACATGCTTAGTGGTTGAATGCTAGCTTGGCAAAATTGCTAGCACTTCAACTGCTACCTTTTCAGTTGGTAGACTCTGCCCCTTCTGTGAGTTTGTGGAATCTGCGGTTCCTCAGTGGCAGGTTCCCAAACGCCACTTTTTCTCATGGAAGGGGATTCTGGCTCTCTACCGGCATGTGGAAGGCAATGTCTTGTCCTCGCTGGACAGGGTGGTCAGCGGTAAGTTGCATATTACCACTGACTCATGGTCCAGCAGGCATGGACAGGGACGTTACCTAAGTTTCATGGTGCATTGGGTGACTCTGCTGGCAGCTGGGAAGGATGCAGGACAAGGTGCAGTAGTGTTGGAGGTTGTTCCGCCACCATGCCTTCAAAATGCCAGTACTGGTGATTCTGACACACCTCTCTCCTCCACCCCCTCCTCTTCTTCTTCCTCCATGGCCTCTTCCTGTGCTTTATACTCGGAACCAGTGGTGCTCCATAGGCGTTCAAGGGGCCATGCAAGTAGGCAGGCCAAAAGATGCCATGCGGTGCTTGAGCTGGTGTGCTTGGGGGACAGGAGCCACACTGGGGCAGAGATTCTGTCAGCTCTGCAGGAGCAGGTTCAGAGGTGGTTGACGCCACGCCAACTTAAGCCAGGAATGGTGGTTTGCGACAATGAGACCAACCTCCTCTCCACCCTCCGACAGGGACAACTGACCCATGTGCCCTGTTTGGCTCACATCCTTAACTTGGTGGTGTAGCGGTTCTTGGGCAGGTACCCGGGCTTACAGGATGTCCTGAGGCAGGCCAGGAAAGTCTGTGTGCATTTCCGCCGGTCATATAATGCCAGTGCTCGGCTGGCAGACCTCCAAAAGGAATTTAACCTGCCCAAGAACTGCCTAATCTGTGACATGCCCACCAGGTCGAACTCAACATTGGCCATGCTGCTGCAGCTGCACATGCAGCAGAGGGCCATCAATCAGTACCTGTGTGACTATGGCACCAGGACAGGGTCAGGGGAGCTTGTTTTTTTTTCTCCACGCCAGTGGGCCATGATCGGGGATGCATGCACTGTCCTGTCACCATTTGAGGAGGCCACGAGGATGGTGAGCAGTGACAGTGCATGCATCAGTGACACTGTCCCCCTTGTCCACCTGTTGGAGCACACGCTGCATGGAATAATGGACAGGGCACTTGAGGCAGAACAGAGGCAGGAAGAGGAGGACTTCCTTAGCTCTCAAGGCCCCCGTTATCCAGACAGTGTTCTTGCGTGCCCGCCGATCACGCAGGAAGAGGACGAGGAGGAGGAGGATTGCGTCAGCATGGAGGTGGAGCCTGGCACTCAGCATCAGCAGCAGTCTTTAAGGGATCATTTACAGTCCCAAGAAACCCATGGACTTGTACGTGGCTGGGAGGAGGTGGCTGTGAATCATGTCGTCCTTAGTGACCCAGAGGACTCCGGACCGAATGCCTCAGCAAACCTACGCTGCATGGCCTCCCTGATCCTGCAAAGCCTGCGGAAGGATCCTCGTATTCGTGGTATCAAGGAGAGGGATCGTTACTGGCTGGCAACCCTCCTTGATCCACGTTACAAGAGTAAGGTTGCAGACCTTATCTTGCCATCGCAGAGGATGAAACATATTTGGGAGGCCTTGCAGAAAGGTCTGTGCAACGCATTCCCAGAGACTGGGAGGTTACAAACTCCTGTTCCTGGACAACGTGTTGCCGAGGCTTTGGTCAGTCAAAGAAGGAGCGGTGGAGAAGGTGGCCGTCTGACTGATGCATTCAGACAATTTTTTAGTCCGCAGCCCCAAGGTATGATCGGTTCCAGCAACCATCGTCAGCGTCTGTTTTACTAGGTGCAGGAATACCTAGGGTCAAGATCTGACTTGAACACCTTTCCCAACGCAAATCCTCTGGGTTACTGGGTCTTGAGGATGGATCACTGACCAGAGCTTGCACAGTATGCAATTGAGCTACTGGCTTGTCCTACATCCAGCGTTCTTTCGGAACACACATTCAGTGCTGCTGGAGGCTTTTTAACTGATCACAGGGTGCGCCTGTCCACCGACTCGGTCGATCAACTGACCTTCATAAAAATTAATCAGTCTTGGATCACCACCAGATACCAAGCACCTGATGCTGATGTAACCGAATACATTTTTTTGAAATGTCAGATCCCTTCAAGACTGCCTATGCTGATGCTGAGTGACTTTCCTGTTATGCTGAGTGACTATCCTCTTCCTCCTCAATGATCATGCTGATAGCTTGTAAGAATATTTTTATTTCTGGGCGCTGCCGTGTAATTACAATTTTTGATGCAATTCTTTGCAGCAGGGCTCGTTCCTGCACTCCAACTAGAGTATCTGTGAGGGGTTGCAGTGCTGTGGCACCAGCACCAGTGCCTAAGGCCCAATTTTTCAGCCCCTGTTTAACAGGGGCGTGTAATTACAATTTTTGATGCAATTCTTTGCAGCTGGGCTCGTTCCTGTGCTCCAACTAGAGTATCTGTGAGGGGTTGCAGTGTTGTGGCACCAGTGCCTAAGGCCCAATTTTTCTGTCCCTGTTCAACAGGGACATGTAATTACAATTCTTGATCTAATATTTCACAGCAGGGCCCATTCCAGCTCCCACCAAGAGTAACTGTGAGGACTTACAGTGTTGTGGCAACACTACCACCACCAAAGGCCCAATTTTTCTGTCTCTGTTCAACAGGTGCATGTAATTACAATTCTTGATCTAATATTTCACAGCAGGGCACCTTCCAGTCCCCACCAAGAGTAACTGTGAAGAGTTACAGTGTTGTGGCACCAGCACAACCACCACTGCCACCACCAAAGGCCCAATTTTTCTGCCCCTGTTCAACAGGCGCATGTAATTACAATTCTTGATTTTCTCACAGAAAGTGAGGCGAAATCTTCTGAAGAGGAGCACAGACAGCAAAACAAATGTCACAGGGGTGATAGCTCTTTCCTATGTTTTCCAAAAAGCTTAAAAATAGATTTTTTTGGCTGGAGCTACACTTTAAAAATGTACCAGTTCAAAATTACAAACAGATTCTACTTAACAACAAACCTACAGTCCCTGTCTTGTTTGTATACTGCTGTTCAGAGTATATAGGGCCTGGGGGCCCCAAGCCTTTCCTTTTTTTAATTTGGGTGCGGTCCTGGTAATGAACTGGAGGGTAACCATGCCATTTGTCTCACTGATTTTCATCCATATTGTCAGGACCCGACATTACATTAAAGCCGCAAGCAGCTTTAAATGACTTTTATTCCTTTAAAAATGTCATTTTGTGCAGGGACTGTTCTAAGCACGGGAAACATGTGCCACTTTGCAGGCATACTATAGACATCCCCTAGGTACGATATTTAAAGGAATATTTCACTTTTTTTTTCACTTTAAGCATCATTAAAATCACTGCTCCCAAAAAAAACGGCTGTTTTTAAAACTTTTTTTTGCATTGATACACGTCCCCTGGGGCAGGACCCGGGTCCCCAAACCCTTTTTAGGACAATACCATGCAAATTAGCCTTTAAAATCAGCACTTTTGATTTCAAACGTTCGAGTCCCATAGACTTCAATGGGGTTCTAACGCTCGTGCGAATTTTCGGTCTGTTCACAGGTTCTGGTGAGAACCGAACCGGGGGGGGTGTTCGGCTCATCCCGAGTGCCAGCTATTAATGAATTGTCGGGCTGGACAATACACATAAAAGTTACACAGTTAGTCAGGTTGAAAAAAGACACAAGTCCATCCAGTTCAACCTTAAAAACAATAAATAAATAAAATAAAAAATATCGTACAATCCAATATACCCAATTTTATACCCACAGTTGATCTAGAAGAAGGCAAAAAACCCCAGCAGAGCATGCTCCAATTTGCTACAGCAGGGGAAAAAATTCCTTCCTGATCCCCCAAGAGGCAATCGGATTTTCCCTGGATCAACTTTACCTATAAATGTTAGTACCCAGTTATATTATGCACATTTAGGAAAGTATCCAGGCCTTTCTTAAAGCAATCTACTGAGCTGGCCAGAACCACCTCTGGAGGGAGTCTATTCCACATTTTCACAGCTCTTACTGTAAAGAAACCTTTCTGTATTTGGAGATGAAATCTCTTTTCCTCTAGACGTAAAGCGTGCCCCCGTGTCCTCTGGGTTGACCGTAAAGAGAATAACTCAACACCAAGTTCACTATATGGACCCCTTATATATTTGAACATATCGATCATATCCACCCTTATTCTCCTCTTCTCAAGAGTGAATAAATTCAGTTTCTCTAATCTTTCCTCATAGCTGAGCTCCTCCATGCCTCTTATCAGTTTGGTTGCCCTTCTCAGCACATTTCTCCAGTTTCCCGATATCCTTTTTGAGAACTGGTGCCCAAAACTGAATTGCATATTCCAGATGAGGTCTTACTAATGATTGGAACAGGGGCAAAATGATATCTCTCTCTCTGGAGTCCATACCTCTCTTAATATAAGAAAGGACTTTGTTCACTTTGGAAACCTCAGCTTGGCATTGCATGCTATTATTGAGCTTATGATCTACCAAAACCCCCAGATCCTTCTCCACCACGGATTCCCCCAGTTGTACTACCCCTAGCATGTATGATGCATGCATATTCTTAGTCCCCAAGTGCATAACTTTACATTTCTCAACATTAAACCTCATCTGCCACATAGTCGCCCAATTAGACAGTGCATTGAGGTCAGCTTGTAAATTGGAGACATCCTGTAAGGACATTATTTCACTGCATAGCTTGGTGTCATCTGCAAAGACAGAAATGTTTCTTTTGATCCCAGACCCAATATCATTTATAAAGATATTAAAAAGTAAGGGTCCCAGCACTGAACCTTGGGGTACACCACTGATAACCTTAGACCATTCAGAGTAAGAATCATTAACCACTACTCTCTGAATTCTGTCTTTTAGCCAGTTTTCTATCCATTTACAAACTGATATTTCCAGGCCTGTAGACTTTACCTTACACATGAGCCGCGTGTGGGGAACTGTGTCAAATGCTTTTACAAAATCCAAGTATACCGCGTCCACAGTCACCCATCTGTTCAAGGTTTTACTTACCTCTTCATAAAAAGAAATCAGGTTTGTCTGACAACTTCTCTCTTTCATGAATCCATGCTTTTTTCCAGCAAGAACTCATCTATGTGGTCTTTTATTAAACACTCCAGTATCTTCCCGACTATAGAAGTTAAACCAACAGGTCTATACTTACTTGGTAAAGACTTTGATCCCTTTTTAAATATAGGCACCACATTCGCCCTGTGCTAATCCAGTGGTACTATTCCCGTCATTAATGAGTCCCTAAAAATTAGATACAATGGCTTTAAAATTACAGAGCTCAATTTTTTTAGTATCCGTGGGTGGATGCCATCAGGTCCAGGTGCTTTATCCACATTTATTTTGTTTAAATATTTCTGGACCATATCACTTTTGAGCCATTGTGGATCATTCAGGGCTGTGTCAATAGCACCCCCATTATGGACATGAGCTCCCCCATGCTCTTTTGTTTACACAGAGCTGAATAAAATATTTAATATATTTGCCTTCTCTTTGTCCCCAGTCACCCACTCTAGATTGAAAGTCCTTGAAAAAAACAAATGCGTGGGGTCCTCCAAAATTCCATTACCAGGCCCTTCAGGTCTGGTATAGATATTAAGGGGAACTCTGCGCCAAAGTAAAAAAAATGCTGTAGGGTTCCCCCAAAAATCCACACCAGACCCTTATCCAAGCACGCAACCTGGCAGGCCACAGGAAAAGAGCGCCCCCCCTCCTGAACCGTACCAGGCCACATGCCCTCAACATGGGGAGGATGTCCCCATGTTGATGGGGACAAGGGCCTCATCCCCACAACCCTTGCTCGGTGGTTGTGGGGGTCTGTGGGCGGGGGGCTTATCGGAATCTGGAAGCCCCCTTTAACAAAGGGGACACCCAGATCCCAGCCCCCCCATGTGAATTGGTAAGGGGTACATATTACCCCTATCATTTCACAAAAAAAAGTGCCAAAATGTTAAAAAAACACAGGAGATGGCTTGGGACAAGTCCTTTATTAAAAATAAAAAAATAAAAAAGAGATGCCAGCGATGTAATCTAATAAATCCATGCTCCTACTCCAGCGATGTAATCCAATTCTCGATCTCCAGCGATGGATGATCTCCAGCGACTCCAGCGAGGAACACGCACAGGATCTTGCCTCCACTGGAGGCACCCAGCCAATGACGCAGCCCTAGCATGACAGTTCTTATGTAGCTGAGGGCGGGGCCACCCGTCATGTGACCCCGTCCCACTCTGACAAGGGTAAACACCAGGGTTTCCCAGTGACGTGTACGGGTGTCTCCGCCCCTTTCTGATGGGAGAATCCATGCATTGTCGGGGCCAACAATTCATTAATAGCTGGCACTAGCGCTAGTACTTTTAAAAGACTTTTTTTCCTTTAGAAATGTCATTTTGCTCTCGGACTGTTATAAATATGGGAAACATGCGCTACATTACAGGCATACTATAGACACCACCAGGTATGAAATTTAAAGAAATATTTCACTTTAATTGTTTCACTTTAAGCATTATTAAAGTCACTGTTCTGGAAAAAATGGCTGTTTTTAAAACTTATTTTGCATTGATACATGTCCCCTGGGGCAGGACCCAGGTCCCCAACACTTTTTATGGCAATTACTTGCATATTGGGAAAAGGTCCCCCGAGTGGGGTTTTTAGGCAGCTAACCATAGATATGAACAAGGCATTAAATAAAATATTAAAGTGCTTTATTGAAGGGTAATAAATGAATGTAACAACATATAAATATAAATTGGGAGCTCCAGTGGGAAAATACCCATACCAAATACATATAATAGCAAACATAGGTTATACACAGCATATGATAAGGCTATTGCATAACAATCCTGACGCGTTTCGACCCATGAATTTTGGGGTCTCTTCAGAGGATGAGTTTGCTACAGAAAAAAGAAAAATTTATAACAGTATGTCCAGCTTATTTAAAAGAATTACAGCATAGGCAAGTTTGTTTAGCAACACTTTGCACATAATTACCACTGAGTTTGGATGTACCCCTCAATCAGAGCCTCCCCACACAGCAGCCAGACCATCCAGTGTGCCCACACATAGCAGCACCCCAGGAAGAAGGGGGAACAGGAATCCACTTGATATGGCTTGTGTTGGTTTTTATTTTTTTTATTTTATTCATTTATTTATTTATTTTTTGTTTCTCTGCTGTTCAAACACTCACTTGCATCATTTTCATGCACATTCTTTTTTTTCACATAGACTTAGATACTTGGCAATATCATGCACTTTTTCCTCAAATTCACACATTACACATACACTCATTTGTTTTTTTTTTTTTTTTTCTGTTTTAAACACTCACTCGCATCATTTTCATGCACATTCCTGTTTTCACACATATTTTACATGTCATTATTCACTGTGCACATCCTTCACTTCTCTTCCTATCACTGCCATTGTCAGCATTTAAGGACAAGGTCATCCCTGACATATTCTATATTAGTTATACCAATATAGTCACTTTACTCATTTTATTATCCTTCACATGATCAATTCAAGCTGTAATAGATTATTACAACACTTTCTGACCGCCCAACAGTTAAATCTAACTACTAACCTATATGGGTATATTCAGGAGCTAACGTTCTGACAATTTTCGTAGGTTCCGGCCCCACCCCCCAGTGGTGTGTTGGTGGGGGGGCAATTATACGTGTGACTCCTTGCAAGCCATATCAAGTGGATTCCTGTTCCCCCTTCTTCCTGGGGTGCTGCTACGTGCGGGCACACTGGATGGTCTGGCTGCTGTGTGGGGAGGCTCTGATCGAGGGGTACATCCAAACTCAGTGGTAATTATGTGCAAAGTGTTGTAATTCTTTTAAATAAGCTGGACATACTGTTATAAATTTTTCTTTTTTCTGTAGCAAACTCATCCTCTGAAGAGACCCCAAAATTCATGGGTCGAAACGCGTCAGGATTGTTATGCAATAGCCTTATCATATGCTGTGTATAACCTATGTTTGCTATTATATGTATTTGGTACGGGTATTTTCCCACTGGAGCTCCCAATTTATATTTATATGTTGTTACATTCATTTATTACCCTTCAATAAAGCACGTTAATATTTTATTTAATGCCTTGTTCATATCTATGGTTAGCTGCCTAAAAACCCCGCTCGGGGGACCTTTTCCCATTTTTCTTGTCCATATTGGGGTGAGCAGCATTGACTCCTTAATGTGTCTTCCCTCTTTGCTATACAAATTTGGGTGGTTAAACACCCCTTCCCCCATTTGACACATGGGAGTTAGACATGAGCTGTGCACTGTCTGTTCTCCTGTGTATATCCCTCTGTGTTAATCCTAGATACCACATTAGATTATATCCATATATTTTCCAAAAATGTGTTAAATCGCATGTTAAATCGCACATTAGGATTTTAAGTAGACTCTTAATAAGAGGACTTAATTGGAATTATATTTCTTCCCTTGAGCTCACTAAATCAGTTACGCTCTTGTATTGTGAGTCTGTATTATTATACTTAATCGAGTCTATAATCCATAGCCTTGTTCGTGGTTGCGAATAGAGTAAAATCGCATCGCAACCGTGAGCAATGAGGGATCCACTGGATCCGATGCAAATTTCCTTATCTGGGTTGTTATACATTTACTATTTTGTGTATCTGGGAGATATTTTTGTGTATTTGAGAGTTATGTCCTTTCAAACAAATCTATTTAAACGTTGAAATTATGTTGCCATTTCTGGGTTGTTGTGGTTCTTACATACTTTTGGGAATATTGTTAGAATTGTCAGTGCGCAGTTTCTAATGTTTACCTTGTATTATCAATAAGTAATTATGTAGAAAACTTTTGTTATTTGTTGTTTTTCACAAATCGCATATGTGAGCTCGTTTGTGTGCCTCTCGATCGGCGCCTCCCCGCTTGCAGCTTGCACCATCGGGGCCCCTGTGATGCCTGCACTGTCGCATGCTCCCTGGGTCGGGGATCATGTTCCCTGATGTGTCTTCCCGGCAGGGTGGGGAGCTCAGTCACCTGCGCTCCCCTTGTCTCTCCCCTTGGATGGCCAGACTCCCGGGTCGGCCGCCCACGGGCGTGATTACCCTGCCGGCGGCATCCCTCATCACCTTCGGACATTGCGTGCGGTGTGCGCGCATGTGCGGGTCGCATGTGCGTGCGGCCTCATGATGTCACGTATTTTACGGCGAAGGTGACGACAGATGTCGGGGCTTCGCCTTGATGGATGCCGAGGGAGCCACACGAGACCTGCCAATGGCGGCCACAGTCTCCCTCTACACTCCGGGGTTAAGGGGCGGAAGAAACGATACCTGTTGTTAATTTCAGTACTAATTAAGGACACTATTTAATGAGGGTGGATTTGGGTGTGATCCCTCCACTTCCTCCTTGGACGGCCAGACTCTTTTCCTCAACGGTAGGAGTGAGTAAAAACTTATGATACATCTGATTATCAATGCTTTGTCAGACCCCATAGAATAATATTTTACTTATATTTAATTTTGATTTATGTGCACACCAGCTCTGGATGCCGTAGACTTAGATACTTGGCAATATCATGCACTTTTTCCTCAAATTCACACATCACACATACACTCTTTTTTGTTTTGTGTTGGTTTTTATTTTTTTTTATTTTATTCATTTATTTATTTATTTTTTGTTTCCCTGCTGTTCAAACACTCACTTGCATCATTTTCATGCACATTCTTTTTTTTTCACATAGACTTAGATACTTGGCAATATCATGCACTTTTATCTCAAATTCACACATTACACATACACTCATTTGTTTTTTTTTTTTTTTGTTTTTTTTTTTTTTCTGTTTTAAACACTCACTCGCATCATTTTCATGCACATTCCTGTTTTCACACATATTTTACATGTCATTATTCACTGTGCACATCCTTCACTTCTCTTCCTATCACTGCCATTGTCAGCATTTAAGGACAAGGTCATCCCTGACATATTCTATATTAGTTATACCAATATAGTCACTTTACTCATTTTATTATCCTTCACATGATCAATTCAAGCTGTAATAGATTATTACAACACTTTCTGACCGCCCAACAGTTAAATCTAACTACTAACCTATATGGGTATATTCAGGAGCTAACGCTCTGACAATTTTCGTAGGTTCCGGCCCCATCCCCCAGTGGTGTGTTGGTGGGGGGGCAATTATACGTGTGACTCCTTGCAAGCCATATCAAGTGGATTCCTGTTCCCCCTTCTTCCTGGGGTGCTGCTACGTGCGGGCACACTGGATGGTCTGGCTGCTGTGTGGGGAGGCTCTGATCGAGGGGTACATCCAAACTCCGTGGTAATTATGTGCAAAGTGTTGCTAAACA
The DNA here is from genome assembly GCF_042186555.1 of Aquarana catesbeiana. Classification (NCBI taxonomy): domain Eukaryota; kingdom Metazoa; phylum Chordata; class Amphibia; order Anura; family Ranidae; genus Aquarana; species Aquarana catesbeiana. The sequence goes on from NC_133330.1 coordinate 175,451,073, forward strand.
AACTTGCCTATGCTGTAATTCTTTTAAATAAGCTGGACATACTGTTATAAATTTTTCTTTTTTCTGTAGCAAACTCATCCTCTGAAGAGACCCCAAAATTCATGGGTCGAAACGCGTCAGGATTGTTATGCAATAGCCTTATCATATGCTGTGTATAACCTATGTTTGCTATTATATGTATTTGGTACGGGTATTTTCCCATTGGAGCTCCCAATTTATATTTATATGTTGTTACATTCATTTATTACCCTTCAATAAAGCACTTTAATATTTTATTTAATGCCTTGTTCATATCTATGGTTAGCTGCCTAAAAACCCCGCTCGGGGGACCTTTTCCCATTTTTCTTGTCCATATTGGGGTGAGCAGCATTGACTCCTTAATGTGTCTTCCCTCTTTGCTATTACTTGCATATTGACCTTTAAAATTAGCACTTTAGATTTCTCCCATAGACTTTTAAAGGGTGTTTTAAAGGGTGTTCCATGGCTTTTCGAATTTGCTGCGAACACCCCAAAATGTTCGCTGTTTGGGCGAACAGCCAACATGAGTTCGACTCGAACAGATAGCCCATCCCTAGTCATGGCACAGGAAGGAGTTGACCAGCTGACCTCAATAGCACACACCCTGCATCATCTACCCTCTTACCTACCACCCACCTCAGGTCACGTTTTTAACTAGTTCCCGACTGCCCACCGCAGTTATGCTGTGGCAAGTCGTCTCTCCTGCGCCGGGCGCACCCACAGCGATTAGCTTTGCTTCAGAATTGATCAATCTCCTGGCCAATGATTTCTGGCCTGGACCTGGTGATCAGTTCTGGTGAATGAGAGACTGTCCTCTGCCTGTAAGTGTAAACACAAGCAGAGGAAGCAATGTCACCTTTCCTCCTGAAATTCTTTTTTGTTCCAGAGAGAGGAGAGAGGACATCTAACAGTGAGTTGCACCAGCACTAAACTGACACAGTACACATAGGCAGACTTTTCACCCCCTGATCACCCCCTGTTTGCCCCCCCCAGTTAACCCCTTAACTCCCTGTCACTGTGTCACCATGTGCAGTTTTCAGATTTTTCACTGATCACTGTACTGGTGTCATTTGTGACACTAATCAGCATTAGGGCAGTTAATAGTAGGCCCAGTTAGGTCTAGGGTACCCCCTAAACCCCACTAATAAATGTTTAACCCCTTAATCACCCCCAGTTAACCCTTTCACCCCCTGTCACCAGCGTCACTAATATAGTGAAACGGCAAAGTGTGGCGCTCATAAGGTGTGCTGGAAAACAATACTAATGATTATAAAATCACTGTAAGTGACAATAACCCATAAAATGAACTAAAAAATAGGAGAAAAAGGGGGGTATAAGCCCCAAAAGGGATTGGGGAGTCACAAATAATATTATACTGGTGAAAGAATAATGAAAACTGGACCACGTGTAACCTCTAGTAATAAATTTACACTCAAGTATATTTATCAAGGTAAATGTGATCTCAAAACCACATAAAAATAAAATTAGAAAGAATATATATATATATATATATATATATATATATATATATATATATATATATATATATATATATATATATATAAAATATATAAAATATATATATATATATAAAATATATATATATATATATATATATATATTGAATAGCCTAAAAACACCACATAGAGTGAAAGTAAATAACACCATATACATCAAACTAATATGGATGTAGTTGAGATCAACTCAACTATATTGTGGGTCCATCAAACCAATCTATTGAAGTGTGAAATACACAACATAGAAATGTGACATAATGACTATAATGTCCGTGTGAAATATAGGCTCATTCAGGTGCCACTAAAACACTGTAGGTACTCCAAATCTTCATAGATATTTCTACAGGACTATTAGAAACATTTCGGCAAATAGGGTGACATCTTCTCCAGACATAATCTCAGGCAGATAGAAGTAAAAATGCCCTTACCAGAGGAGATGGACTCACAGGCCGTCGGCGGTGAGTCTAAAGAGCTTGTACCGTTAAACGGTAGGATGTATCTGGTTCCAATCACGCTGGTAGGCTTGGCTTGGGGAAGCGAAAGGCCTCAAAGGATGATGTATCCCCGGAGAAGCTGGGTTGGACCTGGACGTCCTAATGGACCAACCTTGATCATCCGCTGGGTTCCACTCAATCCTCGATAGTCCCCATGATATGGCAAATAAAAGAAGAAGCTTCCACATAGTGTAAATCCGTTGAAAAAACAGGAATTTATTGGTATAAAAATGATAAAAAGTTATATCCAACAAATGATAAAATCTAGGGCGGTAAAAATTGGGTTCACTTGAACCTAGCAGCGCAGTGGGTGATGGATATGGTAAAAAACGGACCCGACACGTTACGTCCTCTAAGACTTCTGCTGGGGTGTAAATTTACCTGCCATCTACAGTGCTTTATATAGAAATCTATATATTATCTCCTATGTTTTAGTTCATTTTATGGGTTATTGTCACTTACAGTGATTTTATAATCATTAGTATTCTTTTCCAGCACACCTTATGAGCGCCACACGCTGTTTCACTCACATTTACAATTAGTCTGATTGTTGTGTTGGCTGCCCTTTTTCCTTTTGAGTTTGGCGCAGCATTTCCCACATTTATTTGTATTTTGCACTTTTGACATTATTGCTGCAGCCTCCTCACACATATATATTTTTTATTTTTTACTCTTATACTCCTATTATAAGAGCATGGATGTGTTTGAATATCGCACCAATCATACTTTTAACACCGAGGGAGTGTTCACAGCCCTTAATACTGATTCAGAAGTGGGAGGTCTATTTCTGAGGCTCAAAAACCTGATGGTGTCGGAGCTTCACCTCGAATGGGACATTGCCTTCTTGGACCAATACTCCAAGGAACGCATGGTCCCAAGAGGTTTAAGGTGGACCATCCACCCACAACAGGGAGACTTAGATGTCGAGTCATGGTTCCACTATTTCAACGAAGCAGGGATTTCCCTGCTGAGTTTCCTCATTGATCGAAAAAGAACTAGAAGGACCATTATTGATAAAGAAATCAAGGAAATTAGAGATAAACTCCTTCCACACAAATCCACTACAGAATATATTACTCTTTCTACAAACCTTAAGAATCATTTAGAGAAAGAAGAGCGAGGACAAAGAATTAAGAAACAGAAGAAATACAACAGAGACATTAGCGATTATAAAAATGGAAGTGTTTTTAGCTGGCAAAATAAAGACCAGGGAAATTTTGAGTCTGAAATTGAACATCCTTCCATGGAGACTTCGGGTCCCTCTGATATTAGATCATCACAGGTACCTGCTGCTCCACCTCCACCCAACAGAGTTGAACACAATATGCGTTCTAACAATCCCCCCCCATATACCCACACCTTATCATAAAGGACCTCCCCCTACCTATGGAAATAGAGGGAGAAACACTAGGGGTAAAGGAAAGGGAAATAGAGATCGTTTAATACATTATGAACAGTATATAATTTCTCACCCCGAAGAAGGAATCCGAGCCAAAGTGATTATTACTATCATCAACCCTACCCCCAAAGGACCCCAGTGCATACTCAGAACAGATTTTCACCATTAAGGGAAGACAGATCCAGGGACTATCAGAATTTCCAGTATTCCTACAGAAACAGAGATGGTGATTATGCAGTTGATCGCCTTTTAACTACAATCAAAATTTGCAGAGGCCGTCTTACTCGGGGGGTTTTCACAGGGAATTAGAAAATTCCAAACAAAACCCAGAACTAAATGCAGCACCAGAAGGGGGCGGCACTCCAGGCAAAAGAAAACGAGTATAAGCGACAATGGGATTTTCAATCTGAGCAAAGCAAAATTTACCCAAGCTGAACATATTGTTTTAGATAAAGGACTTAAGTTGTAGAAGGTCCATGATGAATCTCTTCTGGGTTCCCGGAATAGTTTTATCCCTTGACAAAAACAACTCTACTGCTCCCAAGCTCAATTCATGAGGTATACAAGTGTATAGGGATGTGACGTCAGCTGTGACTAGTATAAGATCTTCGCTGTTTGTCCCTCCAAAGAAATTAAATACATTTTCCACATTCATAGATGTACACAAATATGTGCGCAAATTGAATGTACAAAGGTATATCGCATCCAATCCCAGTAGGCCTTCAAACCTGCGCATTACTTCACACACTGTACACTCTGGGTTAGCCAACCCATCATTATTTAATCCTCCAGCTCCTATAGCCGCCTCGATCAAGGTTTTCTGGGATTTGGTGCTTACTGATCTAGAAAGATTGCCAAAGAAAAAAACTTATAGCGATCCCAATATCAAAATTGGACTTAAGTCTCTTTGCGAACGCAAAGACCTTATCATTCGTCCAGCAGATAAGGGGGGCGGGATTGTCATTCTGGACAAAAGTGACTATCATGCTGAAATGACTAGGATTCTCAGCGATTCTGATACGTATTTACGCCTTGCGAAGAACCCCACTTCAGATTACAAAAAAATACTGGCGGATCTAGTTGATACTGGTTCCCAGCTAGGTATCCTAGACAAAAAAGAAAAGAGTTACCTGGTTCCAGTGGTCCCACGGATGCCTATAATTTATTACCTACCTAAGGTACACAAGATTGTGATTAAACCCCCCGGTCGTCCCATTATTAGCGGGATTAACTCTGTGACCTCATGCATAGGGAAATACATTGACTATTACCTTCAACCTATAGTCAAATCGATACCATCTTTTTTGAAAGACACCAGGGACACCATTGCCAAATTACAACATGTTACTTACAGCAAAGATCTTATACTAGTCACTGCTGACGTCACATCCCTATACACTTGTATACCTCATGAATTGGGCTTGGGAGCAGTAGAGTTTTTGTCAAGGGATAAAACTATTCCGGGAACCCAGAAGAGATTCATCATGGACCTTCTACAGTTCGCTACCAAGTCTAATTACTTTTGGTACAACAATCAATATTATTTACAAACGAAGGGTGTAGCCATAGGGGGCTGAATTTGCCCTCAGTTTGGCTAACATTTTTATGGCTAAATGGGAGGAGGATGTCGTCCAGGCCCTGGATCCAGCGCAGCTGGCTCTGTGGGACAGGTATATTGACGACATCCTCCTCCTATGGAAGGGTAACATGGAATCTTTAGAATGATTCATGTTATATCTAAATGATAATGAGGTTGGTATCCATTTATCGTATGAAGCCAGCACTTCTACGATTCATTTCCTAGATCTGGAGATTACAGCTGTTAACGGTCATTTAGAGACTAAAACCTTCTTCAAGGCTACTGATCACAACGGATATATTCCGATTGACAGCTGCCACCACACAGCATGGCTTAAATCAGTACCTCGAAGCCAGCTGATGAGGATCAGACGTAACTGTTCCCTCCTCTCGGATTATTACTCACAAGCCAAGACTCTTAAGTCAAGGTTCTGTGATAAGGGATACGACAGACGTCAGATTGATGAAGAAATCCAGAGGGATGCCTTAGTCGACCGATCAGCACTGTTAAACGAACAACCGAAAAGACCTCCAGATAACGGACATAAATGGTCTTTCCTTACCAACTACTCAATCCAACATAAACAAATCAAGGATATCATTTCCAGACATTAGAAAGTGTTAAAGAACAATTCGATACTAGGCCCCTTACTTCCTGAACGAGCTGGAGTGATTTACAAGGGTGCACTATCAGTGAAGGGTCAGATTGCACCAAATGTTACAGACCCCCCAATAATTCCATCTTTTTTTCACAATATGAAGGGTTTCTTCCCTTGTCAGAAGTGTACAGTGTGTAAACACAACGTATGTAAAGCGCGAAAAATTGAAACCTTTACATCATCCACTACTGGAAGAGAATATAAGATGAAACAATTTGCCACATGTACGACCAAATATATTGTGTACCTTATCACTTGTCTTTGTGGAAAGCAATATATAGGCCGTACAATATGTAATTTTGCTACACGAGTTAATGAACACATCACAGCCATAAAAAAGGAACGCACAAATCATAGTGTACCCAAACACTACCTACATTGTCATAACCAAAATCCATCAGGGACGAGATTCCAAGTTATTGATAAGTTTGTGCCCCATTGGAGAGGGGAGTCTAATGTAAGGGGGGGTCTCCAAGTTGGAAACTTTTTGGATACACCAAATTAAATGCTATACACCACATGGACTCAACATCGATTGGGATATCAGTGCCTTCATCAATCAATCCTAGGCAGTGGTGGTCTCTCCACTTCAAGAGTGTTCATTACTGACATACTCATACCTTTGTACCCACCCATTTATATTTCTTGGATCTCCCCTGCTTACTATTTCATGAGATTAGTTCTATTATCTATATGCCATATAATATACACTAGGAGATCTCTCATACCTTTGTACCCACTCATTTACATTTTCTTGCCCCCCCCTGCTTATTACATCATTATATTAGTGTTAGAATGTATTTATATGCCATATAATATACACTAGGAGATCTCTTTTTGATATATTCATTGCTCCCATATTCCTGGTATATCATATTAGGATTAGATATCATGCTGCCACTTTGAGCATCATGAAGGCTATTTGGCTCTGCTTGTATCCAAGAACATCATTCCTCGTTCTGGTCTTCTTCTGTTCTATTTATATATTTTTATTTCTTACTTACATTTTTCAGTTTATTTTTATGGTCCATTGTATTTTATTTTTATGGGGATTTGATACAAGCATCTCCATTTACTTACCATAAAAGTTTTTTCATGTTATGGATATTGCCATATTATGTATATTCCATTTTATTTTTAAGCTGACATTTGTTGCAATTTATTACATTTACGTTCTTCTTTCTGGATTTCATACAATCATTTTTAATTTTAATTTCATGATATGTCTGCACATTGTATGTGTTGATATATATTGTTTGCCTATGTATGCGTGTCATACGTATGTGACGTTACCATTTGCTTATAACCGTGTGTGACTTGACTTTCGGTTATTTAGGGCACTCAGAGTATTGCCGTTGTGTCTATCGACACTTAGCCTGGGTTGTAATCCTACCCATCCCATAACCATCTCCGATCACATGAAGTTTTGGAACATGTTTGCGTTCCAAACTTTATTACAGGCCGTCTCCTCTTCCTGCCTCCTATGATATACAGTCTCCGAGTGGTCTACACGTCATTCCGTTCACGTCAGGTCACGTGACGATCATGTGACCATCTCTGCAGAGGAATACTCGTGAGCATTGATTGGAGGTTGACAGAGAGGCTTGGCTTCTTACCAACCATGCATACACATGATTGGCCTTACATCTATCACATGTCCGCAGAATCACCAGTGATGCTGACAAACCCGGAAGTCACGGCGTACACTGGTCCGATCATGTGTTTGTCATAATTTTTATTGATTTCTATATAAAGCGCAGTAGATGGCAGGTAAATTTACACCCCAGCAGAAGTCTTAGAGGGCGAAAGGCGTCAGTTCTGTTTTTTACCATAGCCATCACCCACTCCGTTGCTAGGTTCAAGTGAACCCAATTTTTACCGCCCTAGATTTTATCATTTGTTGGATATAACTTTTTATCATTTTTATACCAATAAATTCCTGTTTTTTCAACGGATTTACACTATGTGGAAGCTTCTTCTTTTATTTGCCATATCATGGGGACTATCGAGGATTGAGTGGAACCCAGCGGATGATCGAGGTTGGTCCATTAGGACGTCCAGGTTCAACCCAGCTTCTCCGGGGATACATAATCCTTTGAGGCCTTTCGCTTCCCCAAGCCAAGCCTACCAGCGTGATTGGAACCAGATACATCCTACCGTTTAACGGTACAAGCTCTTTAGGCCTGTGAGTCCATCTCCTCTGGTAAGGGCATTTTTACTTCTATCTGCTTGAGATTATCTCTGGAGAAGATGTCACCCTATATGCCAAAAGGTTTCTAATAGTCCTGTAGAAATATCTATGAAGATTTGGAGTACCTACAGTGTTTTAGTGGCACCTGAATGAGCCTATATTTCACACACGGACATTATGAATGAATGAATGAATGAATGATTTGTATAGCGCTGCAACATGCGTACTGAATCGCCTCGAGGCGCTTGATCTCTCCTGTGTTGTCCAGCTTCTTAGAAGAGGTATGTCTTGACTTTCTTCCTAAAGGCCTGATGGTTTTCTTCCATGCAGATGTGGGTAGGTAGAGCGTTCCATAGCCGTGGTCCTTGGATTGCGAATCTTCTTTCTCCTTTTGTTTTGTAGAGGGTTTTTGGAATAAAGAGGAGGTTTTGGTTTGAAGATCGAAGACTGCGATTGGGTTTATAGTGCTTTATTTTCTCGCATAGGTATTGAGGAGCGTTTCCTTGTATACATTTGTGGCTGAGGCAGAGGGTCTTAAATTTGATTTGGTTCTTTACGGATAGCCAATGTAGGCTCCTCAGGGAAGGGGAGATGGATTCCCAGGGTTTTTTTCCTGTTAACAGTCTTGCCGCCGTGTTTTGGATGAGTTGCAAGCGCGCAAGCTGATATTGGGGTAGTCCTATGTAGAGGGAGTTTGCGTAGTCAAGTCTGGAATTGATGATTGTTCCAACTACTGCTGCTTTGTCCTCTTCTGGGACGAAGGGGATGAATCTACGTAGCAGGCGGAGGAGATGGTGAGATTGGCTGACTACTGATCCTATTTGTGCATCCATTGACATTTCTGAGTCCAAAATGACTCAGAGACTCTTGGCTTTGGTGCTTGGAGAGATGGTCTGTCCGAAGATGGTGGGTGGTGTCCATGGGGTCTTAGTTTTGGAATTTTGATTTGCGTGTAGGAGAAGAAGCTCTGTTTTTGATCCGTTGAGTTTAAGAGAGCTAGTGGTCATCCAGTCGTCTATCAAAGTGAGGCATTTTTCTAGTTGCTGATGATGGCCTTTTTCTCCAGGGATGCGAAGATAGAGTTGGGTATCATCAGCGTATGAGTGGAAGCAGAGGTCCGATTTTCTGATGATTTTAAGGAGTGGGCGGATGTAGATGTTGAAGAGTACTGGTGACAATGGTGAACCTTGAGGGACTCCGCAAGAGATTGCCCGGGTTTCAGAGGTGAAAGCTCCTAGTTTCACTGTCTGAGAGTGATTTCCTAAGAAGGATGCGAACCATTGTAGATCTGGATCAGTGACTCCTGCTACTTCTGTGAGGCGGATGAGTAGAGTATTGTGGTCCACTGTATCGAATGCTGCACTGAGGTCTAACAGTACCAGGGGACATGATTCTCCATCATCAGCTGCTTCGAGGGCGTCGAGTGCCGTTTCTGTGCCATGGCCTGGGTGGAAGCCTGATTGCAGAGTGTCTAGAAGTTTGTGCGTGTCCAGGTGGTGTTGAAGCTGTTGTACTACTGCTTTCTCCATAATCTTGGAGATGGTGTTGAGGCTTGTTATCAGTCTGCGATAGTTAGGGTCCTTAGGGTCGAGGTTGGGTTTCTTTAGGAGGGGTTTGACGATGCTATGTTTGAGGGCGGTTGGAACAGTCCTTTCTTTGAACGACTGGTTGATGAGGTGTGTTATAGTGGGAGCCAAGATGTCGGAACATTCTTTCAGGAGTTTTGTGGGAATGATGTCGTTTGGTGATGTGCTGTCTCTGAGGCTTCTGATGATGTTTTTGGTGGTGTCAGTGGTGATTGGAATCAGTGAAAATTTCGGTGCTTGTGTGATGATCGTATTGATTTTTTCTTTTTGCTTTAGTTGAATAAGATTGGTTGTTTTTTCCTGTTGGATTGTTTTCAGGATGTTGTTGATTTTATCGATAAAAAAATCTGATAATTCATTGCAGAATTCTTGGGTTTTGTTTCCTGGGGGCTCTAAACAGGTAGGGTTCATTGTCTTGGTGACTATTTTGAAGAGTTCCCGAGGGCGGTTTAAGGCTGATGAGATGGTGTTTGAGAAATGTTCCTTTTTTGCTTTGAAGATTGCTTTGTGATATTTCTCCGTGAGTGCTTTGTAGTTTGTGTGGTTTCCTTTGTGGGTTTTCTTCTCCAGGCTCTTTCAGCTTGTCTGCGTTCCTGCTTTAATAAAGTAAGAGTGCCATTAAACCATCCAGAGGTTGTTTTGTGGATGTGTGTTCTACGTTTTGGAGCCACTGAGTCCGCAGTTTGTAGTAATGCCTTGTTTAAGGAGTTGAGTGTTTGTTCCGTTGAGTGGTTTAAGTTTAACATTGCTATTTTATTAGATAATGTGGTTTTGAAGAGTTCGGAGTGTAGTTTCCTCTGAGATCTTGTCCAGTGTGTTGTAATTGCCTGTTTCCGTTTTTGGAGGGTGGTGTTGGTAGCGATATTAAATTTGATAGCGTGGTGGTCTGTCCATGGTAGCGGTAGATTATCGAATATGTTGACGTCCATATTTTGTTTGAAGATGAGGTCTAGAATGTGTCCTGAACCATGTGTGGGAGCATTTATCAGTTGCTGCAGACCTAATTCTTTCAATTGGTTGATGCAGGCGGTGGCGATAGGGTCTTGGGTGGAGTTTGCCCAGAAGTTGAAATCTCCAAGTGCCAAAAAGTTTTTGGTCTTCAGGGTGTGAGTTGACATGAATTCTGTGAAGGGTGTCAGGAGGTTTGTCTTTGGTCCTGGTGGTCTGTAACATAGAAGTATGTGGATAGTATCTTGGGGTGTTGTTTGTAGATGTAGGGTGAGTGTCTCCATGAAAGGCACTGAGTTCTGTACAGTTGGTTTGGTGAGCGCGAGGTGAGATTTGAAGATCACTGCTAGGCCTCCTCCTTTTTTTCCTGTTCTGTGCTCCGTTAGGATCCTGTAGTTCTCAGGTACTAATTTGGTTAAGATGGCGTTGCAGTCGGGTGTTAGCCAGCTTTCGGTAATGAAGAGGCAGTCTATGTTGTTTTGGGTGATGAAGTCGTGTACTTCCAGTCTGTGCTTGAGTGCAGATCTGGTGTTGATCAGAGTGCATGCTAATTGTTGTGGTTGAATTGTTGTCTTCCTAGATTTGATGGTTGATTGTAGGTTGGTCCTTAGTAGTCGTTCTTTCTGTAGTATTTTATGAACGGAAGTTGTTAATGTTGAATTATAGTCATTATGTCACATTTCTATGTTATGTACACTTCAATAGATTGGTTTGATGGACCCACAATATAGTTGAGTTGATCTCAACTACATCCATATTAGTTTGATGTATATGGTGTTATTTACTTTCACTCTATTAGGTGTTTTTAGGCTATTCAATATATATATATATATTCTTTCTATTTTTATTTTTATGTGGTTTTGAGATCACATTTACCTTGATAGATATAGATATAGAGGTTACACGTAGTCCAGTTTTCATTATTCTTTCACCAGTATAATATTATTTGTGACTCTCCAATCCCTTTTGGGGCTTATACCCCCCTTTTCTCCTATTTTTTAGTTCATTTTATGGGTTATTGTCACTTACAGTGATTTTATAATCATTAGTATTGTTTTCCAGCACACCTTATGAGCGCCACACTTTGCCGTTTCACTCACATTTACAATTAGTCTGATTGTTGTGTTGGCTGCCTTTTTTCCTTTTGAGTTTGACGCAGCATTTCCCACATTTATTTGTATTTTTCACTAATATAGTGTACAGATCTCTTTTCTGATCACTGTATTTAGTGTCACAAGTGATGCTAGTTAGACAGTCAGCTAGTTACTGTCACCGTCAGGTTTTTATAGCGTCAGGGTACCCGCCATATATTACCGAATAAAGGTTTAACCCCCTGATCGCCCCCCAGTGCAGGTTTTAGCACCAGGGTCAGCGTCAACCCCAGGCAGTGTCAGATTAGTGCCTGTAGCTCTAACACCCACGCATACACCATACACCTCCCTTACTAGTATAGTGTCTGAACGGATCAATATCTTTGATCTGATCAAATCTATACTAGCATCCCCAATAGTTTAGTGTCCCCAAAAATACAGCATTAGCGGGATCAGCCCAGATACCTGCTAGCATCTGCGTTTAGCCCTTCTGCCCAGCCCACCCAAGTGCAGTATCAATTGATCACTGTCACTTACAAAACACAACACACATAACTGCAGCGTTCGCAGAGTCAGGACTAATCCCTGCGAACGCTAACAGTTTTTTTGGTAGTGATTGAAGGCTCTGACAACCAGCTGCTCTTTTTGCCTGTAAGTCGCACTAGTTGTACCTATAAATTTAGAGGCCTCAATGTCCAATCGGAGGTACACTAGTGAAGAGGCCTACACGTTTCTGAGAATGACAGATGAGAGTGAAGAGGAAGTCACCCATCTGTCAGATTCAGGCTCTGAATAGGAACCAGTAGACAGCAGCGGCACCCTGACAGATAGCTCTGATGACGGAGTGGTCCCTGCTAAGGTCAGGGTACCCGACCCCGTTCTTCTGTTGTTGAGGTGCAAGAACCGCAGGGCTCTCATATGGAGCAGAGAGCCAGTACTAGTGCCGCTAATCCTTCTGGTGAACTGGCAAGCACCAGCAGCCTAGTACATCCTGGTCATAGTCAAATCAGCACTGCAGTAACACGTGGTGATGTGGTGAGACCCATAAGTGCAGTTCAAGCTGGTGCAGTGGCTAGCACAAGTAGTGTCCCATAGCCACCAAGAAGACAAAGACAGACCCGTCGAGCCCATAGTGCTCCTCCTGCTGCATTTGCCAATCCTAATTGGGAGCCCACCACTTCTGCAGCGCCCGTATTTCCCTCATTCACTGGCCAACCTGAAATTCACATCACTTGATTTTAATTTGCTCTTTTTTACGGAAGATCTCTATAGGTCTATTGTGGACCAAAGCAATTTGTATGCTGGTCAATTCATCACCGCTAATCCCCATTTGACCCTTGCCAGAGAATGTAAACCTGTTACGGTTTCCGAATTTAAGACCTTTCTGAGCCTATCCCTCCTCATGGGCATAACTAAAAAGAGTGAGTTGCGGTCATATTGGTTCACTGACTCAATTCATCATATGCCCACATTCTCTGCTTCCATGGCCAGGACATGATAGGAGCAGATCTTACGGTTTATTTACTTCAATGACAATGAACTCTTTTGTCCTCATGGTGACCCTGAATACGATCAGCTCAACGTAATTCGACCCCTCGTAAACCACTTTAATCAACAGTTTGCAGCCTTGTTTCCTCTCGATCAGGTAGTCTGCCTTGATGAGTCCTTGATTCAATTTTGTGCCCGCTTGTCTTTCAAACAGTATCTTCCCAGCAAGAGTGCCACATATGGGGTCAAGATGTATCAGCTCTGTGACAGAGCAATAGGCTATACATATAGTTTTATGGTTTACGAGGGAAAAGATAGTCACATGGAGCCCGAGAACTGCCCAGACTACATAGGGAGCGCTGGTAAGATTATGTGGGGCTTGGTGTCACCCTTCTTTGTAAAGGGGTACCACTTGTACGTGGACAATTATTACACAAGCGTGCCACTTTTTAGTCACCTTTTTGATTCTGGAATTGGTGCATGTGACACCATGCAATCTATTTACCGGGGCTTCCCCCAACGGCTTGTAGATTCTCAACTTGGGGGGAGAGAGCCTGCTTGAAATATAATAATTTGCTCGCAGTGAAGTGGAGGGATAAACGGAATGTTTTTGCTCTGTCCTCCCTTCACGCAGATATGACAGTCAAAATCTCAACAGCGACTGGTGTTGTTGTGGAGCCCCTCTGTGTCCACAAATACAACCTTAACATGGGAGTGTGGACTTCAATGACCAGTTGTTGGCACCGTACTTAATTGCCTGTAAGGCCAGACGCTGGTTTAAAAAAAGTGTCTGTATACTTATTCCAATTGTGCTATACAAAGCGTCAGGATGAACTGGATCCTTCCTAAAATTCCAGGAAGAGATCGTCACAGCCCTTCTGTTTACAAACGGTGCTGTGTCCCAACTTCACAATGTAAATGCAGTGAGCTGGCTGCATGAGAGGCACTTCCCAGAAGTCCTCGGTGGTACCCCTACCCAATGATCAACCCCAAAGAAGATGTCGTGTCTGCATTATTGTCCCTCCTGTCCTGACCAACCTGGTCCCTGCATCGGTGAATGTTTCCATTGCTACCACACACTAGTTGAGTATTAACGTAGGGTACAGCACTGCACAGTCCTAGGGCACACTAACACAGGGTCTCGGAAGATGAAATGGCCATCAAATGTTGAGAGACCCTAATCTGGAACATTTAGAGTTAAAATAAAAGTGCAAAAAAACCCCCAAAAAAGACAAAAATAGTTGTTTTATTTTCCTCTCTCTATATTGCTCTCTCTCTATTGTTCTCTATCTATTGCTCTCTATTGCTCTCTCTCTCTATTGTTACTGTATTTTATTTTATTGTATTTGCTTTGCAGGTATGGTATGTCTTACTGTTATACTGTAATGTTACTTTGTTTTATTGTTAAACATTATTTGCTTTGCAGGTATTCAGCTGCAGCACAAGTTTATTTATTCAGACAGCACATACGGGGATACCACATGTATGGAACTTTTTGGCAGTCTACTGCGTACAGGACCCCAAAACCAATCACCGCCTTCAGGCTTTCCAATGCCCCGTAAACACGGTTAGATTTTCCGACGGAAAATGTTCGATGGGAGCTTTTTTTTTAGAAATTCTGACCGTGTGTAGGCTCCACCGGACATTTTCCATTGGAATTTCCGTCACACAAAATTTGAGAGCTGGTTCTCAAATCTTCTGACAACAAAATCCGTTGTCGTAAATTTGATCATGTGTACACAATTCCGAAGCACAAAGTTCCACGCACGCTCGGAATCAAGCAGAAGAGCCGCACTGGCTATTGAACTTCATTTTTCTCGGCTCATCGTACGTGTTGTATGTCACCGTGCTCTTGACGTTCAGAATTTCCGACAAGATTTGTTTGACTGTGTGTATTTAAGACAAGTTTGAGCCAACATCTGTCGGAAAAAATCCATGGATTTTGTTGTACGAATGTCCGATCGTGTGTACAGGGCATTATGCCGCTTACACACGATCGCACATTGATCTGACATTTGGACTTTTGGATTCTTTACGACGGATGTTGGCTAAAAATTGTCTTGCATACACACGGTCACACAAAGCTTATCGGAAATTCCAAACATCAAGAACACGGTGACGTACAACACGTAAGAGGGGCCGAGAAAAATTAAGTTCAATAGCCAGTGCGATTCTTCTGCTTGATTCCGAGCATGCATGGAACTTTGTGTGTCGGAATTGTGTACACTTGATCAGAATTTCCAACAACGGATTTTGTTGTCGGAAAATTTGAGATCCAGATCTCAAATTTTGTGTGACAGAAATTCCGATGGAAAATGTCCAATGGAGACTACACACGGTCAGAATATCCGACAAGAAGCTCCCATCGAACATTTTCCGTTCGAAAATCCGACCGTGTGAATGGGGCATTAGGGTGTAAAATGGTGATTTTACTCCTCACTACCTATCACAGTTTCGGAGGCCCTGAAATCTCAAAATAGCACAAAACACCCCAAAAATGACCCCATTTTGGAAAGTAGACACCCCAAGGTATTTGCTAAGTGGCATGGTGAGTATTTTGCAGCACCAATTTGTTTTTAAAAATCAAGAAAGAACATTTTTTTCTTTTTTTTCAATTTTCAAAACTTTGTGACAAAAAGCAAGATCTGCAAAATACTCAATATGCCTCTCAGCAAACAGCTTGGGGTGTCTACTTTACAAAATGGGGTAATTTGGGGGGGTTGTGCTATCTTGGCATTTCATGGCCTCTGAAACTGTGATGTGAGGCAGTGAGAAGTGAATTAAAAAATGTACGTCCTTAGAAATCCTGAAGGCGGTGATTGTAATACAAGCAGCAGCATGTATTTTGGGGTATAGTTTCACATAAGCCTATGGCATGTTTGAGCAATGTATCTTTTAGTGACAACTTTGTGAAAAAAAAAAAAATTCCCGAAACTTGTGGCAAAATATAAAATTTTCCATGGACGCAACATGGCTCTCAGCAAATAGCTTGTAGTGTCTACTTTCCAAAATGGGGTCATGTGGGGGGGGGGTTGTACTATCTTGACATTTCAGGGCCTCCGAAACTGTTATAGGTAGTGAGGAAGTGAAATCACCATTTTATGCCCTTAGAAAGCCTGAATGCAGTGATTGTTTTTAGGGGTTCTGTGCACGGCTGGGCTCCCAAAAAGTCTCACACATCTGTTATCCCTGTACTCAGGAGAAGCAGCAGAATGCATGTTGTGTAATTCCACATATGCCCATGGCATGTGTGAGCAATAAATAATTTTAGTGACATCTTTGTGTAAAATTTTCACTTGTGATAAAAAAATAAAATACTCAATGGGCTCAACATGCCTCTCAGCAATTTTCTTGGGGTGTCTACTTTCGAAAATGGGTAAGGAGTACAAAGATAAGTGTGTCTTGCCTGCCCGCATGGCGGTGGGAGTGTCATGGTCTGAGGTTGCATGAGTGCTGCTGGCTTGATACATGCTTGACACCATCTGAACCAAATAAGTTTACCTTGGTCTCATCAGACCACAGGACATGGTTCCACTAATCCTGTTTGCAGGCTTTCTTGTGCATCATCTTTAGAAGAGGCTTCCTTCTGGGACGACAGCCATGTAGACCAATTAGATGTAGTGCACGGCGTATGGTCTGAGCACTGACAAGCTGACCCCCCACCTCTTCAACCTTTGCAGCAATGCTAGCAGCACTCATACGTCTATTTCCCAAAGACAACATCTGAATATGACACTGCGCTCAACTTCTTTGGTCAATCATGGTTAGGCCTGTTCTGAGTGGAACCTGTCCTGTTAAACCGCTTTATGGTCTTGTCCACCGTGCTGCAGCTCAGTTTTATGGTCTTGGCAATCTTCTTATTGCCTAGGCCATCTTTATGTAGAGCAACAATTCTTTTTTTCAGATCCCCAGAGAGTTCTTTGCCATGAGGTGCCATATTGAACTTCTAGTAACCAGTATGAGAGAGTGAGTGCGATAACACCAAATTTAACACACCTGCTCCCCATTCACACCTGAGACCTTGTAACACTAACGAGTCACACGACACCAGGGAGGGAACAGGGCTAATTGGGCCCACTTAGGGGTGTACTCGCTTTTGTTGCCAGTGGTTTAGACATTAATGGCTGTGTGTTGAGTTATTTTGAGGGGACAAAAAATTTACACTGTTATACAAGCTGTACACTCACTACTTTACATTGTAGTAAAGTGTCATTTCTTCAGTGATGTCACATGAAAAGATATAATAAAATATTTACAAAAATGTGAGGGGCGTACTCACTTTTGTGAGATACTGTATATGTCTATATATTCAGTAACATGAGTCCTAAATACTCCTAGGTAGCTCTCTTGAAAATATACTATAGTTAAATCATATTCTTTGTTAAATTATATAACAGTAAAATATGCTAAAAAAACATGCTAGTGTGTCAGAAAATACATAAAAAAAACCGCAGCTTAATGTGGGATAACACAACAAAGAAATATAATAAGAAAAGCCATGCTAAATTAGTCCCAATTGATGCAAATAGATCCTTGATTAAATATCATGACAATACGTTTTTCATAATGATGGTGAATAAGGATGGTGAGGAAAATCCTTTTTCACAGTGCCACCACAGTGATTCACATCAAAAAGAGACTTGCTTACCAGATAGCAAGCAAATCCAGGCATGTGGCTACAGCCCAGCCAAGGCCTTTATTTGCACAGAAGATCTTTATGGATGATAATCACAGTAAGGATGGCTGCAATGTCTCTCACACACTGGCAACACTGTAAAATCAGTGACCATCTCATTCAGAAAATAACCAAAAAAAAGAAAGACTGGCCATAGTGTAATATTGCCTTACTCGTTTATTGTAGAAAAAAGTAATGCACATACATTTGTAGATTAAAAATCTGGCTCTGTTTTAATTCATGCAAATTTTTAATCTACAAATGTAAGTGCATTAATTACACTATGGCCAGTCTTTCTTTTTTTTGATTCTTCTTTATATAGTTAGTACCATGTTCTCAAATAACAAAATAAGAAAAATATTCAGTAACTTAAAAGCATATATGTGTATATAAGTTTGTTTGGTTATATTTTATTACCTATGGAAATATGTATATTTCAGTGATTCCATATCATTTGTGGTGTATTTATATTCCCTTCTATTATTACCCACACTATTTTGCTCATTTTCCTTACTCTCTAAGGGCTCATTTACACTTGCTTTGGCTTCAACACACATTAAAGCTCCTACCACTTCAACATGCTTTTATGATGTGTTTTTGATGCTTCGGTGGTGCTTTGATGAAGCTTCAGTGGTGCTTCTAAGAAGCTTTTGTGATGCTTCAGTGACGCATCAGGAATGCTTCTGTGATGCTCTTTTGAAGCTTTTTCAAAGCTTGACAGATGCCCTGTGTGTGTGGTGTGTGTGTGTAGATATTTCATACCTGCAATTTCTCCAAAACAAAGCGCAGCTAAAGCTGAATTAAAGCCTCTCAAAAGCCGCAGGTGCTTCAAGCGAGCTTCGAGAGAGCTTTGTCATAGAGTTCTATGGAGGCTTTGAAGATGCTTTGAAGCACCACTAAAGCTACATGGAGTATAATTTTTGAAGCAAAGCCAAAGCAAATCAAACGCAAGGTGTAAACATTAATAACAATTTAAACCTATGACCTCATTCTACTGATTCAACAAATTATATACTTATAATATATATATATAGATCTATATAGCTATATAGAGCTATATAGCTCTATATAGCTATATAGATCTATATACAGTAGATATATGTATATATACAGTATCTCACAAAATTGTGTACACCCCTCAAATTTTTGTAAATATTTTATTCTATCTTTTCATGTGACAACACTGAAGAAATCACACTTTGCTACAATGTAAAGTAGTGAGTGTACAGCTTGTATAACAGTGTAAATTTGCTGTCCCCTCAAAATAACTCAACACACAGCCATTAATGTCTAAACCGCTGGCAACAAAAGTGAGTACACCCCTAAGTGAAAATGTCCAAACTGGGCCCAATTAGCCGTTTTGCCTCCCCGGTGTCATGTGACTCGTTAGTGTTACAAGGTCCCAGGTGTGAATGGGGAGCAGGTGTGCTAAATTTGGTGTTATCGCTCCCACTATCCTCAAACGGAAGGTGGAGGAGCGCAAGGTCTCTAACATCCAACAGCTCTGTGATGTCATCATGGAGGGGTGGAAGAGGACTCCAGTGGAAACCTGTGAAGCTCTGGTGATCTCCATACCCAAGAGGGTTAAGGGAGTGCTGTAAAATAATGGTGGCTACACAAAATATTGACACTTTGGGCCCAGTTGGGACATTTCCACTTAGCGGTGTACTCACTTTTGTTGCCAGCGGTTTAGACATTAATGGCTGTGTGTTGAGTTATTTTGAGGGGACAGCAAATTTACACTGTTTTACAAGCTGTACACTCACAAGCTGTACACTCAAATGTGAGGGGTGTACTCACTTTTGCACTTTTGTGAGATACTGTGTATGTATATATATATATATATATATATATATATATATATATAAACAACCAATAGCGTTAATGACTCTGAGTACTTGTATCTACAGAAAGGCCCCCAATTTGAGGAATCAACTGGTACATAATGTGATCGATCCACCTAAAACAATCAGACTTTTCCCCGAAATGAAAGGTTTTTTTAGATGCCAAAAATGTTTGCCATGTCGGGTAAGCAAAAAACAGCCGAAGAAAAAATTATCGTTTAAATCCAGATCCGGCAAAGAGTATCAGATTAGGAAATTGATCACTTGTGACAGTACCCACGTCACATATGTGATCAAATGTCCCTGTCGATTACAATATGTGGGAAGGACCACTAGGCCGCTTTATGTCAGGATCAGAGAACATATTAATAATATCAAAAAAGGATTCCCAAAATACAATCTCTCGAGGCATTTCGACGAATTCCACAATAGGGACCCTACGGGACTGATTTTTTATGGCATTGATCTGATTAAAGACTACTGGAGGGGTGGTAACAAGAAAATAAAAGTGTCCCAGAATGAAACTAAATGGATTTACCGCCTGGGCAGTTTGGTACCAAGACGGTTGAATGTGGATATAGACCTCAATTGTTTCCTGTCTAATTTTTAACACAATCATTGCCCATCAATACCACCAGGGAATCGAAGACATTAAAAGTGTCCTAGCAGTAGACCTCTTTAGGCTCAAGTAGACTTTCATAATTTGCTTATAGGGATGAGCTTCGAGTTCGAGTCGAACTCATGTTCGACTCGAACATTGGCTGTTCGCAAGTTCGCCGAACAGCGAACAATTTGGGGTGTTCGCGGCAAATTCGAATGCCGCGGAACACCCTTTAAAAGTCTATGGGAGAAATCAAAAGTGCTAATTTTAAAGGCTAATATGCAAGTTAGTGTCATAAAAAGTGTTTGGGGACCTGGGTCCTGCCCCAGGGGACATGGATCAATGCAAAAAAAAGTTTTAAAAACGGCCGTTTTTTCAGGAGCAGTGATTTTAATAATGCTTAAAGTCAATCAATAAAAGTGTAATATCCCTTTAAATTTCGTACCTGGGGGGTGTCTATAGCATGCCTGTAAAGGGGCGCATGTTTCCTGTGTTTAGAATAGTCTGACAGCAAAATGACATTTTGAAGGAAAAAACTCATTTAAAACTACCCGCGGCTATTGCATTGCCGACAATACACATAGAAGTTCATTGATAAAAACGGCATGGGAATTCCCCAAAGGGGAACCCCGAACCAAAATTAAAAAAAAAAAATGACGTGGAAGTCCCCCTAAATTCCATACCAGGCCCTTCAGGTCTGATATGGATATTAAGGGGAACCCCGGCCAAAATTAAAAAAAAAAAATGACGTGGGGTTCCCCCTAAATTCCATACCAGACCCTTCAGGTCTGGTATGGATTTTAAGGGGAACCCCGCGCCAAAAAAAAAAAAAAAAAACGGCGTGGGGTCCCCCCAAGAATCCATACCAGACCCTTATCCGAGCACGCAACCTGGCAGGCCGCAGGAAAAGAGGGGGGGACGAGAGTGCGGCCCCCCCCCTCCTGAACCGTACCAGGCCACATGCCCTCAACATTGGGAGGGTGCTTTGGGGTAGCCCCCCAAAACACCTTGTCCCCATGTTGATGAGGACAAGGGCCTCATCCCCACAACCCTGGCCGGTGGTTGTGGGGGTCTGCGGGCGGGGGCCTTATCGGAATCTGGAAGCCCCCTTTAACAAGGGGACCCCCAGATCCCGGCCCCCCCGTGTGAAATGGTAAGGGGGTTCTTACCCCTACCATTTCACTAAAAAACTGTCAAAAATGTTAAAAATGACAAGAGACAGTTTTTGACAATTCCTTTATTTAAATGCTTCTTCTTTCTTCTATCTTCCTTCATCTTCTGGTTCTTCTGGTTCTTCTGGCTCTTCTGGTTCTTCCTCCGGCGTTCTCGTCCAGCATCTCCTCCGCGGCGTCTTCTATCTTCTTCTCCTCGGGCCGCTCCGCACCCATGGCATTGGGGGGAGGCTCCCGCTCTTCTCTTCTTCTTTTCTTCTCTTCTTCTCTTCTTTATTTTCTTCTTCGGGCCGCTCCGCAATCCATGCTGGCATGGAGGGAGGCTCCCGCTGTGTGACGGCGCTCCTCGTCTGACAGTTCTTAAATAACGGGGGGGGCGGGGCCACCCGGTGACCCCGCCCCCCTCTGACGCACGGTGACTTGACGGGACTTCCCTGTGACGTCACGGGGAATGCCACAGGGAAGTCCCGTCATGTCCCGTGCGTCAGAGGGGGGCGGGGTCACCGGGTGGCCCCGCCCCCCCGTTATTTAAGAACTGTCAGACGAGGAGCGCCGTCACACAGCGGGAGCCTCCCTCCATGCCAGCATGGATTGCGGAGCGGCCCGGAGAAGAGAATGAAGAAGAGAAGAAAAGAAGAAGAGAAGAGCGGGAGCCTCCCCCCCATGCTATGGGTGCGGAGCGGCCCGAGGAGAAGAAGATAGAAGACGCCGCGGAGGAGATGCTGGACGAGAACGCCGGAGGAAGAACCAGAAGAGCCAGAAGAACCAGAAGATGAAGGAAGATAGAAGAAAGAAGAAGCATTTAAATAAAGGAATTGTCAAAAACTGTCTCTTGTCATTTTTAACATTTTTGACACTTTTTTCGTGAAATGGTAGGGGTAAGTACCCCCTTACCATTTCACACAGGGGGGGGGCCGGGATCTGGGGGTCACCTTGTTAAAGGGGGCTTCCAGATTCCGATAAGCCCCCCGCCCGCAGACCCCCACAACCACCGGCCAGGGTTGTGGGGATGAGGCCCTTGTCCTCATCAACATGGGGACAAGGTGTTTTGGGGGGCTACCCCAAAGCACCCTCCCAATGTTGAGGGCATGTGGCCTGGTACGGTTCAGGAGGGAGGGGGGGCCGCACTCTCGTCCCCCCCTCTTTTCCTGCGGCCTGCCAGGTTGCGTGCTCGGATAAGGGTCTGGTATGGATTTTTGGGGGGACCCCACGCCGTTTTTTTTTTTTTTTTTTGGCGCGGGGTTCCCCTTAAAATCCATACCAGACCTGAAGGGTCTGGTATGGAATTTAGGGGGAACCCCATGTCATTTTTTTTTTTTTAATTTTGGCCGGGGTTCCCCTTAATATCCATACTAGACCTGAAGGGCCTGGTATGGAATTTAGGAGGACTCCCACGTCATTTTTTTTTTTTAATTTTGGTTCGGGGTTCCCCTTTGGGGAATTCCCATGCCGTTTTTATCAATGAACTTCTATGTGTATTGTCGGCAATGCAATAGCCGCGGGTAGTTTTAAATGAGTTTTTTCCTTCAAAATGTCATTTTGCTGTCAGACTGTTCTAAACACAGGAAACATGCGCCCCTTTACAGGCATACTATAGACACCCCCCAGGTACGAAATTTAAAGGGATATTACACTTTTATTGTTTGACTTTAAGCATTATTAAAATCACTGCTCCTGAAAAAACGGCCGTTTTTAAAACTTTTTTTTGCATTGATCCATGTCCCCTGGGGCAGGACCCAGGTCCCCAAACACTTTTTATGACAATAACTTGCATATAAGCCTTTAAAATTAGCACTTTTGATTATTCATGTTCGTGTCCCATAGACTTTAACGGTGTTCGCATGTTCGAACGAACTTTTTTCCTGTTCGCATGTTCTGGTGCGAACCGAACAGGGGGGTGTTCGGCTCATCCCTAATAGACACCCCCCAGGTATGAAATTTAAAGGGATATTACACTTTTATTGTTTGACTTTAAGCATTATTAAAATCACTGCTCCTGAAAAAACGTCCGTTTTTAAAACTTTTTTTTGCATTGATCCATGTCCCCTGGGGCAGGAACCGGATCCCCAAACACTTTTTATGACAATAACTTGCATATTAGCCTTTAAAATTAGCACTTTTGATTATTCATGTTCGTGTCCCATAGACTTTAACGGTGTTCGCGTGTTCGAACGAACTTTTTTCCTGTTCGCGTGTTCTGGTGCGAACCGAACAGGGGGGTGTTCGGCTCATCCCTATTTGCTTATATATCAAAGACCCCACAAATAATTTTTTACATATGTATAAGATAGGAACATGTACATATACACATGATTTTGAGTTCTCATTTACAGTGTATCTGATATTTTAATAATTTTTAATCTTTTGTAGATTTAATAATATATAATATAATAATATAAATATTTGATGATTTAATAATTTTTAATTTTACATAATAATATAATAATATAAATACAATAATATAAGTATTAGAACTCATTATCCTTTCCCGTATATGTAATATAAGTATTAGAACTCATTATCCTTTCCCGTATATATAATCTAATTTTTATGGGATTAAATATGCCCCACAAAAACTCTCGTTTACCTTTTGCTCATAGGAATCTCCAGAAGCCTAATCATAGAATAATAATTGAGGATCACTCATCTTGAACACATGGGTAGGGTCAGAGTTTTTATCAAACACAAAGAAAAAATGTTTATATTTTTTATCTATTTTTTATAATATAAACTTATTTTTATAATAAAAACTCATTCAATTAATTTCTAATAAAAAAGAAAAGTTTTACTTTTTATTTTTATTTTTATTTTTATTTTATTTTTGTTCGTTTTTTCTTTGTAACTTAAGATGAAATAAGATTTTTATTAAGCTCGTACCTCTTGCGAATATTGTTATATATGTTGGCTTCATGAATGGTTTGAAACATTCATTTTTATTGCAATAGGAATATAACTATATTAATGAGTTTGTAAAACATTTATGCTGTGGTGAATTCATTAATGTAAGTTATTGCTGCGGCTGTTGTAGTATTTGGCTTAGTTATACCAGTAGAGGGCGTAACGGGGCTAGAATAGGCTATGCTCCTATAGGATTTTTCCATCATTACATCATTCTTTGTAGGCCCAATCTACCTAGCAACTAATTACTAATTCATACCGCTGGACGTGTGGGTCCAACAGCGGGATCTGATTGGCCGCAGCAATGACTACACCCTCGATAAAGGACGTTGGGAGTGCCAAGATGGCAGCGCCTCCGATGACGTCCGTGTGAAGAAACGCGTAAGGCAGGACTATCTTGGCACGCACAACGTCATTTCCGCGGATCGTGGTTCCGGATATCCAACCGGTGGAACGCAAGCTACGGTTCACGCTGACGCTGCGGCCCCGGATTATGTGGAGAATATAGGAGACTGTGAGCTCTCTCTCCCACTTGAATATATTTATATTTTTATTTTTGTTTATCCGCTAGAGTGATATCAGCCTACTTTGACTGGACTGTTTTTTATATAAATAAATGAATACATTTTCAAACAGAATCACGCTATGTAGATACCTTTCTTTTAATATTTTTAACACTTAAGTGGATACCCAGTGGGGACCTTTAATACATCAAGGGACAGGAAGTCCCCACCTCCTTGTGTGTAAGCAGCTGCCTTTGGGATTGGGACACGTGGAAGGAAACTGGCACCCATACGACCGGAGTGACAGGACCAACATCACACGCTCGTACCCCTGCAGGGGTGGAGTGCTCCGGTGAGTGCAACCACATTGGGGGGACTACCAGTTATTACAGCATGGCACTTTACCACCAAAGAAGAACTTTCTGCACAATTGTTATGAACATTTTTGCACCAAACAACATATGGGATTTTTTTCTTTGATACTTAGTTGCGATTTGACACACTACTAATGATTTATTATTGCGAATGGTTATTGCACATTGATGCACTATTGTTTGATAATCACTACTTCTGGCACTTATCACTTTATATTTATTAATGTGAAGATTTATTCATGTTATATAATGGTGTCGTTTTAATTTTTGCGATTTTATGCACATATAGTAGCATTTTTTCATGTAATAAGGTGTTTTCACTAAAATAAGGACAGAATTTTTTGTAGAAATCCCTGGATCATACCAAAATATTTTTTCTAATTTTAAATAGTAATTATTTTATGCACTTGAACATTTGTTTAATTTTCAGCCACACTTCTAGTTCTAACACAGCGCCATTCCCTATACTTTGATTTTCATATATATATATATATATATATATATATATATATATATATATATATATATATATATATATATATATATATATATATATATATATTATAACAACCAATAGCGTTGACGACTCTGAGTACTTGTCAGTGGACCTTTTTGCGTCCTTTTTAATTTACTTTTTTTTTAATCATAATTATTTTTATATTTATTTATTCATTGACTTATTTATTTATTTTTCTCCTTTTTTTTGTAATTTTCTTAACACCTTATTTTCTTCCTAACCTCACTTTACCCCATTAATTATCCAAAGTGAAAATACCAACCAGCTTCATACTAGTCAATAACTCAGAATAACTTTGAATGTTTTTTAATGTACAAGGGTTAAACTTGCCTACCAAGAGGACTAATGCCCTGTACACACGGTCGGACATTGATCGGACATTCCGACAACAAAATCCATGGATTTTTTCTGACGGATGTTGGCTCAAACTTGTCTTGCATACACACGGTCACACAAAGTTGACGGAAAATCTGATCGTTCTAAACGCAGTGACGTAAAACATGTACGTCGGGACTATAAACGGGGCAGTAGCCAATAGCTTTTGTCTCTTAATTTATTCTGAGCATGCGTGTCACTTTGTGCATCGGATTTGTGTACACACGATCAGAATTTTTGACAACGGATTTTGTTGTTGGAAAATTTTATACCAAGCTCTCAAACTTTGTGTGTCGGAAATTCCTATGGAAAATGTGTGATGGAGCCCACACATTTTCCGTCGGAAAATCCGACCACGTGTACAGGGCATAAGACCTTTCACCACTTCAAATCATTACATACTGATGTAATTTATGTCCAAGAGACTAATTTCTCTGTAAATTCTTGTCCTACTTAACCATGCTTTTTACCCTACTATTTTTACTACCAATGATCCTGTCAAAAAAGGAGTAATAATTGGTATAAAAAGAAAATATTCACTTTACGCTTGATTTTACTACACACACACACACACACACACACACACACACACACACACACACACACACACACACACACATACACATACACATATATATATATATATATATATATATATATATATATATATATATATATATATATATATATATATATATATCTCTGATCCTGAAGGTAGATATTTACTGATAGGGTTTTTAGATGACGCTATTGTAACTTTTGTAACATATTATGCCCCAAATATTAAACATTTATCCTCTCACATCTTTTCTCCATTATCCAGAAATATACAAAGGGGACAAAAATAATTGCAGGTGATTCTAAAGCCTCGTACACACAATTGGACTTTCCGACGGGAAATGTTCGATGACAGGCTGTTGGCGGTAAATCCGATCGTGTGTATGCTCCATCGGACAATTGTTGGCTAGCATGTTTTCAAGTGTGTTGTCGGGTTTTCTGAGCGTATGTACACAAGTCCATCGGACAAAAGTCCAAAGTACAAACACGCATGCTCGGGAGCAAGGACGAGCCGGAAGTGGTCGGTCTTGTAAAACTAGCATTCGTAATGGAGATATCACATTTGTGACACGGTAAATTATGAAATCTCTCAATGCAGTGCATTTTCTTTTTCTTTATAATGGTATAATAATGAAGCTGCTTTGCTGGTGATATTGACAGAGTTCTGCCAAAAGTATTTCATTTTTTAAAATGTTTTCTAGTGATCTCCAGAATAATATTTTTTGGGGGATCAAGTTACCACAAGAGCATTATTATCTTGTATTTTTGAAGCTCAAAGATACAACTATGTTGGTGTCCCTTGTTAATTTGACATTGTATTTTTGAAATGTACCTGCCTACTCACAAACAAACTGTCCTTTTCTAAGTAAAACACATAGCCAAGCATTTGTCCAAAAATAAAAAATTGTATTGAATAGGGAGCACAAAGTCATATAAAAATCTAGAGGAAGGCAATGATGAAGAAACAGTTGTAATTGGTACACCAGGACAGACATCAATTATGTGAATTTCAAAATTGGTAACCTGAGGAGTTCATTTAATAGGGAGCACAATACGATCCTGGACGAGAGATTGGGAGCAGCAGCAGATGACATATATGTCCTGAGGCTGTGGTCTTACAACAGCCTGCATTTTTTACCAGACCAGATCGAACCCACGCCATAGCTCTCAATGCTTCCTTCCACACAAATAAACTAAATTAACTCAAAAATGCATTCTCTGCACCAAAGAAAAAATATGATCAACTCAAATTAAAGAGAAAGAAAATTATAAATTATACTGTTGATAATCCCCAGCCCAGCAGCCTTGTTGGGGGTGTTGGGGCTGCATTGGCCACGGTCCGTCATGCTGCTGTGGTGGGTGGGGTGGCTGTGATGTTGGTGGAGGTGGTGGAGGATTATGGTTGATTTTGCATATGTGCATTTTTGTGGTGATTTCGCCCCTCCTCCCCTTGTTGAGGAGCTGAAGGATCATCTCTTCGCACATGCTACATTGGTCCTCCTCCATATCTTTCAGCTTGTTTGCCATCATGCAGCCAAAAGCCTGCTGGGCATCAGTGGCCATGCTAATAGCACTTGTGGCATGCCTTAGGAATGCAGCTGTGGCATCGTCCAGGTTTCTTGACTACCTGGCCCATTTATTTGGAGGGCGGAGGGGAGGAACCTGGGATTCACTCTGGCTGCTGGACATGGCCTCCTCTTGGCTGAAACTTTCCTGTGTATGAAAATGGGACATATTTTTAGGTTTTTGGTCATCAATCGCACACAATTTTGAGCTCATGACTGTTGCAAATTGAATGTTAACAAATAGAAAAGACTATCTTTCTGACCCCAGCATTTTTCATTCTTGCCCCAATCATTTTTGGCTACTATTGCCTATTGATATGTAAACCATTTTGTTAATTCCGAAATTAGTGATCAATACTAACATCTAGTTAAATTTGGGATCAATAATGTCTAGTTAACATCATTCAATTTTTGACAACAAATATGCTCAACAATGCTATACCTGGGTCAAGCTGGGCTCCCCCACATCTTCTTTCTGTGTCGAAGGACCAGGGTGGACCTCAGGAGCTCTGTCCTCAGGCAATGTGGATGGAAGCATTGAGAGTAATGGGTGTGGTTCGGTTTGGTCTGACAAAAAAATGCAGGCTGTTGTGGTACCACAGCCTGGGGACATATATGTCATCTGCTGCTGCTTCGGATCTCTGGGAATCCATGACCTTCTTGCGCTCCCTATTATATGTACTACGCAGGTTACCAATTTTGGCCTTCAAATAATTGATGTCTGCCATGGGATACACAGGCTTCACCAATTCCAACAGTTTGCTGCCTTCCTCTTGATTTTGTTTGAATAATCCCTGCATTTAACTTGCCATAGACATGGCAGCTCCCGGTATTGTTGGATAAAATCCTGTAAAAAATCAGGGGCTATAAATTTATCCACCATTTTGCCTGCAAGACACAACATAAGACAAACCCTAATGTCAGGCTAAACTCTCATGATCTGGTCCCAATATAAGTCTCAATCTATAAGCAGTATAGGCCACTAACCACTGATGCCCCAATTTCTAATTGTACCTTTGTTTTAACGTTCCTTTGTGTGATTCTGTTCTTACGTCCTCCACTCCCAGATCGTTCCTACGGCTGTTACATCGACCGCGCATTATGGCTTTATATACACTGCACATGTGTGAAACTTCGCCCCTGTCCTTCTTTCTAGTGTATTCCCCGCCTCTTCTCTTTCAGGGCAGTGGGAGAGCAAATGGCGGCAACACAGCAGGTGTGTGCTGAGAGCAGCAACAAGCAAGAAACATCCATATCCAGGACGAGATATAAGGCCTCAAATATGTGTTTTGAAGAAATGGTGGAGATGGTGGACACCTTATTGAGGACAGACTATGATGGGAATCATTGACCTTACAGAAAACCAAATTCCAGAAAGGCCAAGATCATGGCTAAAGTTGTGAGAAGTCTGCAGAGGAATTTTGGGGTACGACAATCCAAGGATCAGTTGAGAAAACTCTGTTCAGACCTTAAATTGAGAGAGGAAGATCAGTATAGAAAGATCAGGAAAGTGCTGCGAAAAAGTAAGTATTTGTCATGTGTTCCTATTTTTATTACTTTCGTGCTGGTCCATGTTCTTTTCTTTACTGTTGTACAGTTTAGAACGGCAAGTTTTATGTTTGTGGACACAGGAATCGTTCGTGGGACATTAACATCATTTGTTCGACCACTAATACTTTGTTTTTGGGAGATGCAGGTTAAATGCATTTGTTCAGGCCTATTTTGATTTAAATAAGTTCATTAGATTGTTGTCTAGATGTGTTTGAAAATATAATGAAATGTCAACTTTATTCGGTGTCAGGAGAGGACACTCAGTAGCTGTTTATGCATCTGGACGCAGGATCAGTAGTGTGGGACACCATAACACCCTTGTTATGGTGTCCCATGCAGGTGCTCCAGTAGATACTAGGGGTATCTCCATGTGTGAAACTTGCACAAAAAGGTAAGTATTCCTGCTTTTGAAAGGCAAAGAATCATGTATTCTGCTTGGAACTCTGCCAAAACAGACAATTGGAAGACACTTCCAAGAAATGTTTCATATTACTATTTTTAGCCTAACATATCTGTCTGCTAAGTATACCTTTTTTATATTCACATAGGGGAGAAAAGAAGAGGGACATCTGAGGTGTGTGGGGACACCAGTAACCCAGCACCTACTAAAGATACAGAAAGGAAACTCACCACACACCCTGAAGATGTTGATGCTAATGTGCAGGAATACTGGGTGAAGTTTTTGAAATGGTGTCGACCACAAGTCAGTGTCTGAGACCACAGCTTGAAGTAATAGATGGATGCCTGCATATTTATAATACATGGTGTTTTTCTTTTTAGGTGATGTGAATGTTGTGGAAGAACAAAATCACTTCAGCAGTGCAAGTGCACAAATCCTTATCACTGAGCTCATGCTTTGCAATCATGAGAAAATGAAAGAAAACATCCATGATGTACAAACCAGACTTATCAACATCATATATATTTAGGGAAAATATAAAAAACAAACATGTTTTATTTTTGTCGTTATGTTGTACATGTGTTTGTATAGTTTAAAATGGATCACATTTGTGTGGCTTCATGCCCAGATGTCTATTGAAGTCACACCTGAAATTGAAAAAAGTATTGCAGGAATTACTTTTGCAAATTGTTGTTGCGCCGCTAAATCAGTGTTGCACCGATTGGAACAGTGCCATTGCCTCAAATGGGCTGTCAAATCGCTATCAAATCGCATGACAAATTGCTCCAACGTGAACCTAGGCTTTATAGTGTCTGAGGTCAGTGTTTAGCCACTCCACTTCTCTAGGTGCACCACCAGGTCCTGTTTTCTTTATGTTCCGCATTTTAAAAACAAATGTGTGAATTACTAACCTCAAAAATGACATCATCACCTGTGCCAAAACCAAAAAATATAGAAAACATGACCTAGAAACGCATCTGGAGAAGGAGAGTTGTGAAACACTGCCCTAAGTAATGTTTTAATTGTAATCTTTATGTGTTTTTATGAATTGCAAAGCCAAATTTTGAAGATGCACACAAATTGGGCCACAGAATTAGGACTTCCCTCATGATCCCATGCCTAAAATGTGTGTCTTTCCGTACATCTATTTTGCTGAAACCCCAAAACACACAGTGTGTCAACATGTGATATTTCCCATCACGGGATATCAATGTACGCGTTTTGTGGGTGCAACCCCTTCCTCCAAACTAAAGTAGGTGAGAGGAAGGGGTTACACCTTCAAAACACGTCCATTAAGCCCCCATGATGGGAGCTAGCACATGTTGACACACTGGGGGTTATTTAAAAAAGGCGAAACCACTTTGCACTACAAGTGCAATGCAAGTGCACTTGAAAGTGCACTTGTAGTGCAAAGTGGATATGCATTTCTGAAATAAGCCCAGTGTGTCAACATGTGCTAGCTCCCATCATGGGGGATCAATGGACGTGTTTCAGGGGTGCAACCCCTTCCTCTCACCTACTTTAGTTTGCAGGAAGGGGTTGCATCAACAAAACACATTAATTGATATCCCGTGATGGGACATAGCCCATGTTTACACAATGTGTGTTTTGGGGCTTGAGGAAATAACCTGTTTGTACCTACACACATTTTCGGCAGGGGATCATAAGGGACATTTAACAGTTATGCCTCTACGTGTACATGGCTTAAAATTTGGGCTTTTAGAGGGGTAAGATCACCCCATCTGAGGAAGGCAACATCAACACAGTTTTGAGATACTATTGTCTCATATGGCCTTCACTTTAGCAAAGTTGAACTTTGTCTAGTCTAGAAACTATGGTGCCAATCACTGAAAATTGATCAAATCTGATCACACCTGAAGGCCTATCTCATTTCTTGAGACACTAACAAGTCAGGAAAGTACAAATACCCCCCAAATGACCCCTTTTTTAAAAAGTAGACATTCCAAGTTATTATGTAGGTAGCATGGTGAGTTTCTTTAAGTTGTAATTTTTTCCCACAATTTTTTGCAAAATTAGGATTTTTTTCTTTACAAAATTGTCATATTAACAGGTTATTTCTATATATGCATACAACAAATTACACCCCAAAATACATTCTGCTACTCTTCCCGAGTATGGCGATACCACATGTGTGAGACTTTTACACAGCCTGGCCACATACAAAGGCCCAACATTGAAGTAGCATCTTCAGGCGTTCTACAAGCATAAATGACACATCTTATTTCTCAACCACCTATTACACTTTTGAAGGCCCTGGAGCACCAGGACAATAAAAGTGTCCCCAAAATGACCCCATTTTGGAAAGCTAACATCCCAACGTATAATCTATGAGGCATAATGAGTCTTTTGAATGGTTCATTTTTTTTCAGACGTTTTTTGAAAATGTGGGAAAAAAATGAAAACGCATTTTTTTTACACAAAGTTGTCCATTTATCAGATATTTCCAACACATAGCATGTACATAGCAAAGATGACACCCCAAAATACATTCTGCTACTCCTCCTGAGTATGGCAATACCACATGTGTGAGACTTTTACACAGCCTGTCCACATACAAAGGCCCAACATTGAAGTAGCATCTTCAGGCGTTCTAGGAGCATAAATTACATATATAATTTCCTGGCAACCTATCATTTTTGAAGGCCCTTCATATTTCTAACACATAGCATGTACATACCAAAAATTACAATCCAAAATAAATTCTATTGTGGAAAGGGTAAAAAAAAAACATTACCTTTGCTTTTAGTAGTATCCACAGAGGAGAGCACTGGTCTAGGCAGCAGGCAGGGATGTGCTTAGCGACAGCAATAGTAATTATCCAGGCAGCATTCAGGAATATTGTCTATAGTCAGCACAAGGATATTGTCAGCACAGTCCATAGAAATTGTCCAGGCAGAGACAGCCAGCACAGCCATAATATTGGTCCTGGTACACTGTTACCTGCAGACACTCATTGTACTGCTCTCCAGCCCTTCATAAACATACTGCATCTTGGTACAGCTAATTATTTGCATAGTCCAGATAGTGCTGTGGTCTGTTCATGTGGCAGGCAGAGGCATGATGGCAGTAAGTAAGCAGCAGGCTGAGGGCCGCAATCAGGTAAGACCTGTGCACAAGGGCACAGGGATAGAGGCTTCGACCCGCCCAAATCTCTATGAAGCCTAAGGACTCCAGACCCTAATCCAGAAATTCCGAAACCCCGAGAAAACAAAAAAAAATTGTCCATCCAGAAAAAAAATTCTGGAGCCCCTCACATATGTGAGACCCCTGTGTACTACAGTAGCAGGGCAACAGATCAGTCCAAGCGGTAGGCAAAAGCATAGTCCATAAAACAGGCCAGGGTCAGTTCATGTGCAAGCAGTTCAAGTGGTAGGCAGTGGTGTAGTTGATAAAACAGGCCAGGGTCAGTTCACGTGGAGGCAGTCCAAACGGTAGGCAGAGGCATAGTCACAAAACAGGCCAGGGTCAGTTCACATGGAAGCAGTCCAAATGGTAGGCAGAGGCATAGTCAAAAAACAGGCCAGGGTCAGTTCACATGGAAGGCAGTGGCATGGTTATTTGGGGAAGCATGGAAAATGGTCAGCACAGATGATGAAAGTGGGGAAATGGTAAAAATATGGGCTAATATTTTAGGGATGTATGATAAAGTTGGAAGTATTCACTAATGCAAAGGCCAGGTTGGGAGGGACACTGGGGACAATGGTAGCTGGTATCTTTTCGAAATCCTCTTTTGGTGAACGTGCAACATTTTTTTGCCTTCTTCGGCCTGCTTCAGGTGGTGGAATGTTGAAGGGGAAGTGGCGCTCATGAAGTCGGCAAACAGCCTCAGAGCGAAGGACTTCTGGAGGGGTCTTTGGTGATAGATGAGGGACATGACAACTTCTTCTGTGAATTGTAAGAAGGGGGCAGGGCTTTCTGTGGATTTGGTGTAGAGTAGGAGTTGGAGAGAGACACCTGTTTGGGGTGCTGCATGTTTGCTGGAAGCTGCCAGATGGCTAGACTGGGACTGTGGTAACCCTGGAATGAAGACACGTGACGGTGTCATAACACGTAGAGTGAGACGTACACAGGAGGAGAAGTGAGAGGGCACTGAGAATGCCGCACTATCATTGTCTTATCCGATTTGCTTTTAACCTTTTGTCACAATGTAAGAGTCCATTATATATTCAATAAATATCCCTATACTTTTTAACATACTACACTAGTGGAGCCCCCTTTCTTTTCTCTTCTTTCCTTCCCCTTACCACTGTGCTGGTAATACCAGAGCCTTTTAGGAATTTCGGCAGAGGATCCTTAAGGAGAAATCTACAGTCCACCTCACTGACTACATACAACAGTGGCAATACCTACAAACTCGAACTCACAGATGCAATGATTAATCACCTTTGAGGTGAGAGGTCTGGGAGACTACATCCAATAAAATGTATGGAGTTGTATATGGGCAATACTACTATATTTTAATATTAAGAAGCCACAGTTCAATATCCCATGAGGACCTAGCTTTCCCATTTATTATATTTTTGGACTATTCACTCTATATTGCACAAATTTATGGTTATTGGTGCATTATTTTTTAGCATCCTTTTGATATTATTCGCCAGTTATTTTTTATTAATTGTATTTATTTATTCTTACCAGTCATGAGTATATGATTAGCCATTTGCTATTTTATTTTAATATCATATTATGTTTTTTTCTGGATGCACTCTATGCACTTTAGTAGTCCTGTCATAATTGTTTTCACAATATCATACCTAGAGGAGATCTCCTCAGGTAATTAGATCAGTGCGCAAAATCATTCTTGTTTTTTCTATATATTTGTGTCACTGTGAACACTTTAGATTTTGCTGCAATTAGTTTATTTTTTGTTACACATTATTGATAGTGTGAAGGACACCTATAACTTTAGGGTAATGGCTGATGTCACTGATGGGTGACAGGTGATGGCTGACGGGTAATGCCTGACGTCACTGATGGGTGACGGGTCATGGCTGATGGGTGATGGCTGACAGTCACTGATGGGTGACGGGTGATGGCTGATGGGTAACGGGTAATGGCTGATGTCACTGATGGGTGACAGGTGATGGCTGATGGGTAATGGCTGATGTCACTGATGGGTGATGGCTGAGAGTCACTGACGGGTGACGGCTGATGGGTGATGGGTGCACCGCTGACGGTCACTGATGGTAGTCTCTTATGTGACAGGTGCACTTTATGGGGTGACTGTGGTGACTGTTGGGTGACAGATGACAATGGGGGAGATAGGACAAGTGTTGTGCTTGGTGCAGTACAATACAGACACAGATCAGTAACTCACTGCTTCTGGCTCTTCACACTGGAAATGGTGTGTGAGGAGAGACGAACTGGTAACAGCTAGTTACCGCTCTGTGTTTACTTTTAGTGATCGGCTGTTAAAGGATCACAGCTGATCACGTGGTAAACAGCCGTCAGCCAATGGCTGTTTACCATTGTCGGTGATGAGCAGTGTACCCGGGAACACGCCGCCACTGATGTGCACGCGCAGCACGCTCGCGATCGCACACATGAACCGTGCAGAGTGGGGCGGTACCATTTGTGATTGGCCGTGACTTTATCACGGCCGATCACATGGTAAACAGCCATGCTCAATGGCTGTTCACCCCCCTCGGTGGCGAGCAGTGTCTCCGTGACACGCCACCACCGAAGGTACAGGGATGTGCACACACGATCGCGCGCATTCCCTGTTTAAAGGGCAGGGCATCTTATGACGCGTTCCCAGAACGAGAGCCACACTGCCTGGCCATCATATGTTAAACATACATGTTATACACCAAACTGTTGGTTTGTTCAAAAACCTTTTATAACACACATGTGAATGTGCTTGAAGTAGAATGTTTTATATTAAACAATGTGTGGCTTCTTATTTCAATGCTCAATACAAGTGTATTTGTTAAGTTGGTGTAGTTACAGTGACAATGTGCTGTAAAATGTGCCAAACACAGGCAATTTTAGGGACTCCAAGCAATTAATTCAAGGAGTTGAAAAGGCTGAATATTTTTAGCATTAATGCATTACATACATTAACAGCAATAACATTGTGTGTGTGTTGCAGACCCACAGCACAACATAATAGTTAGCTGAAGAAGAGATTGCCACCTCATGCAGCAAATAAGTTACGTTTGCACTATTAAAGAAAATGTCCAAATTTAAAAGGCCATTTGAAAACCTAGGAAACAGATAAGAAATACAAACAGTAATAATTCAAATGAAATATTAGTAAAAAAAATTTAGTATACATCAGCCAAATTTGGTTGTAAAGCCACTGCCCCTCTACCCACAAAGTACTCCAGATACTTTTGGCGGACTTCTCTGGCAGTTTGGGAGGGCAACCCAGCATGGCCACTTTCCAGAACCGTCAGCACTGTGGATTTAGCTGGGCCGGACACAGCAAAGTCCACCTCAGTCTAAACTGAGGCAAGATAGCTGCTTGCATTCCTCCTTAAATAATTGTGAAGAATGCAGCAGCACAACACCACATGATTAAGTTTGTATTCTGCCAGGTTCATCATAGTAAGAAAAAGCCGGAACTGTCTTGACATAATTCCCAACACATTCTCGACAACTCTTGGGCACGAGACAGCCGATAGTTGAAAATCCTCTGCTCTGGGGTCAGGTTCCTCATGGGAAACGGCCTCATGAGATGTTCCCCCAGAGCAAAGGCCTCATCCACAACAAACACGAAGTTGAGGTCCTCCACATTCTCATCAGGAGGTGGCAAACGCAAGGTACCATTTTGTAGCCGACGGTACAATTCTGTCTGGGCTATCACTCCTCCGTCCGAGTTTCGGCCCTTCTTCCCAATGTCAAGGTAGAGAAATTCATAATTGGCCGACACCACCGCTAACATCACTATACTATAAAAGCCCTTGTAATTAAAATAATAAGAGCCTGAGTTGGGTGGTGGGACAATCTGCACATGCTTCCCATCAATAGCACCACCACAGTTGGGAAAATCCCACTGATGGTGGAATTAGAAAGCCACAGTCTGCCATTCCTGTGGGTTTGAAGGAAACTGTGGAGTCAAAAAGAAAGAAATTAGGACTTTTGCACATAACACTGCAAGCAGATTAGACACAAACATTCTTGGCCAACATAGGTATAACATTTATTGAAATGAGTATTTAAAGACAAAAGTATAAGGTCAACTTATCAGATTCCTCACCCTCTCTGGTGGCCCATTCTAAAAATGTTATGATGGGGGGGTGGGTAGATGTTTTGGACAGGTAACCCTCTCCACTTCCATGAGAGCTGAATGCATAAATAATGTGTGTTACTTTGGCCAGCCCCTCCTTACTTACATTATTGGCAGCCCACTGGACAGGTAAGAAGTGTCATAATTCAAAAATATGGATACACACTGTCCAAATTGAAGCATATTTTTACATTCATAAATTACTTATCAAGATAATAGGAGACAAAAACTTTCAACAGTACCATTTGAATGTATTCAGGCAGGCCCTTGCACTACACGCTTTGGGGAATTCATCCATAAATATGACCACAAAAGAGGTATAGTGTGTACGTGTTTGGCAAAGTCAGCAGATAGAGTATTGGTATCGGTTGACTTAGCATTTGGGGGGGGGGAGGGTTCCAAATGAGTTTGGGACCCTTGCACTCTGCCTGAATTTGAGGACAACAATAACTTTTGTACACATTTTAGGGTTTTTTTAGGGTAAGCACAAAAATGTAGCTGACAAAATACATTAAGTTACTAGGCTGGGTGTGTATGGGCCCAGGATAGCATGCTGGGGAGGTTAGTGAAGGCAAATATGCATGAAGGACAAAAAAGGAGCTTTAAAAGCATACAGCATGAATGAGGACAAAGAGGACATTCACAGAACGTTACAATAATGGTAATTATGGAATGAAGACATTAATACAATACATTAGAAAACATTAAATACATAGAATGTGATGTTAAAGGCTAAAACTTACCTGAACATAGTCCTTCTGCAGGACTAAATTTAAGGTCCTGGAGACTTCTCCCCGTAGCCAAGTACCGCAAGGTGACGATGAGCCTTTGTTCGGGAGTGATGGCTTGCCGCATGCATGTGTCCGGCTTACTAATATAGGGGGTAAGCAAAGCCAATAGACAGTGAAAGTGGGGTCAGTCATCTGAAGATAATTCCTGAAATCATCAGGATTATTCTCCTGGAGCTCCCACAGCAAAGGCATATGACAGAATTGGTCACGATTAAGCAACCAATTCTTGGTCCAAGAACTCCTCCTCCCCCTGTTCCTGTACTGGACTTGGGTCAAGCAATAACTCCAAGCCCGACAATAGCACAATCTCTCTCCGATGAGAATGCCACATGAATGCCACATGGCTAGTAGACGAACAGCTGTTCAGAAACGAACTCACAAGAACGCACTGAAAATCAGAAAGGACCTGACAAGCACGACCTAAAAATCAGAAACGACCTGACAAGCACGCACTGAAAATCAGAAGTGAACTAAAAACAACGCACTGAAAAACAGAAACGAACTGACAAGCATGCACTGAAAAACAGAAATGAACTGACAAGCACAACCTTAAAAATAGGAACGAACTGACAAGCACGAGGCTGAAAAGCACGAATCGACACTCACCAAACTTCTACTAACACGAGATTAGCAGAAGGATTCCAAAGGGTGGTGCATGACTAGTGAACTTCCTTTTTATTGGCTCGTAGTAGGCTAGTACGTCACTACCTTCGTAAGTGTTGGCCAACATTTGTGTGGCCGTGTGTATGCAAGACAAGTTTGAGCCAACACCCTTTGGACAAAATTCCATGGTTTTGTTGGCGAACAATCCTATAATGTGTACGAAGCATAATACTTTTCCCCAATTAGATTAATCACCTTTGTCTAATATCACTAAATCTCCTGACTTGAATGCCTCCTCCTGTAACATATTCCAACTTCTCTCTTAATACTCACTTTTGGATACTTGGAAGTAAGTACATCCACTTAAAAAAATCTTTTACCTTTTTAATTTTCTTTTTTATTATTATTTATTTTAATTATATCCATGTAGAAAAACAAATTCTGTAAATTCCAACATGATTACATCTGATGTATACATTTTTCATCCCTCATGTAAATCCTCCCCACATCCCCCCCTTCTTCATCCACCCTCTTCCATCCCTTATCTAAGTTTTCTCATCTTCTCCCAGTTCTCCTAATTTATCCTGTCTTATCCTCCTACAGCCTCCACATATCTCATTGTCTTCCTAAACTCCTTCCATTCTTTCCATTTGTTTGTCATTCCCTCTATTCCCTCTTCTCCACAATATCTCAGATTTCCATGTTATATGTCTCTTCTACCCTTCCAATCCAATCTTTTTTTGTGGGGCTTTCTGTTTCTTGCCAGTACTCCTTTGTCCACTCCATTACTCTGGAAATTAACACTGCATTATAATATTTTTAACGTCTGGTACTTTTAGCCCACCTTGCATTTTGTCTCTCCTTAATACCAAGAATGAGATTCTCAGTTTCCTATTCTGCCAAATGAACTTAGTTATTATATTTTTTAATGTTTTAAAATATGTCTGAGGTAGGGGAATAAGCAACATTTGAAATTTGTACATAACTTTCGGTACTATTACCATCTTTATGGTATTTATTCTGCCTATCCAGTAGAAGGGACCTTGTTGCTATTTTTCTTATTTCCATTTTTATTTCATTTAATAGTGGGATGTAATTTACCTGGTATAGTTTCCCTGGGGATGATGTTAATCTTATTTCTAAATATTTTAATTCTGTCTTCCAAACTAATTAAAATTCTTGCTATAGGCACCGTTCTTCCTGTTTACGTTTTTTGAAATATTGTTCTATTTCCTCTTTTATTTTCTCTTCCTCTTCAATAGGGATGAGCCCGATGTTCGAGTCGAACATAAGTTCGACTCGAAGTTCGGGTGTTAGCCGAACAGTGAACATTATGCGGTGTTCGTGGCAAATTCGAAAGCCGTGGAACACCGTTATAGTCTATGGGACACTAACATGAAAAAGCAAAAGTGTTCATTTTAAAGGCTTATATGCAAGTTATTGCCATAAAAAGTGTTTGGGGACCCAGGTCTGCCCCATGTTTCAATGCAAAAAAAAAGTTTTAAAAACGTATGTTTTTTCGGGAGCAGTGATTTTAAAAATGCTTAAAGTGAAACAATAAAAATGAAATATTCCTTTAAATATTGTTGCTGTGGGGTGTCTATAGTATGTCTGTAAAGTGGCGCAGTTTTCCCATGTTTAGAACAGTACTACAGCAAAATGACATTTCTATAGGAAAAAAAAGTCATTTAAAACTGATCACGGCTGTAATGAACTGTCGGGTGTCGGCAATATAGATAAAACTCATTAAAAAAAATGGCATGGGTTCCCCCCAGTCCATTACCATGCCCTTTGGGTCTGGTATGAATATGAATACATCACAAGGCATCAGTGGGGGGCGAGGTCACCTGTTTATGTCAACGGGTGGCCCCGCCCTCAGCTATATAACAGCTGTCATCGAGAAGAAGCATCAATCGGTGGGAGCCTCCCATGGAGGTGGAGCTGTTGCATTTTTTTTGGTTCATCGGACAGCGTGGTAGAAGATGAAAGGACATCACTGGACATTTTTATTTTTTTATTTTTTAATAAAGGAATTGTCCCAAAGTGTCTCCTGTCTTTTTGACTATTTTTTACATTTTTTTGTGAATTGGTGGGGGTACAATGTACCACTTACCAATTCACATAGGGGATGCCTATTCCGATAAGCCCCCTGCCCGTAGACCACCACAACCACCGGGCAAGGGTTGTAGGGATGAGGCCCTTGTCCCCATCAGCATGGAGACAAGGTGCTTTGGGGGCAACTACAAAGCACCCAACCAATGTTGAGGGCATGTGGCCTGGTACGGTTTAGAAAGGGGGTGCTCTCTCACCCCCCTCTTTTCCTGTGGCCTGCCAGGTTGCGTGCTCGGATAAGGGTCTGGTATGGATTTTGGGGGGCACCCCTATGCCATTTTTTTGTTTTGTCGCAGGATTCCCCTTAAAATCCATACCAGACCTAAAGGGCCTGGTATGGATTTTGGGGGACTCACCCGCAATTTTTTTTCTTTTTTTAATTTTGGTTCGGGGTTCCCCTTAATATTCATACCAGACCCAAAGGGCCTGGTAATGGACTGGGGGGGACCCGTGCCGTTTTTTCAATGAGTTTTATCTATATTGCCGAGACCCGACAATTCATTACAGCCGCGATCAGTTTTAAATGACTTTTTTTCCTTTGGAAATTTCATTTTGCTGAGGTACTGTTCTAAACACGGGAAAACTGTGCCACTTTACAGGCATACTATAGACACCCCCCAGGCATGATATTTAAAAGAATATTTCATTTTTATTGTTTCACTTTAAGCATTATTAAAATCACTGCTCCCGAAAAAACGCCTGTTTTTAAAACTTTTTTTGCATTGATACATGTCCCCTGGGGCAGGACCCAGGTCCCCAAACACTTTTTATGGCAATAACTTGCATATAAGCCTTTAAAATGAGCACTTTTGATTTTTCATGTTCGTGTCCCATAGGTGTTCATCCAAATTTTTTGCCTGTTCGCAAGTTCTGGTGCGAACCGAACTGGGGAGGTGTTCGGCTCATCCTTACTCTTCAATATTCTGTATTAGTTCTTGGTTTAATCTCCATGAATTTAGTTGTCTTTGGCCACCTGGTATCTTCATTTCCATGCTCGCCGGGGAATGGTCCCCCTACCCGAAGCATATCACAGACCATCTGGAGAACCGAGAGCAAGTTTGATTACTTAAATTTGACGTATTAGATGGAGGTCATACCACTACCTACACATTTTGATATTGACCTCATTGGTCTGTTCCTTCTCCTCCAACCTATTGGTCCTTGAGTCTGTGGTTATATATAGTGCAAGTCAGGATTTGGGTGGTTGGGAGAGGTTCAGCTCTTCTGAACTGACTTTGGTTTATCCCCCCTGTGGAGGGGAGACATGCTTCGTTGGGGGTGCCCTTTGTGGAACTAGTGTGTCTACTGGGATCTACTGTCCACTTTGGGGACCAAGCAACTATCTCTGGGGTTCCTCCTTCCCCCTGGTTCCTTTTTCCTCCTGGTTTCATCTCTCTCTGTCCCCCTGTCCTTGGCCTCTGTGGAGCTGTGGTTGATCGATTTTTCTCCCCCAATTAGTTAGTAACCCACTAAGTCCCACTTGAGGATTCACACTCCCTGTGAGTGATTCTTGTTCTGCCGGGGAACGGTCTGACAATGTTGTTCTTTCAATATTCGTCTTAGTCACAAACTCTAGTAACCTATGTTTAAAGTCCATTAACTTCCCTATGACAAATAATTTGTTGGGTTCTTATTGGGGCAATAGATATTTGCCAGGGTACATTCCATTTTGTATAGTTTCCCTTTTAAGGAAGAGTTATTGACTCTCTGGCCACCCCAATAGGTACCCCCTTTGCTCTTCTTGTTGTAGAATCCCCAAAGAACCATGTTGGATAATCTCTTGAGAACAGCCTCATGGGAAATATGCATCTCCTGAAGGAACACTACCCCAGCTTTATACAGTTTAACCTCATTTAGGATTCTATGCCTTTTTGTTGATGTATTAAGCTTGCGAACATTATATGATATAAATTTTATTGATGTCATATTTGATCACAGTACTCTCTTTCTGACCTATCTGGGAGAAAAATAGTCTGTTTGATGTAACTCACGTAGATAGGGATCTCTGGGACCCTCCCCCTTCCCCCAGAATTTTTGTAGGTGGAAACCTTAATCTCGTTGATCTTCCATCCTTTTGACCTATTAAACACGCTGGGAATTCCCAGCTGTACTTGATGTTCTTTATTAGCATTTGTTCAAGTAAAGGTTTGAGAAGTCTTCGCCTAGCCAGCATTTCTGGCACTAGGTCTGTAAAAACTAGAAGGTCCACGCCTTCATATTTTAGTGGTGGTCATCCTTCCCCCATATTTGTGCTTTTTTTTCAAATATTTGGAATCTCACTATAACATCTTGGGGTAGGTCTGCTGATATATTTTGAGGTTTTCTGATCCTGTGAACTCTTTATATCTTGAGGCCGTCTTCCACCATATTATCCAAGAGAGGATTAAATATTTTATTCATTATTTTTCTTAGATTGTCTCCTCTTTCTTCTGGTAGGGCACGGATCCTTAGATTCTTTCTTCTGTTCTGATTCTCCTGATCTTCTAATTATATAACATTCTCCTCTGATCTATTTGCATTACCTTAACTTGTTCTTTTAGTTTTCTTAGTTATTGAGCTTGTTTATTCGTTGTTATCTTCTGTTTCCCCTACCCATGTCAGCAACTGACCTAAGTCAGCCCGTAATGTGGAAATTTCTGTTTTAATAGAGTTCTCTAATCTTACGAACATATCTGTCATTTCCAATTTGGTTGGCATTTGGGTGCCGGCTCCTTGATCCTCCACTTTTTTGATCCTCCATTTTTTTTGTTTCTAGTTCACTTTCTGTGCTTATATCTTCTCTGGATTGATCTGGGGTCACGTCTTTCTTTTTTCCAGGGTCTTTTTTCTTGTCTTTATTCCCTTGCTGCTGTTTATCTGGTCCTGGGCTTTTTGGGCTCCCTTCCTTTGTCAGATATTTCTTAATCGTACTTGTATTTGCATTTTCTTTTGGAGTTTTTGGTTCATTGCCTTTTATAGTTCTGCCTCTCATTGTGGTTTTTCTTCTTGCAATTTTCTGTTTCCCCAGGTTGCTTTTCAACTTGATGCACCTTCTGCACCTTCCTGAAGGC
Source organism: Aquarana catesbeiana (assembly GCF_042186555.1). NCBI lineage: Eukaryota > Metazoa > Chordata > Amphibia > Anura > Ranidae > Aquarana > Aquarana catesbeiana. Next base: position 175,494,883 of record NC_133330.1, read on the forward strand.
TAGATAATATTATGGTCTCAAGCATAAATAAAAAATTCCGAAACCATCCGTATAGTAGTTCATCGAGCACTTCTTAACAACTGGCCCTTTTTTAGTCAGACCAATAGTTTCTTATAGCACAGATCGATAGGTGGTATATAATGCTGTTCTAAGAGTACCTTTACCCTAGACCCTTCTTAGGCAGTTCATAGGCAATTCATACCCATTCCTTATACAGTTCATAAGCGATTACATTAGAGTGAGACATTAGAAAACCATTTGATACACTTCTCTGGTCATACTTAAATGTTCTCATTTTAAAAATAGGGTTTCAGCGCACATGTTTGTAGATGAGTAAACTCTCTTTATAATAATCCATGAGCATTGGTACAATATGCCAGATTTCGTTCACCCTTTTTTGATATTTAACTACTATTTATATTGGCCATTTAACCTCTAGCAATATTAAATAAGAATAATACTAATATGAAAGGTTTAGAAACCGCAGGCTTTCTTCATACGATATGTCTTTTTGCTGAGGATGTCATCTTTTTTTATAACACAACCCTTAACCACCTGGTTTGAGAAAGGAACTAGATACCATCCAAATCATATCTGGCCTTCAAGTTAACAATGATAAATCTAAAGCCCTTAATATAAACATGTCAGATGATATTATCCATATTAAAGAATATTCTAATTTTTCCTGGGAAAGCATTACCTTACCTTATTTAGGCATTAAACTTACCTCCTCTTACAGTTCCCTTTACAATTCCAACTATCAATCCATTATACGCTATCTAAGATCCCTTCTTGAGATATGGAAAAAATATCTAATTTTGAGGTTGGGAAACATAACAAAAGTCAAAATGTTTTTTTTTTTTTACCTAAACTACTTTACTTTTTTTGAGTGCTTCCTGTTAAAATCCCTTCCCGTACTCTACAATAGAAGAAAGAAGAAAGAAGAAAGAAGAAGCATTTAAATACCGTTATAGTCTATGGGACACTAACATGAAAAAGCAAAAGTGTTCATTTTAAAGGCTTATATGCAAGTTATTGCCATAAAAAGTGTTTGGGGACCCAGGTCTGCCCCATGTTTCAATGCAAAAAAAAAGTTTTAAAAACGTATGTTTTTTCGGGAGCAGTGATTTTAAAAATGCTTAAAGTGAAACAATAAAAATGAAATATTCCTTTAAATATTGTTGCTGTGGGGTGTCTATAGTATGTCTGTAAAGTGGCGCAGTTTTCCCATGTTTAGAACAGTACTACAGCAAAATGACATTTCTATAGGAAAAAAAAGTCATTTAAAACTGATCACGGCTGTAATGAACTGTCGGGTGTCGGCAATATAGATAAAACTCATTAAAAAAAATGGCATGGGTTCCCCCCAGTCCATTACCATGCCCTTTGGGTCTGGTATGAATATGAATACATCACAAGGCATCAGTGGGGGGCGAGGTCACCTGTTTATGTCAACGGGTGGCCCCGCCCTCAGCTATATAACAGCTGTCATCGAGAAGAAGCATCAATCGGTGGGAGCCTCCCATGGAGGTGGAGCTGTTGCATTTTTTTTGGTTCATCGGACAGCATTGATACATGTCCCCTGGGGCAGGACCCAGGTCCCCAAACACTTTTTATGGCAATAACTTGCATATAAGCCTTTAAAATGAGCACTTTTGATTTTTCATGTTCGTGTCCCATAGGTGTTCATCCAAATTTTTTGCCTGTTCGCAAGTTCTGGTGCGAACCGAACTGGGGAGGTGTTCGGCTCATCCTTACTCTTCAATATTCTGTATTAGTTCTTGGTTTAATCTCCATGAATTTAGTTGTCTTTGGCCACCTGGTATCTTCATTTCCATGCTCGCCGGGGAATGGTCCCCCTACCCGAAGCATATCACAGACCATCTGGAGAACCGAGAGCAAGTTTGATTACTTAAATTTGACGTATTAGATGGAGGTCATACCACTACCTACACATTTTGATATTGACCTCATTGGTCTGTTCCTTCTCCTCCAACCTATTGGTCCTTGAGTCTGTGGTTATATATAGTGCAAGTCAGGATTTGGGTGGTTGGGAGAGGTTCAGCTCTTCTGAACTGACTTTGGTTTATCCCCCCTGTGGAGGGGAGACATGCTTCGTTGGGGGTGCCCTTTGTGGAACTAGTGTGTCTACTGGGATCTACTGTCCACTTTGGGGACCAAGCAACTATCTCTGGGGTTCCTCCTTCCCCCTGGTTCCTTTTTCCTCCTGGTTTCATCTCTCTCTGTCCCCCTGTCCTTGGCCTCTGTGGAGCTGTGGTTGATCGATTTTTCTCCCCCAATTAGTTAGTAACCCACTAAGTCCCACTTGAGGATTCACACTCCCTGTGAGTGATTCTTGTTCTGCCGGGGAACGGTCTGACAATGTTGTTCTTTCAATATTCGTCTTAGTCACAAACTCTAGTAACCTATGTTTAAAGTCCATTAACTTCCCTATGACAAATAATTTGTTGGGTTCTTATTGGGGCAATAGATATTTGCCAGGGTACATTCCATTTTGTATAGTTTCCCTTTTAAGGAAGAGTTATTGACTCTCTGGCCACCCCAATAGGTACCCCCTTTGCTCTTCTTGTTGTAGAATCCCCAAAGAACCATGTTGGATAATCTCTTGAGAACAGCCTCATGGGAAATATGCATCTCCTGAAGGAACACTACCCCAGCTTTATACAGTTTAACCTCATTTAGGATTCTATGCCTTTTTGTTGATGTATTAAGCTTGCGAACATTATATGATATAAATTTTATTGATGTCATATTTGATCACAGTACTCTCTTTCTGACCTATCTGGGAGAAAAATAGTCTGTTTGATGTAACTCACGTAGATAGGGATCTCTGGGACCCTCCCCCTTCCCCCAGAATTTTTGTAGGTGGAAACCTTAATCTCGTTGATCTTCCATCCTTTTGACCTATTAAACACGCTGGGAATTCCCAGCTGTACTTGATGTTCTTTATTAGCATTTGTTCAAGTAAAGGTTTGAGAAGTCTTCGCCTAGCCAGCATTTCTGGCACTAGGTCTGTAAAAACTAGAAGGTCCACGCCTTCATATTTTAGTGGTGGTCATCCTTCCCCCATATTTGTGCTTTTTTTTCAAATATTTGGAATCTCACTATAACATCTTGGGGTAGGTCTGCTGATATATTTTGAGGTTTTCTGATCCTGTGAACTCTTTATATCTTGAGGCCGTCTTCCACCATATTATCCAAGAGAGGATTAAATATTTTATTCATTATTTTTCTTAGATTGTCTCCTCTTTCTTCTGGTAGGGCACGGATCCTTAGATTCTTTCTTCTGTTCTGATTCTCCTGATCTTCTAATTATATAACATTCTCCTCTGATCTATTTGCATTACCTTAACTTGTTCTTTTAGTTTTCTTAGTTCTTGAGCTTGTTTATCCGTTGTTATCTTCTGTTTCCCCTACCCATGTCAGCAACTGACCTAAGTCAGCCCGTAATGTGGAAATTTCTGTTTTAATAGAGTTCTCTAATCTTACGAACATATCTGTCATTTCCAATTTGGTTGGCATTTGGGTGCCGGCTCCTTGATCCTCCACTTTTTTGATCCTCCATTTTTTTTGTTTCTAGTTCACTTTCTGTGCTTATATCTTCTCTGGATTGATCTGGGGTCACGTCTTTCTTTTTTCCAGGGTCTTTTTTCTTGTCTTTATTCCCTTGCTGCTGTTTATCTGGTCCTGGGCTTTTTGGGCTCCCTTCCTTTGTCAGATATTTCTTAATCGTACTTGTATTTGCATTTTCTTTTGGAGTTTTTGGTTCATTGCCTTTTATAGTTCTGCCTCTCATTGTGGTTTTTCTTCTTGCAATTTTCTGTTTCCCCAGGTTGCTTTTCAACTTGATGCACCTTCTGCACCTTCCTGAAGGCTAGATAATATTATGGTCTCAAGCATAAATAAAAAATTCCGAAACCATCCGTATAGTAGTTCATCGAGCACTTCTTAACAACTGGCCCTTTTTTAGTCAGACCAATAGTTTCTTATAGCACAGATCGATAGGTGGTATATAATGCTGTTCTAAGAGTACCTTTACCCTAGACCCTTCTTAGGCAGTTCATAGGCAATTCATACCCATTCCTTATACAGTTCATAAGCGATTACATTAGAGTGAGACATTAGAAAACCATTTGATACACTTCTCTGGTCATACTTAAATGTTCTCATTTTAAAAATAGGGTTTCAGCGCACATGTTTGTAGATGAGTAAACTCTCTTTATAATAATCCATGAGCATTGGTACAATATGCCAGATTTCGTTCACCCTTTTTTGATATTTAACTACTATTTATATTGGCCATTTAACCTCTAGCAATATTAAATAAGAATAATACTAATATGAAAGGTTTAGAAACCGCAGGCTTTCTTCATACGATATGTCTTTTTGCTGAGGATGTCATCTTTTTTTATAACACAACCCTTAACCACCTGGTTTGAGAAAGGAACTAGATACCATCCAAATCATATCTGGCCTTCAAGTTAACAATGATAAATCTAAAGCCCTTAATATAAACATGTCAGATGATATTATCCATATTAAAGAATATTCTAATTTTTCCTGGGAAAGCATTACCTTACCTTATTTAGGCATTAAACTTACCTCCTCTTACAGTTCCCTTTACAATTCCAACTATCAATCCATTATACGCTATCTAAGATCCCTTCTTGAGATATGGAAAAAATATCTAATTTTGAGGTTGGGAAACATAACAAAAGTCAAAATGTTTTTTTTTTTTTACCTAAACTACTTTACTTTTTTTGAGTGCTTCCTGTTAAAATCCCTTCCCGTACTCTACAATAGAAGAAAGAAGAAAGAAGAAAGAAGAAGCATTTAAATAAAGGAATTGTCAAAAACTGTCTCTTGTCATTTTTAACATTTTTGACAGTTTTTTTGTGAAATGGTAGGGGTACTTTTGTTCCCCCTTATCATTTCACACAGGGGGGAGAGCCGGGATCTGGGGTTCCCCTTGTTAAAGGGGGCTTCCAGATTCCGATAAGCCCCCCACCCACAGACCCCCACAACCACCGGGCAAGGGTTGTGGGGATGAGGCCCTTGTTCCCATCAACATGGGGACAAGGTGTTTTGGGGTGCTACCCCAAAGCACCCTCCCAATGTTGAGGGCATGTGGCCTGGTACGGTTCAGGGGGGTGCTCTCTCATTCCCCCCCTTTTTTCCTGCGGCCTGCCAGGTTGCGTGCTCGGATAAGGGTCTGGTATGGATTTTTGGGGGGATCCCACGCCATTTTTTAAAAAATGTTGGTGCAGGGTTCCCCTTAAAATCCATACCAGACCTGAAGGGCCTGGTATGAAGCTTAGGGGGACCCCCACGTCATTTTTAAAAAAAAATTTTGATTCGGGGTTCCCCTGTGGGGAATTCCCATGCCGTTTTTATCAATGAACTTTTATGTGTATTGTCGGATCGGCAATTCATTAATAGCCGCGAGTAGTTTTAAATGACTTTTTTTCCTTTGAAATGTCATTTTGCTGTCAGACTGTTCTACGGGAAACATGCGCCCCTTTACAGGCATACTATAGACACCTCCCAGGTATGAAATTTAAAGGAATATTACACTTTTATTGTTTCACTTTAAGCATTATTAAAATCACTGCTCGCGAAAAAACGTCCGTTTTTAAAACTTTTTTTTTGCATTGATCCACGTCCCCTGGGGCAGGACCCAGGTCCCCAAACACTTTTTATGACAATAACCTGCATATAAGCCTTTAAAATTAGCACTTTTGATTATTCATGTTCGTGTCCCATAGACTTTAATGGTGTTCGTGTGTTCAAACAAATTTTTTTCCTGTTCGCAAGTTCTGGTGCGAACCGAACAGGGGGGTGTTTGGCTCATCGCTAATCAAGAAACCTCCAGATATCTCCAGATTAAACATTTTGTAATCCAAACAATAGGATCATCTTCAGGTCTACAAACTCTTACCCCCTTTGAGCACTCATGTAAACACAATAATATATACATCTAAACTTGAAAAAGGGTGCCTCTATTTCACTTGTATAGGACTAAATGGGAAAGTGATCTTGGTGGACATATAGCAGAAAAAGATTGAAGACAGATCTGGTACACCAGAGCTCACTGTTCTACCAACAAAGCTGCAGTAGAATCCAACTATAAATTGTTAATGAGATGGTATTTGGTTCCCCAATGCCAAAATGAAACTGACAGCTTATGATAAATGTATTCGAGGGAGGGGGGCGTGGTCCGGAGCCATTCCAAGATGGACGCGTAGTTCATGAGCTCTCGTTCCTCGAGGTCCTGCTCCATAAGCTTAAGAGCCTAACAACCGCCGAGACATGGTGAGAACCTTCCGCAGTGTCTCCACTACACATTCTCAGCTAAGTGGCAATATTCCCGAAATTTTCCGGTCGCAGCCTACGAGTAAGATGCACGCCTCCTACTCGCCCTCCTCGAGTGAGCCCCGATCCCTGAACATCAGCCCACAACAACAACACACCGGAGCTCGGAGCCCACACGGAACAGAAGCAGAGATGAGACACTCTCATGCGGTAAGTCTGGCAGACCTCCGCAATGTCGCGGCTGATATTAAAAATACCCTCATGGCGGCCATAACGGACATGAGGTCAGACATACAAGCAATGACCATGAGGGTAGAGGAAGTGGAGATTACGCAAGCCCACCATGAAACTTCCCTGTGCCAAGTACAGCAGCTGACTGAATCCCATGCTTTCCACCTCAGGGAGATCAATCGCCACATGGAGGACCTGGACAATCGTGGTAGACGCCGAAACCTTAGGGTAAGAGGAATCCCGGAATCGATCGATCCCACTCAGCTCTCCCTAACGGTCACCAACATACTTAACGATCTCCTAGAGAGGCCCTTAGACACACCGATCGCCTTTGAGCAGATCCATAGGGCGTTGTGCCCAAGGGGAAGGGAAACAGACCTCCCTAGAGTTTGTTGCCTCATGGACTTTCCCCTAAAGGAGGAAATCCTACGAAAAGCCAGGAGCTGTAATCAACTGTCCTTCCAGGGTGCGACAATAAAATTCTACCAAGATCTTTTTAATATCACTCTGCAACGTAGGCGGGAGCTGCGGCCCTTACTGGAAGTCCTGAGAGCTAGATCCATCATTTACCGTTGGAAGTTCCCCTTTTGCTTATCCGTGACACACCAGGGCCGATCAGCAAACCTCAAAGTACCAGAAGTTTTGTAACACTTTTATTCTGCACTTGACATCCCGTTGGTTAACTTGCCAGACTGCTATAGTGACTTCCGTCTGCCATCACCTAGAAGAGCCACCTCCATGGAAGGAATGAATGAAGTGGGAAACTACAGCATCAGTCGCCGCAGATCCCATCCTTTTCCTCCTCATACACCACCACGGATCCCTGGAGCCCAACGCAATGGATGTCCAACGGCCTCTCCAGTGTATCGCAGGGCCCGCATCACCTAGTCAGGTATCCGAACCCTCCCTTCTTTCTTTACATGACACTGAGACTCATTCCCTAAACTGACAAAAACAAAGGGAAAAAAAAACAAAAAACAAACAAACAAAACCTGTTCCCCAAATACCCGAGGGACCATCAGCTTACAATTATATGCAGGGTCCATTTGAACTCTTTACCTGACCCGCTATGGCTCCAAGAACTTAGTAGAACCCCATTTTGACCTATACCATGCAAGCTGTTCACATGGCAGTTCCCTCTCGCCCTACACATCCGACAAACAAAGAAGCAAGCAAAATATCCTGAATCCATCGACTCCGAATCACTGAAGATTACAATCACCACCAATGTACCAGTTGCCTACCTCTCCCTCCCTCATTGAACTAAAGCTTCTCACCCTTACATGCAAGAAGAGAGATGGTCCTAAAGAGCTCAAAACAGGGTATTTTATCCAATACCACCCATTAAGATGAGGAGTACAGCCTGCATCTTTGTCACTTGAAAGAGATACTACACGGCACGATAGACTCCTGCCCTCTGGACTTCATCTTCAACATCCACTTTAAACTCTATCACTGCTCCAGGTAGGATACTCTTTTTTCCCCTGAAGTTTTGTGCTAGAACACTCAAATGACTTTTGCAGCACATTCCTGAAGTATCGCATGCCTCTCGCTGCCTATCTCCTCTGCCCTCTGTGAATTTGACAGTGAAGGCCCCATACCCTTCCAACCCTGAACCAATCTCTCAATGCCATCTCACCTCTATTCGCCTCTCTCCTTCTTCTCTCCTTACTACTATCTATCCTTCTCTACTTCTGGTACACTTTCTCACCCTTGTTCTTTTCCTTTTCATCCTTCTCTTTCTGCTCACACCTACTCCTTTTCTGATCTTCGTTCTCAGGATGATAATCGTATATTACTAGTCATAATAACCAAGTCATGTTACTAACTCTTTCTCCTACCACAGGAAACCTTAGCAGTTACTTCTCTTGTGACTCAGCCACGAACACGGACTAGAAATCCAAGAGAGCCACGCCCAGGTAAGACTGCCATAAAACCCAAGTTTATCCACACGTTCCTCCTCTCTACTAGAACAGATGGATGCCCCCCCCAAATTACAAAAAAAAACCAACAATCACATCCCATCCATATCCAACCGGTCATAACAGACCACTCTTAAGGCTTCACCCTCTGAATCACAGCTGAGCCCCTTGGAAAACAGAGTGCTCCCAATGTCTCATACGGGTATAGTTATAATCCTAATCAACATCCAATTTGTTTGTATCGATACCACTGTTGATGTTGATGTTCTTGTTACATTGTTAGATACCAACTCGAAGTCATGTAAATTTTAACATGTCAATTTTAAGACTTAAGGTTTAAGTTAAGTTATATGATGACACCTCCTACAACCTCCAGCCACAAAACCCCTCTCTGACTCCACTCCCACTCTTATCTCCAGACAATCCAGAACCTCTTACACACGCATGTGTAATCCTGCACATCCAAAACCCTCTCTCACCAGACAAGCGTCCCAAAGCGGATCGGCCCTACCACACCTAATACTGCTTGTCTCACCACGGCAACATAATCCTAAAGCGCTGCCAAGGGAACCGGGTGGGCTGCCCCCTGCCTGATCTATGGCAGCCCTCAACGTGATTGCTCTACATAACCCTACAGACCTCCAAGGAACTTAGAACTCACCCTCTTGTTGAACGTCACCTACTACCCCCACCAACAGCGGACTGCTGGTCAGACCCCACATTCGGTATATCCTCACGATCATCCATTCTTAGCTTATTCTACACTTTAGTACTCCGTAGTTTACTATCCCTCCTTACCTCAGACCCACCCTTCCTCCCTTACCTATACACTAAGCCCCACTACTCCTCACCCCCCCTCCCCCAACGTCTCTGGCTTTTTTGCACAAACATAACTGACTCGGTCTCCTCAAACATACATTTAACATGACATCTCTAAAACTACACAACTCTAACCTCTCCCTTAAACTAGTCTCCTTAAACACCAAAGGCCTGAACACCCCAGAGAAACGTTCCCAACTACTAACTAATATGAAAAGCATGAAAGGGGATGTGATCTTCTTACAGGAGACTCACTTTTGTACAAAGAAAATTACAACTTTAACAAATAGATTCTACCCCCACGGCTAACACTCTACTTCCCCGATCTCAAAGTCCAAAGGAACCTCAATACTCCTTTTTAAAAATGTTCCGATCCATGTATCTGACTCCCTCATTGATGACCAGGGTAGATATGTCTTCCTGAAAGGCACCTCTAAAGACAAACCTATCACACTAGCAAACATATACAGTCCCAACAAAGTACAGGTCCCATTCTTTCGTGCCCTAATACGAACGCTGGCAGACTTTCACGAAGGGATATTGATCCTTGGTGGGGACTTTAATGTTCCACTAGACCCTCTATTAGATTCCTCAATGGGCTATTCCCACTTGCCCTACAAAGCTCTCAAACAAATCAGAAAATGCATCCAAGACCTACTGTTACACGACACTTGGCGTACTCTGCACCCGAGTGATAAAGATTTCACCTTTTTCTCCACCCCCCCACAACAAGTACTCACGTCTTGACTATTTTTTTCTTACGCAACAAGACATCCCTACTCTGAAAGCAGCCACCATAGAACTGATGACAATATCAGATCACCACCCTATGTCACTGACACTTACTTTCCCAGACAAACTACACTGCACATATATATGGAGACTGGAACTGACTATCTTAACGGACAATACAAAAGAACAAGAGATTTGCAAATGTTTAACCGATTACTTTGCCGACAACGACACCCCAGATACCTCTAGACTGACAAAATGGGAGGCACACAAATGTGTCATACGGGGTAGACTTATCTCCCTAACGGCCGCACTTAAAAAAGAAAAGAAAATCAAACTGGCAGCACTTTACACCAAACTTAAAAAAAACTAGAGACATTGCATAAGCACAATCTGGCTGCACAAACTCACCGAGAACTAATTGAAACGTGTTCTTGAATAAAAGAGGAACTAGATCAAAATTTAAGGAAAAAATTCACCTTGTCTCAGAAAATCTTTTAAGAGTTTGGAAACAAATGTGGCCATCTCTTAGCTCAGGCATTACGAAAAAAAAAAGCCAGCACGACGGTTCATCACTTGAACTCCCACACGGGTAAGACACTTACAAATAACGTAGAAATAGCAGAAGAATTTGAAAAATACTATGCCTCCCTGTACGATCTCAAAGCATCCAATCCCACTAAACAATCATCCTCCAAACGCACTAGTGAAATAAATTCATCCCTAGCCAAATATACTCCAGATAGGATTCCCAAAGACGTTGCTGCAAATCTGGAATCCCCGATTACTGTAGCAGAATGGAAACAAGCAATAAAACAATTGAAACCAGGCAAGAGCCCAGGCCCTGATGGCCTAAGTGCGGTATACTACAAAACATTCTCTGACACACTCCAAACGCCCTTTTTAAATGCCTTCAACTCCCTCTCTCCCTCAAACCCTCTGACAAGAGAGATGTTAGAAGCACACATTGTAGTCATTCCTAAAGACGGCAAAGACCTCACATGCACCAGTAACTACAGACAGATATCGCTATTAAATGCGGATATTAAGATATTTTCCAAGATGCTTGCAAACAGACTTTTACAGCTACTCCCCACTATCATCTCCCAAGATCAAGTAGGATTTATCCCTGGACGTGAAGCCAGGGATAATACCATTAAAGCAATTAACCTGCACCACCTGATGACACACACAAAACAGAAGGGCTTTTTCCTATCCCTAGATGCGGAGAAGGCATTTGACAGAGTGTCATGTGACTACATGAGTGTGGTCTTACATGCAATAGGCCTGGGTCCACACATATCTGACCTCATCCTCTTGCTCTACGCGAGCCCATCGGCTAAAGTCCGAGTAAACAACACTCTGTCGAATGCCTACTCTATCCGTAACGGAACGAGACAAGGATGCCCCCATCACCCATTCTCTTCGTGCTCACACTTGAACCATTCTTACGTAAACTAAGATCCAACTCCAATATACAGGGAATCCCAACACCCAAAAAGGAATATAAATATGCCGCCTTTGCAGACGACATATTGCTGTTTCTAAGGAACCCAGTAACCACTCTGCCTACGCTGTTATCAGAATTCAAACAATTCTAATCACTCTCCAATCTAAAAATAAACTTTTCAAAATCTTTCGCCCTGAACATATCCTTGCCCCCTTCTCTAGTGGCCCAATGCAAAGAGAATTTCCCTTTCCAGTGGAAATGTGAATCAATTACATACTTGGGTATACAGCTCCCAACCAAGCTCTCTGACTTATACACTCTGAACCATCTCCCCCTTCTAAATAGACTGACCTCTGATCTCAAATCCCGGAACAAACCACTATTCTCCTGGTTTGGCAGAGCGGCAGTACTAAAAATGAATGCTTTACCGCGAATGCTTTACATACTACAGACAGTTCCTATACAACCACCACCTGCCCTTTTTCAAATCATATCAATGTATTTGTTCCAGATTCCCCTGGGGGGATCGCAAATCTAGAATAAGGTTCTCACTACTTACCAGACCAAAACGACTGTGATGTATAGGCCTCCCTGACCTCCTAAATAATCACACAGCTGCCTACCTCACAAGAATAGTTGACTGGAATATACACTCACTTCAAAAAGACTGAGTTTCCCTGGAAGCTTCTTTCACCAATCTTCGACTGGACTCTCTCCCATGGGTCTCCCCATGACACATCCCTCAGGCGGTAAAAAGCCACCCCTTAATCGGACCTACCCTAGACTGTTTTCGCAAGACGTGCCATAAAATCTCCATATCATCCATTCCTGGACCGCTCACCCCAGTAAAACTAAACCCGGATTTCCCGTTAGGAATGCATAACCATTTCCTAACAGACAACTGGCCACACGAGCATATGAGGGCATACAATTCTTTCACCAGAACGAACTCCTGTCCATCTCCTGGCTATCCACACAATTGGAAAAACCACCTATTCCCCCTTGGACCCACTTATTGCTGGTCCACTTCCTAAAATCCCTTAATAAAGACCTGCAATGCTCAAGACAGCTCACGCCCTTTTAAAGACTAATGTATTCAGAAGACGCCACAATCCCACTTGATCTCTGTCACGCATGACCTAATTTTCGCTGACATACTAGCTAACGAGAGCCCTGCTTGTAAACACTGGGAGAGAGACCTAGGCATCTCCATCTCGAGCAAGAATTGGGAGCAGATTTTTCTAAACATTCACAAAGGGTCAACAAATGTCACCACTCAAGAAAACTGATTTAAAATCCAGTCCAGATGGTATCGTACTCCTTCCCTCCTACATAAATTCAACCCTGCTGCACCAGATGTTTGTTGGAGATGTCACCACGAGAAAGGCTCTCTACTCCACATCTGGTGGTCCTGTCCCTCCATACAAACTTTCTGGAAGGAAGTCTGCCGTATCACCTCCCAGGTTACTTCTTATGCCCTAGAATTCTCCCCAGCTCAATTCCTTCTCCACCAAAACGACTCACTCATACCACACAACTCATACCACAAATCACTAGCGATGCATATGATCGATGCAGCAAAACAATGTATTCCCCTATTTTGGAATTCAACCCGAACACCCAAGCTCACAGAATGGTTCCTCGGAATCCGCAAAGTGGCTGAAATGGAAAGACTTATCCACATCTCATGGGACACTCCCACGAAATTTAGTATAAAATGGGCCTGTTGGTTGCACTTCCAGACAACACCTGAATACATCAACATGATGGCCACACACACTCCAACAACAACCTGAATTGTGATGGATCTCAGCCACTGTACTCCGTAACCCACATTTACCTCTCTCCTTTCCTCTTTTGAACACTCCTTCCCCTCTCGAGCCACAAGCCCCTCCAAAAAAACATAATTAATCATGGGAAGCCAGGGACGTTCCCCCTCCCACCTTCCCCCCCTCATCCAATATCCCCTATCCTCCCGCCCTTCCCATCTCCCCCTATTATCACCCTACCCTATCCCTTCCAAATACCCCACCTACATGTTCCCTCACTAATACCATTTAGCTAACATACGCATAGCTAAACCACCCTTTCCATTTACAAGGTTATGGACCAATCAATAGCTCTCTTCACCTTATCCCTGATCACCATCCCAACCACAAGCAAGTATTCTACACAAATACTTCAAATCTGTCCGACCTCATCCTCCTGACACAGACACTAATAACCAAGCCTCTATAATAATGTCTTCAGTCCTTTCCTGTAACTTCTGCTTTCTGTCTCCCTCAACCGGCCAGCACAATCAGGAAAGGATAAGACTCCTAAAGCCTCTCTACACATGTTACAACTTAGTAGTATACAATGTTATATACTGTAGTAGTCTTTGACCTTGTAATCCCCGAATGTATATCTACCGGCTGTTCAAGATTCTTTCAATGAAAGAAATTATTTGAAAAAAAAAATGTATTCGAGGTTGCTTGAGGACTGGTACCTTCTTACATATATGATGGGATTGTCCCAAAATTAAGGGGTTTTGGACTGATAAATACCAATTAATCTTATTTGGAAAAAAACTTTGCAAAAATCCACAGGAAGACTTACTAAATCTTAACTTAAAAACTTTACAAATAATCAATTCTGCCTTTTAAAATTTTTTATTCACTGCTGCCAAACAAAATTTAGCAAAAGCTTGGTGGTCCACTATGCCAAATTCCTCATTAGTTAAAAATAAAATTATGTGGTATATGTCTAATGAAAAACTTGCTGAAATTCTTTGTGATACTTTCCACAAATTCCAGAAAATAGGATCCCCCTAGATTACATCTTTCTTTCCTCTGAACTTTGATAGATCCCTATTACATTTGTGATATACTCAACAATATTCTATCCTTATACATATACTAATCAGACCTTCTCATTCTGGTATATCCCTCTTATTCCCCCCTCCTTTAATTAATATAAATGTTAATTTATTTCTTGGTACTTTACAATTTTATCCTTCGTATAACTAGTATACGTGCTGTATTTTTCTTCTTCTATTTTTAAAATACATAAATATAATTATTAAAACAAAAAGGAATGTCAGTTCTATAGTGTTACGGGCACATGCATTGGCTTAAAGAGAAACACTGGCAGGATTCTGTACATGTTTTCAGGAACACAGAGGTAGTGAGTGAAGATGCATTAAAAATATTGTTAGTAAGTGTGTGTGACCAATCAGGGATAGTAGGGTGCTAGCAGGCTTTCCCATAGTTATTACCCAACCAAAACTCACTTGAGAGGGTAGTGAAATAAGCTCAACAGTCATCCTTTGAGTCAATTAATTGTCCATACTAAATATAGCATGGGATTTTAGGCATCCTGGTGTATTTACTTAAGAGGGTTTGTTCCAGGAAAAGGTGATAAAATGGAAAATTATTATCAAATATTTACCGTAATTTTCCTTTTCTGGCCTATCCTCACGTCAGCACACAATGGGTTAATGCCTCCTCTGGAGCTCACAGGACCACCCGTTCTTAGCTAAATAAAAGGCAGTCCCTCCCCCACTGAAGTGTTTGATAACCTAACCTGCAACAGGCCACTAGGGAGGGAGTCCCATGCTGATGTGAGGATAGGCCAGGAAAGGAAAATTATGGTAAGTATTTGATAACAATTTTCAGTTTTCCCAGCACCACCTAATGTCAGCACACAATGGGATATAACTAGCTGAATAAACGGGTGGGAATAAACACACATAAAAAGAAACATTGACTATCAAAGAAAAATTGCCAAAGACAAAAATAAAATGAAGGGCAAGCCACCTCTCAAATATCCTTCACTGAAATCCTGGCATAACTACCCCAAAGGCTGCTACCCCTCAGGTCGAAGGAGCTTGCCCCTCTTTCCGGAGAAGGCAGGCCTACTTCCTGCATGTCAATCTAATCACCCTGGTAAACCAATAGAAGGTGACCCAAAAACCTGATGGCAAAATGAAGATTGTGTACTTTCCTCACGTCTTTGACCTTTGCGTGTACATGGTTAGCAACTTGTATAAGGACCTGAAGTCTTCCTGCTGTGCACACAGTGACTTCATGTGAATGCTTGGAGGGACTGCCCCAGGTTTTCCTGGAAACTGGATACCATTTGGAGATGGATGTAGTGTCACTATTTTCTGGTAAAAAGACACACAAGGGATCTTTGCAAGCAAGTGCTGTAATCTCCAACATCCTTTTGTCTGAAGCAACTGCTGTCAGAGGAACTTGTTTTACCACTAGGAACCACAATAAAAATGAAGCTATTGGAGCAAAGGGTGCCTGTACTAGTGCTTTCAGAGCCAAGCCTAAGTCCCATGAAGGGAACAAGGATTTCCTTGGTGGTTGTATATGGATTACAGCCTGCATGAATCATCTGTTCAATGGCTCTTCCACCCATCTGCAGCCTGTACTTTAATGAAGTTGTATGCCAGACCAACCTCTAGCTCTAATTATAAAAATGTCCAGGATATTGGCTAGAGCTGGGAACACAGGAGAAAAACTTTTTTGAGCAAACAGAACAAACGTCTTTTATATGCTCTCATATGTAGCGTTCATGGTCTTGTGGTCTTCACCAAGGTCTGAATCACCTCGGATGAGAATCCCTGCACCTCTGGTCCAGTCGATTCAATAGCCAGGTTATTAAAAGTATCTCACTGGATTGGGGTGCTGTCATTGACATTGGCATGAAAGATCTTGTTTGACCAAAAACAGGATTGGTGGTGCTGATGACATCTGGGAAAGCAATGAAAACCAAGGCCACTTTGAAAGGTTGTAAGCACCTGTATGGTATAAACATGTTCTGTCCAAATTTTCTGAAGAATCAGAAAAGGACTACTGCTGAAATGCCCCATATAGCCAATGCTAGTTGAGGTACTTATTGTTGGAATATAATTTGCCTAACTGACCTGTTAGTGGACACTGCTTTCCCAGTAAGTAGACTGCCTTTAACTGCCTGTAAGCAGCTTTACGTCCAGCAAAAAGTTTATGTTGCGAAACGTAACAGGAAAAGACAGACACTTGTGCCCTATGGTGGGCAATGTAGGGTACTGCTGTCTTGTTGTTAATCAACTCAGGCCCCTTGGAGGAAGATCCTGAAAGGCTTGCAATGCTAGAAAAACTACCTTACATTTAGGACAGTCAGAGCATCTGCATTCCACTAGGAATGGCCTTGCACTTGTCTCCTCAGACTGAAGGCAGACTGGCATCCGACATCAGAATTATTCCATAACCTGGGCTGAGAAGTACGCCACAAAAGATGTACACTGATGTCCAAAACTCCAGTTCTTGCTAATTTGTGCAGAGCAAAGACTTTCTGATCCATAGGCAGCCCATCCTATTGACTGAGGAAGGCAAATTGAAAAGCCCCCATGTGCCACCTGGCCTAAGGCAGCACTGGAATGGCCACTGTAAAATGTCCAAATGAGGACAATGCAATCCCTCTCTGACATAAATGCTGTCTCCATGACTCTTCGTATGCAGATTTTCATTTTGAAAATTTTGCAGTTTTGGAAAACCACTTGACTTATTCGGGCATGAAAAACTACTCCAAGATCCTTCATAGATTAAAAAGGTGTTAACTGCTTTTCTTGTTTGTTCACTAGTCAATAGGGATGGGCTGAATGGACCCCTGTTCAGTTCGCACCAGACTTTTCGAACACTGCGAAAGTTCGGACCCGAATAATGAACCCCATTAAGGGCAATGGGGCCCGAACGTCAAAAATCAAAAGTGCCCATTTTGAAGGCTTATATCCAATTAATTGGGCATATAATGGTTATAGGGGTCTGGGTCCTGCCCTTGGGGACATGTATCAACAAAAAAAAAGTTTGTGAAAAACTTAATTTTTAAATGAGTAGTGATTTTTTGATTTTTAAAGTGAAAGCATAAACATGAAAAATACCTTCCAATATAGTGCATGGGAGGTCCCCTTAGTCTACCTGTTAAGTGGCAGATCTGTACCATGTCTAGAATCTGCTGCAGCAATAATTACATTTATAAAGCCAAAAAAATTACATTTTCCGTGCAAGCTGCCTTAATTTGCTCAGCAACAGCTGGAGAGCCAATGTGTATGATGAGGCCACAATGTAGTGCACTGGGAACAAGATTAGAGATTTTTTGGATACATTCTGGTGTCACTTTGACTTTGGATAGAAGTAACGGGTACGTAAAAATTGGTCTTTGGGTGTCGGTGGCGCCTTCCCACCGTAACCCTATAGAGGTAATATTGATGAAAGCAAGAATTGGTCTTGCTGTAAAAAAAAATGCAATGATATGCACCTGTCAAACAGGTGCAGAAAAATTACTCTTTGGGTGTCGGGGGCGCCTTCCCACTGTAACCCTATAGAGGTGCTCTTGATGAAGGCAAACAAATTTGCAATGATATGCACCTGTCAAACAGGCACTGAAAAAGTAGTTTTTCGGTGTTAATTGTGCCCATGAAACCTATACCAAAAACATTCTTCCAGATTGAACACCCTCAAAGCTAGGCAGCCTCGAAGTCATGCAGAGATTCTGCATCCCAAAAAGAATTAATCAGTGACATCGGCATTCATAGCTGGTAATCCAGGGCTGATTAATTTTTATAAAAGTCAAACGGTCCATGGAGTCTGTGGACAGACACGTTCTATGATCAGTAAAAAAACCTCCTGCGCTGAATGCCCGTTCTGAAAGCACTCTGGATGCAGGGCTGCCCAACAACTCAATAGCATACTGGGAAAGTTCTGGCCAGTGGTCTATTCTCATGACTTAGTAAGTCAGTGGATCATCAGCTGGAAAGCTCTTCATTTCTGTTTTGGCTACGAGGTATTAGTCCACCATGTGATGCAGATGCTGCCGATGGGATGTAGAAGCTGACAGCCCTGGGCGGCGAGCACTAAAATTTTTTTGAAATGCCTCACTTAGGCGGACGCCTTCTCCAACGCTCCTCTCTTGACCAACAGAAGACACAAAACTATGTTTTCCGCGAACTGTAACCTACTGGAGTCAGGAAAAACGCTCAATAAAATCCTCTTTAACGTGTCCTCAAGAGATTTTATCTTCTGCACTCTCTGTGGGGACAGGATGAGTTCTGAGACCTTCCCCTTATAATGGTGGTCAAGGAGGGTTGACAACCAGTAATCATCCTTCTCCTTTATGCCACGTATTCTTGGGTCCTTTTGCAGGCTTTGAAGCATGAGGTTGCCTATGCATCTCAAATTTGCAGGGTTTGAGAAGCAGACACCTCGGGGTCACTCAGAAGTCACTCAGGATGACAGCATCTGGAACTTCCTCCTCCCAGCCACATGCTACTCCCAAGGGTCCTGGGGTTAGAAAGCAATCGCTTACAGATTGATGCATGTCTTCCTCTTCTTTGAAGCCTATGAAAGTGCCAGAATCCTCATCCTCCTCCCCTCTCTCCTTCTGTGTGTTCTGTGACATAGGAATGATGGTGTCTGGATAAAGTGGACCTTGAAAAGAAAGGAAGTCCTCCTCTTCCTCCTGCTGCTCTGCCTCCAGTTCCCTGTCCACAATGCCACGCAGAGTCTGCTCCAGCAGGAACACAATAGGGATTGTGTCACTGATGCATACACTGTCACCATCCTTGTGGCCTCCTCAAATGGTGATTATACAGTGCATGCATCCTTAATGATCAGCCATTGGCGTGGAGAAAATAGCCGAGGTGGCCTGAGCCTGTCGCCGTGCCGTATTCACACAGGTACTTGTTGACTGCCCTCTGTTGCATGTATAGCTGCTGCAGTATTGCCAAAGTCGAGTTCCACCTGCTGGGCATGTCACAAATCAGGCGGTTTACAGGCAGGTGGAATTCCCGCTGAATTTCAGTCAACCGAGCACTGGCTGTGTATGACTGCCTGAAATGGCTACAGACTCTTCTGGCCAGCTTTAACACATCTTGCAACCCCGGGTACATATTTAGGAATTGCTGCACCACCAAATTGAGGACATGTGCCAGGCATGGCACATGTGTCAACTTTCCCTGTCTAAGGGCAGACAGGAGATTTGACCCATTATCGCACACCACCATTCCTGGCTCCAGCTGGCGTGGTGTAAACCACCACTGGGCCTGTCCCTGCAAAGCTGCAAGAATCTCTGCTCCAGTGTGGTTCCTGTCCCCTAAACACACCAGCTGAAGCACGGCAGTCTGACTCATGGAATAGCCCTTTGAACACTTTGGGGATACCTGACAATTCTGCAGATGAGGGCATGGAGGTGGCAGAGGAGGAGGAGGGAGTAGAGCTCACAGGTCTGGAATGATCACCACCAGCTGTATGGAGATGTGGGGGCACAACAAGCTGCAGCCCCAAGCCCTCTCCTACATCCTTTCGAGTTGCAAGCAGCATTACCCAGTGTGCTGTGAACAAAATATATCATCCCTGCCCATGCTTGCTGGACCATGTGTCAGCAGTAAGGTGGATTTTACGGCGGACTGCCTTGCCCAACGATGCCAGAACATTCCTTTCCACGTGATGGTGGAGAGATGGAATAGCCGTACGTGAAAAGTAGTAGCGACTGGGAACCTGCCATTGTGGTATAGCACATTGTGCAAACTCACGGAAGGGGGCAGAATCCACCAGGCTGAAAGGCAGAAGTTGGCGAGCCAACAGCTTTGACAGCTTGGACTGTATATTTTTTTCCGCTGCAGCATATGGGGCAGAGAAATTTGCCAGCTACAGTCTACAGCTGGGGATGTGCTGCTGGCAAATGTGCTGCTAGGACCTGGGACACCCAGTGCTATACCATCATCCCTGTCAGTGGAGGCTGCTGAGAGATAATGACTTGGTATAGCAGGGGCAGACTGAAGTGGGTGAGGAGGAGGAGGAGGAGGGACAGATTTGTATCCCTTTTGTGTGGCTTTAAGGTGCTCTTGCCAACAGGCTGAGTGGTTGGATGTCAAATGCCTTGTTAAGCATGTGGTACCCAAATGGCTGGTGTTTTTGCCACATTTGATGTGCCTGAGACACAATTTGCAGATAGCAACAGTGCGATCTGCTGCAGATGTGCTGAAAAAGACCCAGACAGCTGAGCTTTGGGGAGTGGGCCGGGAGATAACAGCTGCAGAATGTGATGAAATAGGGTGGCTGCTCTCTACTCTTTCTTGATGTCGGCCTCCTTGGAGTTGTGCTGCCTCACCTTCAGTTTCCTCCTCTGCTCTATCTGGCACCCAAATCTCATCAGTGACCTCATCATCATCATCTCCATCTCCTCAATCATCATCATTACCACTGGAGACAACTTGGCAATACGCTGTGGCTGGGGGAACATGCATGCCAATTTGTCTACCAGTGTTCTCCCCTCTCTCTAGGCTCATGTTCCTGTCATTCTTAACCTCAGAACTAGGGATAAGCCGAACACCCCCCTGTTCGGTTCGCACCAGAACATGCGAACAGGCACAAAATTTGTTCGAGCACGCGAACACCGTTAAAGTCTATGGGACACGAACATGAATAATCAAAAGTGCTAATTTTAAAGGCTTATATGCAAGTTATTGTCATAAAAAGTGTTTGGGACCTGGGTCCTGCCCCAGGGGACATGGATCAATGCAAAAAAAGTTTTAAAAACGGCCGTTTTTTTTGGGAGCAGTGATTTTAATAATGCTTAAAGTGAAACAATAAAAGTGTAATATCCCTTTAAAATTCGTACCTGGGAGGTGTCTATAGTATGCCTGTAAAGGGGCGCATGTTTCCTGTGTTTAGAACAGTCTGACAGCAAAATGACATTTCAAATGAAAAAAGTAATTTAAAACTACTCGTGGCTATTAATGCATTGCCGGTCCGACAATACACATAGAAGTTCATTGATAAAAACGGCATGGGAATTCCCCACAGGGGAACCCCAAACCAAAATTTAAAAAAAAAATGATGTGGGGGTCCCCCTAAATTCCATACCAGGCCCTTCAGGTCTGGTATGGATATTAAGGGGAACCCCGGCCAAAATTAAAAAAAAAAAAATGACGTGGGGGGGTCCCCCTAAATTCCATACCAGACCCTTAAGGTCTGGTATGGATTTTAAGGGGAACCCTGCACCAAAATAAAAAAAAAGGCGTGGGGTCCCCCCAAAGATCCATACCAGACCCTTATCCGAGCACGCAACCTGGCAGGCCGCAGGAAAAGAGGGGGGGATGAGTGAGCGCCCCCCCTCCTGAACTGTACCAGGCCACATGCCCTCAACATTGGGAGGGTGCTTTGAGGTAGCCCCCCAAAACACCTTGTCCACATGTTGATGAGGACAAGGGCCTCATCCCCACAACCCTGGCCTGTGGTTGTGGGGGTCTGCGGGTTGGGGGCTTATCGGAATCTGGAAGCCCCCTTCAACAAGGGGACCCCTAGATCCCGGCCCTCCCCCCTGTGTGAAATGGTAAGGGGGTACTCCTACCACTTCACTAAAAAACTGTCAAAAATGTTAAAAATGACAAGAGACAGTTTTTGACAATTCCTTTATTTAAATGCTTCTTCTTTCTTCTTTCTTCTATCTTCTATCTTCCTTCGGTTTCTTCCTCCATCTTCTTCTTTTTCTGGTTCTTCTGGTTCTTCTGGCTCTTCCTCCGGTGCTCTCGTCCAGCATCTCCTCCGTGGTGTGGCCTGGTATGGTTCAGGAGGGGGGGGCGCTCTCTCGTCCCCCCTCTTTTCCTGTGGCCTGCCGGGTTGCGTGCTCGGATAAGAGTCTGGTATGGATTTTTGGGGGGGACCCCACGCCGTTTTTTTTTTTTAATTTTGGCACGGGGTTCCCCTTAAAATCCATACCAGACCTGAAGGGTCTGGTATGGAATTTAGGGGGACCCCCACATCATTTTTTTTTTTAAATTTTGGTTGGTGTTCCCCTTAATATCCATACCAGACCTGAAGGGCCTGGTATGGAATTTAGGGGGACCCCCCACGTCATTTTTTTTTTAAATTTTGGTTTGGGGTTCCCATGTGGGGAATTCCCATGCCGTTTTTATCAGTGAACTTCTATGTGTATTGTCGGACCGGCAATGCATTAATAGCGGCGAGTAGTTTTAAATGACTTTTTTTCCTTTGAAATGTCATTTTGCTGTCAGACTGTTCTAAACACAGGAAACATGCGCCCCTTTACAGGCATACTATAGATGTATATCTAAAGGGATATTACACTTTTATTGTTTCACTTTAAGCATTATTAAAATCACTGCTCCCGAAAAAACGGACGTTTTTAAAACTTTTTTTGCATTGATCCATGTCCCCTGGGGCAGGACCCAGGTCCCCAAACACTTTTTATGACAATACCATTAATATAAGCCTTTAAAATGACCAATTTTGATTTCTACCATAGACTTTTAAAGGGTATTCCGCGGCATTCGAATTTGCGAACTTGCGAACAACAGATGTTCGAGTTGAACATGATTTTGACTCAAACTCAAAGCTCATCCCTACTCAGAACCAACATCAGAATCCAGTAATGGCTAGGCATCATCAAGGAGCAAGTGGCTGATGCTGTGGTCAAATAACTTGCTGACTCCCAAATGAATGATGTTGGGTCTATGGCAGGAATAGATGTGGACAAGAAGGCAGGTTTATCCACTCTGGCAACTGCAGGGGACTGCACACATGTCTCTGCTTGCATGACAGAGGACGAGGAAGGTTTAGTAAGCCAGTCCACCACCTCCTCTGCATGCTGTGGCTTTATAGCAAGGGCAAACTCACTAAACAGAGAAAATTATGCCCTGCCTGAGGACTGACCACCACGTCCACCTTTGCCTGTAGACACATTTGTTGCTGGCCCCCTTACAGTGCCAATGGAATGTCTGCCTCTCCTTGTTGTCCTCCCAGACATTATTGGGAGGGAGCAGTGCTTATAAGCAAATGTAAAAAAGAAGTTGAAATCTGTACGTAGATGCACTTTAATTAATGTAAAGTGGTGTTTGGTGCACTTTATTTTGAGTACTCACACTACACAGACACACTCCACTTATACAATATAATATACTGCAATATAATACGCCAAACATACAGTGACGCACAGAACTATATGGCATTAAACTTGCAGTAATGTACACAGAAGTAAATGGTGTTAAACTTGCAGTAATGCACACAGAAGTAAATGGCATTAAACTTGCAGTAATGCACAAAACTATATGGCGTTAAACTGGCAGTAATGCACACAGAACTATATGGCATTAAATTGACAGTAATGCACACAGAACTACATGGCATTAAACTGGCAGTAACGCACACAGAAGTAAATGGCATTAAACTGGCAGTAACGCAATCAAATAGATGGTGATCAACCGTCTCTACACTGACGCTATCTGAACTGTCCCTACTCTAGCTATACACTAATGTCAAGATTACTAACACGGTTTCACTACACTACACTGAAACTATATGAGCTGTCCCTACTCTAGCTGCACACTATGCAAAGCTAAATGATGGTCCTCCTCACTACACTCACACTATCCCTAGACTGACACTAAACTAATATTGTACACTGTCAATTGAAGCAAAATAGCACAGTATAGCACACTAACTAATAGCACTGAACAGAGCCCTGTTCTATCTCTCTCCACGCCAAAATCACACTGAAAATGGCTGCCATTGAAAGAATACTTTTATACTGTGGGGCGGGAATGAGCCATGATTGGATAAAGTCATGACGACAGTGTCCAATCATGACTTTGACAGTGCTCTGTGCCCTGATTGGCTGAAGCTTTCACTGCTTCAGCCAATCAGGGCTTGCAATGCACTGTTCAGCACCACAATGCATTGTGATCGGTTCAGGGGGCTGATCAAATGGTCAAACGTCCAAAAAACGAAAGTTCGGCCCGAACTTATGCTTGGGCCAAACCATTTGCCCATCCCTACTAGTCAACTGAACTCGGAAAAGGATTTCTAGGACAGGGTTGCGATGCTTTGCCAGCTCCTGGCTTACACCTGCGGCAATCAAAACATTGTCCAAGTAGTGGCAGAGCTTTATCCCCAAAGACAAATTACTGCCACTACTGCCAACAAAATTTTTCAAAAAGTTTCTTGGTGCCGTGCCAATTCTAAAAATGGCAAACACCTGAACTGGAAGTGACAGCCAGTCACTGCAAATCTCAGATGTCTCTGGTGTTACATAACGATTGGTATATGGAAGTATACATCAGGCAGGTCGATTGACTCTAACCAATCCTCATGCTGAACTATCGTCAAGACTGTTTGCACAGACTCTATCTTTTTACTTCAATCATTTTTATTGATTTTTTGATAGTTACAATAGTGTTGATATAAACAAGCAAACAATTTAACAATTAAACACTCAAACTGTTGCCCAATATGATGGGATGATGTGAAGAGAGTAGATATACATATCATTGCAAGATGGTATGAAAGAGAATTGGCTATGCATGGTGAGACTATAATTCATTCAAATACAACTGATTCAATTCACTTGTTGGAGCTTTGATACCTGTCTACAGAGGTCTAGCTCTCCTCAGACACCCCTCTGGGTACTCACTGTGTCTGAGGGAGCCGACCCCCCATTGATATCTATTGGAGATTCATACATTCTTAGAGTAGAAGGCTTTACCCATAGTTTGCAATCCAAGACTTCCAGGGCAACCATTGAAGGAGGGAATTTTTCAATCGTCCTGAGCAGGATGCCATCATCATTTCATAGGAACAATGTAGATTTGTTAAGTCTATTACTTCTGTTAGGGATGGGGTAAAGGTTTTTTCTAATTTCTTGTAAGTGTTAGCCTTGCCACTAGGTGTATGTGTGCAGTTGTGTGTTGGAGTTTAGATGGGAGGTCTTCTATGCCTAATGATAGAATAGCTAGTGCTGGGTTTGGAGGGGTCATTTGTTGGGTGGTGTTTGGTAATATGGTAAAAATATCCTTCCAGTATGCTGAGAGTTTAGGACAGCACCATAGGATGTGCAGTATGTCTCCAGTTAGACCGCAATGTCTCCAACATCTATTAGATAGTTGGGGGGAGTACCTGCACAATTTGTCTGGTGTCAGATACCATCTCAGTGTTATTTTAACAGTTAGCTCCCACAATGTAGAACAATAGGAAGCTTCTTGTGTCATTTTACACGCTTTTGTCCACTGGTATGTTGTGAAGGACTGCCCCAGGTCGCTTTCCCATTATGTAAAGGTGCAGATTTGACAAAGGTACCTTTCTGTTGGAAAATGTTGTAGAATATAATAATTCCTTTCATTATTGGTGTGGGGGATGTCAGGAAATCCCAAGCTGAGGCTTGGATGATAAGGTGGTTGTAGGGGATCTTTAGTAAGCAATGTCTGATTTGCAGATATTGGTAGAAGTCTTTTTGAGGGAGATTAAACTCTTTTTGGAGCGATGAGAAGGGCTTAAGAGAGTTGCTTGTGTATAGGTGGTGGAGACCAGGATGTAAGGGATAATTGGG
Organism: Aquarana catesbeiana; assembly: GCF_042186555.1. Classification (NCBI taxonomy): domain Eukaryota; kingdom Metazoa; phylum Chordata; class Amphibia; order Anura; family Ranidae; genus Aquarana; species Aquarana catesbeiana. The sequence continues at coordinate 175,520,737 of NC_133330.1, forward strand.
CTATAAGAGGGTTTGCTGCTGTTAGAGGGATTTCTAGAGTGGTGTTCGCTGTGTGGTTTTTAGCTTGATTTAATAGTCGTAACCAAGTTTTGATCATCACTGTCATAGTTGGAGGCAGGAAGGTTGGGGTATGTACTCCTAATCAGGTGCTGAATAGCCATGCTGTTAGTGGGCCTTGTGTTCTGTATGAGGATTCGATGGATCCCCAAATTGTCATCGGTGAAGGGAAAAACCATTCTTTCAGCTGAGTCAGTATAGATGCTGAAAAGTAGTCGTGGAATTCAATATGTCCTACTCCTCCACTAAGTCTGTTTTTTATTCATTTGGAATGGGAATATCTAGATTTCTTCCCTTTCCAAACATATCTTGATAGTAGGGTTTGTAGGGATTTAAAGTAGCTGGCTGGGATCGGTATTGGTAGTGTTCTAAAGATATAGGGGACTTGAGGAAGTTGTATCATTTTGAATGCAGCTAGTCTGCCCATCCATGAGAATTCATACTTATCCAAATTTTGTAGATCTTGTTGTCATTTGGTGCGAAGGGGGAGGTAATTGTGTTGGAACAGCTTTTTTTACGGATCTTGTGAGTTGTATTCCTAGGTATGTGTTGGATAGCAACATGGTCTAATGTCATATTTCTGGAGTTTCTCTGTCAATGTTACTACGTTTATGGGTAACAGTGTTTTGGTATTATCCAGAGTTTGAATTGGATCTGTCATAAATCTGTTACATATCTGTTTCCTATTCCCAAAGATCACCCAGGCTGATCCTTGCAATTCCATGGTTTTAAAGGGGTTTCTTCCTGGTTGATACCATGTCTGGAATGTAGCAAGTTGCACATCAAAGCTTGGTAGCATATCAGAATCGGCATCTGTTCACTTGGCTCTGGAACGTCTATTGCTGAACAATATATTGCAAGTTATCTTAAAAGAGAGCCATGGCTGCCAGGATGATTGATGACGGTGGGTGAACAAGATCAAAGGATCAACCGGCACCCAGAGATGACACATGGACAATGCTGCCCCTAGTGGCCAATACAGCAGAACGGACAGTCTGTTGAGGAGTACTGCCCCATAGATACTGATTTGTCGAAAGTCTAGATGGGATGGCACTGGGGTTGGGTTTGGATGGTGTATGTTTGAAGTATAAAGAGGGCACACAGGAAGGAGTTTGTTTTTTATTTCGCTGTTGGTTCAAGCTGGGTGGCTGCCTGAGATACATGGCTATCTCTCTCTGTCTCTGAGCCACATGGCTCTATTCACCATTTTGAGTCCAGCCGAGGAGACCATGCGATAAGTATCTTTGATGTGTTTAGTTGGGGTATGTTTGTAATATCTGTTAGTACTTTCATGTTAGCATTTCCTATCTTCTTGGAAAATAAACAAGACTTTGTTTTATTAAGCCGTGTGCATGATTTCATAGCTAACCTTATATCATTGTGATATCAACAGTAACATGTGATCAGAGTTTTAATAGACTAGCTAACTAGGGGAATAGACAAGTTAATACATAGGTGCAATAGATATAAGGTTCCCTAACCACCTTCTAATAATATTTATTGTACCAATTACTTCAGTATGATATACTAGTATCCGCCCATGTGTAAGGGAGTGTTTGTTGCAGGAGGTTTCTCATTACAGCATCAATTTCCAGGTCAAGGATTTATGATTCGGTATCGTTTGCCTTGTAATAGGAGACCTTACCGAACCAAGTCACTGCTTTTTGGACTTCTATGAGGGATGATGAGGGGTTAGTTAATATTACGTCATCTGCAAATAGGCTTATTTTGTGTTCTCAGAATCCTGTGTCAATGCCTGTTATTTTAGTGTTAGACCTGGGGTTCCTTTATCAAGTTGAAGATTAAGGGGGATAACGGACAACCCTGCCTTGTGCCGTTCTTAATTTGAAATGGTGTGGATAGTAAGTTGGAAGTGTAAACTCTTGCTGATGGAGTGGAGTAGAGGGCTAATATGGCATGGAGGATAAAGCCTTCGAACCCAAATTTCTTCAGTACTAGGGTGAGGTAGTTCCAATTGACTCTGTCAAACACCTTCTCTGCATCTAAAGATAGCAGCAGAGAAGGCGTGCCAGTTGTGTTTGCATGATAGATAATGTTAATTAGTCTTCTGGTTGCATCTGATGTTTGGCGGCCTTTAGTGAAGCCTGTTTGGTCCATGTAGATTAGTGAGGGAAGGATATCAATTAGCCTATTTTCTAGTGTTTTAGCGTAGATCTTGAGGTCGAGGTTTAATAATGAGATGGGATGGAAGTTTTGGGGGGTTGTGGGTTCTTTGCCCGTTTTGGTAAGGTTATCACTAGTGCTGAAAGCATCTCGCTCGGAAAGGAGGAAGAGGATGCAGCGTGATTAAATAGCTTGCATAGGTGTGGGGTTAATATTGGGTGAAGTGTTTTAAAGTATTCCCCGGTGAATAAATTATTAGAGTGGTGCTGCGCTAATCCTAGCAAAAAACACAAAAAAGAAATAAATCTCCCAGTGGGCTAAATAACACTAAAATATAGAAAATACAAAATAAGCAGTTATGAACAATATGTGATCACTCCTACGTGAAAACAAATCACTAAAAGTACAAAGAAAGTGCAAAGTGCAATCGTGATATATAATGTTAACTTTCAGTGGCTATTCATAACCAGAATATAACTGTAAAATTGGCAACAGCAAATTGTAAGAGTAAATCCTCCTATATAAAGTGCAAATAATTCAATACACCAGTAAAATCCACTGTGTAGTATACATGCAACAAACCTAAAGTGACTTGTGCAATAAAAGTCCACATGACTACTAAGGCATAAACTTAAATTCAATCAAAGTGCTTAAGCATAAAAAAGTCCTCCTACTCAAAATAAAACTGGCTTCATAGCATGCACAAATTGTGGTGGAGTGCTCAAATAAATCAAAGTAGTGCTCCTCTTCGTGTTCACACGCAGATTAGTAAGCAGTGGCCCCTTACCTTAAGGTAATGGGGTAATGGCATATGACGAGTAATGGGGATACCATCCTTTAAGTTTTCTCCTCTATCATCACGATCCTAATCCTGGAGCATAGTTCCCTCAGATGGTAAAGGGGCACGTATATAGAAAAAAACGGAAGGTCCCAGATAGTGTAATATTGTCAGGCTAAAACTGGCTTTTATTAATATAAGACATAGGTACTCACAATACAGCAGTAAAACGAATGGCTAGTATCAGACAAGCGGCGAGCTCGTAAGCCTCAATCAGCATAGGTGCCTGTCCCATCCCAGGCACCTATGCTGATTGAGGATTTAATCCTACAATTTGCTGTTGCACTTTCTGCCAATTTTACAGTTATATTCTGGTTATGAATATCCACTGAAAGTTAACATTATATATCACGATTGCACTTTGCACTTTCTTTGTACTTTTAGTGATTTGTTTTCACGTAGGAGTGATCACATATTATTCATAACTGCTTATTTTGTATTTTCTATATTTTAGTGTTATTTAGCCCACTAGGAGATTTATTTCTTTTTTGTGTTTTTTGCTAGGATTAGCGCAGCACCACTCTAATAATTTATTCATCTGGTAGCAGGGTCTGGTTGTACCCCATTCGGTGCAGGCAGCTTTTCCTAATAGCTCTGCCGTAACACACATGATAGCGCAGGAATAATTATACACCTATTCTCTGGTGAACCCTTCAGGGCCTGGAGATTTAGAGTTTGGTAATTTTTCAATTGTTTTTTGGACTTCGTCCTCAGTGAAAGGAGTATTTAGATATGCGATTTGTTTGGGCGATAGTGAGGGAGGATTAATGTGGTTGAGGAAGGTTTGAATCTTTTCTTGATTAGGTTGATGTGTATGTTGGTCTGTGTTGAGGTTGTATAGATTGCTGTAATAAGTGCTAAATGCATTAGCAATTGCTTGAGGATTCAGAAATTTGTTGTGGGAATGTGGGTGGTAAAGATATGCAATTTTGGATTTTGTTCGCTGCCCTTTGATATTTGGGTTTACAGAGAAAGAGAAGGTTGGTATTTTTTTTGAAGATCTGCGGCCGCAATAGCATCCGTTAGCTCTTTCAAACTTTGTGCTTTCTTTTTCTTAAGTTTTGAACCTAGCTGGATAAAGAAACCTCTAATGTTGGGAAGGCTGCAAAGGTTGATTGAAGATTGAGGCCTATGTGATCTGAACGATCGTGTGTACTCACTCTGCCTAAGGCCTGTACTGAGGGATCCATTCCCATCCTCGCCTTGGCAGGCTGTTAGGGGTCAGGCTGTGTGGAGAAGCTCCCCGGGTGAATGGTGTCTGTAAATCAGCATCCCGGTCTCCTGAGTGATCGTCGGGAAGATCTGTGTAGGGAGATGACGGAATCTGCCTGTTCGCGCCGTCGGTGCCTTCTTGCCCCTTCTCCCTGTCAGTTGCTGGCATTGTGAAGAAATCCGTTAGCCTTTTAGGGCATTGGTCTTTTTTTTGTTTGTGGGATGTCATCGGAGCAGTCTCCGGTGGGTAGTTGGAGCTCTGTGTGGCCACTGTGGAGATGGTCGCTTTATCCCCGGCCGGCTTGCAGAGCTATCAGCTTAAGCGGCCAACTCGATCGCGCGCAAGCCATGTCCCCCAGACTCTATCTTGAACTTTTGTTGTGTATGTACCCATTCGATTTCTTCAAACCCAGACAGTAGGGAAAGCTCCTGATGCCTTGGGTACTAGAAAGAATGGGGAGAAACCCCCAGATTTGTCATTTTGGTGGCAGTAGCACTATGGACTTGTTGCAGTATAATTCTTATTCATAATCTTGCAGTAATTCTTTCTTTTTGAGATCTGTTGTTCATGAATGAAGTGATTTGATGATTTTACTCCCAGCTAACTGTCTTTGATGTTTGTCGCCCAAACCCCACTCCCACTGAAAGACACTGGTAGGGCCTACCTTCAAAAACTTTCCAATTGTCTAGCAGCCTGCTCTGAATTTGATTCCATGTAAACAGGAAGTTTGAGCCCCCTTCACTGTGACCTGGTAAATTTCAGCCTGGCCTATAAGATTTGGACTCCTCTACCCTTATGAAGAACGACCGACTTGAGCAAAAAGACTGCTGCTTCCTCTTATTAGACTGCGGCCACATTCTGGACATTTCTTCTGTCACTCGCTTCGTCCAGCGTTTTGCCAAACAACAACCTCCCATTATGGAGAATGTTACAAATGGCTTGTGTGAAAGCTTCATCCACCTTCCAGTGGCACAACCACAAAGTTCTCATGGCTGGGACTGAAAGTGCCAGCCCTAGAACTAGGTCTATTGAAGCCTCAGCCAAAAGTCAGCAGCTAGGTTCAAGTCTCCAGAACCATGCCCACTCCTGCAGGTTTCACTTGAATTAAAGGCCATTTCTTAATGCTTTAAACGTCAGTTAATGCTGTTGCTAGTCAACAGTCAGAAAACCTACCACAGTACAGATTTTCTGCAAGTTTGCAGCCCAGTTTACCACAATTTCTCAGTTGAAGGGATTTTTCTGCATGTAGATTTTTGAAGTGTTCAGGTGCCACATGTTCTCCTTTAGTTGACTGTACCAGAACAGACTATACTGGTGTGACGTAGGCCATTGCAATCCATGGTAAACACTGTTCATGCATTCTTGACTCCAATAAAATTGCATTGGACTGCATCTGGTGTGAACAAGACTTAAGACCACTTTTCAATCCATAGGATTTCTAAAGGTACTGAAAGGCCAAGACACTTGCATACCAAACGCTGGTGGGCCCCATCCGCTCCTGGAAGTGCGTTGCTTAAACATGCTTTAGCCAGACTCATTGGATAAAGCTTGGAGACCTTCACTGTAAATTGGTCTTCTTATCAGATCTCTCCCATTCTTCATCAATGAGCTTTTAACTCTCTGTCATTATGGGAAAATAAGGCCCCTGCCTTTTTCACGTTTGGATATATCTGCATGCTTTTGCGATGGTTGGACCTGTGTCTTGCCTTTGGCATGGGTATTTGCCGCATACTTTCCACTACAGCCTCTAGGCTTTGAAGTTTGTGCATTCGCTTCCTTATCCATTGTCATTTGAGGCAATCCATGCCAATTGACTTCCTGTCACTGCAGGGCTGGGCAAGGCATTTTCTATTGCGCTGATTTAAACGCATGTTAGCCATGGCCACGTGAGTTGCTTTAGGAGCATGAAAGCCGCCTTGTGTGGGAATGTGAGGAATGCAGATTGTCCTGGCCGGGATATGGCCAGTGGCATGTCTTATTTTTTCTGGAGTGTTTGCATTTAGGGCTTCTGCTCCTAAAATCATGCAAAACACCATACTTTGCATTCCTTGAACATTCCTTGAGCACTCATATAAAGACATGTCCCACGCCGCCCCCTCGTTCCTTTTGTTAATCTTCTGTGTACCTGACAGGTGTGGTGAGCTCATATCTGCAAACAATTATGGAAAAAAAATCATAATTCGATCACCAAGAAACAATAGGTACACGTTCCCTTTATGACCCATCTGCTTTCATCCACTTACTTCAGGAGTAGTAGCAGGTGAGGTCAGGCAGCCTTTCAGAGGCAGACAGGAGACACAGAATCTGAGCCAAAACCAGTCAGACTGTCTAACCCCCGGGAACACTGCACAGCAGGGGAGCAAACAGCAAAAAGTCCTTATCTCACAAGAGAAAACTGTCAGGACTGCAGAGAGAGGGAGAGAAACCAATTCCTCTGCCGGTTCTAAGACTGTTTAAGCTGATGTTTGGTGACTGGTGGTCGCTATCCCATGCCACCTGTCTCCCTGCCCTCTGTGACATCATCTGTTCTCAGACTGAAAACAAATCCAGGAGAGCGACATGCTGCCTATACAAGACAGGGAAAAACCGCAATGGTGACATTGCAGAGCTTACTAATACCACACCTGTGATATATTCGTGCAATCTAAGCAACACAGTTTCAGGAGGGTTTACATCCAACATTCTGGGTCTTCCAACTCCATGAGAGGCTGAACATGATGAGGCAGTGCGGTAGGGGGGATATCTTTGCAGAAACCAAGTACTTACCACCGCATAACCAAAAAAAAAGTAGGCCCACATGTGGATGTTTTTATCTAAACAATCGTGTGATGTATGGGTAAGTGCTTCCATTTCTGTGATGTTTAATCTGCTGAACCAGACAGGAAGGTTGATGTGACCACCAATGAATGGGGATGCACTGTCGGGCTGATCATGTGCATAATCAAATATGTCATATGATATTTCCTTGGTATGGAAGAGTGGTGTGAAAGGGCTGGGGTGTAGTCTGGTAAACTGTTACCACCTGCCCTCCAAAAAACCTTGCTCTTGCTATATAGAGGGTTCCTTTTCCAGCACTTTGGGATGATATTTTTGACCATTGATATACCGCTGGAATCTTCCTACCCATGAGTCCACTAGCCTTTGGAGGTACTAATCATACATACAGGGCCAGCCAGATTGGTATAACAATAATCATTTTTTTTCTTTTTTTTGTGTGTGTGTTTTGATTTTGGATTGGAATTTATCCTATTTTGAATTTTATGTGTTTTTTCTTCCCACCCAGTTGTTTGCCTTTAGTGATAACTGTTACCATTTGCCCTATGAAATTACCTTGCTTTAGATGTTGTAATGTGAACAGTTTGGTTGTTTTAACATATATGATTATTTTTTAATCATGATGTAAATATAACTTATTATAGTTTATAATACTTATGCCGCGTACACATGAGTGAACTTTTCGATGGACTAGGTCCGACAGTCTTTCCAACGGACTTTGCAGCGTACGTCCGCCGGACTTTCAAACGAACGGACTTGGACACACACGATCACACCAAAGTCCGACGGATTCGTACGTGATGACGTACGATCAGACTAAAATAAGGAAGTTGATAGCTAGTACCCAATAGCTGCCCTAGCGTCAGTTTTAATCCGTCGGACTAACATACAGACTAGCGGATTTTTCAACCAGACTCGAGTCCGTCAGAAAGATTTGAAACGTTTTATTTCTAGGTCCGTCTGACTTTTGGGAAAAAAAATCCGTTGGAGCCCACACACGATCGAATTGTCCGACAGAGTCCGGTCTGCTGGACCAAGTCTGCCGGAAAGTCCGCTCGTGTGTACGCGGCATCAGTGTTTGGGTACCTTATAAGTTCAATTTGTCTTGTCTTGTAAGTTTCCAAATATGGTGGCAAAAGTGTGGTGGATTTCTGTCCAGAAAGAAATAAGAAGGAGGCAACACTACCATATGTGTAGTAGAGTACCTTTATCTCTGTTACAACATCAGCATTTGTATGGAGGGTGAAATTGTGTGTAGATGCAATGGGGTCTTGTACCATCTAGAAAGCAGTTTGTAAGGATGTGTAAGGATTATTTATGGATAGTGTTAGTGATATTTTCCCAGCCCACCTCTGGTAATGTAAGATCTAAATCCTCTTCCTAAGCCTTTCAGATTGTTCCTGTATTGAGAAGAATGACCAAAAACATGCTCGGCTATAAAGTGGAGATTAAACATCATTGGGGAGTTTCATTTTTGAATAGTAATTCTAATTTAATGAATGATTGTGTGTAACAACATCGCATTCTGGAGTTGTTCAAGAAGTGTCAGATTTGCAGATATACCTAGAATTAAAAGTAAAGCGGTCTGTAAATAAATCCTCTCCCTAAATTATACAATCTAAATAAACTGATATGTATCTTAAAAATTCAAACTGTGCAAAATGTGCAATATAACAAAAAACAGCAGAAAGCAAATAAACAATGTGAATTAGTTTAGGCCCTTCCCGCTGACTGTACGCTCATATGCAGCCTCGGGTTTAAGGGGTTATACCGGGATGATGCCTGCAGCTGCAGGCATCACCCCGGTATCGATTTTTTTCGGCAGTTGGATCTTCAGGGATAACAACTGATGTGGCTAAAAGCCGCTTGGCTGTTATCCCGAAGGAGTGAGAGGGGATGTCCCCCCCTCCCACTGCCCTCTGCTGCTCTTCCCAGGCCTCCTGTCCCAGCGGGAGACCCGATCCATGGTCCAGCACTTCCTCCAGCTAGAGTGAGACTGGAAGGAAGCCCGAAATGGCTTCGATCCAGTCTCCTTTGTGTAAACACAGAAGCAACGTCACAACGTCACTTTCGGTTTACTCGGCTGCCAATGGTGCCGTTTTAAATAAAACCTCGATCATAATTGTGCCATTACAATTTTTCTCTTTTCTCCTTTCATGCCAGGGACAGAGCTTGCTCAGCTGGCGGGTTCGTTTTTTGCCCTTTATGTCCATTTTTGACAGGGCCTTGACTTGCTTGCTGTGCTGAGCTCAGCCACTATGTACGTACAGCGATTGACACCGTTAGGATCACTAATGCGCATGTCCAGCAATCAGGTGGCTGATAATAGGGCTGTTGTATGTGCCTCCGAACACCGATGATGAAGTCCCGCCCACTGGGATGATATGCGTGCAGGAGGATCTGAACACGTCAGCAGCAGCCACCCTCCACTCAGTCTCTGTGAGACATGCTTGCAGTTTGCAGCGATCATTTTTTTTCTTAGCAATGGGACTACAGTGCTTCACTTGTGAGTAGTTTACTTTTGGATTTAAATAAAATGTATTGAGTATATACAGAGAGCACTATGGATGTCTTATTCTGATCTTACATGGTACAATAAGGTTTGTCTAACAAAATTGAATGGGAGATCTGATGAGTGATCTGGAGCAGTAAAGCAGTGGATGTACAATGAGCTGGATCTCTGGAAAGGCATCTAAACCTCTTTAACGCCTTGTGAGGTTCCGGACTTTTGTAGACCTATCTGTTAGCTTAGTAGAGTCCACTGTGTAAGGTGAGTGGCTTGTGTTTCTATCGGTGGTGGTACCTTCACGAATCTGCACCAGATTGAAAAGCATTTTTACCAGTACAAGTGTTCACAATTGAGGACTCTCTCTGCTTTACTCCCTGTGTATTTGTTTGCATGCATGGACTTTCTCTCTGAAGTTTTAAAATTATACATTTATTACTCCTTATTGATTCAGTTTTGTTTTTAATCAGTGCTGCACTATTAATGTTTTAAAAAGATGTACCGTAGTTTGTTGCCATTCCACGAGTGTGCGCAATTTCAAAGCATGACATGTTAGATATCTATTTACTCAGCATAACATCATCTTTCACATTATACAAAAAAAATTTTTTAATTCATGAAAGTGTATTTTTTCCCAAAAAATTGCATTTGAAGACCGCTGCGCAAATACAGTGTGACATAAAATATTGCAACGATCATCATTTTATTCTCTAGATTCTCTGCTAAAATATATATATATATATATATATATATATATATATATATATATATATATATATATAGTTTGGGGGTTCTAAGTAATTTTCTAGCAAAAAATACGGATTTTAACTTCTGAGCAACAAATGTCAGAAATAGGCTTAGGCATGAAAGGGATAATATAGCAGATACATCCCAAAGAAAAAATGTGCAAATTGTCTAAAACTATAATAACAGACCCATACATCATCCAATCTTCATGTGACAACAACCTTCAGAAAGTGCAACAAATTTCTTCCATGTGCATAAGGAATTCACATCAATGTGCCCACCACCACCAAAGCGGGTGTTCACTTTTAAGTATAAAGATGTATCACAGCTTGCATCCAGGGCCACTCTATATATTGGTCACCTGTCTCGCCAATATAGATGCTATAAAAAAGAAAAGGTAACATAGTGAAGACTGCAAACCACTTTTTAGAAAAAAAACTTGTAAGAAATACACTTACATGGCAGAAAGGGTAAAAAGGCCTTTTCACTATACAAAAAAAACCTCAGCAAGATGGTGTCTTAGCTCCACCTTACGTAATGACATCAACAACCACCTGAAGGAAAGTGAGTGGGAGTGTGGGCCCCACCCCAGACTCACCAAGGAAGAAAAGGCAAGTGGACTATCTTAGTATATATGGAGAAGATAAACATAGTACCGAACATTTGTAAAAATTCACAAAATTTATTGATACAAAATAGCACAAATGACAAGAAATATTAAAAAAAATCTCAGATTTACCACTTCATCAGGAAATACATCTGCGGATACAAATAGAAATACAATGATATATAGAATTTCCATATAGGGGATATTTACAAATTGATGAAATGGGGAAGGGAAATAATGATAGTATGGGGCTGTCCTGTGAGGCCACTTATTCTCTATATATCAATGACCACCTTGCGCATATCACCCAATTTGCTTTCTCAAAGGCTCAGAATGGTCAGGACAGTGACTAGCACTTCTGCTAAGCAGCACCAGGGTCATCAGTTCGCACCTCAAACACGAACGCTACCTATATTTGCATGTTCTCCCTGTGCCTGAATGAATTAGACATGTGCAGAATGAAGAAAATAGATTTGTTATTTACATAAATTTGTTTAGTTAAATTTGTTTAATCCATTTAATTTGTTTTCAGAATTTGTTTTGTTTATTCGTATTTGAATCAATTCAAATCTTCAAATTCAGGTTGATTCGATACGTTTTCATATCAGTTTTGAATAGTTTTCAAATTCAAAAAGTTTTCCAATTTCCAAAGAGAATAAAATGGAATAGAAAATAAAGGAATAGAATAGGAAAGAAAATAGAATAGAAAAGAGAAGAATATAACACTACATAAAAGCCTTGAATATAATAGCGTAAAACAGAACAAAATAGGATTGAAAATAAAAGAACAGAAAAGAATGGAATAGGTTAGAAAGGAATAGAATAAAAAAGAGTAGAATTAAACAGATTATAACCATCTTCTGAAATTTGAATAAAATAGAAAATAATAGAATAAAAAAAAAAATAGCATAGAATAGAAATAATATAACCATTTTCCAAAATTCAAATAGAACCAATTATTCAAATTTGAATAGAACAGAAAATAGAGTAGAATAGAGAATAACACAATAGTATGGAAAAAAACAACAGAATAGAATAGAATGAATATAACCATCTTTCTATTCTAATCTATTCTTTTCTATTCTATTCAAATTGATCCTATTTGAATTTTGGGAAATGGTTATATTCTTTCTCTTTTATTCTATTCTGTTGTTTTTTTAATTATATTATTTTTCTCTTTGTTTATTCTATTCTATTCTTTTCTATTCTATTTTATTTTCTATTCAATTATTTTCTATTCCATTCCATTCAAATTTATTCTATTCGAAATTGGAATTTCGGAAGATGGTTATATTCTCTCTATTATTATTAGTATTATTATTATTATTATACAGGATTTATATAGTGCCAACAGTTTATGCAGTGCTTCACAATATAAAAGGAGACAATACAGTTACAATACAATAAAATACAAAAGGATTAAGAGGGCCCTGCTCAGAAGAGCTTACAATCTAATAGGGTGGGGCAGGTGGTACAAAAGGTTGTAACTGTGGGGAATGAGCTAATGGAAGTGGTAGGAGATTAGTTGGAGACATGATAGGCTTTCCTGGAGAGATGAGTTTTCAGGGATCGCCTGAAGGTAGCAAGAGTAGGGGATAGCCGGACCAGTGAAGGTAGCGACTTCCAGAAGATGGAAGAGGCTCTGGAGAAATCCTGGAGACGAGCATGGGAGGAGGAGACGAGAGAGCTTGAGAGTAGGAGGTCTTGAGAATAGCGGAGAGGACGATTTGGGTGATATTTGGAAACAAGATTGGTGATGTAGCTCGGGGCAGATTTGTGAATGGCTTTGTATGTTAATGTTAGTATTTTGAATTTAATTTGCTGGGTGATTGGGAGCCAGTTTAGGGATTGGAGGAGAGGGTTGACAGACGCTGAGCCATTGGTAAGGTGGATAAGTCTGGCAGCAGCATTCATGATAGACTGAAGAGGGGATAGCCTATGGAGAGGCAGGCCAATGAGAAGGGAGTTCAATAGTCAAGGCGAGAGATAACAAGGGAGTGAATGAGGAGCTTGGTGGTTTCATTTGTTAAAAAGGGGCGAATTTTAGAGATGTTACGGAGGTGAATTATACAAACTGTTGACAACGATTTGACTTGGGGCTGAAATGACAAGTCAGAGTCTAGGATTACACCAAGTACCCTGGTGTGAGGGGAGGGACTGATAGTTGCATTGTTGATTTTGATGGAAAAGTCATGGAGAGGGGCACATGCAGGGGGGAATATTAATAGCTCAGTTTTAGATAGATTTAGTTTAAAGAAGCGGTGTGACATCCATGCTGATATGTCTGTTATGTCAGTTAGTAATGCGAGAGGCCTGTGTATGTATATATATATATATATATATATATATATATATATATATATATATATATATATTCATATTTTTTTCTATTCTGTTCTATTGTTTTTCTATTATTTTCTATCCTAATCTTTTCTATTCAAATTCATTATATATATATATAGATATACAGTGGGGACGGAAAGTATTCAGACCCCCTTAAATTTTTCACTCTTTGTTATATTGCAGCCATTTGCTAAAATCATTTAAGTTCATTTTTTCCTCATTAATGTACACACAGCACCCCATATTGACAGAAAAAAACACAGAATTGCTGACAATTTTGCAGATTTATTAAAAAAGAAAAACTGAAATATCACATGGTCCTAAGTATTCAGACCCTTTGCTGTGACACTCATATATTTAACTCAGGTGTTGTCCATTTCTTCTGATCATCCTTGAGATGGTTCTACACCTTCATTTGAGTCCAGTTGTGTTTAATTATACTGATTGGACTTGATTAAGAAAGCCACACACCTGTCTATATAAGACCTTACAGCTCACAGTGCATGTCAGAGCAAATCAGAATCATGAGGTAAAAGGAACTACCTGAAGAGCTCAGAGACAGAATTGTGGCAAGGCACAGATCTGGTCAAGGTTACAAAAAATTTCTGCTGCACTTAAGGTTCCTAAGAGCACAGTGGCCTCCATAATCCTTAAATGGAAGATGTTTGGGAAGACCAGAACCCCCTCCTAGAGCTGGCCGTCCGGCCAAACTGAGCTATCGGGGGAGAAGAGCCTTGGTGAGAGAGGTAAAGAAGAGCCCAAAGATTACTGTGGCTGAGCTCCAGAGATGTAGTCGGGAGATGGGAGAAAGTTGTAGAAAGTCAACCATCACTGCAGTCCTCCACCAGTCGGGGCTTTATGGCAGAGTGGCCCGATGGAAGCCTCTCCTCAGTGCAAGACACATGAAAGCCCGCATGGAGTTTGCTAAAAGACACCTGAAGATGGTGAGAAATAAGATTCTCTGGTCTGATGAGACCAAGATAGAACTTTTTGGCCTTAATTCTAAGCGGTATGTGTGGAGAAAACCAGGCACTGCTCATCACCTGTCCAATACAGTCCCAACAGTGAAGCATGGTGGTGGCAGCATCATGCTGTGGGGGTGTTTTTCAGCTGCAGGGACAGGACGACTGGTTGCAATCAAGGGAAAGATGAATGGGGCCAAGTACAGGGATATCCTGGACAAAAACCTTCTCCAGAGTGCTCAGGACCTCAGACTGGGCCGAAGGTTTACCTTCCAACAAGACAATGACCTTAAGCACATAGCTAAAATAACGAAGGAGTGGCTCCACAACTCCGTAACTGTTCTTGAATGGCCCAGCCAGAGCCCTGACTTAAACCCAATTGAGCATCTCTGGAGAGACCTAAAAATGGCTGTCCACCAACGTTTACCATCCAACCTGACAGAACTGGAGAGGATCTGCAAGAAGGAATGGCAGAGGATCCACAAATCCAGGTGTAAAAAACTTGTTGCATCTTTCCCAAAAAGACTCATGGCTGTATTAGATCAAAAGGGTGCTTCTACTAAATACTGAGCAAAGGGTCTGAATACTTAGGACCATGTGATATTTCAGTTTTTCTTTTTTAATAAATCTGCAAAAATGTCAACAATTCTGTGTTTTTCTGTCAATATTGGGTGCTGTGTATACATTAATGAGGAAAAAAAGTGAACTTAAATGATTTTAGCAAATGGCCGCAATATAACAAAGACTGAAAAATTTAAGGGGGTCTGAATACTTTCCGTCCCCACTGTATCTATCTATCTATCTATCTATCTATCTATCTATCTATCTATCTATCTATCTATCTATCTATCTATCTATCTATCTATCTATCTATCTATCTATCTATCTATCTATCTATTTTTATTTTTTTTTTCTATACTGGTCTATTGTTTTTCTATGCTATTATTTTCTATTTTATTCTAATCTTTTCTGTTTGAATGCAAATTCATTCTATACGAAATTTGAATTTTGGAAAATGGTTATATAGAAATAGAATGAAAAAGAATTCTAATAGAAAAGACTAGAATAGAAAAAACAATAGAGCAGAATAGAAAAAAATATTATGGAATAATATAAAATTATAAAATAAATATAAAAAAAAAAAAAAATTATATATATATATATATATATATATATATATATATATATATATATATATATATATATAACCATCTTCCGAAATTGGAATTTGGTACAGAATGAATTCAAATTTGAATAGAAAAGATTAGAATAGAATATATTATATTTTTTTCTATTCTGTTCTATTGTTTTTTCTATGCTATTCTTTCATATTATTTTCTATTCTATTGTAATTTTTTCTATTCAAATTCTATTTCTTTCTATACGAATTTCGCTAAATGGTTATGTATAGTTTACTTTTTCAAATTTGCTAATTTTTTTTCAAATGCGGTCAAATTTTTTCGAAAATTTATAGTTTTTTTCAAATGCGTAACTAAACTAATCCTGAAAACAAATGTAACGAATGCAACATATTTAACTAAACAAATTTAGTTAAATAACGGATCAAAACGAAATGAAACTAAACAAATTTTGTTCATCCTGCACATGTCTAGAGGAGACAGAGTTGTAGGTGACACTGAAGGAGCGCTGTGATAGATAGGTAGAGAACCAGGATAGAGCAGAATCTAGGAGGCCAAGGGAATGTAGTTTATTGAGAAGGAGCAGGGGGTCAATAGTATCAAAGGCCGCAGAGAGGTCAAGTAGTAGAAGTATGGAGTACTGGCTGTTGATTTTAGCAGTTAGTAAATCGTTAGTGAGTTTTAGTAAGGCAGTTTCCATGGAGTGCTGCGAGCGAAAGCCAGACTGTAATGGGTCAAGAAGGTTATTTTCACTGAGGTAGGAGCTAAGACGGTTGTACACTAAGCGTTCTAGAAGTTTGGGAGCAATGAGATGGGTCTTAAGTTGTTTAGATTGGTGGGGTCCAGCGAGGGCTTTTTAAGTATGGGAGGGATCTGCACATGTTTTAGAGGGGGGGAAGGTGCCACTAGAGAGGGAGAGATTGAAGATGTGAGTGAGGGAGCATAGGATAGAAGAATAGGGTGACAGTAGTAGTTGGGAGGGAACAGGATCCAAGAAACAATTGGTTAGAGGGGCATCTGAGAAGTTTTGTAACCTCTTCAGTAGTAGCCAATTCAAAAGAGGAGAGTGTTGAATGTGCTGTTAGGCAAGGTATGTTGGGTGGGGAAGATGTACGCACAGTGGAGGTGTCCTCACAAATTGCATCAATCTTGTCTTTGAAGTGATTGGCAATCTCTTGGGCAGTGAGTGAGTTAGTGGGTAGAGGTTGTGGGGGACGAAGCAGAGAGTTAAAGGTTGAGCCGACGGGGACTGGATGACAAAGTATTAATAAGAGAAACAAAGTAGACTTGTTTGGCAGCATGGAGGCAGGAATTGTATATTAGAAGGGCAGATTTATATAGGGTGAAGTCTTGCAGGCATTGGTTTTACACCACAGTCGTTCAAGAGCATGACAAAGTCTCTTGAGATTTCTAGTGTTGTCAGTTTGCCAACACTAGTGATGATGAGAGCGAACTATTGTAGTCAGAGGTTGCCAGGTCAGGACAGGACAGGGGAGAAATTATGTCATATAGGTGGTCAATAGCAGAATAGAGAAGAGAAGGGTTAAGGTGGCGAAGGTTCCTACAAGTAATTGTTTGCTGCTTGGGGGGGTGGGTGGTTGGAGGCAAGGATACAGTGAAACTAATGAGGTTGTGATCAGAGAGAGATAAGGGGGTGTTTGTGAGGTTGCCAGGGTTGCAGAGATGGGAGAATACAAGGTCAAGGGTATTACCATTGGAGTGAGTGGAAGTGTCTATTGTGTTAGGTCAAAAGATGAGGTTAAGTTGAGAAGTTTAGCTGTAGTTGGGCTGTTAACATTGACAGGAATGTTGAAGTCACCAAGAATGATCGTGGGTATTTCAGAGGAGAGAAAGTAGGGTAGCCAGGCAGCAAAGTCATCAAGAAAGCGTGATACCGGTCCAGGAGGCCGATAAATTGCTGCAATCCTCAGTGAAATAGGAGAAAACAGACAAATACAGTGCATCTTGAAAGAAGAGAGGGATAGAAAGGGAGGGATAGGAAGGACTTGGAAGGTGCTTTGTGGGGGTGTGGTTTCTGTCTGTTGGGTCTGGGGGAGTGAGTCCAATGGAGGCCACCATGGGAGAGGGCAGCAGGAGAAGCTGAGTCCAAATTTTGAAGCCAGGTTTCGGTTATGGCAAGTATGTTAAAGCCATGAGAGATGAAGAGGTCATATACAGATGTTAGCTATTCTATTCTATTCTATTCTGTTATTTTTTTCTGCACTATTCTGTTGTTTTCTATTGTTAGAAATCGTTATTTCGGTAAAATTATCGATATTCAATAACTCATATTGATTAGAAAAGTTCCAAGAAAGTCTGTTCAGTTCTTGTGTAAAAACTCCAAAAAAATTGATTTAATAATAAAAAAAGCAAAATATTACAAGAACAATATCAAAATGTAGAGTGTAAAAATAACATCAATAATGTAGTTATATTCTTAAGATTGAATCAGATGTGTGTCTTTGTGTGTGTGTGAAGCTTCCTCATGGTGTGTCTGTAGCAAATCTGCCCAAAATGCTTCTGTTCCTAGCTTTTACTCCTAAAATCTGACCCCCCCCCTTCCTAAAAAAAGCTGGTTTAAGGTTCTCATTTGCCTTGCAGTTCTACGGAAAACCACGGCTTTAACTCCCTCACGTAATGGTGGGGTTGCACAGTCTCTATGCATTGGCATTGGCCTTTTCTTTTTTATAGCATCTATATTGGCGAGACAGGAGACCAATATATAGAGTGGCCCTGGATGCAAGCTGTGATACATCTTTATACTTAAAAGTGAACACCCGCTTTGGTGGTGGTGGGCACATTGATGTGAATTCCTTATGCACATGGAAGAAATTTGTTGCACTTTCTGAAGGTTGTTGCCACATGAAGATTGGATGATGTATGGGACTGTTATTATAGTTTTGGACAATTTGCACATTTTTTCTTTGGGATGTATCTGCTACATTATCCCTTTCATGCCTAAGCCTATTTCTGACATTTGTTGCTCACAAGTTAAAATCTGTATTTTTTGCTAGAAAATTACTTAGAACCCCCAAACTATATATATGGGCAAAAAAGTATTTAGTCAGCCACCAATTGTGCAAGTTCTCCCACTTTAAAAGATGAGAAAGGCCTGTAATTGTCATCATAGATATACCTCAACTATCAGAGACAAAATGTGGAAACAATACCAGACAATCACATTGTCTGATTTTTGAAAGAATTTATTTGCAAATTATGGTGGAAAATAAGTATTTGGTCAATATTAAAAGTTCATCTCAATACTTTGTTATATATCCTTTGTTGGCGATGACAGAGGTCAAACGTTTTCTGCAAGTCTTCACAAGGTTCTCACACACTGTTGCTGGTATGTTGACCTATTCTTCCATGCAGATCTCCTCTACAGCAGTGATGTTTTGGGGCTGTTGTTGGGCAACACGGACTTTCAACTCCCTCCAAAGGTTTTCTATGGGGTTGAGATCTGGAGACTGGCTAGGCCACTCCAGGACCTTGAAATGCTTCTTACGAAGCCACTCCTTCGTTGCCCGGGTGGTGTGTTTAGGATCATTGTCATGCTAAAAGACCCAGCCATGTTTCATCTTCAATGCCCTTGCTGATGGGAGGAGGTTTGCACTAAAAATCTCATGATACATGGCCTCATTCATTCTTTCATGTACACGGATCAGTCGTCCTGTTCCCTTTTCAGAGAAACAGCCCCAATGCATGATGTTGCCACCCCCATGCTTCACAGTAGGTATGGTGTTCTTTGGTTGCAACTCAGCATTCTCTCTCCTCCAAACACGACGAGTTGTGTTTCTACCAAACAGTTCTACTTTGGTTTCATCTGACCATATGACATTCTCCCAATCCTCTTCTGGATTATCCAAATGCTCTCTAGCAAACCTCAGATGGGCCTGGACATATACTGGCTTAAGCAGGGGGACACGTCTGGCACTGCAGGATCTGAGTCCCTGGCGGCGTAATGTGTTACTGATGGTAGCCTTTGTTAGTTGGTCCCAGCTCTCTGCAGGTCATTCACTAGGTCCACCCATGTGGTTCTGGGATTTTTGCTCACTGTTCTTGTGATCATTTTGACCAAACGGGGTGAGACCTTGCGTGGAGCCCCAGCTCTTTGGTCTTCACCATAGTGGAGTTTGGAGTGTGACTGTTTGAGGTTGTGGACAGGTGTCTTTTATACTGATAACAAGTTCAAACAGGTGCCATTATGCCAGAGGAGCCTCTTAAATAAGAAGATACAGGTCTGTGAGAGCCAGAAATCTTGCTTGTTTGTAGGTGACCAAATATTTATTTTCCACCATAATTTGCAAATAAAGTCTTTCAAAAATCAGACAATTTGATTGTCTGGATTTGCTTCCACATTTTGTCTCCCATAGTTGAGGTATACCTATGATGACAATTATAGGCCTCTCTCATCTTTTTATGTGGGAGAACTTGCACAATTGGTGGCTGGCTAAATACTTTTTTGCCCCACTGTATATATATGCCCCACTGTATATATATATATATATATATATATATATATATATATATATATATATATATATATATAATTCATTGAAAACCCAATGTTCTTATTAATATGAAGCTTATAGCAATATATATATATATATATATATATATATATATATATATATATATGCTTTCACATAAATATATAAAAGCCTATATATTTCACTTTTCCATATCTAGACATAAATATATAAACACAAGTAAATCATGCTAAAGACCCAATCCATTCATTCATTTGTTAATATTTGTTAATTGATAAATATTAGATATTAGATTAAAAAAACTTCTAATATCTATTCTGTTCTAATCTATTCTATTCAAATTTGAAATGATTATATTAGAATTTTGGGAAATGGTTATATTCTTTCTATTCTATTCTATTCTATTGTTTTTTTCTTAATTCTATTATTTTCTATTCTATTATAGTCTATTCTATTCTTTTTTTCTATTCTATTCTTTTCTATTATTTTCTTATGTATTCAAATGTATTTTATTTGACATTCGAATATCAGAAGATGGTTATATTCTTTCTATGTTATTCTATTCTATTTGTTTCTTTTATATTGTATTCTGTTCTTTTATTTTCTATTCTATTTTGTTCTGTTTGAGGCTCGGCTAACACCTATGCAAATTGGATGAGGGTTTCCCCACGTTCAATTCGCATAGCAGGAGAATGTGACCGGCTCTCTATAGAGCCGATTCACATATCTCCGGGGTAGCTGCAGAGCGCACTGCACAGAAATGCTGTGCGACCTTAGCTCCATTTTAGGGCCAAATTCAGGCAACGATTCAGCCCTGATTCGTCACTGAACCAGGGAATGGGGACGCACAGCATTCCTGTGCGATCCCCAGTCGGTTCCAGTGTGAACCGAGCCTAACACTATTATATTATATTCTTTTCTTTTCTAATGTATTCTTTTTTATTCTATTTTTTTTCTATTCTATTACTTTATTTTCTATTCTATTTTATTCTCTTTGGAAATTGGAAAACTATTTGAATTTGAAAACTATTCAAATTCGAAAACAATATTGTTCTATCAATAAATAAATAAAGTGCCGCGCTCCAAAATACACAAGCCCACCACATCAATGGTGACCACACATATATATATATATATAAATAATGTCACAACACCCATGTGTAAGAGATCACTAATAGTGCATAAATAAATAAAGTCCAATCAATGTGATTCAAAGGTCACTTATAACATGTATATTCAGCAGTCAGCTCTACATACAGTATCTTAATTTTATCTTTAGTGTAATTTTCCCACAACTGCATGTGTACCACACAGTGAAACACTTCCACTAAGTGTGCCTTTTGAGTATGATCTGACCTGAAATATTGAACCTCTTAAATTATAGGAGGTCACATAAGTCATATACCCCACAGGGGTTAATCCTCTGTCCTCTTATCTTAAGGATCTCTTCAGGCATACTGTAGCTCTTAAAGTATATAGTCACACCAACCTCTCAAGGGTCACTTTTCCTCCTCCACAGGTTTAACAACAGCCACAGCACAGCTCCGTAAAACAAAGACACATCATCATGCTTTCTATAAAAATCAGGTTGTTTGTAGTAAAAGATTAAGACCACTCACATTTACCTAGGCAAATGTATCTCTTATCCAATTCCCATATACAGGTTTCTCTGTGGCTAATATAGATTGAGCCTGCTTACTCAATCTAATGGAAATGCCCCTAGTATGATGGCTTCACACTTGCAGGTCTACCTTATGAGTAATGTCCTTTGGACTTCATCAGAGGATGGCTGACATTGCTCTAACCCTGTCTTCCAATTGTGCTCCTGCTTTGTCATCCTGTAAAATATTTTCCCAGTAAAGAGTACAAGGGGCTACACACACATATTATGCTGTCATGGTCCACTGTTGCACCATCAGGAAACCTGCCCTTAAAAATGTCATGCAGCCATCACCGGAGTCAATGCATATAGTTAGGAGATTGCAAGAGATCAGCAGCACTGAAATCCAACAGAGGATAAAAAAGTTGAAAACATGTATTTAAAAAACACCATTGTTTATAATATACAGTGCTTTAGCAAACTAAATGTCAAAGGACACTGACATGGTTTGGTCACCAAAAGTCTCTATTACTCCCTGTTATAAAAGTATTAACACAGCCGTGTTTAATGAGAATTCCATATACGTATTAGATGTTTTATATATGTTTTAGGCCTTGGCAACCTTTTGTTACCTGTGATCACCAGCTCCTTGTTGCCTGTGAAAGAGAGATGTAATTTTTCTCCACAAGAAAAGAAAACATTTGAAAAATTGTGAAATTTGTAGTATGTGTTTAATAATAAATCTATAACTAATTTAGGATATCACCAAGTAGGAAAGATTTGTTACTTTTATCTTTGTGGCAAGTTTCACTGCAAAAGTATGTATTTCTCAGGATGCAGCAATCTGTTTAATCTTTTATGTGCTTTTCTGAATAAAGGAAGAAAGAAAGAAAGAAA
Organism: Aquarana catesbeiana; assembly: GCF_042186555.1. Taxonomy (NCBI): domain Eukaryota; kingdom Metazoa; phylum Chordata; class Amphibia; order Anura; family Ranidae; genus Aquarana; species Aquarana catesbeiana. Next base: position 175,543,035 of record NC_133330.1, read on the forward strand.
GAAAGAAAGAAAGAAAGAAAGAAAGAAAGAAAGAAAGAAAGAAAGAAAGAAAGAAAGAAAATAAAAAGAAATATAAACTGTTGTGTATCTACAGAGCATCACACTTTCCTCCTGTTGTCTTGGGAACTAATAGCAAACTCCTCCTTCTTAGAAATGAGCAGGATATATAACAGTTCTGGTGATGAAATTAAATAAATGTGGAACTTTTAAATTGTGGTTGTTTTTGAAATGTATGGTAAAATATTAGAAATGCGATTTAAGTGAGATAAATTCATTACGAAATCCTAATTTGCAGTATTTCATGTCATGTAAATTATTGTATTGATGACCACATTGTGCTTTTCAAAAGTATAATCTGCCACTTGGCTCAGTTTCTAGTCATAAAATAAAAATATTGTTGGTGTAAACAGAGATACAATTCATTCAAACCAGTTATGATTTGTACAGTTTTAGGAATTAAGCAATAGTTTGTCAAATGACAGACTGCAGTGAAAGGGAACAGTCTTTGTTTCTCTTGTTAAAAATGATTACCGTACCCATTTTCCAGCAGAAAGTTAAAATAATCCTATGCTGTTAGTGATACCCAATGTGTGGATGAAATGCCATCCCTTATGTGCTATTTATATTTCAGATATTTCATGCATATAAATATATTATAAGGAATTAGATGCTGAAACAATAGCTTGTAATCAGCAAAGTTTTAACAAATTGCAAGGACTTTATTTTTGTCTCCTTTTTCTTTTATGCAACTGAGCATGATCAGAATCCCTTTATACACAAAAGAGTCAGAACATACTTATATCACCCACAATAGAATATTCTCACACTATTGACAAAGCATTGAGGCAACCCATGGGTCTCTGACACCTGTGCTCCCTATTCCACAACATTCATTCACCTACTAACAAGGGAACATCTTAGTAGTGGGAAGATGAACAGGACATTTCTAATCCAGCATTGCAGCTCATTGTGGTATATCCTACTCTGGGTACATAGAGTGGCATATTTTTGTAGATCACATCAGCTGTCAAGCAGAAGCCAACATCATGCAATTCACATTACATAATGGAGATATTGACACCGTGGGTTATACTGCTGGACCAGAAAATAACATGAAAGAAAATATTTATGCTGAATGTCCAGTGTTAGGCTGGCCACACACATTACATTATGATAATTGTTCTACAATTTCCTTTAGGCTGGGTTCACACTGTTGTGAGGAATGGCTCAAAGCAGGGGTCCGGTGCATCCCTGTTCTCCGTTTCAGGGAAGAATCAGGCCCAAATTTTTGGCTGAATTTCTGCCTGAAACAGACCAGAAGATGCACAGGACTCTTCTGCAAACCGCTCTGCAGCCATCCCGGAGCTGTATGAACCAGATCCATTGAGAGCGGTCATAGTCTCCTGACATGTGAATTGGATGCAGGAAAAACCCCCATCCAATTCCCACTAGTGTGAACCCAGCCATAGATTTCCCAACAACTATGTAGTACAAAAACAGTTTAGAAGAACCATCCAATTTACTGTATATCATAGCAGAAAGATCCTTGGACTACATAATTACTTGTAAATCAAAAATGACAGACATGTACAATCAGATGAAAACATTTATGGTCAGTCCTAAAATCTCCATGTTAAAGTGGTTCTAAAGGCTCAAGGTTTTTTTTCCTTCTTGCATTCTATGCATAAAGGTAAAAAAAACCTCCTCTGTGCAGAAGCCCCCCCAAGCCCCCCTAATACTCACCTGAACCCCATCTCGAACCAGCAATATGCATGAGAGCCTCGGCTCCCCGGTGACCCCCCCACCTCATTAGCTGAGACAACAGCTGGAGCCATTGGCTCCTGCTGCTGTCAATCACAGCCACTGAGCCAATGAGAAGAGAGAGGGGTGGAGCTAAGCTTGGGAATGAGCCTGCTTGGGTACCCCTATTGCAAGCTGCTTGCTTTGGGGGCACTTGGCAGAAGGTAGGGGGCAAGAGCTCTGGCGAGGGACCTGAGAAAAGAAGGATCAGGGCTGCTCTGTGCTAAACCACTGCACAGAGCAGGTGAGTACGACATTTAGAATAATGTTAATGTTCTAACTTATGCAATCAGTGGGGTAATTTACTAAAGGGGTAGAACTTGACTAAATGAGTAAAAAATTACTAAAACAGTAGATCAAGTGATATTTTACTTAGATTGTAATATGTGCTGTATTTTAATGTTTGGCCTGGATCTTTAAATCCATATCCAAACTAATACACAGTACACAGAATAATTGTATGTGTATATATATATATATATAGGGTTTCAATCTCAGCTTAATTTTGACTTGAAGCAAGGATACCTGTCGTTTATCTTCCTCCTTTACCAATGACACTCATAACTTGATGTTAACCTCTACTACTCTTTAGACACAGACTTTTTCTTTTGATCAAATGTGAGACTAGAAAAGGCAAAAAAAAACTGATTGAAGATGTGCATTATCTCCAATATATGTAAAGGGTAAGTTCATCTTTGCGAACATGCTACGTGTTCCACCCGTTTTTTGGGTGGAACATGTAACATGTTCCCACTCCTGCATCAGCTCCCCAATCTGAGCCTCCTCTGACAGTAATCGGGACATCTTCTCTGTCCACACAGCTGAATTATTCATTCACAGAGTTCTGTGATTGAATGAACTACAATTATCTACATCCTTTCCAGCTGTTGGCTTGTAGTTTTCAATGAACTACAGGGGTGCTGTTGTATGGACATGTACAGCTTACACTGATAGTCCTGCATTGCTTTCCAGGTTCCTGCAAAAAAAAAATAGTAAATGCACATTTTTTACCTGCAAAAATGTGCAATTATTAATATTTTTGTTTTAAAAGTGAACTTATCCGAGTTTGAAACAGGTTGCTATGAATAGAAGAGAGTAGAACAGCTGTCATTTGTGATGCTTCTGTCAATATATTTGTACATTTATCGACTTCTGGGTATGTTGTCGTATTCTTCTGCATCTTTTTCCATGACTTAGCTTTCTATAAAACATGATGTGTAAATGACCAACAACAAATTTAAAATTAATAAACCATAATAAAGCATGCGCGGTTTGTTAAAATAATTGCTTTTTTAAGTGTCTCTTTATTTTCATATGCCTTTAGCTGGGGTCAGCGGCAGAGTTACAATTATATAAAACCATTATCTGAAAATTACATTTATTGTGTTTAATTACTGCAAATCTCAAGATTTGCTTTAATTTCCTATTTTCCAAATATTTAATTATGTTTAGTAGATTGACTCATTTTATGTGAATTGACATATTGGCAACTAAGAATGTATTCATTACAATTATATTTTCATGCATATCATAAAAGCAAATAGTTGGTTACCATACCAAGGAATTTGGTTTCTAACATTTTATGAATGGGTTTGCAAGGCAAACAAATAAAGTAGCACAATGTGTAAACATTTTTAGGGAAAATTTCAACTGAAAAAATAAAAAAATACAGACAAGGAAGAATTTTTTTTATAGGACAGATGTTGTAAACATATACGTATGAGTTGAATTTCGGTGCTCCTGGATTAAGAAAGCAAAGGATAGCTGCTAAAATGCACAATTGCACTGCCGTGTCAGGGGATGTATTTATAGAAAATTTGCAGAGCTATTCATCTGGTAAAACTGCATTTACATTCATTCTGTGCAAATGGGGCAAAATAGAATGTTGTTGTTTTTTCTCAAGGCTGAATGTTATTTATTCGTATAGAATTATTATATTATTATTATTATACAGGATTTATATAGCGCCGACAGTTTACGCAGCGCTTTACAACATTAGGGCAGACAGTACAAGTACAATACAATTCAACACAGGAGGAATCAGAGGGCCCTGCTCGTTAGAGCTTACAATCTAGGAGAATCTAGTATAGAATAGAGTGAATCAGGGAAATCATTGCATTTGGTGACTAGGTGGAGCTGATGATTATATTAAATATATTTTTATTTTCCATGATTTTATTTTCCATGATCATCTAGTGGCCATAATGCTGTATTTTGCTTATTCAATGTATTCTGTATAACTAAATAACATTCACCCTGGAGAGATAATTAATAACATTGTATTTTTCCTATGTTAATACACATCAAACAGTTATACAATTTCACAGGAGGAATAGCTCTGTGATTTTTTTTCATTAATACACTCCTTAGTGTATAATGTCTCAGTAAGCTAACCAAAGCTGGACTAATGTTTCCGTAAGTCAACCTAAGCTATACAACCCTTTATGAAAATAATACTCAGTGATTCTCCCTTGAATGTCCTTTTCAGGCCCTTTCTGTAATAGAGTAACAACTGTCTCCTAAATCATCTGTGTTGTCACACTATCACGTGCATCCTCAGTTGAAATTGCAAGTAGCCATGGCAGCAAACATTGAACTTGATGTATTAGAGGAGTAGACCATGTTAACGTTCAAAGGGAATTACCACTTTGCAAAATAAAATCAGCACAGCCTCATCCACTGAGCTATGTGAAAAGCTTAGTGATCATCCAATCATCTGCAAGCAAAAATCCATTATGTTATTTTCCTTGCACATAATTGGGTATTCTTTGCGAAGTGAATATGATATTTATGAACCCGAAAACTCCTACGCTGCCACTTATCTATTTACCAAACTCAGGATAAGATATCAATGTAAAATATAAGAAAACACACCTGGGCTGCTGCGACCACCCAGTCAACAGGTTACTCATTAATGGTGTTGCACTGCTCTGTCACAAAAAAAAAAAAACACACTCCCCTTACTAGTGTCTAATTATAATAGCATACATTTGTGCTTTAAACAGCTGTAAATCAAATGATGTGAAAAATGTAGCGCTAAAACCAAATATAATAAATATTTATGGTCGAAGCCCCATGGCTGATACGGATATGATCAATTAGACTTACCATAAGACTTACAACATGAAATGGACCTGAAGTGTGCCCTGGTCTGATGGTCGGTATACCAAAATAAGGGGGCATACCCTAGATTAGAAATGAATATTTTGTGAAGAGAAATCAATTTGAGAAATGCCCTGAAAAGGGGATGGGAGGGTGGGTACCGCGCACAGGAAACCGACAAAGACCACAGGCGAGCGGGCTGGTTAAATACCCCCCGGGCTCCTCCCATAAATTCAGGCCACCATACTGGCCTTCCTACTTATGGTCGAAGCCCTATGGCCGATACGGATATGAACAATTAGACTTACCATAAGACTTACAACATGAAATGGACCTGAAGTGTGCCCTGGTCTGATGGTCAGTATACCAAAATAAGGGGGCAAAAACATTCAGGTAGGGGTGTAGTTTTATTAGTTTTAGCTTTATTTATTGAGCAAGTTTGGTGAATGCTTGTGCCATTTCCACCTAAGGAGTGGGGACGTACAGGGCGAGGTAGGCAGAGTTTCACCTGCTAAGTCTCTTAATGATGTAGTCTGGGACCCATGCCAAGGCTGCCCCAATACTAAAGAGTTTCCAGAGTACTGACTGGGGTTGAGGTGTAGGCTGCGTAAAAGAACCCCCAGGTGTTTGATGAACTGGCAGGCACTCAAGGGTTTGCCCAAAAAGGTAATAGGGGACTAGAGTTTGAGTGTTCCGGTAGGAGTGACAGTAGGCGGTCGAGTATGGTTACTGGACACCGGACGTTGTTTTTTTTATAGAGATGGATGTCTATCCTGGAGCTTGATTGCTGGGTTTTAGACACTGCAAGGTGAAGGATGAAATGGTGTTGGCAGCGAGCAAACTACACAGAACTTGGCCTGCGGGATTAAATGGCTGCTTGTATGAGCAAACTGGGGAGAAGGTCAAATGGCGAACTGGTTAAGATAGTAGACATGTCCCAGAAGATGGCAGCCTGGAATGGACGTACAGTGGATGTCACGGAACGTCCCACACTCCGCTTGAGTGCTTCCGTCATATACCACTTCCTCCCAGTCTGTATACAGATATCAGATATTCCAACCTCTCTGAGCAGAAAACAAGGCGACACTTGCTTCACTGCTAACATGGACTGTTTATTATGAATCAAAGTTACAAGACTTTATATGCCGTTGGAACCTCCTCTAACAATACAACTGTAACTTAATTAACATGAGCTAATTATCTAATCCTTTATACAGCCTAGGTGACTGAGACATGACCTTTCGCCCAGACTTGTGGTCACCGAGCTTCATACAGTTAATTAACACAATAGCAGTCGTCCCGTCTCCTACATTGTATAGAGGACAATGTCATTAGCTCATTCAATTAACATAAACACAGGTTGATGACACCAGCATCTCCTCACAGGATGTGTCCCAACAGAATGAATCCATTGAAAATCCAGGGCCCATAATCAAAAGGCAACAGGCTTGCATACAGTCCTCTCCAACAGCCTCTGTCCCGGCTAGGTCTGTGACAGTGGACATTAAACTGGTGTTGCCAAGATAATTACACCAACCTGCGCAGGAAGGACATAACAGAGCGATACGGACCTGGTTTCATCAAGAAGATTGCCTCGGACCGAATGTCGGTGGCGAAAGCCACGGCCTGTCCTGTCCAGATAAGACCCTAGAGTTGAGCGGCTGCCATGACCGGGTGTAGCTTGAAGAGGGAGGAATTCCGGGTAAACCCAGAGTTTAGGAGTGTCTCTGGAAGCCATGTTCTTGTAAACCAATGGTGGCCAAAAATTGCAGCGATGCCTGTGGAGGCTGTGGCATCTGTCACTACCTGGGGTGATAAGGGCGACATAGATGGTATAATCATTGATATACCGATCCATGTAGTACGGAACCTTCCGACATTGATAGGTCCGCATTCTCAGGAAAGACTGCAGCTACTTCTTAGTACACACCCGTGTATGGGTGAAGTTTTGGGGAACTGGCCTGATGCAGGTCAGCTTGTCAAGGGGGAGACAACTGCGACAAACGACGAGTCGGACTGTGGAGCACAAAATGAAATGAGGCCAAGACAACTGGGGCGCGCTGGGACGAATTAGTGCATCTCGGATGCTACTGGATTCGAATCGGGGCGCGGTATGTGACAGTGAAATGAGTGAAATTATGAAATGAATTAAATGATTTGTCATGGTAGAGGCACGTGCCATGACAGAGGCACGAATTGGTCATGCCGCGACTGCAACTGACAACGAACCGGACTCTGGAGCATGTACTGAAATGTGGCCAAAAATACCTGGGGCACGCCGGAACGAATCGTTGCATCATGGATGCGACTGGATTCGAATCAGAACGTGATTCGTGACAGTGAAATGATTTCCCATGACAGAGGCACGAATCGGTGAGCCGCAAACTGCGACTGACAATGAAATGGACTCTGGAGCATGTACTGAAATGAGGCCAAAAAAAAAAAAACTGGAGCAAGCCGGAATGAATCGGTGCATCACGGATGCGACTGGATTCAAATCGGGACGTGACACGTGACAGTGAAATGATTTCCCATGACAGAGGCATGAATCGGTGAGCCGCAAACTGCGACTGACAACGACCGGACTCTGGAGCATGTACTGAAATGAGGCCAAATAACAACTGGGGCACACCGGGACGCATCGGTGCATTACAGATGCGACTAGATTCGAATCGGAGCGCGGTACATGATGGTGAAATGAGTGAAATGAGTGAAATTAGTGAAATGATTGAAATGCTAAGCCATGACAGAGGCACGAATCTATGTGCCGTAATTGCGACTGATAATGAACAGGACTGTGGAGCATGGTATAAAACATGAGACAAGAACAAGTGAGATGCGGCTGAGTGCTACGGCTACGTGCAGGGTTTCTTAACGAATAACTCGTAAGTTCTGTATCGGAGTTTGAGCATCACACGGTATCTAGCAAATGGTGATACATGAAATGAAGAAATGTCAACGAAACTCTACCTGCGACAGCCGAGCCAGACACATCTGTACAAAAAACTATGAACGGGAATGGAAGCCTCTCAGAAACTGCGAACGGAAACCGAAAGCCGCTGAAATTTCGAAACGCGCAACTCACGAACGCCAACGAGTTGGAAGAGTCAGCCTAGTGATGTAACGTACCGCGCACAGGAAACCGACAAAGAGCACAGGCGAGCGGGCTGGTTAAATCCTCCCATAAATTCAGGCCACCATACTGGCCTTCCTACATATATGAAAACTAATATTAATCAGCATTAGTGAATATTCAACCAATATGATGTAGATGTGAAAAAAATAGGATTTTTTATTACAGCTTACCTGTAAAATCCTTTTCTTTCGATGGACATCACGGGACACAGAGCCACAGTAATTACTGATGGGTTATAGGGTATCACTAGGTATTGGACACTGGTCACACCCTAATCAGGAAGTTCAACCCCCTATATAACCCCTCCCCTTCCAGGGATACCTCAGTTTTGTAGCAAAGCAGTATAGGTGTATTAGAAGAGGGGCGGGACCTCTGTGTCCCGTGATGTCCGTCGAAAGAAAAGGATTTTACAGGTAAGCTGTAATAAAAAATCCTATTTTCTTTTCTCGGACATCACGGGACACAGAGCCACAGTAATTACTGATGGGATGTCCCAAAGCAATGCCAACTGAGGGGGGGGGAATCACAACCAAGTAGGGTGCTATCAGACCTGAGGACCTTGTACCGCTGTCTGCAGCACACTACGCCCAAAGGCGATATCCTCATGCCTTCTCACATCCACCTGATAGAATCTGGTGAATGTATGAACTGAAGACCAGGTTGCGGCCTTGCAGATCTGAGCCATAGAGGCCCGGTGATGCACTGCCCAAGAAGCACCAATAGCCCTTGTGGAATGTGCCTTCCGTTTCAAACCATAAGCTTGAATAATCAACTGTCGAATCCATTTAGAAATGGTCACTTTTGATGCTGCCTGTCCTCTATTGGGACCCTCCGGCAGCACGAACAAGACATCCGTCTTGCGAATCTGAGCAGTTGCCTCCAGATAGGTCTTGACTGCTCTTACTACATCCAAAGAATGTAATGACCTTTCTTCCGAAGAACAAGGTTCTGGAAAAAAGGAAGGTAGCACAATGTCTTGGTTTAGATGAAAATCTGAAACCACCTTCGGTAAAAAACTAGGATGAGGGCGCAGTACCACTCTATCCTTGTGTATAATCAAGTAAGGCTCTTTACAGGAAAGAGCTGCTATTTCTGATACTCTTCTAGCAGAAGAGATAGCTACCAGGAAAATTAGTTTCCTCGTCAGTAAGACCAAAGGAATTTGACGTATTGGTTCAAAAGGTTGTTTTTGTAACACCGATAGAACCAAGTTCAAGTCCCAGGGGTTTAGGGGCGCCTTAACCGGAGGATTAAGACGCATCACCCCCTGTATAAAGTTTCGGATCAGAGAATGCGAAGCAAGCGGCCGTTGAAACAACACTGATAAGGCCGACACCTGGCCCTTGATGGTACTCAAGGCCAGCTTCATCTCTAATCCTAATTGTAGAAAATTCAGAATTCTACCTATGACATATTTCCTGGGATGCCAACCCCTGGATTCACACCAGGATACATAAGCTTTCCAGACTCTATGATAAATCATTCTGGAAGCTGGCTTCCTTGCATTGATCAAGGTAGATATGACAGGACCTGAAAGCCCACGATTTTTCAGAACGTGGGATTCAATAGCCCACCCATCAAATCTAGCATTTGTAAGGCATGCTGGAACACCGGACCTTGAGCTAACAGGTCTGGGTGTATCGGTAGGGTCCACCGGGAACCCACCATCATCCCTGCTATTTCTGCTTATCAGGTTCTTCTGGACCAAACGGGGGCCACCAGAAGTGCCGACTTCCCTTCTTGCCTGAGTCTGCGAAGGAGCCGTGGCAGTAGCAGAATGGGAGGGAATGCATAAATCGGTGAGAACCGATGCCACGGAATCACCAACGCATCCGTCCTGCCTGCAAGAGGATCCCAGGCAACCGGTAGGAAGGATTTCCCCTTCTGTAGGTTTTCGGGTATGAGCCGTCAACTGAGGCTCTAACGCATGGCATGCGATAGGTGCATTGGAAAGTTTAATGCCTGCACCTTCCTGTTCCAGGTCAACAGAATACTGTGTTGCAACAGTTCTGCTTGGAACTGGGCATAAGGAACTGCTTCGAATGAAGCCACCATCTTCCCCTGCAGCCTCATATAAAGGCGGACAGAAAGACCCTTCTTGGCCCTGACTGTCAGAATCAGCTCCCTTAGAGCAGTGATCTTTGCCTGCAGACACTTCAGTTAAGCAGGAAAACTGGGCACATATAGGCCTGCATCTCTGATGCCTATTGATATCAGAAATTCTCCTCCCTGCAGGATGGAGATTACTGTCTGAATTGATTCCAAACGAAAGGACTGCATCCTTGGGAATCGTTTCAGATCTCTCAAATCCAAAATGGGTCTGTCGTCCCCATTTGGTTTTCGGACCATAGAAAGATTGGAACAAAGTCTCAATCCTTGATCCTTTGTGGGAACCACCACAATGACCTCTTGCGACAAAAGTCGCTTTATCGCTAGAAGGAGCGACTGCTTCTCTTCTGGCTTTCTGGGAACACCTGATCTGAGGAAACGAGGAGAGGGACATTCTTGGAACTCCAGTCTGTACTCTAAGGTTACCGTGGAGATCACCCATCTGTCCTGGAAGTCCTTCTGCCAGGGCCCTGAGAGCTGCAGCAGTCTTTCCCCCCACTCGAGCGAGCGGGGCGCCCCTTCATGAAGAGGTCTTAGTGTCTTGCTTAGAAGACCTTTTCCCCCAGGATTTCTTGTGTCCCTGGGGTTGACTCTTGTTTCTTGCCCCAGACGGAGGAGACCGTCGTGACTGCCTGGAGGCTGATGCCCCTGGCGCTGGGGAAAGAGTCAGTTTAAAAGAGGGACGCTTACTCTTCTTCTTATCAGGTAAGAGAGTGCTTTTCCCACAGGAGATCGTCTTGATATAATTATCCAAGTCCTCTCCAAACAACCTTTCACCACGGAAGGGAAACCCAGCTAGAAGCTTCTTACATGGTGCTTCGGCTGACCAGTTTTTCAACCATAAGATTCTACGTATATGCACCAACCCAAGCAAGAGGCGAGAGGTTTGCACGATAGAATCTCTAATGGCGTCAACAGCATAACATAAAGCCGCAGGAAGGTTAGCAAACCCCTGGGCCTGCTGTTCAGGTAATACTTTGATGACCTGCTTAACATGGTCTCTTAAGTATTGACAGACTCCAATCGCTGCTACTGCAGGTTGGGCCACTGATCCTGCTAAAGAGAACATATCTTTCAATAAGAAGTCCATCTTTTTATCCACAGGATCTTTGAGCATCTGAGCGTTGTCTACAGGACAAGTCAGATTACTATTTACAGAGGAAATGGCCGCATCAATGGCCGGTATTCCCCACCTCTTAATAAACTTTTCTTCTATAGGATAAAGTGTAGAAAACTTTCTCGGCGGAAGAAATCGTTTATCTGGGTGATCCCACTCAGAATAAAGCAGCTTTTCAAGTAAATTATGAACAGGAAAAGCATGTGCTGCTTGGAAAGGTTTCAGTGACCCCAAAGCAGAAGAGGTTTCTGTAGTAGTTTCAGGTATGAGCAACTTAAATGTGGAACGGACCAAACCAGTGAGGATCTGCACTAAGACTTTCTCCTCTTGGGAAGTCGCAGAGGGTCGCTCTCCACCTGAATCCTCCGAAGAGGAATCATCTGTCCCATCCCGATCCTCTGAAAGGGATTCATCTCCTTTATCCCAGAGCTCCTCTGACTGAGGGTCTTGGGGAGCAGAGGAAGGCCTTGTGCGTTTTCTTTCACTGAGTGAAGATGTAATCGCGGCCATTAGTTTTTTCTCTAATCCAGAAATGGTTGAGGAAAAAACTTCTTGTGTAATATACACAGGGGCTGAAGTGCCGGCAGCAGATGTAGCCCCTAACCCCAATGGCTCTCCCTGTCCAGCTGCCCCTGGTCCCTCAGGAGGGGATGGTGTAGCAGACAGGGGGTCCTCAGAACCTGAACGAGACCCCCTAGTGCCTCTGGTTCTTGGGGTGCTTGAACCTCTTCTACCCATAGTGCAAAGCAACAAGGTGTGAGGTATCAAAAACGAACACTGACTGCTGAGCGATGTAGTCTGGCTAAAAGCCTTGCTACCAAATGCCCAATCCGGTGTTCTTTAGTGAATGCAGCCTAGGGGAATGCCTGTGTCCCACCTTACATGTGACTGTCAGCTCTGTGTCTCTCCAAAGCTCAGAGCACCTGTACAGTGTGCTTTAAATAGCCATGCTTTCTGGCACTGTGGGCGTCTGGGCACGCTGACGCCCCGCCCCCCCTCCCCCCCTCGTTTTTGAAAAACAAGCGCTTCCCGCGCGAGCCGACCCTTTCTGACAATCCTGAAGGGAGGCTGGGGTTGGGGGAATAAGGAGGAGGCCGGCAGTGATGGGCCCTGCATCGCAATGCGGCTTCGGTGGCGGCGGCGGTAGCGGCTGTGACAGTGCGGTCTCACCCGCCTTACAGCATACCTGAGCCTTTCCCTAGCCTGGGGGGACCATCCCAGCAGAGAAAACCCCCCACCATCTACCTTTGGTGCTGGAGGAAGAGCCAGTGCAGCGGACGCTGAGACAGATCAAACATGAGAAGGTTTGTGCTCTTGGCCGCCCCCGGTGGTCACAATAGGCACAGCATGCATTCACCTTAAAGGAGAAAAGCCACTAGAATTAAAATTCTGTGGAATCTCCTCTTACCTTATCCAGGCCGCAGGGTTCAGTTTACACAGACCCAGCCTTCGCCTCTCATGGTGGGCTCCGTTTTTGAAAAACCGTCAGAGACTGGGGCCCCCATCAGTAGGGGGATCCTTCAGTTCTGGGCCTGTAAAGCACCTCGCCAGAAATTAGGAAGTTTAAAGCCATTTTCTGATCCGCGGGTTCAGCTCTCTAAAAAGAGAAGCGTTACAGGTAAAACCTCGTTTCTTCGGACACGAGGGCCTGGGTACCATCCAATTCGGCCATGAAAAGACACTTTGAATGGATCCGGTCGCCTGGCTTGCCCCAGTATAGGATCTTAGAATATTCCTTTTGGAGCTTCAGCACAGGACATCTTTGCACGTCCAACACCTAAGACACTGGTGTAAAAACTGAGGTATCCCTGGAAGGGGAGGGGTTATATAGGGGGTTGAACTTCCTGATTAGGGTTTGACCAGTGTCCAATACCTAGTGATACCCTATAACCCATCAGTAATTACTGTGGCTCTGTGTCCCGTGATGTCTGAGAAAAGAAATATGTGATAAAGTCCAACAGTGTAAATAAAAAGTCCAATAAAGGTGAAAAGAATCTTCAAACGTGTAATTCATCAACTAGTGAATCCTGAAGTGAGGGAGGTTAAACACTCTTACCGGAGCATATGGATTCGGATGCCGGTGACACAGAATCAAACAAGCTTAGAAAACTCGGCCAGGGGAAGCAGAGAAACCCAATCGTCTTGAGAAAATGAGGAGAAATATCTCAGGTACTGTTCGAGGGTTTGATTAGTCCTCTCTGTTTGCCCATTCATTTGTGGGTGATATGCAGAAGAAAATGAAAGTTCAATCCCGAGTGAATCACATAAGGCTCTCCAGAATCTGGATGTAAACTGCACCCCACGGTCGGACACAATATTGGCCAGAATCCCGTGAGTCCTTATGATCTCCTTGACAAAGGTTTGAGCTGTTTCTCGAGCAGATGGTGTGCCCTTCATGGGCAGGAAGTGTGCCATCTTAGATAGTCTATCAACTACTACAAAAATGGTGTTGTGGCCCTCAGATGGGGGAAGTTCTACAATAAAATCTATTGAGATCATCTTCCAAGGTCTACTGGGGACAGGTAAGGGTTTTAGCAGACCCCAGGCTCTGGATCTGCTGGTTTTATTGCGGATGCAAGTGGTGCAAGATTCCACATATTTCCTACAATCTTTTTCCACCCCAGGCCACCAAAATGTCCGTTGTACTAATTCAGTTGTCTTGCCAATGCCAAAATCACCTGCCAGCACATGATCATGACATCGCACCAGGATGGCCATTCGGAGGTCTTCCGGCACAAAGACCTTGTCTTCATGCCAAAGTAACCCATCCTTTGCCAGTAGAGTGACTTGTCCCCGCATCAGATCCTTCTGGAAGCTCACTTTTCGTACAATTGACAAACTGACTAAGGTCTCGGTTGCCCCCAATTCACATATTGCCTTATTTAATCATGATATACCCAATACACCTAAACACTTACGGACACTATCATACTTTGTTTTGTTGGGTGCAAAAATCACTATAGCAAAAGCCTGGAAGAAACCCACGGTTTCCTTCCAGGCTTGCAAGAGGAAAGTGTCCTGGATCATGTCCCAGGAACAAATAGTCGCGAAGCTGAATGACAAAATCGAGAAATTTAATACCATCTGGGAACCTTGGGCCACATTTTGCCACATATCTCTTATACCGGGTTTGGAACCTGACGCAAGTTTAGCATCTGCTATTAAATAAACCTCTCTCCACCTTCTCTTTTCCTTCTTATCCCTCTTTTCACACGTTTTCTGTATTCCCTTCTTAAGAATGATTAGATCCTGCTATTTCTCAGGTATAATATGATTTCTCTGAACACTGAGAGGAGTTTTCAGGACTTTGTTGCTTGGGATGTCTGTGGGACCCTTTCTCCCCCTCTCAGGGAGATGAATGGGCACATCCGCATGAAACAGAAGTGGGGGATCTTGTTCTGTTAGCCCCCCAGCCAATTTATAACGCTCCTGGGGAGACGGATGGCACGGGGTAGAGCCCAACCACACCTACAGGAAGATCCCACTGGGGGGGTGTGTAAGGGCGCCCGGGGTCATCCGACGTTCTCCCTCGGGGAGCGAATCCCTACTTATATCTGTCCACCTGGGTTGGAGGGGTCCACCGGACATCTCTGATTAATACACACGGATCAAATGATCTGTGCTTACCTTAAGATATCCTGAGACTCCTGAGGAACCTTTCTGAAAGCTTCGCACCTGTTAGCATATCTTCATATGGTATTCCTGAGACCCAGGAGACCGGGTTTTGTTCTATATAATCCAGGACTTTTGATACTCGGCTCACGAGAATTTTTACGAACTTACATGGATAATCCCTTTTTTACTTTTTCTTCTTCCTTTTATTTTTAGAATAGTTATGTTACATATTTTTTCTCTTTTTTTCCTTTCACCTCTCACTCTGTGCTTAACAGAACAGTTCAATTCTACACTGAATCTCGATTAATTACAGGTTACAACAGAGATGTATATAACAGCCGAGAGCTTACTTGGTAATGACAGTTATACTTCTTTTCTTTCATATTAGATTGTAATTTTTGCTCATATCCATGTAACACATTATAGGTTATGTTTCATCAGTTTCCGGAAATGTATGCATTCTCATGTATGTCATGTTAAAACAATAATAAAATATTTTGAAATTAAAAAACATTATAAATAAAAAAAAAAAAAATTGCAAACCCCACGAAACGTTAGACACCCTTCTTATCACTGGGAGCAGGCCAATCCAGGATGGCTGTAACCTTCTGGGGATCCATCTGGATACCTTCGGTGGAAATGATTAAACCCAAGAATTGGATGCTTTGGCGTTCAAATACACATTTCTCTGGTTTTGCATAAAGTCCATGTTGTCGAAGGCGACTCAATACATTCTTGACGTGACTACAGTGGTGATCTAGAGAGGGTCCTTGCACAGGCTCAGACATGGCTGTCTGCTACTGTCACATACCTGGTGATGGAGCCTGATATGCAGAGGATGGCCTTTCTTACAACTCTGACTTGGAGCCCCTGATAGAGCTGACAGGAAGCACCGAGATGCAGAGTCGCACGAGTGCCTGGCAGGATCGCTGATACCTGGAGCTGGATCGGAGCACTCGGCCGGGCTGTAGAGGTGTCTGTAAGAATCCCAGAGCAGCGGTAGGCAGGTAGCTGGAGTGAGTAGACAACCGGTCCCCACAGGCAGAAGTGCAGGTGCAGCAGAAGGGATGGTGGCACCCTTGAGGCTGAAGAGAAGGCAGGTACAGGCAGGCCAGGTCATACACAAACGGGCATGTCAGGAACAGAGGCTGAAGCGGAATCAGATTACAGGCCGGGTCATCAGCAGACTGGCAGCAAAGTGGCAGAAGGAGCAGGCAGATGCAGAGTAGAGGACAAGCTGGGGTCGGATGCAGGCAGGAAACAGGAACGTCAGGAAGCAAGCCGGGTCACAACAGGAACAGAAGTCAGGTAGGTAATTGCAGGATACACAGGGAACACTGTAGAGCAGACAGCACTGAGTCTGGAAACTGACTGAGTTTAAGTAGCCTGTTTGGGTGTCAAAAGCTGTCACAGGGTGTGTGTGCACCAATGGCATTCTGACAGGGGCAGAGGTAACAGGTCATCTTCTTCAGCAGCCATCTTGGGTGCTGGCATGCCCTTCCTGACAGGCAGAGGTAACAGGTCCTCTTCTTCGGCAGCCATCTTGGGTGCTGGCATGCCCTTCCTGACATAACCGCAATTTATGAGGGAGAGAGTGAGCAGATTGCCTCCGCTAACTAAAAAAAATTGGCCTCCCTATTTACAGACTGAGTAAGTATATCGCAGCAATAAAAACAATGCTTTTTTCCAAGAATGAATCAATGTGGGAAAAGTTAACAGATTTACACCACAGCTTTCAGTCTTCTTTGCACAAGTTGCTTTATGTCAGCCATATAACAAACATTTTGCATCTGCTAAAAAATGGGGTATTTCTTCCCAGAGAAAAAGAGAAAGAATATAAAAAAATTGAAGCACACCTTCTATTTCTTTTTGGACAGTTCAATATTGTGTGAGGGAGAGAGCATGCAGATTGCATCTGAAAAAAAAATTTTGTTTTGTTTTTAATTTGAAAAATAAAAACGTAATTACAGAAAAATGTTAGTGATTTTAACTACACCTTTTAAGCTTTTTTGGATAGACCACTAACCCTAATGCCCCGTACACACGGTCGGACTTTGTTGGGACATTCCGACAACAAAATCCTAGGATTTTTTCCGACGAATGTTGGCTCAAACTTGTCTTGCATACACACGGTCACACAAAGTTGTCGGAAAATCAGATCGTTCTAAACGCAGTGATGTAAAACACGTACGTCGGGACTATAAACGGGGCAGTGGCCAATAGCTTTCATCTCTTTATTTATTCTGAGCATGCATGGCACTTTGTCCATCGGATTTGTGTACACACGATCGGAAATTCCAACAACGTATTTTGTTGTCGGAAAATTTTATATCCTGCTCTCAAACTTTGTGTCTCGGAAAATACGATGGAAAATGTCCGATGGAGTCCACACACGGTCGGAATTTCCGACAACACGCTCCGATCGGACATTTTCCATCGGAAAATCCGACCGTGTGTACGGGGCATAAGGAGCAGGCAGACTTCAGCAATAATCATAAAAACAAAAAACACACATGCAGCGGTAATGGTGTAAAGCTCAAAAAAGCCTACTGGTTGCAAGAGTGGTATTTTGACCCAAAAACTCTTGATGGAGGTATATGAAGAGAAATGAATAATACACACATTTTCGATAAGGCTTGAATGACATGAAAATAGCAGAAGCGTAAATAAGTCTGTCTTTATGAAAAGTTCTGGGCGGTGAACCCCTGTGTTTTGAAGTCTTTAGTGTGACAGCTGAAAATGGTTGCGAGCCTGCTTCAGGCACAAGCTGGGAACCCGGAGACTGTGAGATGGAGAAGGAAGAAAAAGGGGAGAAATGCCTTTATGCAATGAATGTAAAACTATACTAAGTCTTTGCAGAGACATTTCTGTATTTTTAACGGGTATTTACTTTATATAGCGCCAACAATTTCAATCAGTATTCAAAGAGCTTACAAGCTAAAGTCCCTACCTCACATGCATAGTTACATATACTAGGATCAATTATTCTGTCAGCATGTCTTTGAAGTGTGGGAAGAAACTGGAGTATCTGAAGGAAATCCACGCAAAGGGAGTACATGTAAACTCAATGCAGTCAGCACTGATCTTCAAACCAATGACCCTAGTGCTGCAAATTAAAGTGTATTTTTAAGCCACCACGTGTAATTTGCATGGATTTGCTTAGCAGAATCATATCCTTTTTATG
The DNA here is from genome assembly GCF_042186555.1 of Aquarana catesbeiana. Taxonomy (NCBI): domain Eukaryota; kingdom Metazoa; phylum Chordata; class Amphibia; order Anura; family Ranidae; genus Aquarana; species Aquarana catesbeiana. The sequence continues at coordinate 175,561,098 of NC_133330.1, forward strand.
GAAAACAATTTTGGGACACAGGGAGTTGGCATATTTCAGCCCTAAGCTTTAATGAAACTGTATTGTTTAAAAAATAATAATTTACACAACAAATTGAGCTGAACTAAATAAAAAAAAATTGCTAAACTGAATTTTATTCTTTATAATGTGAGGTCGTTTTGTAGGCATAAAGTAGACATATTTCAGCCAAAGGTATAAAGCAAAACTTTATTTTTCCGGACAGAGACAGGTTAAAAGATGTAAAGATTTCAGGCTTTGAATCCCATCCTTTTAAACAGGGATTACATTTTGCATACAGAGTGAAGTCATATTTCAGCTCCAACTATTCAATTTTATTGTTATTTTTTTTAGATGGGTAATTTATGAATGATGCAGATCAGTTACAGAATCAAACTGTTTTTCATAGGAGGCAATTTAAAAGGGAGATAGCAGGCAGACTCCATCTTTATTTTGAAAAAAATCCACATTGAAATCGTCTAGTGCCAAAGGAAAATTATGTACAAATTAGTTGCTGTTATTTGTACAGGTCACAAAATTCAGTTGAGATTCAGAAATGAGAATGGGTGATTTTATTTAAATAATTAATGAGACTGATATACTAAAGGCTTCTAAATAGACTGTGCACCTTGCAATTACAGTTGCATTCTGCAATTGCAGTTGCTCAAGAACTTAGTAAATGAGTGGAAGCTCTGCTGACTTCCATGATTCAGTCACATGAAAGCAAAAATACTGCTTTTTTCATTTTCTTTGCATGTGATTGGGTATTTTTTGCAAAGTGAAGCTTTTTATCTAATTTACTAAGCACTGGGACATCTGTACTTGCAGAGTTCAATTTGCCTTTTAATAAATCCACCCCATTCTAAAGCTTACCACACATGTTACAATCTGACCATACAGTACAATCTACAATCAACTTTAGAGTAGGGATGAGCCCGCGATTCAAGTTGAAATGTAAGTTCAACTTGAACATTGGGAGTTCGCCTGTTCGCCGAATTCCAAACATTATGGGGCATTTGTGGAAAATTTGAGCGCCTGCAGAACGCCCCATAATGCACTGCAAAATCGCAGTGCATTGACAGCTGCTGATTGGCCAGAGCATGCACCTGACCTGCATGCTTTGGTGAATCACAGTGTGCTCCGCTGTGAGAGCCATGATTGGCCAAAGGCAGGGTGCCTTTGGCCAATTATGGCTCAGGGGGCTAAGTCCACGCCCCACACTATGTAAGGCTGCTTACTTAGCGTCCGTACATAGTGTAATGAATAAGAGCAGCAAAATTACATTTCTAAAGGAAAAAATGTCATTTAAAACTGCTTGCGGCAGTAATGTATTGTCGGATCCCAGCAATATAGATAAAAACCATTGAAAAAAATGTTGTGAATTCCCCCCAATCCATTACCAGGCCCTTCAGGTCTGGTATGGATATTAAGAGGAACCCCGCACCAAAATTTTAAAAAATGGGTGGGGCCCCCAAAATCCATACCAGGCCCTTCAGATCTGCTATGGATTTTAAGGGGAACCCCGTGCCAAAAAAAAATGGCAAGGGGATCCCCCAAAATTCATACCAGACCCTTTTCTGAGCATGCAACCTGGCAGGCCGAAGGAAAAGAAGGGGGATGAGAAAGTGCCCCCCCTCCTGAACTGTGCCAGGCCACATGCCCTCAACATGGGGAGGGTACTTTGGGGTGCCCAAGGGCCTCATCCCCACAACCCTTGCCTGGTGGTTGTGGGGGTCTGTGGGTGGGGGGCTTATTGGAATCTGGAAGGCCTCTTTAACAAGGGGGACCCCAGATCCTGGCCTCCCCTATGTGAATGGGTATTGGGTACATTGTACCCCTACTCATTCACTAAAAAAAGTGTCAAAAAAAGAAAAAAATTACAGGAGACAGTTTTGGACAATTCCTTTATTAACCACTTGACCACTGGGCACTTAAACCCCCTTTCTAACCAGACTATTTTCAGCTTTCGGTGCTCTCACATTTTGAATGACAATTACTCAGTCATGCAACACTGTGCCTACAAGAAATTTTTGTCCTTTTTTTCACACAAATAGAGCTTTCTTTTGGTGGTATTTAATCACCGCTGTTTTTTTTTTTGTTTTTGCGCTATAAAATAAAAAAGACTGAAAATTCTGTAAAAAAAATGCATTTTTCTTTGTTTCTGTTATAAAATTTTGCAAATTGGTAAATTTTCTTCATATGTTTTGGCCAAAATTTATACCGCTACATATCTTTAGTAAAAATAACCCAAATTAGTGTATATTATTTGTTTTTTGTGAAAGTGATAGAGTCTACAAGCTATGGTGCCAATCTCTGAAAATTGATCACACCTGAAGTACTGACGGCCTATCTCATTTCTTGAGACCCTAACAAGCCAGGAAAGTACAAATACCCCCAAATGACCCCTTTTTGGAAAGTAGACATTCCAAGATATTTAGTAAGAGGCATGGTGAGTTTTTTGAAGTTGTAATTTTTTCCCACAATTCTTTGCAAAATCAAGATTTATTTTTCTTCTTTTTTTGTTTCACAAAATTGTTATATTAGCAGGTTATTTCTCACACACAGCATATGCATAGCACACATTACACCCCAAAACACATTCTACTATTCCTCTTGAGTATGGTAATACCACATGTATGAGACTTTTACACAACGTGGCCACATGCAGAGGCCCAACATGCAGGGAGCACCATCAGGAGTTCTTGGAGCATAAATTTCATCCTGGATGGCCCTAGAGAACCAGGACAATGGAAACACCCCAAAAATGACCCCATTTTGGAAAGAAAACAACCCAATGTATAATCTAAGAGGCATATCGAGTCTTTTGAACATGTCATTTTTTTCTACAAGTTTTTGGAAAAGTGTAAGGAAAATGAAAACACATTTTTTTACACAACGTTGTCCATTTTCAGAATGTTTCTAACACATAGCATGTACATACCAAAAATTACACCCCAAAATAAATTCTCCTACTCCCCCTGAGTACTGCATGCCGCATGTGTGAGACTTTTACACAGCATGGCTACATACAGAGGACCAACATGCAGGGAGCACCGTCAGGTGTTCTAGGGGCATAAGTTTAAAATCTAATTTGACTACCTATTACACTTTTGTGAGGCACTATAGTGGCATGGATGTGGCATGGATGATAAATGATGTGGCATGGATGAGCATGAATGGGGATGGCTGAGTATGGCCGGGTATGGCTGAGTACGGATGGGTATGGCTGAGTATAGATGGGATGGCTGGGTACAGCTGAGTATGGCTGGGTACGACTGAGTACGACTGAGTATGACTGAGTACGGCTGGGTACGGCTGAGTACAGCTGAGTATAGCTGGGATGGCTGGGTATGGCTGGGTATGGCTGAGTATGGCTGGGTACAGCTGAGTATGGCTGGGTATGGCTGGGTACAGCTGAGTATTGCTGGGTATTGCTGGGTATGGCTGAGTATGGATGGGTATGGCTAATTGTGGATGGGATGGCTGAGCATGGATGGATGGATGAGTATTGCTGAGGATGAATGGATGGCTGAGCATGGATGAATAGATGAGTATGCTGAGTATGGATGGCTGAGCATGGATGGATGTATGAGTATGCTGAGTATGGATGGGTATGCTGAGTATGGATGGCTGAGTATGGATGGCTGAGCTTGGATGGATGGATGAGTATGCTGAGTATGGATGAGTATGCTCAGTATGGATGGCGGAGCATGGATGGATTAGTATGCTGAGTATGGATGGGTGAGCATGGATGGATGGATAAGTATGGATGGGTGAGCATGGATGGATGAATATGCTGAGTATGGAGGAGGATGGATGGATGAGTATGCTGAGTATGGATGGGTATGCTGAGCATGGATGGCTGAGTATGCTGAGTATGAATGGGTGAGCATGGATGGATGGATGTGTATGCTGAGTATGGCTGGGTATGCTGAGTATGGATGGCTGAGTATGCTTAGTATGGATGGCTGAGCATGGATGGATGGATGAGTATGCTGAGGATGAATGGATGAGCATGGATGGATGGATGAGTATGCTGAGTATGGATGGGTGAGCATGGATGGATGGATGAGTATGCTGAGTATGGATGGCTGAGAGTGGATGGATGGATGAGTATGCTGAGTATGGATGGCTGAGCATGGATGGATGGATGAGTATGCTGAGTATGGATGGCTGAGCATGGATGGATAGATGAGTATGCTGAGTATGGATGGGTGAGCATGGATGGATGTATGATAATGCTGAGTATGGATGGATGAGTATGCTGAGTATGGATGGCTGAGCATAGATAGATGGATGAGTATGCTGAGTATGGATGGGTGAGCATGGATGGATGGATGAGTATGCTGAGTATGGCTGGGTATGCTGCGTATGAATGGCTGAGTATGCTGAGTATAGATGGCTGAGCATGGATGGATGGGTGAGTATGCTGAGTATGGATGGGTATGTTGAGTATGGATGGCTGAGTATGGATGGCTGAGCATGGATAGATGGATGAGTGTGCTGAGTATAGATGAGTATGCTCAGTATGGATGGCTGAGCATGGATGGATGAGTATGCTGAGTATGGATGGGTGAGCATGGATGGATGGATGAGTATGGATGGGTAAGCATGGATGGCTGGATGGATGAGAATGCTGAGTATGGATGAGGATGGATGGATGAGTATGCTGAGTATGGATGGGTATGCTGAGCTTGGATGGCTGAGTATGCTGAGTATGGATGGGTGAGCATGGATGGATGGATGAGTATGCTGAGTGTGGCTGGGTATGCTGAGTATAGATGGCTGAGTATGCTGACTATGGATGGCTCAGCATGGATGGATGGATGAGTATGCTGAGTATGGATGGATGAGTATGCTGAGTATGGATGGGTGAGCATGGATGGATTGGTGAGTATGCTGAGTATGGATGGATGGATGAGTATGCTGAGTATGGATGGCTGAGCATGGATGGATGGATGAGTATGCTAAGTATGGATGGATAAGTATGGATGGATAGATGAGTATGCTGAGTATGGATGGCTGAGCATGGATGGATGGATGAGTATGCTGAGTATGGATGAGTGAGCATGGATGGATGAGTATGCTGAGTAGGGATGGGTGAGCATGAATGGATGGATGAGTATGCTGAGTATGGATGGGTATGCTGAGTATGGATGGCTGAGCATGGATGGATGAGTATGCTGAGTATGTATGGGTGAGCATGGATGGATGGATGAGTATGCTGAGTATGGATGAGGATGGATGGATGAGTATGCTGAGTACAGATGGGTATTCTGAGCATGGATGGCTGAGTATGCTGAGTATGGATGGGTGAGATGAGTATGCTGAGTATGGCTGGGTATGCTGAGTATGGATGGCTGAGTATGCTGAGTATGGATGGGTGAGCATAGATGGATGAGTATGCTGAGTATGGATGGGTGAGCATGGATGGATGGATGAGTATGGATGGGTGAGCATGGATGGATGGATGGATGAGTATGCTGAGTATGGATGAGGATGGACGGATGAGTATGCTGAGTATGGATGGGTATGCTGAGCATGGATGGCTGAGTATGCTGAGTATGGATGGGTGAGCATGGATGGATGGATGAGTATGCTGAGTATGGCTGGGTATGCTGAGTATGGATGGCTGAGTATGCTTAGTATGGATGGCTGAGCATGGATGGATGGATGAGTATGCTGAGGATGGATGGATGAGCATGGATGGATGGATGAGTATGCTGAATATGGATGGGGGAGCATGGATGGATGGATGAGTATGCTGAGTATGGATGGCTGAGCATGGATGGATGGATGAGTATGCTGAGTATGGATGGCTGAGCATGGATGGATGGATGAGTATGCTGAGTATGGATGGCTGAGCATGGATGGATGGATGAGTATGCTGAGTATGGATAGATGAGTATGCTGAGTATGGATGGGTGAGCATGGATGGATGGATGAGTATGCTGAGTATGGATGGATGAGTATGCTGAGTATGGATGGCTGAGCATGGATAGATGGATGAGTATGCTGAGTATGGATGGGTGAGCATGGATGGATGGATGAGTATGCTGAGTATGGATGGGTGAGTGAGTATGGATGGGTATGCTGAGCATGGATGGCTGGGTATAGATGGGATAGATGGATGACTGCATAGCGCTGTGGGCACTACACATCCAGCCCACAGTGTTGCTGCCACTGATCTCTCCCCCTCTCCCCTCGAACTGTACAGATCTGTATGGGGAGGGGAGAGAGGAACCAGACGTGATGCAGTTTTGTTTCATGGTGATCGCTCTGCCATTTGACAGAGCAATCGTGTGGTAAATGGCATGGATGATAAATGATGTGGCATGGATGAGCATGAATGGGGATGGCTGAGTATGGCCGGGTATGGCTGAGTACGGATGGGTATGGCTGAGTATAGATGGGATGGCTGGGTACAGCTGAGTATGGCTGGGTACGACTGAGTACGACTGAGTATGACTGAGTACGGCTGGGTACGGCTGAGTACAGCTGAGTATAGCTGGGATGGCTGGGTATGGCTGGGTATGGCTGAGTATGGCTGGGTACAGCTGAGTATGGCTGGGTATGGCTGGGTACAGCTGAGTATTGCTGGGTATTGCTGGGTATGGCTGAGTATGGATGGGTATGGCTAATTGTGGATGGGATGGCTGAGCATGGATGGATGGATGAGTATTGCTGAGGATGAATGGATGGCTGAGCATGGATGAATAGATGAGTATGCTGAGTATGGATGGCTGAGCATGGATGGATGTATGAGTATGCTGAGTATGGATGGGTATGCTGAGTATGGATGGCTGAGTATGGATGGCTGAGCTTGGATGGATGGATGAGTATGCTGAGTATGGATGAGTATGCTCAGTATGGATGGCGGAGCATGGATGGATTAGTATGCTGAGTATGGATGGGTGAGCATGGATGGATGGATAAGTATGGATGGGTGAGCATGGATGGATGAATATGCTGAGTATGGAGGAGGATGGATGGATGAGTATGCTGAGTATGGATGGGTATGCTGAGCATGGATGGCTGAGTATGCTGAGTATGAATGGGTGAGCATGGATGGATGGATGTGTATGCTGAGTATGGCTGGGTATGCTGAGTATGGATGGCTGAGTATGCTTAGTATGGATGGCTGAGCATGGATGGATGGATGAGTATGCTGAGGATGAATGGATGAGCATGGATGGATGGATGAGTATGCTGAGTATGGATGGGTGAGCATGGATGGATGGATGAGTATGCTGAGTATGGATGGCTGAGAGTGGATGGATGGATGAGTATGCTGAGTATGGATGGCTGAGCATGGATGGATGGATGAGTATGCTGAGTATGGATGGCTGAGCATGGATGGATGGATGAGTAAGCTGAGTATGGATGGCTGAGCATGGATGGATAGATGAGTATGCTGAGTATGGATGGGTGAGCATGGATGGATGTATGATAATGCTGAGTATGGATGGATGAGTATGCTGAGTATGGATGGCTGAGCATAGATAGATGGATGAGTATGCTGAGTATGGATGGGTGAGCATGGATGGATGGATGAGTATGCTGAGTATGGCTGGGTATGCTGCGTATGAATGGCTGAGTATGCTGAGTATAGATGGCTGAGCATGGATGGATGGGTGAGTATGCTGAGTATGGATGGGTATGTTGAGTATGGATGGCTGAGTATGGATGGCTGAGCATGGATAGATGGATGAGTGTGCTGAGTATAGATGAGTATGCTCAGTATGGATGGCTGAGCATGGATGGATGAGTATGCTGAGTATGGATGGGTGAGCATGGATGGATGGATGAGTATGGATGGGTAAGCATGGATGGCTGGATGGATGAGAATGCTGAGTATGGATGAGGATGGATGGATGAGTATGCTGAGTATGGATGGGTATGCTGAGCTTGGATGGCTGAGTATGCTGAGTATGGATGGGTGAGCATGGATGGATGGATGAGTATGCTGAGTGTGGCTGGGTATGCTGAGTATAGATGGCTGAGTATGCTGACTATGGATGGCTCAGCATGGATGGATGGATGAGTATGCTGAGTATGGATGGATGAGTATGCTGAGTATGGATGGATGAGCATGGATGGATTGGTGAGTATGCTGAGTATGAATGGGTGAGCATGGATGGATGGATGTGTATGCTGAGTATGGCTGGGTATGCTGAGTATGGATGGCTGAGTATGCTTAGTATGGATGGCTGAGCATGGATGGATGGATGAGTATGCTGAGGATGAATGGATGAGCATGGATGGATGGATGAGTATGCTGAGTATGGATGGGTGAGCATGGATGGATGGATGAGTATGCTGAGTATGGATGGCTGAGAGTGGATGGATGGATGAGTATGCTGAGTATGGATGGCTGAGCATGGATGGATGGATGAGTATGCTGAGTATGGATGGCTGAGCATGGATGGATGGATGAGTAAGCTGAGTATGGATGGCTGAGCATGGATGGATAGATGAGTATGCTGAGTATGGATGGGTGAGCATGGATGGATGTATGATAATGCTGAGTATGGATGGATGAGTATGCTGAGTATGGATGGCTGAGCATAGATAGATGGATGAGTATGCTGAGTATGGATGGGTGAGCATGGATGGATGGATGAGTATGCTGAGTATGGCTGGGTATGCTGCGTATGAATGGCTGAGTATGCTGAGTATAGATGGCTGAGCATGGATGGATGGGTGAGTATGCTGAGTATGGATGGGTATGTTGAGTATGGATGGCTGAGTATGGATGGCTGAGCATGGATAGATGGATGAGTGTGCTGAGTATAGATGAGTATGCTCAGTATGGATGGCTGAGCATGGATGGATGAGTATGCTGAGTATGGATGGGTGAGCATGGATGGATGGATGAGTATGGATGGGTAAGCATGGATGGCTGGATGGATGAGAATGCTGAGTATGGATGAGGATGGATGGATGAGTATGCTGAGTATGGATGGGTATGCTGAGCTTGGATGGCTGAGTATGCTGAGTATGGATGGGTGAGCATGGATGGATGGATGAGTATGCTGAGTGTGGCTGGGTATGCTGAGTATAGATGGCTGAGTATGCTGACTATGGATGGCTCAGCATGGATGGATGGATGAGTATGCTGAGTATGGATGGATGAGTATGCTGAGTATGGATGGATGAGCATGGATGGATTGGTGAGTATGCTGAGTATGGATGGATGGATGAGTATGCTGAGTATGGATGGCTGAGCATGGATGGATGGATGAGTATGCTAAGTATGGATGGATAAGTATGGATGGATAGATGAGTATGCTGAGTATGGATGGCTGAGCATGGATGGATGGATGAGTATGCTGAGTATGGATGAGTGAGCATGGATGGATGAGTATGCTGAGTAGGGATGGGTGAGCATGAATGGATGGATGAGTATGCTGAGTATGGATGGGTATGCTGAGTATGGATGGCTGAGCATGGATGGATGAGTATGCTGAGTATGTATGGGTGAGCATGGATGGATGGATGAGTATGCTGAGTATGGATGAGGATGGATGGATGAGTATGCTGAGTACAGATGGGTATTCTGAGCATGGATGGCTGAGTATGCTGAGTATGGATGGGTGAGATGAGTATGCTGAGTATGGCTGGGTATGCTGAGTATGGATGGCTGAGTATGCTGAGTATGGATGGGTGAGCATAGATGGATGAGTATGCTGAGTATGGATGGGTGAGCATGGATGGATGGATGAGTATGGATGGGTGAGCATGGATGGATGGATGGATGAGTATGCTGAGTATGGATGAGGATGGACGGATGAGTATGCTGAGTATGGATGGGTATGCTGAGCATGGATGGCTGAGTATGCTGAGTATGGATGGGTGAGCATGGATGGATGGATGAGTATGCTGAGTATGGCTGGGTATGCTGAGTATGGATGGCTGAGTATGCTTAGTATGGATGGCTGAGCATGGATGGATGGATGAGTATGCTGAGGATGGATGGATGAGCATGGATGGATGGATGAGTATGCTGAATATGGATGGGGGAGCATGGATGGATGGATGAGTATGCTGAGTATGGATGGCTGAGCATGGATGGATGGATGAGTATGCTGAGTATGGATGGCTGAGCATGGATGGATGGATGAGTATGCTGAGTATGGATGGCTGAGCATGGATGGATGGATGAGTATGCTGAGTATGGATAGATGAGTATGCTGAGTATGGATGGGTGAGCATGGATGGATGGATGAGTATGCTGAGTATGGATGGATGAGTATGCTGAGTATGGATGGCTGAGCATGGATAGATGGATGAGTATGCTGAGTATGGATGGGTGAGCATGGATGGATGGATGAGTATGCTGAGTATGGATGGGTGAGTGAGTATGGATGGGTATGCTGAGCATGGATGGCTGGGTATGGATGGGATAGATGGATGACTGCATAGCGCTGTGGGCACTACACATCCAGCCCACAGTGTTGCTGCCACTGATCTCTCCCCCTCTCCCCTCGAACTGTACAGATCTGTATGGGGAGGGGAGAGAGGAACCAGACGTGATGCAGTTTTGTTTCATGGTGATCGCTCTGCCATTTGACAGAGCAATCGTGTGGTAAATGGCCGCTATCAGCGGCCGTTTACCGTGATCCGTGACGTGGACCCGGCGGTAACGGATGTTCTCGGGTGTGCACCCCAGGGGGCGCGTGAGAGTGGGATTCTGGGAGGACGTCATAGTACACCCTCCCAGAGTTATCCGACCACGATGCAGCCGTCATTCGGCTATAGCGCGGTCGGCAAGTGGTTAAAAAAAATGTGTCCTGCGATGTAAATCCATCTTCAATCACAGCACCAACGGAAAAGAAAACAGAAAAACTCTGTATCGATGGGACTGCGACTGCAGCCTTTTCGTGATGACAGTTCTTATATATCCAACGGTGGGGCCACCCAGTGATGTAAACAGGTGACCCCGTCCCCTCTGATGTCGCGTGACATCACATGACATCAGAAGGGGCAGGGTTGCCTGGTTGCTGTCATCGCAAAAAGGCTGTAGTCGGCGGGGCACCTCCCATTTAGGTGGAGTTGTTCCGTTTTTTTTCCGTCTGTCAGTGCTCTGATTGAAGATAGATGGACATTTCGGGACACTTTTTTTTAAACAAAGAATTGTCAAAAATGGTCTCCTGTCATTTTTACTTTTTTTACACTATATTTGGTGAATAAGTAGGGGTACCTGCTACCTATTCACATGGGGGGGCGTGATCTGGGGGCTTCCAGATTCCGATAAGCCCTCACCCGCAGACTCCCAAAACCACCGGGCAAGGTTTGTGGGGATGAGACCCTTTGGACCCCAAAGCACCCTCCCCATGTTGAGAGCATGTGGCCTGGTATGGTTCAGGGGGGGCGTTCTCTCGTTCCCCCTTTTTCCTGTGGCCTGCCAGGTTGCATGATCTTATAATGGTCTGGTATGGATTTTTTTTATTTTGGCGCAGGGTCCCCTTAAAATCCATACCAGGCCTGAAGGGCCTAGTATAGATTTTGGGGGCCCCCACGCCATTTTTTTTTATTTTGGGGTGGGGCGCCCCTTAATATCCATACCATACTGGAAGGACCTGTTATGGATTGGGGGGGAACCCACGCCGATTTTTTATATATATATTGCCGGGGTCCGACAGTACATTAAAGCCGCAAGCAATTTTAAATTACATTTTTTCCTTTAGAAATGTCATTTTGCTGTGGTACTGTTATGAACATGGGAAAGATGCGCTACTTTACAGGCAGACTAAGGAGACTCCCCATTCAGGATATTTAAAGGATGGATGGCTCAGTATGGATGGCTGAGCATGGATGGATTAGTATGCTGAGTATGGATGGGTAAGCATGGATGGATGGATAAGTATGGATGGGTGAGCATGGATGGATGAGTATGCTGAGTATGGAGGAGGATGGATGGATGAGTATGCTGAGTATGGATGGGTATGCTGAGCCTGGATGGCTGAGTATGCTGAGTATGGATGGGTGAGCATGGATGGATGGATGAGTATGCTGAGTATGGCTGGGTATGCTGAGTATGGATGGCTGAGTATGCTTAGTATGGATGGCTGAACATGGATGGCTGGGTATGCTGAGTATGGATGGCTGAGTATGCTTAGTATGGATGGCTGAGCATGGATGGATGAGTATGCTGAGTATGGATGGGTGAGCATGGATGGATGGATGAGTATGCTGAGTATGGATGGCTGAGCGTGGATGGATGGATGAGTATGCTGAGTATGGATAGATGAGTATGCTGAGTATGGATGGGTGAGGATGGATGGATGGATGAGTATGCTGAGTATGGATGGCTGAGTATGCTGAGTATGGATGGCTGAGCATGGATGGATAGATGAGTATGATGAGTATGGATGGCTGAGCATGGATGGATGGATGAGTATGCTGAGTATGGATGGCTGAGCATGGATGGATGGATGAGTAAGCTGAGTATGGATGGCTGAGCATGGATGGATGGATGAGTATGCTGAGTATGGATAGATGAGTATGCTGAGTATGGATGGGTGAGCATGGATGGATGGATGAGTATGCTGAGTATGGATGGCTGAGTATGCTGAGTATGGATGGCTGAGCATGGATAGATGGATGAGTATGCTGAGTATGGATGGGTGAGCATGGATGGATGGATGAGTATGCTGAGTATGGATGAGGATGGATGGATGAGTATGCTGAGTACAGATGGGTATTCTGAGCATGGATGGCTGAGTATGCTGAGTATGGATGGGTGAGATGAGTATGCTGAGTATGGCTGGGTATGCTGAGTATGGATGGCTGAGTATGCTGAGTATGGATGGCTGAGTATGGATGGCTGAGTATGCATGGCTGAGCATGGATGGATGGATGAGTGTGCTGAGTATGGATGAGTATGCTGAGTATGGATGGGTGAGCATAGATGGATGAGTATGCTGAGTATGGATGGGTGAGCATGGATGGATGGATGAGTATGGATGGGTGAGCATGGATGGATGGATGGATGAGTATGCTGAGTATGGATGGCTGAGCATGGATGGATGGATGAGTATGCTGAGTATGGATGGCTGAGCATGGATGGATGGATGAGTATGCTGAGTATGGATGGCTGAGCATGGATGGATGGATGAGTAAGCTGAGTATGGATGGCTGAGCATGGATGGATGGATGAGTATGCTGAGTATGGATAGATGAGTATGCTGAGTATGGATGGGTGAGCATGGATGGATGGATGAGTATGCTGAGTATGGATGGCTGAGTATGCTGAGTATGGATGGCTGAGCATGGATAGATGGATGAGTATGCTGAGTATGGATGGGTGAGCATGATTGGATGGATGAGTATGCTGAGTATGGATGGGTATGCTGAGTATGGATGGCTGAGTATGGATGGCTGAGCATGGATGGATGGATGAGTGTGCTGAGTATGGATGAGTATGCTCAGTATGGATGGCTGAGCATGGATGGATGAGTATGCTGAGTATGGATGGGTGAGCATGGATGGATGGATGAGTATGGATGGGTAAGCATGGATGGATGGATGAGAATGCTGAGTATGGATGAGGATGGATGGATGAGTATGCTGAGTATGGATGAGTATGCTGGGCTTGGATGGCTGAGTATGCTGAGTATGAATGGGTGAGCATGGATGGATGGATGAGTATGCTGAGTGTGGCTGGGTATGCTGAGTATAGATGGCTGAGCATGCTGAGTATGGATGGCTCAGCATGGATGGATGGATGAGTATGCTGAGTATGGATGGATGAGTATGCTGAGTATGGATGGGTGAGCATGGATGGATTGGTGAGTATGCTGAGTATGGATGGATGGATAAGTATGCTGAGTATGGATGGCTGAGCATGGATGGATGGATGAGTATGCTAAGTATGGATGGATAAGTATGGATGGATGGATGAGTATGCTGAGTATGGATGGCTGAGCATGGATGGATGGATGAGTATGCTGAGTATGGATGGGTGAACATGGATGAATGGATGAGTATGCTGAGTATGTATGGGTGAGCATGGATGGATGGATGAGTATGCTGAGTATGGATGGGTGAGCATGAATGGATGGATGAGTATGCTGAGTATGGATGAGTATTCTGAGTATGGATGGCTGAGCATGGATGGATGAGTATGCTGAGTATGTATGGGTGAGCATGGATGGATGGATGAGTATGCTGAGTATGGATGAGGATGGATGGATGAGTATGCTGAGTACAGATGGGTATTCTGAGCATGGATGGCTGAGTATGCTGAGTATGGATGGGTGAGATGAGTATGCTGAGTATGGCTGGGTATGCTGAGTATGGATGGCTGAGTATGCTGAGTATGGATGGCTGAGTATGGATGGCTGAGTATGCATGGCTGAGCATGGATGGATGGATGAGTGTGCTGAGTATGGATGAGTATGCTGAGTATGGATGGGTGAGCATAGATGGATGAGTATGCTGAGTATGGATGGGTGAGCATGGATGGATGGATGAGTATGGATGGGTGAGCATGAATGGATGGATGGATGAGTATGCTGAGTATGGATGAGGATGGATGAATGAGTATGCTGAGTATGGATGGGTATGCTGAGCATGGATGGCTGAGTATGCTGAGTATGGATGGGTGAGCATGGATGGATGGATGAGTATGCTGAGTATGGCTGGGTATGCTGAGTATGGATGGCTGAGTATGCTTAGTATGGATGGCTGAGCATGGATGGATGGATGAGTAAGCTGAGGATGGATGAGCATGGATGGATGGATGAGTATGCTGAGTATGGATGGGTGAGCATGGATGGATGGATGAGTATGCTGAGTATGGATGGCTGAGCATGGATGGATGGATAAGTATGCTGAGTATGGATGGCTGAGCATGGATGGATGAGTATGCTGAGTATGGATGGCTGAGCATGGATGGATGGATGAGTATGCTGAGTATGGATAGATGAGTATGCTGAGTATGGATGGGTGAGCATGGATGGATGGATGAGTATGCTGAGTATGTATGGATGAGTATGCTGAGTATGGATGGCTGAGCATGGATAGATGGATGAGTATGCTGTGTATGGATGGGTGAGCATGGATGGATGGATGAGTATGCTGAGTATGGATGGGTGAGTGAGTATGGATGGGTATGCTGAGCATGGATGGCTGGGTATGGATGGGATAGATGGATGACTGCATAGCGCTGTGGGCACTACACATCCAGCCCACAGTGTTGCTGCCACTGATCTCTCCCCCTCTCCCCTCGAACTGTACAGATCTGTACGGGGAGGGGAGAGAGGAACCGGACGTGACGCAAATGGCAGAGCGATCGTGTGGTAAATGGCCGCTATCAGCGGCCGTTTACCGTGATCCGTGATGTGGACCCGGCGGTAACGGATGTTCTCGGGTGTGCACCCCAGGGGGCGCGTGAGAGTGGGATTCTGGGAGAACGTCATAGTACACCCTCCCAGAGTTATCCGACCATGATGCAGCCATCATTCGGCTATAGCGCGTTCTGCAAGTGGTTAAAAAAAATGTGTCCTGCGATGTAAATCCATCTTCAATCACAGCACCAACGGAAAAGAAAAGAAAACGGAAAAACTCTGCCTCGATGGGACTGCGACTGCAGCCTTTTCGTAATGACAGTTCTTATATATCCAACGGTGGGGCCACCCAGTGCTGTAAACAGGTGACCCTGTCCCCTCTGATGTCGCGTGACATCACATGACATCAGAAGGGGCAGGGTCACCCAGTTGCTGTCATCGCAAAAAGGCTGTAGTCGGCGGGGCACCTCCCATTTAGGTGGAGTTTTTCCGTTTTTTTTTTCCGTTTGTCAGTGCTGTGATTGAAGATGGATGGACATTTCGGGACACTTTTTTTTAAACAAGGAATTGTCAAAAATAGTCTCCTGTCATTTTTACTTTTTTTACACTATATTTGGTGAATAAGTAGGGGTACCCGCTACCTATTCACATGGGGGGGCGTGATCTGGGGGCTTCCAGATTCCGATAAGCCCTCACCCGCAGACTCCCAAAACCACCGGGCAAGGTTTGTGGGGATGAGACCCTTTGGACCCCAAAGCACCCTCCCCATGTTGAGAGCATGTGGCCTGGTACGGTTCAGGGGGGGCGTTCTCTCGTTCCCCCTTTTTCCTGTGGCCTGCCAGGTTGCATGATCTTATAATGGTCTGGTATGGATTTTTTTTATTTTGGCGCAGGGTCCCCTTAAAATCCATACCAGGCCTGAAGGGCCTGGTATAGATTTTGGGGGCCCCCACG
This sequence comes from Aquarana catesbeiana, assembly GCF_042186555.1. Taxonomy (NCBI): domain Eukaryota; kingdom Metazoa; phylum Chordata; class Amphibia; order Anura; family Ranidae; genus Aquarana; species Aquarana catesbeiana. Next base: position 175,577,342 of record NC_133330.1, read on the forward strand.
CCATTTTTTTTACATTTTGGGGTGGGGCTCCCTTTAATATCCATACCAGACTGGAAGGACCTGTTATGAATTGGGGGGGAACCCACGCCGATTTTTTATCTATATTGCCGGGGTCCGACAGTACATTACAGCCGCAAGCAATTTTAAATTACATTTTTTCCTTTAGAAATGTCATTTTGCTGTGGTACTGTTATGAACATGGGAAAGATGCGCTACTTTACAGGCAGACTAAGGAGACCCCCCATTCACGATATTTAAAGGAATATTTCATTTTTATTGTTTCACTTTAAGCATTATTAAAATCACTGCTCCTGAAAAAACGGCTGTTTTAAAACTTTTTTTGCATTGATACATGTCCCCTGGGGCAGTACCCAAGTCCCCAATCACTTTTTATGGCAATAACTGTCCAAATTAGGCCCAAAGTGTCAATATTTTGTGTGGTCACCATTATTTTCAAGCACTGCCTTAACCCTCTTGGGCATGGAGTTCACCAGAGCTTCATAAGTTATCACTGAAGTCCTCTTTCACTCTTCCATGATGACATCACGGAGCTGGTGGATGTTAGAGACCTTGTGCTCCTTCATCTTCCATTTGAGGATGCCCCACAGATGCTCAATAGGGTTTGGTTTGGAGACATGCTTGGCCAGTCCACCACCTTTACCCTGAGCTTCTTTAACAAGGCAGTGGTCATCTTGGAGGTGTGTTTGGGGTCATTATCATGTTGGAATACTGCCCTACGGCCCAGTCTCCGAAGGGAGAGCAACTTGCTCTGCTTCAATATGGCATTCATGGTTCCCTCAATGAACTGTAGCTTCCCAATGCTGGCAGTACTCATGCAGCCCCAAACCATGACACTCCCAACACCATTCATGACTGTAGGCAAGACACACTTGTCTTTGTACTCCTCACCTGGTTGTCACTACACACGCTTGACACCATCTGAACCAAATAAGTTTATCTTGGTCTCATCAGACCACAGGACATGGTTCCATTAATCCATGTCCTTAGTCTGCTTGTCTTCAGCAAACTGTTTGCGGGCTTTCTTGTGCATCATCTTTAGAATGACGAATGATGGGACGACAGCCATGCAGACCAGTTTGATGCAGTGTGGTCTGAGCACTGACAGGCTGACCCCCCACCCCTTCAACCTTTGCAGCATTAAGGTCTATTTCCCAGAAACAACCTCTGGATATGACACTGAGCACGTGCACTAAACTTCTTTGGTCGACCATTTAGAGGCCTGTTCTGAGTGGAACCTGTCCTGTTAAACCACTCTATGGTTTTGGCCACTGTGCTGCAGCTCAGTTTCAGGGTCTTGGCAATCTTCTTATAGTCTAGGCCATCTTTATGTAGAGCAACAATTCTTTTTTTCAGATCCTCAGAGAGTTCTTTGCCATGAGGTGCCATGAGGTGCCATGAGGTGCCATGTTGAACTTCCAGTGACCAGTATGAGAGAGCGAGAGCAATAACACCAAATTGAACACACTTGTTCCCCATTCACACCTGAGACCTTGTAACACTAACGAGTCACATGACACCGGGGAGGGAAAATGGCTAATTGGGCCCAATTTGGACATTTTCACTTAGGGGTGTACTCACTTTTGTTGCCAGCAGATTAGACATTAATGGCTGTGTGTTGAGTTATTGTGAGGGGACAGCAAATTTACACTGTTATACAAGCTGTACACTCACTACTTTACGTTGTAGCAAAGTGTCATTTCTTCAGTGTTGTCACATGAAAAGCTATAATAAAATATTTACAAAAATGTGAGGGTTGTACTCACTTTTGTGTTTTGCTTTTAGGTCAAAAAGTTCAATTTTGGTCTCATTTTACCAGAGCACCTTCTTCCACATGTTTTGCTGTGCCCCACACATGGCTTCTCACAAACTGCGAACAAATTTCTTATGGCTTTCTTTCAACAATGGCTTTCTTCGCGCCACTCTTCCATAAAGGCCAGATTTGTGGAGTGTACGACTAATAGTTGTCCTGTGGACAGATTTTCCCACCTGAGCAGTGGATCTCTGCAGCTCCTCCAGAGTTACCATGGGCCTCTTGGCTGCTTCTCTGATGAATGCTGTCCTTGCTCAGCCTGTCAATTTAGGTGGATGGCCATGTCTTGGTAGGTTTGCAGTTGTGTCATACTCTTTCCATTTTCAGATGATGGATTGAACAGTGCTCCGCGAGATGTTCAAAGCTTGGGGTATTTTTTTTATAACCTAACCCTGCTTTAAACTTCTCCACAACTTTATCCCTGACCTGTCTGGTGTGTTCATTGGCCTTCATGATACTGTTTGTTCACTAAGGTTCTCTAACAATCCTCTGAGGGCTTCACAGAACAGCTGTGTTTATACTGAGATTAAATCACACACACAGGTGGACTTTATTTACTAGTTAGGTGTCTTCTGAAGGCAACTGGTTCCACTAGATTTTAGTTAGGGGTATCAGAATACAAATGCACGCCACACTTTTCAGATATTTATTTGTAAAACATTTTGAAAACCATTTATCATTTTCCTTCCACTTCACAATTATGTGCAACTTTGTGTTGGTCTATCACTTAAAATACCAATAAAATACATTTACGTTTTTGGTTGTAACATGACAAAATGTGGAAAATGTTAAGTGGTATGAATACTTTTTCAAGGCACTGTAAAGCCTATTGAGCATCTGTGGTGTATCATCAAATGGAAGGTGGAGGAATTCAAGGTCTCTAACATCCACCAGCTCCGTGATGTCATCATGGAGGAGTGGAAGAGGACTCCAGTGGCAACCTGTGAAGCTCTGGTGAACTCCATGTTCAAGAAGGTGAAGGCAGTGATGGAAAATAATGGTGGCCACAAAAATTTTGACACTTTGGGTTCAATTTGGACATTTTCACTTAGGGATGTATTCACTTTTGTTGTCAGAGGTTTACACATTATTGGCTGTGTGTTGAGTTATTTTTAGGGGACAACAAATGTACACTGTTATACAAGCTGTACACTCATTACTTTACATTGCAGCAAAGTGTAGTTTCATCAGTGTTGTCACATGAAAAGATATAATAAAATATTTACAAAAATGTGAGGGGCATACCCACTTTCGTGAGATACTGTATGTTTTGGTCTCTAGCTAAAGGAGATTACACAATCAGATTGTAGCAAATGGGGTGAGCTTTAGGCCACACTACTTTAAAGAGTGTGTAATTCTGGATTGGGCCAGTGTACTCAAGTAAGGTAAAACAATTGATGCATACAGTATGAAACAGCTTGCATGAAAGCCCCCAAAAAATCCAAATTGAATGGAGAATGATGCAGAAACATAAAAGGGTTTACTTGCCATTTGACTAGCAAATTTACATGTACATTCGTCCTGTGTGAATTGGACAAAAATTAGTAATATTTGGGCTACAGGTATCTTCTATTCTGAACTGAATTTTTTGTGAGCGTAGTAAAATACTACATTATGACCATAAGATGGAGCAGAGGAGCATAGACAATACATATGAAATTGTAACAGGACATATAATGTAACAATTCTAGAGTATTAGCCCTACAGAATTAGCAAATAAGTGTAACCAATTTTTTTTGCCAATTGCCGCTAGTGCTATCTAGAACTGTTACGTTGTATCTCTTGTTAAAAATACACATGTATTTTCTTTGTTCCTCTAGTGACCACTATGCAATATTTTACTACTGGGTGGTAAAGTATTATTTGTCATTGGTCATTTGTTTTTTGCGCAATTTACACATAACAAATGTACATGCAGCTTCTTTGAATGAATGTGAAAATTTTATAAAATGACCAAAAAGTGTTGTCCATTTTTAATGATGATGTATTACACAGAAATGCAAACATTAATGTCCAACACAATAGTTACTCAGATGAAAATTTGCAAAGATGTTTAATTCTCGAAAACAGCTGTCTAAAAATTAGATTTTCAATATTATTGGTGCCAGCATGTTGTAACTCAACACAAATAATCCTGAAGAGCACAGGATGTTACCTGCCAAGAAATGTTAATGTTTATATATATATTCCCAAGTATCATAATGCCTATTGAATATTTTACACAAACAAAACTTTATATGGTAACAGAACTGAAAGATCCCGGAGACTTCTGCTGCTGTTAGAGTATGAGGACAATCTGAGGTGCCTTCCCACTAGGGATGAGCCGAACACCCCCCGGTTCGGTTCACACCAGAACCCGCGAACGGACCGAAAGTTCGCACGAACGTTAGAACCCCATTGACGTCTATGGGACTCGAACGTTCGAAATCAAAAGTGCTCATTTTAAAGGCTAATTTGCATGGTATTGTCCTAAAAAGGGTTTGGGGACCCGGGTCCTACCCCAGGGGACATGTATCAATGCAAAAAAAACTTTTAAAAACGGCCGTTTTTTCGGGAGCAGTGATTTTAATGATGCTTAAAGTAAAAAAAAAAAAGTGAAATATTCCTTTAAATATCGTACCTGGGGGGTGTCTATAGTATGCCTGTAAAGTGACGCGTGTTTCCCATGTTTAGAACAGTCCCTGCACCAAATGTCATTTTTAAAGGAAAAAATCTCATTTAAAACTGCTTGCGGGTTTAATGTCATGTCGGGTCATGGCAATATGGATGAAAATCAGTGAGACAAACGGCATGGGTACCCCCCAGTCCATTACCAGGCCCTTTGGGTCTTGTATGGATATTAAGGGGAACCCCGCACCCAAATTAAAATAAGGAAAGGTGTGGGGCCACCAGGCCCTATATACTCTGAACAGCAGTATACAGGCGGTGCAAACAAGACAGGGACTGTAGGTTTGTTGTTAAGTAGAATCTGTTTGTAATTTTGAACATTTTTAACGTGTTTAGCTCCAGCCAAAAAATCTTTTCTAAGCTTTTTGGAAAACATAGGGAAGGGTTATCACCCCTGTGACATTTGTTTTGCTGTCTTTCCTCCTCTTCAGAAGATTTCACCTCACTTTTTTGTCCCAATGAAAAATGTTTTTTGAAAATTTGGGTTTTTTTGTGGAACAAGGATTGGAAAGCATCAGTGGAAAGGAGAAATAGTTTTCCCATATTAACTCTTACAGGAGAGAATTTCCCTTCCTAGGGGTAGATTTCATCTCACTTCCTGTTGTCTCCTTCCGTTTGCAAGTAGGAGTCGTTTGTAAGTTAGATGTTTGAAAGTAGGGTCCTGCCCTATATACTCAGCAGAAATTTGGGCCTTAGGTGTTGCTGTGGCCACAACACTGTAAGCCCTCACAGGGCCCTGCTGTGAAATATTAGATCAAGAATTGTAATTACATGCCCCTGTTGAACAGGAGCTGAAAAATTAGGCCTTAGGCACTGGTGCTGGTGCCACAACACTGCAACCCCTCACAGACACTCTAGTTGGAACGCAGGAACGAGCCCTGCTGCAAATTATTGCTTCAAAAATTGTAATTACACGCCCCTGTTAGACAGGGGCAGAAAAATTGGGCCTTAGGCACTGGTGCTGGTGCCACAACACTGCAACCCCTCACAGACACTCTAGTTGGAACGCAGGAACGAGCCCTGCTGCAAAGTATTGCATCAAAAATTGTAATTACACGCCCCTGTTAGACAGGGGCAGAAAAATTGGGCCCTAGGCACTGGTGCTGGTGCCACAACACTGCAACCCCTCACAGACACTCTAGTTGGAATGCAGGAACGAGCCCTGCTGCAAAGTATTACATCAAAAATTGTAATTACACGCCCCTGTTAAACAGGGGCTGAAAAATTGTGCCTTAGGCACTGGTGGTGGCGCCCAGAACCAAAAATGTTCTTACAAGCTATCAGCGTGATGATTGAGGAGGAAGAGGATAATTACTCAGGGATAGTCACTCAGCATCAGCATAGGCAGTCTTTGAAGGGATCTGAGATTTCAAAAAAAATTATTCGGTTACATCAGCATCAGGTGCTTGGTAGCTGGTGGTGATCCAAGACTCATTCATTTTTATGAAGGTCAGCCGATCGACCGAGTCGGTGGACAGACGCACCCTGTGATCGGTTACCACGCCTCCAGCAGCACTGAATGTGCGTTCCGAAAGAACGCTGGATGCAGGACAGGCCAGTAGCTCAATTGCATACTGTGCAAGCTCTGGCCAGTGATCCATCCTCAAGACCCAGTAACCCAGAGGATTTTCGGTGGGAAAGGTGTCCAAGTCTGATCTTGCCCCTAGGTATTCCTGCACCATGTAAAACAGACGCTGGCGATGGTTGCTGGAACCGATCATACCTTGGGGCTGCGGACCAAAAAATTGTCTGAACGCATCGGTCAGACGGCCACCTTCTCCACCGCTCCTTCTTTGACTGACCGAAGCCTCAGCAACACGTTGTCCAGAAACAGGAGTTTGTAACCTCCCAGTCTCTGGGAACGCGTTGCACAGACCTTTCTGCAAGGCCTCCCGAAGATGTTTCATCCTCTGCTCCCTCTGCGATGGCAAGATAAGGTCCGCAACCTTACCCTTGTAACGTGGATCAAGGAGGGTTGCCAGCCAGTATTGGTCCTTCTCCTTGATACCACGAATACGAGGATCCTTACGCAGGCTTTGCAGGATCAGGGAGGCCATGCAGCGTAGGTTTGCTGAGGCATTCGGTCCGGAGTCCTCTGGGTCACTAAGAACGACATGGTCTGCAGCCACCTCCTCCCAGCCACGTACAAGTCCATGTGTTTCTTGGGACTGATCCCTTAAAGACTGCTGCTGATGCTGAGTGCCAGGCTCCACCTCCATACTGACACAATCTTCCTCCTCCTCCTCTTCCTCCTCGTCCTCTTCCTGTGTGATCGGCGGGCACGCAGGAACACTGTCTGGATAAAGGGGGCCTTGAGAGCTAAGGAAGTCCTCCTCTTCCTGCCTCTGTTCTGCCTCAAGTGCCCTGTCCATTATTCCACGCAGCGTGTGCTCCAACAGGTGGACAAGGGGGACAGTGTCACTGATGCATGCACTGTCACTGCTCACCATCCTCGTGGCCTCCTCGAATGGTGACAGGACAGTGCATGCATCCCTGATCATGGCCCACTGGCGTGGGGAAAAAAAACCAAGCTCCCCTGACCCTGTCCTGGTGCCATAGTCGCACAGGTACTCATTGATGGCCCTCTGCTGCGTGTGCAGCCGCTGCAGCATGGCCAACGTTGAGTTCCACCTGGTGGGCATGTCACAGATTAGGCGGTTCTTGGGCAGGTTAAACTCCTTTTGGAGGTCCGTCAGCCGAGCACTGGCATTATATGACCGGCGGAAATGCACACAGACTTTCCTGGCCTGCCTCAGGACATCCTGTAAGCCCGGGTACCTGCCCAAGAACCGCTGCACCACCAAGTTAAGGACGTGAGCTAAACAGGGCACATGGGTCATTTGTCCCTGTCGGAGGGCAGAGAGGAGGTTGGTGCCATTGTCGCAAACCACCATTCCTGCCTTAAGTTGGCGTGGCGTCAACCACCTCTGAACCTGCCCCTGCAGAGCTGACAGAACCTCTGCCCCAGTGTGGCTCCTGTCCCCCAAGCACACCAGCTCAAGCACCGCATGGCATCTTTTGGCCTGCGTACTTGCGTAGCCCCTTGAACGCCTACGGAGCACCGCTGGTTCCGAGGAAGAGGCCATGGAGGAAGAAGAAGAGGAGGGGGTGGAGGAGAGAGGTGTGTCACAATCAGCATTTTGGAGGCGTGGTGGCGGAACAACCTCCAACACTACTGCACCTTGTCCTGCATCCTTCCCAGCTGCCAGCAGAGTCACCCAATGCGCCGTGAAACTTAGGTAACGTCCCTGTCCATGCCTGCTGGACCATGAGTCAGCGGTAATATGCACCTTACCGCTGACCGCCCTGTCCAGCGAGGCATGGACATTGCCTTCCACATGCCGGTAGAGAGCCGGAATCGCCTTCCGTGAGAAAAAGTGGCGTTTGGGTACCTGCCACTGAGGAACCGCACATTCCACAAACTCACGGAAGGGGGCAGAGTCTACCAACTGAAAAGGCAGCAGTTGAAGTGCTAGCAATTTTGCCAAGCTAGCATTCAACCGCTGGGCATGTGGATGGCTGGGAGCAAACTTCTTTCGGCGGTGCAGCAGCTGGGGCAGGGAAATTTGCCTGGTACAATCTGACGTCGGTGTACCAAAAGCAGATTGCCCACAAGTACTTGGCTGTGACACACCTAATTCTACACCTTCATTCCTCTCACTGCAGGTCTCAGAGAGGACTGAAGGTCTAGTGGGGTTGGAAATCTCAGCTGATGAGGAGCAAGGAGAGATCCTCTTTGTTCTTTGGTGTGGGTCTTTTAGATACGCTTGCCAACGAACTGCATGGCAGGTCAACATATGTCTGGTCAAGCATGTGGTACCCAAGCGGGAGATATTTTGGCCACGCGAGATACGCTTGAGACATATGTTGCAAATAGCAGCGGTGCGATCTGATGCACTCGTCTCAAAAAAGGCCCACACCAAAGAACTTTTTGAATAACGCGCAGAGACTGCAGCGCCCTGCACATGTGGAGCTTTGGGGTGTGATGCAGTCAATGTGCTGCCCTTAGGCTGGCCCCTGGAGGGCATCCTGCCTCGTTGGTGATGTGCTGCCGCCTCCTCCTCCTCCTCCTCCTCCTCCTCCTCCTCCTCCTCCTCTCTCCTATCAGGCACCCACGTTGAGTCAGTGACCTCATCATCCCCTCCCTCCTCATCACTGGAGCAAACCTGGCAGTATGCTGCAGAAGGGGGAGCATGACTGCCAGATTGCTGTCCTTCTTGGGCACCCCCTCTGTCCGCGCTCATGTTACTGCCTTCATCGAGCTCAGTATCGTCATCAGAGCCTTCCAAACGCTGGGCATCCTCCTGGAGCATGTACCCAACACTGTGGTCAAACAGTTCGAGGGAATCCTCATGAGGACATGGTGGAGCTAGGGAAGGAGTCACTGATGACATTGAGCTGAGGGAAGAGGCCGCTGCTTTGCCAGACAAAGCACCCTGGGCATGGGTGAGAGAGGATGAGGAGGATGAGGACGGCTTGGTCATCCACTCGACCAAGTCTTCCGCATGTTGCGGCTCAACATGGCCAGCTGCCGAAAAAAAGGCCAAGCGTGTCCCATGGCCACGTGCTGATGAGGATGCACCGTCTCCACGACCAGCACTAGACACAGAGCCTGCTTGCCCTCTCTTATTGGCTTGTGACTGTCTGCCTCTCCTTCTTGGCCTTCCAGACATACTAATGGCCTGTAGCTGCACTAAGCTGGGATAGAACACCTGTAATTTTCTTCAAGTAGCTTTATATACTGTAACCAGACAAGCCTGCCTGTCAGTAGGAAGATAACAGGAACGGATCTAGTTGAACACTGTGAGCAGGACGCACTGTACTAAATGTAAATAGTCTAGCTGCCTGACCGTGGTACTAATAGGATCAAATAGAACACCTGTAATTTTCTTCAGGTAGCTTTATATACTGTAACCAGACAAGCCTGCCTGTCAGTAGGAAGATAACAGGAACGGATCTAGCTGTACACTGTGAGCAGGACGCACTGTACTAAATGTAAATAGTCTAGCTGCCTGACCGTGGTACTAATAGGATCAAATAGAACACCTGTAATTTTCTTCAGGTAGCTTTATATACTGTAACCAGACAAGCCTGCCTGTCAGTAGGAAGATAACAGGAACGGATCTAGCTGAACACTGTGAGCAGGACGCACTGTACTAAATGTAAATAGTCTAGCTGCCTGACCGTGGTACTAATAGGATCAAATAGAACACCTGTAATTTTCTTCAGGTAGCTTTATATACTGTAACCAGACAAGCCTGCCGGTCAGTAGGAATTTAACAGGAACGGATCTAGCTGAACACTGTGAGCAGGACGCACTGCACTAAATGTAAATAGCAGGAACGGATCTAGCTGAACACTGTGAGCAGGACGCACTGCACTAAATGTAAATAGCAGGAACGGATCTAGCTGAACACTGTGAGCAGGACGCACTGCACTAAATGTAAATAGCAGGAACGGATCTAGCTGAACACTGTGAGCAGGACGCACTGCACTAAATGTAAATTGCAGGAACGGATCTAGCTGAACACTGTGAGCAGGACGCACTGCACTAAATGTAAATAGTCTAGAAGATAACAGGAACGGATCTAGCTGAACACTGTGAGCAGGACGCACTGCACTAAATGTAAATAGCAGGAACGGATCTAGCTGAACACTGTGAGCAGGACGCACTGCACTAAATGTAAATAGCAGGAACGGATCTAGCTGAACACTGTGAGCAGGACGCACTGCACTAAATGTAAATAGCAGGAACGGATCTAGCTGAACACTGTGAGCAGGACGCACTGCACTAAATGTAAATTGCAGGAACGGATCTAGCTGAACACTGTGAGCAGGACGCACTGCACTAAATGTAAATAGTCTAGAAGATAACAGGAACGGATCTAGCTGAACACTGTGAGCAGGACGCACTGCACTAAATGTAAATAGCAGGAACGGATCTAGCTGAACACTGTGAGCAGGACGCACTGCATTAAATGTAAATAGTCTAGATAGAAGATAACAGGAACGGATCTAGCTAAACTGAATACAGTGTATATATATATATGCAACACCTGGGATGCATATATATACACAATACACTGTAAGTGCAGCTAACTGACTGACTGTTCTGCCTAATCTATCTAACTCAAATCAAATGACACTGTCTCTCTCTCTCTCTATCTCTCAGCACACCGGAACACACACTACACAGGGCCGCCGTGCAGGCGGCCTTATATAGTGTGGGGTGTGTACTAAATCCCCTGAGCCATAATTGGCCAAAGCCACCCTGGCTTTGGCCAATTACAGCTCTCTCTACTGACGGCGCTGTGATTGGCCAAGCATGCGGGTCATAGTGCATGCTTGGCCAATCATCAGCCAGCAATGCACTGCGATGCCGCAGTGAATTATGGGCCGTGACGCGCCACACGAATTTAGCGCGAACGGCCCATAACGTTCGCAATTCGGCGAACGATCGAACAGCCGATGTTCGAGTCGAACATGGGTTCGACTCGAACACGAAGCTCATCCCTACTTCCCACCATAGTGGTGAATCATTTTTGGACTTGTGGTTCCAGGATTTAGAGAGTAAACATCTGCGGGATGTCAGAAGATTATCTCAGAGCCACACCCTGGCATAAAACGGGAGGAGGTGCTTTCCCAGTGGCCAACTGGAGCCCTGGGATCTGTGAAGGCCAGCCGTGGCAGGGGTGGACTGTGTGTTAGACCAGGTTGTGGTCAATCCATGAGTTGTTTTTTCTACTTGAGCATGTTAGTTAGCCTATACAGATCTGCTAGGGTTGGATAGATGCACTAGGTTACTACAGAGCTGGCTAGATGTGCTTCTGTATGCTGCCATTGCCAAATCACACCTCAAGCTGTTTAATTTACAGCTATAGACCTAGTAATTTAGTAATAACTTTGTTATTATTACCTATTGTACAGAAGTAAGGCTTACATCTTTTCCGGAACAAACCGGTCTTTCTTTTAGTGGTATTGTTTCATTTTCTATATATCTTAAAAAACAATATTCAAATGTGCTTTTTTTCAGTTTGACAAATGATAATTGTTACTGTAAATATAAAGTGCTTCCAAATTAAGGTTTTATTTTTAATTTTGCATATTATTTTTTTCCATTGCTATATAAAAAATGTAATGAACAAAAGAATTTAAAAATTAGTATGAAAATAAATAAATAAATAAATAAATAAATAACTAACAGACAAAAGGACAACCAAAACTAAAGAAAGCAGGGTAAAAGAAAACTAATTTTGAAAATTGAACATGCTCTATTCATTTAGCAAATCAAACCTATTGTATCAATCTTTGTTTACTATTTAGCAAACTCACAACTGGACTTGGGAGCTACATGCTCCCTCTCTAGGATTTTCACCAGGTACATTCTAGGTCCTGATTGGTTAAACAACTCTCTTGCTTAAAGCGGAGTTCCACCCATTTAGAAGTCAGCAGCTACAAAAAGTATAGCTGCTGACTTTTAATAATTAGAGACTCACCTGTCCCACTGTCCAGCATTGTGGATGCAGGAAGCCTCGCTCCTCTCCCCCTCCTCTCCACGGCGCCGGCATTCTAACTGTGGGTGCCCGGCTGTGGCTTCACAGCCAAGCACGCACTGTGCATGTACGAGCCGCGCTGCACGCTGTGAATGGCAGGGCAATCTTCTGGGACCTGTGATGTGTCCCAGAAGATTGCAAGGAGGGAGGGGGAGAGGTGATTTCTGGCGCCGCAGCACCAGGGGAGGAAGTGGGAGTCGGGTGCCTCTAAAAACAGGGTACCCGCCCCCCCCAAAAAAATGACATGCCAACTGTGGCATGTCAAGGGGTCACCAGCACTTAAAGCGGAAGTTACATTTTTGGGTGGAACTCCACTTTTAATGATTGTTACCCACTGTACATTTTGTATATATGCACCACCCACCTTTTTGTAAAATTAAACATAATGTCATGTTTTGCAGTCAAGGTCTGAAATTAAAACAAGAAATATGACAGGGCCTAAGAATTTCTAAACTTAAGGAGGACAGCTGAGACATGAAGAGGAGGACTGAGATGTAGGCAGGATGATCAACATTTAAGGTGGGTGACTACAATGTAAGGAGCACAACTGACATGGTGGGCAACATCTGACATGGGTAGAGGACTAGAAAAAGACAAAGATGTGGAGGATAAAATGATTAACTAAAACTAGTGACCATTGATAAACATTTGTAGGAGTTCTCATTGACATTGTGAGGACACATAATACCTGGCTGAGCATTAATGGAGGATGAGGCAGTTTTAATTTGGGGAAGATACAGCAGTTTTGTAGTGTAGGCAGATTATATAATGACTTCTGGCTCACATTTGCAGTGCCATTGAAGAACATATTATTAACAATAAGAAGAAAACAGGATTCCTAGCTACAAATTAGAGGACAAAAAATGACATAAGAGGGCGCCATTCTCAAACAATTAAATAATTTAGAATGTGACCAGCACACCACTAGTTATACCAAAGTGCAGCTGCCCCTTTAAGTGTAAATAATGCTTGAAATAGTAACGTGATAGAAAAAGTAGTTTCTACTTCTTTACAAATTAGTGTATAAAAAAACTATCATAAAAATAATTAGTCAATATGCAAGTGTAAAAACATCCACAAACCACAAATATATAAATATCGCTTTGAAAAAAATCCACATCCATCCAAAATACAAATATTGTCCATCAGCATCCCAACATGCTCAGGAATGGTGGACTGACATTTCTTCTTTCATTCAAAATGATGTGCCTCACAATGTGCAGTAAAAGTGCTAACTCACCAGACCTTCTTTGCCAAAAAAGGTATATCAAGCCCTTCTTTAAATCCGCCAAGGCAAATTGATTCATGGACCTCCTATCTCACCATGGGCTCCAGTAATTAATTTTTGCCATGGTCAACAAATAATGAAAGCCTGGAGTCCAGTTGTCAGAAATTAAATGAGCTTCCAATTGCCATTTCTGCAGTCTGTGCCTTCAATATTGGATCCATACAGGGACATATAGGTCTAATGTGCATTATATTCTCCATTCCAGGTCACTTGTGGGGCTGGTGTCTCTAGGGTAGTTATCCGGAGGAACAGATGTAATATGCATAGGGCCCTTTAAAGGGTCATAGTCATTTTCCATACACCAGGATAAGGCTTTTTGGTCTCCTGTCTTGAGGAGGGGGGGGGTCCTGCAGTTTAGGTGGCTAAAGGATAGCATTCAAAAGCAAGCCTAGCGAGCTCCACTTTCCCATTCATTCCATGCTGCACTCCAGTGTGTCAGAATGAGCATCCAGCTCTTGTCTGGGCAGAGGGACTGGGAAAGATGTGTGAGACAGAAAAAGCCAGGATCCAATCCACTCTCCTGTTCTCCCCTGCTGGAGACTTGGGGAGTGCACAAGGTAAGGAGTAAGATGTTAGAGTTACTTACTGCTCACAGCCACTGAATCCTGGAAATGATAAAACTGGGAAATAAATAAATATATATAGTGTATACTATCTATATATCTATATACTGTATAGATATATAGATATAGATATAGCTATAGATGTAGATATAGCTCTATCTATCTATCTATCTATCTATCTATCTATCTATCTATCTATCTATCTATCTATCTATCTATCTATCTAATATATAGATATATCTATATACTGTATATAAATGTATTTATTTTTTTATTGAAAGGGCGTTGAAACAATGTAATGTTTCAATGCCCCTATCAAACCATCAGTCAGGGGATTGGGTGTTGAATTTATAGATCCACATCATTTTGGCATTACACTGTATAATAAATTGTTTATATTTATTAGAATCTGAAATATGTTGGATAGAAGTTATGTTTAGAACTAAAAAAAAAAATTTTTATGACACATACAAAAAAGTAGGGATGAGCCCGATGTTCGACTCGAACATTGGGTGTTCGCCTGTTCGCCAATCAGCAAACAATATGCAGCGTTCACATCAAATTTGAAAGCTGCCGGGAAACACCGTTAAAGTCTATGGGACACTAACATGAAAAATCAAAAGTGCTAATTTTAGGAGGCGCATGCGCGTTGTGTAGGATGGTGAACATGTGAGAGAAGAGCTCCGGTCCCCTCTCTCCATTCACGGCTCCTGCTCAGCTTACACTGCACCAATAGCTCCAGGAGTGACATCGCCGACTGCCAGTTGTCCCCGGGCCCCTTATGGGAAAAATCGGCTTCCAAAAAGCGATCTACAGAGGATTTAACCTGCCGCCACTGTCGCGGCCTAGCCACACCATGGAGCGCTTCCTGTACAGGCCGCAATGCCTGGCCTCGAGTGATTCAACTGGCCCATCGAACACCGTCGGATCGAAAGTGCAATTCCGGCGGAACACAGATTCCAGCATTCCCAACCACCTGAAACTACAGCTGTAGTGACCGTAGCGGTACTGGATCTCAAGTTGCAATCACTAGTCCAGGACCTGACCCACAATATTGCAAAAGAGGTGGGTAAAATAGCACATGAGCTTCGGGGAGAGATAGAGCAATTGGGAGAGCGCACTGACACCTTGGAAAATAAGTTCGATGAGCTGACTCAGTATGTCCATATACTCGAGGAAGATAATGCCGCCATGAAGCACACAGTCTCCCAGCTCCAGCTTCAGCAGGAAGATCTGGAGAATCAGGAAAGGCGCCAGAATCTGAGAATCCAAGGGATCCCTGAAACGGTCAGTGATAAGGAGCTGCGCCCTTACCTCCTGGGCTTGTTCGTCTCCTTAGCTCCCCACATCCCAGACATAGATTGGCGCCTTGATCGGGCCCATAGATTTCTAGTTCCAAAACCCCCCTGGCTCTAACCCCAGAGATGTTCCCATCCATTTCCACTACGACGAGAGTAAGGAAGCCCTCACAGTTGCAACCCGCAACAAATCATGCATTGACTTTAAACAAACTAAGATCCAAATTTTCAGCGATCTCTCCCCAATTACTTTAGCAAAAAGGTGCAGCTTCCGCCCTGTTACTACCCATCTACATCAGGTGCCGTACCGCTGGGGGTTCCCCTTCTGCCTATCTGCTTCTAAAGATGGAGTCCAATTCTCGCTGAGGCACCTCTATGAAAGCGAAGCTTTTGTCCACAACCTGGATCTCCCACCCATTCCTGAGGAAGAATTTTAGCTCCAGGTGCCACATCCCAAACCGCTCATGACCCCGACCTAGATCTGGACCCCTGTTCAACGACAATCATAGAAGGCCTTTTCCACCCCTCAACGGGCTAACCCTCACAGATTCCCAACCTGAAGAGACCCTACCTTCATCACTCCTTAGTTTTCTCATACCATGGCCGGACAATGTTTAGTTCGGCTATGTCAGTGACCCTATTGGAGATGGGTCACCCTTTCTTACTTAGAGACTCTTTTCTTACCCTGTTTGGTAAGTCTCACCACCCATGTTTCTCTGGAAGCTGATTATTTTCCCTTTGTTCAATTAGCTCATTACCACTGACTGGTTTTGACTGCTACATCAGAAGAGACGGTAACCCCCCCGTCGGTTCCTGCAGGCTGCAATGCCCCTTACCATTACCCCAGGCTCTTGCCTGGGTATCCTGAAGTTTTTTTTACCTTCGGGTTTTTCAAAAAATGTTTTTTTTTTTTTTTCAAATGTTTTCTTTTTTATTTCTTCTTCATATTTCTCTTTGCAGGTCTTTTTTTTTACCTTTTAAGGTTATTAATGCTAATTTTATGACACCATTTTAACTTTTATGTCTATATACCTCTATGTGTTTTATCTCATGGATGTTCATTTACTTGTTTAAATTCAATAGTATGCTAGCAATATACACACCTGCTTTGTTATAGCCCTTAAAATATACTCATGTAATGGAAAGGGCCTAAATTCCATCTGAAAGCGATGGCAAGCTTTGAAGGAGTTTAGGTCCTCCAACGCAGAGGTGATTATGATTTAGGAGACCCACTTTAAACCCGGTGGATCATTCAAGTTCGCTTCCAAACATTTTCCCATGGCCTATATGGCTTGGGACCCATCTGGAAAAGCAGGTGTGGCAATCCTCATTTAACGATCTTGCCCAATTCGGGTCCTCTGATCCTACCAAGACCCTCACAGTCGGTTTGTACTCCTGAATTGTAGTCATCTGAACACTCAATTCACTTTGGCTAACATATATGCTCCAACTGTAGGACAAATCAATTTTCTCACAACAGTTTTTGAGAAGCTACATTCCTTTTCTCAGCCTTTTACGATCATGGGAGGCGATTTCAATGTGTGCATGTCCCCGACCAAGGATAGACGAGCCTTATTTCAAGATACCCCACGGATCGCTACCCAGAAACTGTCCGCCTCTTTCCGTAAATTAACTAGATCACAAAACCTCTTTGACACCTGGAGAGTAAAGCATCCCACTCAGAAGAGTTACATGTTCTACTCCCCCCATGAGTTATATTCTAGATTAGATCATTTTTTTGTCACACTCCCTCTCTTTGCTTATGTAGTCTTCTCTGAGATAAACCCTATCACTTGGTCGGACCATGCACCCATTGAACTCGACATTGCTTTGATGGCTTCAAACCCCCAAGACATGTCACTGGCATCTTAACGAGTCCCTGATCAAAAATCCAATATCCCAAGCTCTCTTACAACAAAAGATAACCAAATCTTTTCAATTAAATGATGGGTCGGTCGTGGAAATTTCCACCCTGTGGGAACCCCATAAGGCTTTTTTCAGGGGCAAGTGCATATCTACAGGCTCTTGCCTGAAACGTGATTCCTCCAATTGACACTTTTTTTGTGAAATGGTAGGGGTACATTTGTACCCTGTTACCAATTCAAACAGGGGGGGGGGCTGGATCTGGGGGTCCCCTTGTTAAAGGGGGCTTCCAGATTCTGATAAGCCCCCCGCCTGCAGACCCCCACAACTACCGGACAAGGGTTGTGTGGATTAGGCCCTTGTCCCCATCAACATGGAGACAAGGTGCTTTGGGGGGCTACCCCAAAGCACCCTCCCCATGTTGAGGGCATGTGGCCTGGTACGGTTCAGGAGGGGGGCGCTCTCTCGTCACCCCCTTTTCCTGCGGCCTGCCAGGTTGTGTGCTCGGATAAGGATCTGGTATGGATTTTGGGGGGCCCTACGCCATTTTTTTTTTAAATTTTGGCACAAGCTTCCCCTTAAAATCCATACTAGACCTGAAGGGTCTGGTATGGATTTTGGGGGGACCCCTACCCCATCTTTTTTTAAATCTGGTGCAGGGTTCCCCTTAATTTCCATATCAGACCCGATGGGCCTGGTATGGATTTTAGGGGGACCCCCATGCAATTTTTTTAAAATTTTTGTTCTGGGTTCCCCTTACTATTCATACCAGACCCAAAGGGCCTGGTAATGGACTGGGGGGGATCCTATGCTCTTTTTTTCATCCATATTGCCAAGACCCAACAATTCATTACAGCCGCGATCAGTTTTCAATGACAATTTTTCCTTTAAAAATGTAATTTTGCTGTGGTACTGTTCTAAACACGGGAAAAATGTGCCACTTTACAGGCATACTATAGACACCCCCCAGGCACAATATTTAAAGGAATATTTCATTTTTATTGTTTCACTTTAAGCATTAAAAAAATCACTGCTCCTGAAAAAACTGCAGTTTTTAAAAAAAGTTTGCATTGATACATATCCCCTGGGGCAGTACCCAGGGCCGCAAACACTTTTGATGACAATAACTTGCATACAAGCCTTTAAATTAGCACTTTTGATTATTCATGTTCGTGTCTCAAAGACTTTAACCGATTCCAAACCAGCCGCCGCAATTGTAGTGCGGCAGGTTGGCTCCCCTGCGTGAGACCACATAGCTATACATCAGCTCATGGGGAACGCATAGCCAGCATCAGCGCGTGCCTGCTGCACGGCAGGGGTGCGATGCTCCTGGCCAACGGTTGTGATGACCGCCGGCCATGAGCGATCGTGAGCAGGAGACACAGAACAGGGATGAGTGTGTGTAAACACACACTTCCCTGTTCTGTTCTGACAGGAGTGACAGATTGTGTGTTCCTATTAGCTAGGAACCACGATCTGTCACTTCCTATATTTAGTCCCCTCCCCCTTCAGTTAGAGTCACCTCCCAGGGAACACAGTTAACCCCTTCACTGCCCCTAGTGTTAACCCCTTCACTGCCAATGACACTTTTACAGTAATCAATGCATTTTTCATCGCACTGATCGCTGTATTAATGCCAATGGTTTCAAAAATGTGTCAAAATTGTCCGATGTGTCCGCCATAATGTTGCAGTCACAATAAAAATCGCAGATCGCCGATTACTAGTGAAAAAAAATAATAAAAATGCTATAAATCTATCCCCTATTTTGTAGACTCTATAACTTTTGCGCAAACCAATCAATATACGCTTATTGCAAGTTTTTTTTACCAAAAATATGTAAAAGAATACATATCGGCCTAAACGGAGAAAAAAAATTAGCTTTTTTAAAGAAAAATGGGGATATTTATTATAGCAAAAAGTACAAAATATTGTTTTTTTCAAAATTTATAAAACAATGCTAGTGCAGCGCAAATAATCAAAAGAAAAGGTCCTTAGGATCACATAAATAAACAATTCCTCTTGGCACAAAGAAGCTGATTCTCTTCCATCGGGCACCAATAATCGCCAATTCAATCATATGAGTGCGCTTACCGGAAAAGGTGGACCCCTTAATTACAGGAGGTCATACGAGCCTGAATTCCATACGGGCTGGGTAAATGCTGTACGATTAAACTTGATCTCATCTATGGACACCGATCGTCAGATACCCCAGATACACACACATGAACTGGGTCTCATCTATGGACTCCACTCATCAGATATCCCGGATGGAAACACATGAACCTTCAGTGCGGTATACCATAATGCAGAATCAGTGGGAGCCCTGAGCGTGCTACTAGCCACGTCGCCTACAACCAGATGCCATCAGGCGTCCCCAGCAGAGTCCGTCCTTACATCAGGTGCCCCCAGTGGAGTCCCTCCTTACATGCAACCTCTCTTTATATATGTTACATAGCTTGTTTACAGAACACAGGGTTTTTGAAATCCATAGATGAGATCCAGTTCATGTGTGTGTACCTGGGGTATCTGACGATCGGTGTCCATAGATGAGATCAAGTTTAATCGTACAGCATTTACCCAGCCCGTATGGAATTCAGGCTCGTATGACCTCCTGTTATTATGGGGTCCATCTTTTCCAGTAAGCGCACTCTTATGATTGAATTGGCGATTATTGGCGCCCGATGGAAGAGAATCAGCTTCTTTGTGCCAAGAGGAATTGTTTATTTATGTGATCCTAAGGACCTTTTCTTTTGATTATTTGTGCTGCACTAGCATTGTTTTATAGTTTGTTTTCTAGGTTGGTGAATCCTATAGTGTTCAGCTTGCATTTCTTTACTCTTTGTAGCTTGCGCTGATTGTCTTCAGTTTATTAATTTTTTTCAAAATTGTCGCTCTTTTTTTGTTTATAGCACATAAAAAAATGCAGAGGCGATCAAATACCACCAAAAGAAAGCTCTATTTGTGGGTAAAAAAGGACGTCAATTTTGTTTGGGTACAACGTCGCACGACTGCACAATTGTCAGTTAAAGTGACGCAGTGCCGAATCGCAAAAAAAACGTTCTGCTCGGGGAGGGGGTAAATTCTTCCAGGGCTGAAGTGGTTAATGGTGTTCATGTGTTCTGCCAAATTTTTAGCCTGTTCTCATGTTCTGCTGCAAACCAAACAGGAGGGTGTTCGGCTCATCCCTACAAAAAAGGTGTTGAAAGTAGGTCTCTATGTTGAATCTTGAAAGTTGGTCTCTATGTTGAGACAATGTTTATTCAGACATTTACATCAAGTATGGCCAACATTTTGGATCTGAGTAGTACAGTGGAACCTCAGATTGCAAGTAACACGGTTAACGAGCGTTTCGCAATACTAGCAATTATTTTTTTTTAAATTCTGACTTGGTTTGGTAGTGTTGTCTCGCAAAACGAGCAGGATTCAAGCCACTGTGGTGTGCAGTACCGCATTTGGCCAGAGGTGTGGGGCGCCGGTGACACTCGGAGCCTTTCGGAAATACTCAGAAACACTCGGAAATACTCCGTTCCTGAGTATTTCTGAGCATTTCCAAGTCTCTCTGGCGCCCCCTCACCTCTGGCCACATACGGTATTGCATGCAATAGAAGTCAATGTGGAGCGAATTATCTTCGATTCCATTGACTTCTATGGGGAAACTTGCTTTGATATGTGAGTGTTTTGGATTACAAGCATTCTTCTGGAATGGATTATGCTCGTAATCCAAGGTTCCACTGTACATTCTATTAGTAAATACTGTAAACTGTGTTCCACAGCCCAAATATGTGTATATTGGATAGGATATGCTGACTATTCTAGAAGTTATTTTAATACATTCGTTTGTGACAGAGAGATGGCACAGACATCTATTTTGTTGGAAATTGTAACTTCCTACTTTTCCACCTTATGGCTGATTTGCCCTTTATTGTTTTTTATTTATTAGGTGCAACATAGTTTACTAGTGTTATGGGTCTTCTAAATATTATAATTGTTTTGTAGGGTTGTTTTTCAGATATGGATCTTGTTCCAGTATGTATGAAAACTTTCCAATATAGTTTTAGGGCCCTTGTGTTGCACATTAAAATTTGTTATACATGTAGTTCTCTCATCTTTTACCACTGTCTCATTCAGTCTATTTGATTGCTGTATTTGTTAGTTAGACTTCAAACATTCTTCTTGTATTATTTTCTCTTTTTATTTAATGCACCCATAACCAGTTCAGAGGGGCATTTCTTTTCATTAAGCATATAGATCACCTCAGTAGAGCATAAACAAAATGTATTCCTGGTGATTTTGAAGCATTTTGTAGATAATTTTCAGGCATTTTACTAACATTTTACAGGCATTTCAGATGTGTATTAAGCTTCAGGAATTTGTTTCCAGGGCTTGGCAAGGAAAAGAGAGCAATTCTAGAGAAGGACATAGATTCTTCAGGTGCAAATATGCACACAAAAATGCATTTCCAGATTCATGCATTTACAGATCCTACTTTTGAAGTTTGGGGCCAAAAATGCCTAAATATACTCAAAAAAGCTCATGTTATTTTTTCAGCGTAGGGCAGCTAAGTGTACAAGTGTGAACAGGGACAATGCAAAAGAAAGTGACTCTGAATTTTAAGCACAGTCAGGGGTAGGGAAACATAAACCTAAAATTGCTCATTTATGAATGGAGGCTAATTCTTTAGCATAACATACTGGCTTGTTTTTTCGTTAGGGATGAAAGAGGCACATTGCTTTAAGGGACTCACTGGCCACATTAGCAAAGTGGTGAATAGCAGTGACATCACTGCCCAAATATGGTCATTGGCTGTATTTGGGCAATGACATTGACATGATATGACAATAGCCATTTTCGGTCAATGATTTAACTACTATCCCTGCCTCTGATCTTGTATAGCTGATGAAAGCTCTGAGAGATGTCATTCAGCAAGCAGTACCATCAGGATAGGTTGAAAGTGCCAGGTCCATATTTTTATTTTGGCAAGCTGTGGGTGGTAGGTAGCATGATTGATATAAGGAACTTTTTGGGGGATTTTAATAAATCACTTGTCAAAGGTTTTGGGTATTTTTATTTCTAGGTTAAATTTATTTTTGTAAATGAGTAAGAGCACTATGCACCTCTTATTCATTCATATGGGTTCTGGGGTCCCCCTTATTTTTAAAAGAGACTTCTAATAAGTCCCCAGCCTGTAGACCAGAGTTTTGAGGAAGAGGCTCTTGTCCTCATCAACATAGGGAAAACATGCTTTGCCAGGGGGGTCACTGCTGGCAAGAAACCTCCTATGTTAAGGGCATGTGGCCTGGTATGGTTCAGGAGGAGGGATACTTGCTCATTCCCCTTGCACCTCATACTGCATGTTGAATAAGGATATGGTATAGATTCTGAGGCAAACCTTGTGTTTTTTGTTGAGGATCCTCTTAAAATCTATACCAGATCACAAGAGTCTGGTGTGGATTTTCTGTGGGGCCTCACACAATTTAGTTGTTTTTTTTGTGTGAGGCACCTCCTTAAAAAAAAGACCCTTTGAGTCTGGTAAGTATTTATTTTTTTTGTGGGGGTGGAAGTCAGACTTTTTTATTCTTGCTGTGGGATGTGCTACAGGGAAAATGACATTTACAATGAAAAAAGTTACAATTTAAAAATGATGTCAAATTACATTTTATTGCCAGCTTCTTAAAAAAAAAAGATGAATGTTTTGAATGTTTGAATAGATGAACCTTAAAATAAAAATCAGATGTTTGCAAGAATGATCTGAATTGTGACTAGCAGAAAAATGTTTTTTTGTAATTGTATTTTTTAATAGTTCAAAAAGAAAACAGAAATACAGCAGTATACAGAATGCAAATCTCAGAATGTCAAAGGCATAAAAACAGAAAGTCATGAAACAGTATCTAAACATACGTAATGTTAAATGTACAGTGAAAGAAAAATGGTAAGGGGTTGTAGGAAGCTTAAGTACATAGTATTGGGTATATAGAATAGATTGGCATCTAGTTGTGGGATGACATACAGAGAAGCATAATAAGAACATATATGGTCATCAAAAAAACAGTAATATGAAAAGTCAAATAGACATGCAGAAACCTCAAGTAATGATGTTAAGATGTATGATCTCCATATTCAGATTGATCCCAAAGTAGCCAAACATTATTGAACTGGGAACTGCGTCATGTACTATGGTTGTAAGGCATTCCATCCTCCTAATTTCCGCTATAAATTGTAATAGTTGCAATTGGGAAGGAGGAGCATTTGACAACCAGCAGAAAGATATAGCCCTCCTAGCAGCCAAAAGGATATATGAGATCAACCATTTAACAGGTTTAGCAATACCTGGAAAGGGGAGTCCCAGTAAATAATGAATGGGATCTAAAGGAAATGGTAGGCCCACCACATTCTGAAGTACTAGCATTACATCTGACCAGAATGACTGAACAAGAGGACATAACCGTTCAGGCTTGTTTTGATCTGTATCTTAATAATGTTTTACTGCTTTCCTCCCAAATTATGAGCGAGGTTAAAAAAGGCTGTAACATTTAACAATAGCCAACTATATGATTGACTGTATTTAATAGATTTAATTTGTTAATAATGTCCCTAGAGTCTTGTATATAGGATTGAAGGCTCTTAACATAATTTTGTAGGTATATGTCATTATATTGAGGCAAATTGCCAGTTAGAGAGTTAGTGTCAGAGATGATGGGTCAGCCTGGTGGAAAAACTTCAGCTGGCCATACATGAATCCTAATTCGGCCGTTTTGGCAGGGACCAGTGGAATTTTGATTCATGTATGAACACTGTGGTTGAACAAAAGTTGATCTACCTAGCAACTTCTGTACAGCCACTCTCATATTTTAGCTGCTTGATCAGCCCTGCAGGCAACAGCTTGTATTTTGACGGCGGGGAAGTCACTGTCAGAATGGCAGCAAGAATGATTCCCCCATCCACCTCGAACATGTCGATAGAGGAATCAGGTCAGCTTTTTTTTGTTCAACCTGCAAGTCAAAAAAAAAACTGAGTCGTCTATGGTCTGCTTATGGTTTTGTGAAATTTAGGTAAGTAGTAGTAGAAAAGAATATTTGGATTAGATACCGTAATAAAGTTGCGTTCATCTTTAGTGATCAGCCCACCCGTAGAATCTTGCTCTAAAAATTTTGTCAGCTCATGTAAAAATGGGCATTGTATATTTTAGTGTTACATAATATTATTGATCATTTTGAATCCACCTAGCTTCAAAAATATAATCTTTTTTTGTTTTTTACAACCACTCCTCTTCCTTTATCTGCCCTCTGTATGACAATATCAGCGTTATTTTGCAAACTATATTGATAGTGCCTGAATTCTTTTCTTTTTTTTTTTTAATGTAGTTTTGCTTGGGGAGTCTCTGAGTTTTCTAAATTCTTTTATAACTAGAAAATGAAAGTTTCTAAAAAATGTCCTCTATAGTGTGTAGGAATGAATGTACATTAAGGCAGGCCATAAATAATGCAATTTTCTTTCCTTCCACCATGGGTGGAATTAAAGAAAGTTTCTAGATTTCACCATCAGCACAATCAGTGTTGATGGGGAAATTCCTCCCAATGCATTATTGTGTTATGCTGACGGGGAGTGCAGGAAGGCTTCCCTGCCTACAGAACACAATGTTTAATGTTGCCGCCTAAGAGAGCAGGACTAATCTTTCAGGAAAAATCCAACAGGCCAGTTGTACACAAGTCAATCAATAATATTGTTGTCAGTTGTTTGTTCTTTTATGATTTATAGTGGTTTTCATATTTTTATTCCCAATCTGGTTTCTATGTATAGTCTCTTAAATTGGTCTCTATCTGTACCTAGTTTCTTAGTTTTATTTTCAAAGAGATATTTGTTTAAATTTTATTAGATAGTTCACTATCTTACAATTTAGAATCTTAAATCAGACATTAGCCAAACAGAGGGGCAAATGTTTTTTGAACTACTTTACATTAATAAAAATATCTCAAGTAGCACCACTTCTTTTCAATGAGTATTATTGCTTAATTTTACTATCCCAATAATGTCTCCACTCCTTGGTGAAAAAGTAAGTAGTAGAGTTTCTATAAATTGTACTCTGTTAATTAAGAAAATTAAGTTATTATTATTGTAATAAATAATGCGAAATTAATAAAAGTTTCATTTGAATAATACTTTAGAAAACCATAAAAAAACCTTAACAATAAAAAATACAGACAGACATCAATATACAAGATAATAAAAAAAATGTTCAAATTCATTTCCCCTTTATACCAGTAACTATTATTATCCTTAAGGAACAAAAGATGTCCAGTAACAGGGATTGCTTAAATGTTAATCTTCCAAGTCTGACTAGATTAAGATCCAGTCAAGTTCATTGCCATATATAGACAACTCATATTCAGTGAGGTTGCAACAAGTCACTGACCCAGATTCTCACGGCATTTCCTCAGTTCCATGGAGACTCTTATTTGGAGCAGCAAACCCCAGTCCACATCAACTGAAAAGGAATCTTAAAAAAATATATAAGTAGAAAAGCTTTTCTAAGATTGATTAGAAAAAAAACAAGAAGAATATATATGTAAAATAGCGAATAGGCTTGTAGCATGCATTTGATTTTAAGAAAAGGCATGTAAATAATTTATTACTCAAATAAATCAACACATAGTAAGTCCCATCTTTTCCTAAATTGTGCACCTTATTTTAGTATTACTGGGAAACTGGAACCAATTGTGCTATACACACCCTAATAGGGAGGTAATTTTTTAGTCTAAAAGTTTTTTAAACTGATTATTCAGTTTACAAAAGCCTTGCAGTGCCTGAATACCTGTTAAATATATCAGAGCAGCCATGATGTTCCAGATCTACTAAGAAATATGGTATTGATAGACCTTCCCCTGGTTTATACTGATATGTAGTATTATAGATATTATACTGTATATTTCTTGTCTTCTTCTGCATCCTCTATGTTGAGTCCAACATTGTTGGGGTGACATTTCTGCCCCTTCTAACTCATGCAGGCCATGTTGAAGGAAAGCTTTCACCAGAAGACCAAGCCTGAAGACCTTTCCTCATAAATACCTTAAAAAAATCCCGGAACAATTTCAAACTATTAAACTCTCTACTACTCATACATGTTTTATAGTGGGACTCTTGTTTATATCTTGAGATCAAGCCAAGATGGCAAAGGAAAGGTGTAGTGGAATTGTCACATACTGTAATTGCTTCACCATCATCCTCTGGCACATGCTCGCTCAACAATCCCTATCCCTTGAAATGAAAGGGATTTTATTCACCGTGAAATTTAATTTAAAGTGAATATAGTGAAACTAACCACTAAATTCTAGAGAATTGTGCTCTCTGTGCAATACCAAAAGGTGTTATACTACTACAAAATAGTGAACAATAAACCTGGCAAGGACTCGTCATTATGTGGTAGCTACCACCCTATTTCAGTGTATGCCTTTATTCCCAAATTATTGCAAACTGCCTGACACCCCTTCTTCCAGATCCTATGCACCTTGACCAGGTTGGGTTTACAAGAAAAGAAGGAGGGCGCACTGACCTAGTGAATTACCACTGATAAAACTTTATTATAGCATTAAAACAGCAAGATGTATACTCACAAACGAGCATTCATAAAGGCTTTGACAAGGGAGCAGATGCGCTGTTCTGAAGATCGACACACCAGGACCTAATGTCGAGAGGGTCAAACCAATAAGAATGACTGATGGCTGACGTTTTGCGGGGGAGCACCCCTTTCCTCAGAGCCTAGGCGGGCAATGGCCCTCGTAGTTGCCTTTACTTATGTGTGTCTTTGTCTGCAAGGCCCAATTGGTAGCGACGCCCACCCCAATAGGAAATGCCCACCCATATGGACTTCCCCTTCCTGGCCCCATCCCTCCTAAGTATGACCCTTAACCCAACAGCTGGAAACCAATACTATTGTTATTGTTTAATATTACTATATGCTGAACCCATACATATGGTGCCATCAGCATAAATCACAAATCACTAAGCACAACTGCTCGTGACAACCACCCTCCAAAAGGAGGGTGAACAGACGTATCTTACCTCCTGCATGTTGCTCCTATAATGGTCCTTTGCTGTGGGCTGGTGTGGGGAGGTGATAAGGGCATCGTAGGCTTCCGGGAGCCATGGAGGTGCTATTGGCATCGGGTGGAACACACGCCGCTCAGAAGACCAGGAAGTGTGGGTACCCCTGCATTCCACCCGCAACTTCCGGCCAGTCACGGCATCATTTCCTCTTCCCCACATGTCATGGGATGCTGTGTGTAGGGGGCGTGGCCCAGAAGCGCGGGTGTGTTTGTGTTCCACCCGTTGCCTCCGGTCGCCATGGGGTTGCCTTAGTGAAGCTTAAATGATGATGATACAGGGTGTGTGCGCACCACTACCTGTGCGTGCGCCTCACACTACCATCCCTGTCTGGTATCCACTATCCCCTCCACTGGTCTATACGCAATCTTGTACCCAGCACTGGTTACACAGGGGAGGCGGCATATTAGTCAGGGAAGGATGCAGCTCACAGACACACATAAACCATGGGATTTGCCCAAAAGAGAAGATTAAATTGAAAATTAAAAGTAACGAATAAATATGTTAAAAATCAAATAATTAAGTTCAATACAGTCTGCAGAAGCATCCATGCAAGGTGAAAAAATTGTGTAATGTAATTAGATAGAATATCATTACATACATTATCATAATAAAGGATCATAAAATTAGCCATGTAAGTGGAACTATAAACCAATAATACAAAAAAGAATAGACCATAGAAATAAATTACAATAAATAAATAAAAAAGGTCTAGAGATAAATGCGGATTCTCTAAAGCCGATACCATTAATAACACCATTAGAGGACTTTTATCAGTACAACATCCACATACCGACTATTCATGCTGAGTGTAGATGTTATAACTCATAATACATATCACATGTCCAAGGGACCACCCTACTTCAAAATTAACAATAAGGTATAACCACTAGAGGGGCTAGAAACGTCCCCATATTGATAAAAAAATACTGCATTTATTGGCGTATAACACTCACTTTTTCACCATAAAAATTGGGTGCAAATAGCGTGTGCGTGTTATACGCCAATACTTCAATTTTAGCTGCCTCAGAGGGGACAGGGAGCGGGGCGGGATGAGCGCCGTCAGATTACATTCAGTGAGAATCTCCTGTTTACTTGGCGGCCTCTGTAATAGGAAGCCCCGTCTCCTGGGCCGCCATTGGACCACTGTTCTGTTCGTACAGGCTGCACTGATGGCAATGGTGAGGCTGCTGCATTGAAGGCAATGGTGAGGCTTCTGCATTGATGACACTGGTGAGGCTACTGCATTGATGGCAATGGTGAGGCTGCTGCATTGATGGCAATAGTGAGGATGCTGCATTGATGACAATGGTGAGGCTGCTGCATTGATGGCAATGGTGAGGCTGCTGCATTGATGGCAATGGTGAGGCTGCTGCATTGATGGCAATGGTGAGGCTGCATTGATGGCACTTGTGAGGCTGCAGATGGGCATTGATCAGGCTGCATTGATGGCAATGGTCAGGCTGCAGATGGGCACTGACTCTTATTTTGCTTCAAAGTTTCTTATTTAAAATGTAGGTTTTTTTTCTGAAACTTCCCTCTTAAAATGAATGTGCGTGTTATACGCCTGTGCGTGTTATACGCCGATAAATACGATATTTAAAAATATACAATATATAAATTCTACTATATATTATACATTCTATATTATATATTATATTAAAGATTGTATTCGTCAAAACAAAGGCTTTAAAATATTTTTTAGCTAAAACACAGTTATAGTACTCTCTCAAAAATATATGCACCGAAGGATACCTCTGCGGACTGTCGTACTACAGAGAGACCATTGCCCGCTAGCACCTAATGAAAATCTCACTATGAACCAATGATGATGATGTACATAAAATAACATAAGAATAATAATGTTAAAAATAGTATTAATGAATTCCTGACAGACCGAACCAGAAACTGGAAACTAACTACTACACATGAAACTAGAAACTATCTACTACATATGTCAAATCTATCTGTCCCGGATCCTAATGACTGAAACTAGTAAACCTCGTAAGTGAGCCCCAAAGTAGATCTTGTGGTGAAAGGAGCACACTAAAAAGATAGAAAGATAGTTGTCCTGGCTGATACCGCAAGTGACTCGGGAGCTTTCACGAGGACTGTAAATGTCATAGGACATTATGCAGTTCGATTTCCTCATTCAGGCCTTTTGGTGCCAAAGTTCCTAGGGAAAAAATCCAAAATGCCTCTCTCTTACACAACATTTGATGCTTTTTGCCGCTATCCAAGTCACTCGGCATAGCCTCTATACCGAACAATTTGAATCCATCTGTACTACTACTATGGACTTACTTTAAATGTCTCAGTACTGAGTAATTGTCTTTCTCTGTTTAAATACTGCTTCTGTGCTCATTCATCCTGGTCCTCATTGGTCTTGATGTCCGGCCAATGTAAAGGAGGCCACAAGGGCACAGGAGGCCATAGATGACATACGGGGTGCCGCAGTTGATAAACTGCTTCATCCTGTGAATCTTGCCATCTGCTCCAACAACTTCTTTCTTTCTATGGCACATATGCACACAGTTCCCACAGTTGTTACTCCCACATCTGTAACTACCTTTCTGTTCAAAGATTGTACTCCAAAGGTTACTATGCCCTCTATTTCTTTGCTTTTTCACCCTACTCAGGGCAATAATGCTCCTTAGGTCCTTCGGTCTCCTAAAGACCAAATTAGGATGCGAGGGAAGACTTGTCCTCAGGATAGGGTCTGATTCAAGGATCCACCAATTCTTTTTAAAGATTTTTTGTATTAAGGAGGCCTTGTTGTTAAACCTAGTGCAGAACCGTACTTGTGGTCGTTCATCCATGTGGGGATCTATCGTTTTCTCTTTCTCTACACCAACATTGTCATACAGCACAAGGTATTTTTGGAAGGCCTCTTCTATATGTTTTTCTTCATATCCCTTTTCCTTGAATTTCTTCTTGAGAACAAGACTTTGTTCTTCGTAGTCATGTTTCAGGGTACAAGTCCGTCTGAGTCTGCAAAACTGGCCAAAGGGGATGTTTTTAATCCATCTAGGATGATGGTGGCTCCGGGCATGAAGGTAAGAATTTACAGCGCTCGGTTTGAAATAGGTTCTTGAATAGATGGCCCCAGGGCCATCGACCTGTAACTCCAAGTCCAGAAAGACCAAGGACTTTTCATCCACCACATGTGTAAAGGAGATCCCAAAAGGGTTCCCTGCACAGTGTGCTAGAAATCCTTCCAGCTCTTCATCGGTACCACTCCAGATGATGAGAACATCATCTATGTACCGTGAGTACAGTACTAGGTTCCTCCCAAATGGGTTATTAGCCCAGATATAATTGAGCTCCCAATAGCCCATAAACAAATTTGCATAGCTGGGAGCGAACATAGCATCCTAGGCTGTACCTTTAACCTGCCTGTAGAATTTTTCCATAAAGGTAAAGTAATTGTGAGTCAAAGTAAACTCGATACATTCATAAATGAATTGAGCTTGCATAGGATCGAACAAGTGTGCTTCTGCCAAATAATATTCTATAGTTCTAAGCCCAAATTCGTGCTGAATGGATGTGTACAAGGATGTCACATCAAGCGATAGCCATCTATAGCCTTGCTCCCAAGTGTATGCACTAAGTACCTCTAGGGCATGGCCAGAATCCTTGATGAATGATGGCAAGTTTACTACCAATCCCTGGAGGAAGTAATCAATGTAACTGCCAAGATTATTGGTCAAACTATCAATCCCTGCTATAATAGGTCTACCTGGGGGCTTTCCCATATTTCTGTGTATCTTTGGGATATGGTAGAAATGGGGAACCACTGGGTGCTTAGAATACAGAAATTGGTACTCGTTCTTAGTCAGGACCTGATCAGATAATGCTCTATCAAGAAGCGCTTTTAATACAATGTTGAAACTAACTGTAGGATCCCAAGTGAGTCTCTCATAGGTATTGGTGTCACTGATCAATCTATACGCTTCCTCTAGATATTGATCTCTGTCTTGTATAACCAGACCTCCACCTGTATCTGCTTTCCTTATAACAATTTCCGAGTTCTTTCTCAGACTACCCAGAGGGCCCTCCAGACCTGCTTCATGGCTCTTAATGTACTTCCGATTTTTATTATTACCACACATCTTCCTGAATTCCTCCATCACTATTTCGTAAAATGTAGGTATGAAATTCCCCTCATTCCAGTGTGGGTAGAAGCTTGATTTCGGTCTAAAGTTTGTATTGATGATCTTACCCTCCAAGGTTAAGGGGAGGAAACTTCAACAGACTCTTGACCTCCTTCCAGGTATAGCTCTTCCAAAATCTCCAGTATCCCCTTGTCTAAAGGTTCAACATGAGCAGTGGGAATAGTCATTTCTGGACCCTCATTGATTGCTCCATTTATTTCTTTCAACCTAAAATGGCGCTTCACGGTGAGATTCTGCATAAACTTGTTGAGACACTCGCACCCACGCTTCCGGGCCGCGCCCCCTACACACAGCGTCCCATGATGCGTGGGGAAGGTGAAATGACACCGTGACTGTCCGGAACTTGCGGGTGGAACTCAGGGGTACCCGCACTTCCTGGTCTTCTGAGTGGCGTGCGTTCCACCTGATGCCAACAGCACCTCCATGGCTCCCGGGAGCCTACGATGCCCCTTATCACCTCCCCACACCAGCCCACAGCAAAGGACCATTATAGGGGCAACATGCAGGAGGTAAGATACGTCTGTTCACCCTCTTTTTGGAGGGTGGTTGTCCTGAGCAGTTGTGCTTAGTGATTTGTGATTTATGCTGATGGCACCATATGTATGGGTTCAGCATATATTAATATTAAACAATAAAAATAATATTGGTTTCCAGCTGTTAAGGGTCATACTTAGGAGGGATGGGGCCAGGGAGGGGAAGTCCATATGGGTGGGCGTTTCCTATTGGGGTGGGCGTCGCTACCAATTGGGCCTTGCAGACACAGACACACATAAGTAGAGGCAACTACGAGAGATTAGCCATTGCCCGCCTAGGCTCTGAGGAGAGGGGTGCTCCCCCGAAACACGTTAGCCATCAGTCATTCTTATTGGTTTGACCCTCTCGACATTAGGTCCTGGTGTGTCGATCTTCAGAACAGCGCATCTACTCCCTTGTCAAAGCCTTTATGAATGCTGGTTTGTGAGTGTACATCTTGCTGTTTTAATGCTATAATAAAGTTTTATCAGTGGTAATGCACTAGATTGGTGCACCCTCCTTCTTTTCTTGTTTCCCTTCAGTCTATGAATACCCATTGTTCTAAGGAGGGCTGCAAGACGTCAGGCATTACGGCATAAAGTTGGTCGCACCACATACGTAGTCACTGGACACCTGAGCGCAGGAGAGAATTCTACTGTTTTTGCTTTACTTTATTTGGGGACTCCAGCAGCTTGGTGGATAGACAATGTGGTGTTAAGAAGTACTGAGTACCCACCAGCAAGTATAGTATTATCCACAGAAGAGAGACAGCTAAGGAGAGCTTTGTTGGAAAAAGGTTTTCTGAATAGCATCGACAACTATGAACAACAACCATAAGGACCAGAGGTTATTGAGACTATTAAAGGCGCACCAAATAGAGAGGAAACAATGATATCAACAGGATCCCTAGAGGATTGAGAATAACAATAGTATGTGATTTTTTGGATGAGGATATTGGTCAGGATTGGATTAGAGAGATGTGGTTATTTAACAAGGTCTGGTTAGGAATGATTACTCAACAAAGGGAGAGAAATTTAGAAAATATCAAGTTGGATATCATTAGCAACCAAGAACAGCTAGAGGCGTTTATAGATTTAGAATCCTTTTCTGCATGGGATATGAGAATTAATGAACAAACAAAAAAATTTGAGGCAGATTTAATAGTTAAGAAATCAGGGAAATTTGAGAGGGATAGGCAGGACTATATGGCAGGGTGTGAGTTCAATTGGAA
Organism: Aquarana catesbeiana; assembly: GCF_042186555.1. NCBI lineage: Eukaryota > Metazoa > Chordata > Amphibia > Anura > Ranidae > Aquarana > Aquarana catesbeiana. The sequence continues at coordinate 175,610,423 of NC_133330.1, forward strand.
GAAAGACAAGATGTTTGGATCCTCCACCCATGTACAGGAGGGGGACTCTGAGGAAAGAATACTTGATTAAAGGTCCGCGCTTAGGAAAATAGCTATTAAAAGGGCTGCAGCCTCCCCTAAATTAATTCCTATTGAGGAGTTAATTGAAAGTATGTATTAAAGAGATGTGGAGAATTGGCGCTGCCCTATTGACAGTAAGTATTGCTTAGAGGTCAGAAAAATAAATAAATAAATAAGTAAATATATAGAAATAGTGACAAAAATTGTGTATATGGAAGGAAAAGATTAGATGTGTGTTCCTAAAGTGAATGTCCCCCTATATATGCACCAAAAATGAATGAAATAATTAATTTATATAGTATAAAAACCTAAAAAGTGAATGTGCACATCTTCTGTATTGTGTAAATAAATATTACAGTAAGTGGGTTGAGTTTACACTTGCTCCACTTCCAGTGTGAACCTTTGCATATGCAATATACCAAACAAGACAACAGAATAGTAAAAATAGAAATATAAAAAATTTTTTGTTGAAATTAGTGAGTAGCCTCCTTTTCTAGAAATATTCGGGGTCCGTGAGAAAGCACACTGTTTGGGGACTAACGGTAACCGTAAGAGGTTACCATATATCCCCAATAAATATAGTGAGTAAGGTGCACTGTGTATGAAGTGAAACCCAAGTGCAAAAAACCTCTATGTTACAGTATATTAATTTTCCTCAAATTTCATATATAAAAAATAGGAATCCAAACAATTAGCACTCATATTAGAGACAGCGAGTATGAATACATCATCTGTAAAACAGTCCCTATGTTGGACTCAGGAAGGAATAAAATGTCTAATATGTAGAGACAGGAACAATTGAAAACATCAGGATCGGTTGTGGGTGTCTTTGGGTAGCTGCCTCCGATGGATATCCCTCTTAGGCTTCACTGCACCATGAGTCTCTTCCGTATAAACCGATAATGAGGGTCCCCTTATGCTGATCCAGGCCCGGGTACCTCCGCTACTATCCACCTCCGTGCTGCTAAATCCTCCTCACGCAAAGAAATAGACAGGGGGCTTGCATAGTGAATTACGTCTGGTTTATTGAAGATTAAAAAAGTACAATAAAAGTGTAACAAGCGTTAGCAGTCACGGCTGTAAGCTAAGGATGGGATCGGGAAACAGATACGAACATGCGTCCCACCTTGCGTTCCAGCCGGCTCTTCCGGGTATGACGTGTGAGCGTGACTCCGACTTACGCGTTTCGTCATCAGACGTTGTCAAAGACGGTGTCGACGCTTCACGCTTCACACAGAGATATATTCCTCCCGGCTCCATCGAACCTCCCCTAATTATGTAAATGCCGCTCGGGGGGTGTATGTGAATAACGGAGCCGCAGGTCTATATAATCATTCCAACAATATACCGCCTAACCGTCATAATTCCTTTCACATTACATACTTTAACAGTAAAACCAGCTATCCATCTGCAAGTTCTTTTGTTAAGTTCAACCACAAAGATATTTGGTTAGGCATACACAATGCCAGATCGAAATGAGGATAACAGGAAATATTGTGTAATAAACCTTAATACAATAAGTACTAAAAAACTATTTGGAAATTTATTATTAAAAAATTATTAATAAAAATATATTTATTATTAAAAAATTATTTGACTGCTCCTAGGTGTCTTCAGGGTTATTTGATTATTATTAAATTTAAAAATAAAAACACAAATAAAAAGTAGAAAATATTAGGAAAAAATTATTAAAAAATATATATACAAAAATTATATATATAAAAAATATATATATAAAAATACATATGAGAAAGAAAGTTAATTTATAATACTTTTATATATAAACTGGACTGGATCACCATTAATTGATGTATATAATTTATACCTCCCACTATGCATTATATGCGGATTGGAATAAAAACCAGGGATACACAGAGGAGATTAAAGCTAAAAATAGGGGGTGGGCATAAAGATGCCCGCCACATAGGGTACCCAGTGAAGTAATATAATTTTGTGTATACGGGATCAGAAATTGACCTCTCATTAACCACAGATATATAGATTTAACCATTAACCTTATACATGGTGTTAGGAGTGTGCTATGTGTCATCCTGACCCATGTATTAACCTCCCACAGGGCCTAAGCCCTTCCAGGAATGGCATGTTTATTGACTATAGGCTGTGGCCACACTTACAATCAGTTAGAGGCAGGCATGTTGGGATGGGGCCCTAGCCCCATTCATCTGAAAACAGATTGCAGTATATGCCACCTTCCATTGGTTATACAGTTAGTGCATTGCAGCGTGTAGGTTCTATTCTAAACTACAGAACCTATTTATTGAAAGATAACTGAGAGCTTGAGTGCTGTAAAGGGATTTAGGGATTAGCAATAAAACAATTTAGGTCTATTTCCAAGTTCAACCCTCTAGGGGCAAGAGATCCCAGCTGGTATATCCAGCTGGTTTCATTTCTGGAGTAGGGATGAGCTTCGAGTTCGAGTCGAACTCATGTTCGACTCGAACATTGGCTGTTCGCAAGTTCGCCGAACAGCGAACAATTTGGGGTGTTCGTGGCAAATTCGAATGCCGCGGAACACCCTTTAAAAGTCTATGGGAGAAATCAAAAGTGCTAATTTTAAAGGCTAATATGCAAGTTATTACCCTACAAAGTGTTTGGGGACCTGGGTCCTGCCCCAGGGGACATGGATCAATGCAAAAAAAAGTTTTAAAAACGGCCGTTTTTTCAGGAGCAGTGATTTTAATAATGCTTAAAGTCAAACAATAAAAGTGTAATATCCCTTTAAATTTCGTACCTGGGGGGTGTCTATAGTATGCCTGTAAAGGGGCGCATGTTTCCTGTGTTTAGAACAGTCTGACAGCAAAATGACATTTTGAAGGAAAAAACTCATTTAAAACTATCCGCGGCTATTGCATTGCCGACAATACACATAGAAGTTCATTAATTAAAAACGGCATGGGAATTCCCCAAAGGGGAGCCCCGCACCAAAGTTAAAAAAAAAAAATGACGTAGGAGTCCCCCTAAATTCCATACCAGGCCCTTCAGGTCTGATATGGATATTAAGGGGAACCCCGGCCAAAATTTAAAAAAAAATGACGTGGGGTTCCCCCTAAATTCCATACCAGACCCTTCAGGTCTGGTATGGATTTTAAGGGGAACCCCGCGCCAAAAAAAAAAAACCGGCGTGGGGTCCCCCCAAAAATCCATACCAGACCCTTATCCGAGCACGCAACCTGGCAGGCCGCAGGAAAAGAGGGGGGACGAGAGTGCGGCCCCCCCTCCTGAACTGTACCAGGCCACATGCCCTCAACATTGGGAGGGTGCTTTGGGGTAGCCCCCCAAAACACCTTGTCCCCATGTTGATGAGGACAAGGGCCTCATCCCCACAACCCTGGCCGGTGGTTGTGGGGGTCTGCGGGCGGGGGGCTTATCGGAATCTGGAAGCCCCCATTAACAAGGGGACCCCCAGATCCCGGCCCCCCCCCTGTGTGAAATGGTAAGGGGGTACTTACCCCTACCATTTCACTAAAAAACTGTCAAAAATGTTAAAAATGACAAGAGACAGTTTTTGACAATTCCTTTATTTAAATGCTTCTTCTTTCTTCTATCTTCCTTCATCTTCTGGTTCTTCTGGTTCTTCTGGCTCTTCTGGTTCTTCCTCCGGCGTTCTCGTCCAGCATCTCCTCCGCAGCGTCTTTTATCTTCTTCTCCTCGGGCCGCTCCGTACCCATGGCATGGGGGGGAGGCTCCCGCTCTTCTCTTCTTCTTTTCTTCTCTTCTTCTTTTCTTCTCTTCTTCTCTTCTTCTTTTCTTCTCTTCTTCTCTTCTTCATTTTCTTCTCCGGGCCGCTCCGCATCCATGCTGGCATGGAGGGAGGCTCCCGCTGTGTGACGGCGCTCCTCGTCTGACAGTTCTTAAATAACGGGGGCGGGGCTCCTCAGCGCTCCTCGTCTGACAGTTCTTAAATAATGGGGGCGGGGCCACCAGGTGATCCCGCCCCCCTCTGGCGCACGGTGACTTGACGGGACTTCCCTGTGACGTCATGGGGAATGCCACAGGAAAGTCCCGTCATGTCCCGTGCGTCAGAGGGGGCGGGGTCACCGGGTGGCCCCGCCCCCATTATTCAAGGACTGTCAGACGAGGAGCGCCGTCACACAGCGGGAGCCTCCCTCCATGCCAGCATGGATTGCGGAGCGGCCCGGAGAAGAAAATGAAGAAGAGAAGAAGAGAAGAAAAGAAGAAGAGAAGAGCGGGAGCCTCCCCCCATGCCATGGGTACGGAGCGGCCCGAGGAGAAGAAGATAGAAGACGCCGCGGAGGAGATGCTGGACGAGAACGCCGGAGGAAGAACCAGAAGAGCCAGAAGAACCAGAAGAACCAGAAGATGAAGGAAGATAGAAGAAAGAAGAAGCATTTAAATAAAGGAATTGTCAAAAACTGTCTCTTGTCATTTTTAACATTTTTGACACTTTTTTCGTGAAATGGTAGGGGTACCCTTACCATTTCACACAGGGGGGGGGCCGGGATCTGGGGGTCACCTTGTTAAAGGGGGCTTCCAGATTCTGATAAGCCCCCCGCCCGCAGACCCCCACAACCACCGGCCAGGGTTGTGGGGATGAGGCCCTTGTCCTCATCAACATGGGGACAAGGTGTTTTGGGGGGCTACCCCAAAGCACCCTCCCAATGTTGAGGGCATGTGGCCTGGTACGGTTCAGGAGGGAGGGGGGGCCGCACTCTCGTCCCCCCTCTTTTCCTGCGGCCTGCCAGGTTGCGTGCTCGGATAAGGGTCTGGTATGGATTTTTGGGGGGACCCCACGCCGTTTTTTTTTTTTTTTTGGCGCGGGGTTCCCCTTAAAATCCATACCAGACCTGAAGGGTCTGGTATGGAATTTAGGGGGAACCCCACGTCATTTTTTTTTTTTAATTTTGGCCGGGGTTCCCCTTAATATCCATACCAGACCTGAAGGGCCTGGTATGGAATTTAGGAGGACTCCCACGTCATTTTTTTTTTTTAATTTTGGTTCGGGGTTCCCCTTTGGGGAATTCCCATGCCGTTTTTATCAATGAACTTCTATGTGTATTGTCGGCAATGCAATAGCCGCGGGTAGTTTTAAATGAGTTTTTTCCTTCAAGATGTCATTTTGCTGTCAGACTGTTCTAAACACAGGAAACATGCGCCCCTTTACAGGCACACTATAGACACCCCCCAGGTACGAAATTTAAAGGGATATTACACTTTTATTGATTGACTTTAAGCATTATTAAAATCACTGCTCCTGAAAAAACGGCCGTTTTTAAAACTTTTTTTTGCATTGATCCATGTCCCCTGGGGCAGGACCCAGGTCCCCAAACACTTTTTATGACAATAACTTGCATATTAGCCTTTAAAATTAGCACTTTTGATTTCTCCCATAGACTTTTAAAGGGTGTTCCGCGGCATTCGAATTTGCCGCGAACACCCCAAATTGTTCGCTGTTCGGTGAACTTGCGAACAGCCAATGTTCGAGTCGAACATGAGTTCGACTCGAACTCGAAGCTCATCCCTAGAGGTCAGTGTTGTCAATCCCATCGTTAGGGTGTACATCCCATCTTAGCCTTCTAGGAGTGATTTTCTCCGTAACATACATCTCCAAAGTGGAGATGTCCCACCATACCCTGAGTTGTTTTTCTAGGGTATGTTTTAATTGTTTAAGCAGGCCATGCATATCTTTATTATTGGTAACTTGCTCCTGGCTAAAGATCGCCTCTATGTCTATGTTCCTGGTATTCAAATACCCGAAGATATCCATAGCAGCAGACAAAAGACACCCAAAGGTGGTCTGTAAGAATACTTGATTAAAGGTCCGCGCTTAGGAAAATAGCTATTAAAAGGGCTGCAGCCTCCCCTAAATTAATTCCTATTTAGGAGTTAATTGAAAGTATGTATTAAAGAGATGTGGGGAATTGGTGCTGCCCTATTGACAGTAAGTATTGCTTAGAGGTCAGAAAAATAAATAAATAAATAAGTGAATATATAGAAATAGTGACAAAAATTGTGTATATGGAAGGAAAAGATTAGATGTGTGTTCCTAAAGTGAATGTCCCCCTATATATGCACCAAAAATGAATGAAATAATTAATTTATATAGTATAAAACCTAAAAAGTGAATGTGCACATCTTCTGTATTGTGTAAATAAATATTACAGTAAGTGGGTTGAGTTTACACTTGCTCCACTTCCAATGTGAACCTTTGCATATGCAATATACCAAACAAGACAACAGAATAGTAAAAATAGAAATATAAAAAATTTTTTGTTGAAATTAGTGAGTAGCCTCCTATATATATCTGTGGTTAATGAGAGGTCTATTTCTGATCCCGTATACACAAAATTATATTACTTCACTGGGTACCCTATGTGGCGGGCATCTTTATGCCCACCCCCTATTTTTAACTTTAATCTCCTCTGTGTATCCCTGGTTTTTATTCCAATCCGCATATAATGCATAGTGGGAGGTATAAATTATATACATCAATTAATGGTGATCCAGTCCAGTTTATATATAAAAGTATTATAAATTAACTTTCTTTCCTTATATGTATTTTTATATATATATTTTTTATATATATAATTTTTGTATATATATTTTTTAATAATTTTTTCCTAATATTTTCTACTTTTTATTTGTGTTTTTATTTTTAAATTTAATAATAATCAAATAACCCTGAAGACACCTAGGAGCAGTCAAATAATTTTTTAATAATAAATATATTTTTATTAATAATTTTTTAATAATAAATTTCCAAATAGTTTTTTAGTACTTATTGTATTAAGGTCTATTACACAATATTTCCTGTTATCCTCATTTCGATCTGGCATTGTGTATGCCTAACCAAATATCTTTGTGGTCGAACTTAACAATAGAACTTGCAGATGGATAGCTGGTTTTACTGTTAAAGTATGTAATGTGAAAGGAATTATGACGGTTAGGCGGTATATTGTTGGAATGATTATATAGACCTGCGGCTCCGTTATTCACATACACCCCCCGAGCGGCATTTACATAATTAGGGGAGGTTCGATGGAGCCGGGAGGAATATATCTCTGTGTGAAGCGTGAAGCGTCGACACCGTCTTTGACAACGTCTGATGACGAAACGCGTAAGGCGGAGTCACACGTCATACCCGGAAGAGCCAGCTGGAACGCAAGGTGGGACGCATGTTCGTATCTGTTTCCCAATCCCATCCTTAGCTTACAGCCGTGACTGCTAACACTTGTTACGCTTTTATTGTACTTTTTTAATCTTCAATAAACCGGACGTACTTCACTATGCAAGCCCCCTGTCTATTTCTTTGCGTGAGGAGGATTTAGCAGCACGGAGGTGGATAGTAGCGGAGGTACCCGGGCCTGGATCAGCATAAGGGGACCCTCATTATCGGTTTATACGGAAGAGACTCATGGTGCAGTGAAGCCTAAGAGGGATATCCATCGGAGGCAGCTACCCAAAGACACCCACTCCTCTGCCTAATACCCCCTTGGGGGTGACCGAGTCTGGTGAGACTGTTTTACAGATGATGTATTCATACTCGCTGTCTCTAATATGAGTGCTAATTGTTTGGATTCCTATTTTTTATATATGAAATTTGAGGAAAATTAATATACTGTAACATAGAGGTTTTTTGCACTTGGGTTTCACTTCATACACAGTGCACTTTACTCACTATATTTATTGGGGATATATGGTAACCTCTTACGGTTACCGTTAGTCCCCAGTGTGCTTTCTCACGGACCCTGAATATTTCTAGAAAAGGAGGCTACTCACTAATTTCAACAAAAATTTTTTTATATTTCTATTTTTACTATTCTGTTGTCTTGTTTGGTATATTGCATATGCAAAGGTTCACATTGGAAGTGGAGCAAGTGTAAACTCAACCCACTTATTGTAATATTTATTTACACAATACAGAAGATGTGCACATTCACTTTTTAGGTTTTTATACTATATAAATTAATTATTTCATTCATTTTTGGTGCATATATAGGGGGACATTCACTTTAGGAACACACATCTAATCTTTTCCTTCCATATACACAATTTTTGTCACTATTTCTATATATTCACTTATTTATTTATTTATTTTTCTGACCTCTAAGCAATACTTACTGTCAATAGGGCAGCACCAATTCCCCACATCTCTTTAATACATACTTTCAATTAACTCCTAAATAGGAATTAATTTAGGGGAGGCTGCAGCCCTTTTAATAGCTATTTTCCTAAGCGCGGACCTTTAATCAAGTATTCTTACAGACCACCTTTGGGTGTCTTTTGTCTGCTGCTATGAATATCTTCGGGTATTTGAATACCAGGAACATAGACATAGAGGCGATCTTTAGCCAGGAGCAAGTTACCAATAATAAAGATATGCATGGACTGCTTAAACAATTAAAACATACCCTAGAAAAACAACTCAGGGTTTGGTGGGACATCTCCACTTTGGAGATGTATGTTACGGAGAAAATCACTCCTAGAAGGCTAAGATGGGATGTACACCCTAACGATGGGATTGACAACACTGACCTCATGAAAGACTGGTATTCCCTGTTCAATAAATGTGAAGGGGAACTACTCCAGCACATCATCAAAAGGAGACAGTTCAAAATGAGAATGATTGAAACTAGTATCACTGAAATAAAAAACTCACTATTACCCTTTGTCCATCTTAAAGAATATAAAGATAAAGAAAAAGAGCTACAGGAATCCATCAAAAAATATGACACTACCATACAGGCTAAAAAACAGAAAAAATTTAAAAGAGATGTTATGGACTATAAAAACTCTAGTGTGTACAAATGGCAAGTACATGGAGGTAGTCAGGATGAACAACCAGATGACCCCTCAATGGAGGAAGAATCTGAGGAACCAATACTACTCCCACCTTTGGGAATGATGGGAGGTACACCTAGGGGAGCAGATAATTTACCTTACAACCCAACAAGACTTATCACTCCCCACATAACATCGGAAAGAAGAGACTACAGGAGAGATGATTACAGAGGGCCCCCTAACTACAGAACTCCATCCAACAACAGATATAATATACCCGTAGGTAACAGATATTCCCCATTAAGGGATGACTACAGACGCCAACATCCAGGATATAGAAGAGGATACGAGGGTGGCAGGGATTTTCCCCGAGTCACCTACCAGGACAAGCCCCCTGGAAAATGGAGACCCCATATTCCCTACAGGAATCCCGGCTGGAGAGCACGAGGCACTTACGGAGGACCAAGGCCAAGAGACCGGTACTGGAGCCCGAGGAGAGCAGGGGGTCTAAATACATATCAGAGATACGAAATAAACCCACAAAATGGAACCAGGAGGGAACACCAACAGGAAACAAATATGGGACCCACACACAGGCATATGGAAAGAGAAAGCAGACAAGAGGAAGACGAGGTGGCAGGAAGAAGAAAAAGACCCAGAAATTATTAGGGCAAGGGATCTTTAACCTCAGTCACGTACAGTTTACACAAGAAGAATTAGAAGTGTTGGAATTGGGGCTCAAATATGCTCCAGACAAGCCTCTGGACAAATTTGAGACCTATATTGACCTTCAAAAATTCCTAAGGAAGTTAAACATAAAGAAACATTTTGCCCTAAACCCAGGAGAAGTAACAAGAGAATGTTCGGAATACACACACACCGAACTCAAAAACAACTCCATTTTTAACCCTAAAACCCCAGGAAACCAATGCATTAATGCGTTCAGGAAAATGGTAGAAGAAGACATCAAAGCAATGAAAAATGGTAAGAAGAGATCAAATAACATCTGGAAAACCATCAAGGATATAGGAAACAAACATGATGTAGTGATCAGGCCAGCAGACAAGGGGGGGGGGCCTGGTCATCCTAAACAAAAAAGATTACCAGGAGGAGATGAATAATCTTTTGAACATAGAAAATACCTACAAAAAACTAACAGGGAACCCAAAGAAAAAATATGAAAAGAAGTTAAGAGCATATGTGGAAAAAGGGAAAACCAAAGGGATTTTGAATATCAAAGAGGCTGAATACATGATATCTAATTCGACAAAGACACCAGTGATATACTATACGCCCAAAATCCACAAGAGACTGGATAAACCACCAGGAAGGCCCATTGTCAGCGGGATCAATTCCATCTTCTCCAGATTAGGAGAGTATTTAGACAAATTTCTTAAACCCCTGGTGAAAGAAGGCAGATCGTACTTACGTGATAGCATGCAATTGATACAAGAACTTCAACAGGTGAAGGGAGCAGAACAATGGCTATTGGTGGCGGTGGATGTAAATTCTCTTTAGACCAGCATTGAACAAAAAGATGGTCTGCGGGGAGTAGAAAAAGCATTGCATATGAACACCAACATGAAGCAGGAACAGATCAGTTATATTCTAGAGGGCCTAAAGTTAGCCATGGAATGTAACTATTTCTGGTACGATAAGAAATATTATGTACAGACAAAGGGGGTTGCAATGGGGGCCCGCTACGCCCCCAGTGTTGCCAACCTATTTATGGATATGTGGGAGGACAAGTATATTTATAGCAAAAATATACCCCAGATTAAGATGTACAGACGGTACATAGATGACCTGATCATCCTATGGGATGGAACACCAGAGAGCCTGACTAACTTTCTTGAGAATCTAAATATCAATAAGTATGGTATCACGTTTACCGGTAAGTGGAGTAATGAAAAAATTGACTACCTGGACCTGGAGATTTTTAAAGCAGGGGACTTGTTATCAACCCGCACATTCTTTAAAGCGACGGATCGCAATGGGTATATCCCCACCTCCAGCTGCCATCACCCACGATGGAAATCCAATGTCCCCAAAGGACAACCGTTGCGCATATGTCGCAATTGTGACACACTGGAGGATTTTAGCAACCAGGCAGACACCCTCATTAAAAGGTTCCAAGAAAAAGGCTATGATAAAGACAGACTCCTTAAGCTGAAAACGGATATTATGAAGATGGATAGATCCTCCCTCTTCTGTAACAAGAACAAAAATGATTATAAAGGAGCTGATGTTACTTTTATCACCGGGTATAACAGCCAATACAGAGATCTTGAAAAAATAATAAGGAAATATTGGCCGATCCTTAAGGAGGACCTTGTGTTATCTAAAATCCTACCTGCAAAACCTAAGTTCGTATACAGGAAAGCACCCAACCTAAGAAACCATCTTGTAAGAAATGTTATAGACCCTTCGCAGACCATTAAAATATGCCCGGACCTGAAAGGATTTTTCAGATGTCAGAGGTGTTTACCATGCAAAGTGGCCAAGTGGCAACCTAGAAAGAAGACTACATTTAGATCATGCACCGATCACAAGGAATACCACATTAATCAACTAATTACATGTCGGAGCACGCATGTTACATATGTCATAGAATGCCCTTGCCACCTCCAGTACGTGGGCAGAACCACCCGCCCCCTCTTTGTTCGGATCAGAGAACACATTAAAAATATTAGAAAAGGGTTCCCTAACCATAGCCTGTCTAAGCACTTTGATGAAGTCCACCATAGAGACCCTAGTGGTCTTGTCTTCTATGGAATTGACACAGTGCAAGCAAACTGGCGGGGGGGCAATAGAGAGATCTCTCCAGAAATGAAACCAGCTGGATATACCAGCTGGGATCTCTTGCCCCTAGAGGGTTGAACCTGGAAATAGACCTAAATTGTTTTATTGCTAATCCCTAAATCCCTTTACAGCACTCAAGCTCTCAGTTATCTTTCAATAAATAGGTTCTGTAGTTTAGAATAGAACCTACACGCTGCAATGCACTAACTGTATAACCAATGGAAGGTGGCATATACTGCAATCTGTTTTCAGATGAATGGGGCTAGGGCCCCATCCCGACACGCCTGCCTCTAACTGATTGTAAGTGTGGCCACAGCTTATAGTCAATAAACATGCCATTCCTGGAAGGGCTTAGGCCCTGTGGGAGGTTAATACATGGATCAGGATGACACATAGCACACTCCTAACACCATGTATAAGGTTAATGGTTAAATCTATAGATCTGTGGTTAATGAGAGGTCAATTTCTGATCCCGTATACACAAAATTATATTACTTCACTGGGTACCCTATGTGGCGGGCATCTTTATGCCCACCCCCTATTTTTAGCTTTAATCTCCTTTGTGTATCCCTGGTTTTTATTCCAATCCGCATATAATGCATAGTGGGAGGTATAAATTATATACATCAATTAATGGTGATCCAGTCCAGTTTATATATAAAAGTATTATAAATTAACTTTCTTTCCTTATATGTATTTTTATATATATATTTTTTATATATATAATTTTTGTATATATATTTTTTAATAATTTTTTCCTAATATTTTCTACTTTTTATTTGTGTTTTTATTTTTAAATTTAATAATAATCAAATAACCCTGAAGACACCTAGGAGCAGTCAAATAATTTTTTAATAATAAATATATTTTTATTAATAATTTTTTAATAATAAATTTCCAAATAGTTTTTTAGTACTTATTGTATTAAGGTTTATTACACAATATTTCCTGTTATCCTCATTTCGATCTGGTATTGTGTATGCCTAACCAGATATCTTTGTGGTCGAACTTAACAAAAGAACTTGCAGATGGATAGCTGGTTTTACTGTTAAAGTATGTAATGTGAAAGGAATTATGATGGTTAGGCGGTATATTGTTGGAATGATTATATAGACCTGCGGCTCCGTTATTCACATACACCCCCCGAGCGGCATTTACATAATTAGGGGAGGTTCGATGGAGCCGGGAGGACTATATCTCTGTGTGAAGCGTGAAGCGTCGACACCGTCTTTGACAATGTCTGATGACGAAACGCATAAGGCGGAGTCACGCTCACACGTCATACCCGGAAGAGCCGGCTGGAACGCAAGGTGGGACACATGTTCGGATCTGTTTCCCGATCCCATCCTTAGCTTACAGCCGTGACTGCTAACACTTGTTACGCTTTTATTGTACTTTTTTAATCTTCAATAAACCGGACGTACTTCACTATGCAAGCCCCCTGTCTATTTCTTTGCATGAGGAGGATTTAGCAGCACGGAGGTGGATAGTAGCGGAGGTACCCGGGCCTGGATCAGCATAAGGGGACCCTCATTATCGGTTTATACGGAAGAGACTCATGGTGCAGTGAAGCCTAAGAGGGATATCCATCGGAGGCAGCTACCCAAAGACACCCACTCCTCTGCCTAATACCCCCTTGGGGGTGATGGAGTCTGGTGAGTGGGGGAGCACGTGGAGTCATCAGCTTCTACTTGCACGGAAGTCACCTCATATCACCCCTTGAGCATTTTTAAATGCATGTCAACCGATCCTGATGTTTTCAATTGTTCCTGTCTCTACATATTAGACATTTTATTCCTTCCTGAGTCCAATATAGGGACTGTTTTACAGATGATGTATTCATACTCGCTGTCTCTAATATGAGTGCTAATTGTTTGGATTCCAATTTTTTTATATGAAATTTGAGTAAAATTAATATACTGTAACATAGAGGTTTTTTGCACTTGGGTTTCACTTCATACACAGTGCACTTTACTCACTATATTTATTGGGGATATATGGTAACCTCTTACGGTTACCGTTAGTCCCCAAACAGTGTGCTTTCTCACGGACCCCGAATATTTCTAGAAAAGGAGGCTACTCACTAATTTCAACAAAAAATTTTTTATATTTCTATTTTTACTATTCTGTTGTCTTGTTTGGTATATTGCATATGCAAAGGTTCACATTGGAAGTGGAGCAAGTGTAAACTCAACCCACTTACTGTAATATTTATTTACACAATACAGAAGATGTGCACATTCACTTTTTAGGTTTTTATACTATATAAATTAATTATTTCATTCATTTTTGGTGCATATATAGGGGGACATTCACTTTAGGAACACACATCTAATCTTTTCCTTCCATATACACAATTTTTGTCACTATTTCTATATATTCACTTATTTATTTATTTATTTTTCTGACCTCTAAGCAATACTTACTGTCAATAGGGCAGCACCAATTCCCCACATCTCTTTAATACATACTCTGAGGAAAGAGACCACCCGGCGGCCAGTGTTTCATCCAATGCTGGCAGTGGGGTGAATAGAAATAGAAATAGGAACTACAATAGGAATAAAAAATAAGAATAAAAATAAACATTGGGGTAGAAACAGTAGGACTAGAACCAAGAACAATAGTAATAGGAAACCCAACGATCGGTTGGACTATGGTCCCTATAGATGTAGTGTGCAAGAAGATTTCCCGCCCCTTCAAGTCCAGAGGGGCCCATACGGTGATCTTGATCACAATGATAATGGTAACCAAGGCAATGAGAGGGTTGGAGACCCTATTGGACATGACCCTGTTATTGGTGTGAATCTGTTACCGCAGAAGGAGATCACAATACAAGAGCCAAGAAAGGATCTAGCAATATCGATACAGCCTACTTTGGATGTAGTAGAGAAACAACAGGAGTCCCCTTTAAAATCAAGATACAACAATCTATTGGGAGTAGGAAGGAATGTCATCAACACCAAAACAACTAAATCTAAGGATGAGATTTATTTTTTTGTGCAAGGAGCTGCGGGGAGGATGAAACCCACAGCACAGAAAAGCATTGCATTTCGACCTCTATCACCACCAAACACCAGGAGGCAACTAAAACAACGAGAAGAGGGTGCAGGGGAGGGTGGAAATCAAAAGAGAGACCAAAAACATCAGAGAGCCACTCCACTATAAAAATATTTAGTCTGTCAAAATGCGAGTTCCTAGACACAGAACTTGAATTGCTCAGAAGGGGACTCAATTACGCACTGGAGAGTCCTCCTAATTTGTTTGAGCTCTTCATTGATCTCAACAAGTTTGTGCGGAATCTCACCGTGAAGTGCCATTTTAGGTTGAAGGAAATAAATGGAGCAATCAATGAGGGTCCAGAAACGACTATTCCCACTGCTCATGTTGAACCTTTAGACAAGGGGATACTGGAGATTTTAGAAGAGCTATACCTGGAAGGAGGTCAAGAGTCTGTTGAAGTTTCCCCCCTTTAACCTTGGAGGGTAAGATCATCAATACAAACTTTAGACCAAAATCAAGCTTCTACCCACACTGGAATAAGCGGAATTTAATACCTACATTTTACGTAGTAGTGATGGAGGAATTCAGGAAGATGTGTGGTAACAATAAAAATCGGAAGTACATTAAGAGCCATGAAGCAGGTCTGGAGGGCCCTCTGGGTAGTCTGAGAAAGAACTCAGAAATTGTTATAAGGAAAGCAGATAAAGGTGGAGGTCTGGTTATACAAGACAGAGATCAATATCTAGAGGAAGCGTATAGATTGATCAGTGACACCAATACCTATGAGAGACTCACTTGGGATCCTACAGTTAGTTTCATCATTGTATTAAAAGTGCTTCTTGATAGAGCATTATCTGATCAGGTCCTGACTAAGAACGAGTACCAATTTCTGTATTCTAAGCACCCAGTGGTTCCCCATTTCTACCATATCCCAAAGATACACAAAGATATAAAATAGCCCCCAGGTAAACCTATTATAGCAGGGATTGATAGTTTGACCAGTAATCTTGGCAGTTACATTGATTACTTCCTCCAGGGATTGGTAGTAAACCTACCATCATTCATCAAGGATTCTGGCCATGCCCTAGAGGTACTTAGTGCATACACTTGGGAGCAAGGATATAGATGGCTATCGCTTGATGTGACATCCTTGTACACATCCATTCAGCATGAATTTGGGCTTAGAGCTATTGAATATTATTTGGCAGAAGCACACTTGTGCAATCCTATGCAAGCTCGATTCATTTATGAATGTATCGAGTTTACTTTGACTCACAATTACTTTACCTTTATGGACAAATTCTACAGGCAGGTTAAGGGTACAGCCCTGGGTGCTAGGTTCGCTCCCAGCTATGCAAATTTGTTTATGGGCTATTGGGAGCTCAATTACATCTGGGCTAACAACCCATTTGGGAGGAACCTAGTACTGTACTCACGGTACATAGATGTTCTCATCATCTGGAGTGGTACCGACGAAGAGCTGGAAGGATTTCTAGCACACTGTGCAGGGAACCCTTTTGGGATCTCCTTTACACATGTGGTGGATGAAAAGTCCTTGGTCTTTCTGGACTTGGAGTTACAGGTCGATGGCCCTGGGGCCATCTATTCAAGAACCTATTTCTAACCGAGCGCTGGAAATTCTTACCTTCATGCCCGGAGCCACCATCATCCTAGATGAATTAAAAACATCCCCTTTTTGCAGACTCAGGCGGACTTGTACCCTGAAACATGACTACGAAGAACAAAGTCTTGTTCTCAAGAAGAAATTCAAGGAAAAGGGATATGAAAAAAAGCATATAGAAGAAGCCTTCCAAAAATACCTTGTGCTGTATGACATATTTGATTATAGAGCGTCTAAGATAGTTAACACCAAGGGGGTGTTTGAGACTTTCAAGGATAGTGATAGTGATTTGAGTGGGCTTTTTGTCAGACTCCAAAATTTAAACGTCTCAGAAATCCACACTCAATGGGACATCGCGTTTTTGGAACCCTATATCAAACTAAAAATGGTTCCTAGAAGCCTGAGGTGGGATGTATGTCCACAAAAAGGGGAATTGGAATTGGAGGAGTGGTTCCGGTACTTTAATGATGCTGGAATAAGTTTCCTCCAGTTCTTAGTATCCAAAAAAAGGGCAAATTGGCCAGACTAGATATGGAAATTAAGACTCTTAAGGACAATTTGCTCCCCTATAAGGAAAGTGAAGAGTATAAGGAAAGGACCGCAATGTAATCAAAACCCTTGACAGAGAAGAAAAGGAGCAAAAAATCAAAAAGCGAAAAAAATACAATAGGAATTTTGAGGACTATCAGGCGAGTATTGTTTTTGAGTGGCAGAAAAAAACGGCCTCTGAACAAGCAGTCCATACAGATTCTAGAATGGAGGCCATCACTCAGGGGGATGAGACCCTAGGAGCCACTCCCTTAGCGATACAACATATACCAATAAGTAACCAATCCCAAAAAACGCCTAAAAGACCCCAAAATAATAATAAATCTGTTAAGAAGGGCAGACGTGTATCTTATCAGTCACCACAAAATTGGGGTTTTCCCAAACCCAATCAAGGGGTCAAAAGGCCATGTGGAAAACAAAGAGGAACCAGAGGGGGGAGGAGAGCACAGTCAAAAAAAGCTAGAGAAATAAATGGAGATGGTATTTTCAATTTAAGTTCTCAAACCCTCACTAGGGCAGAAACTGCTCTGCTAAGTAAGGGTTTGAAATTCGCACCCCCCAAAAAACTAAACAAATTCCAAACATACATGGATATCCATAGGTTTGTTCATAAGATTAATATCAAAAGACATTTTGCGACCATTCAAACCACACAAAATGCGGCCGTACAACAGTATTACCAACATTCAGGATTATCAAATGCCTCAACGTTTAATCCCCCTGGGGTTTTGGCCCCCTCATTGAGGGTTTTCAGGGATGTGCTTTTGAGAGATTTGGAGTCAATAAAAAACTCCAATCCTAAAATGGACAGAAACCTTGAGGAGGGCTTAGATTCACTTTGCACTAATAAAAATTTAATCATCCGCCCAGCGGATAAAGGTGGGGGTATTGTTGTTCTCGATCAAGAGGCATACCTCCAGGAACTGCATAATATAGTGGGTGATAATGACACTTATGTCCGGTTATCAGGTAATCCTGTTATGCAGTATAAGAAAGTACTACTGCCTTTAGTTGAGAAAGGCTTTCGGATGGGTATCCTCAATGAAAAGGAAAAAATCTTTTTAATTCCTAAAGCACCGAGAGTTCCTGTACTCTATTGCTTACCCAAGATCCATAAGAGCCTTACTTGCCCCCCGGGTCGTCCAGTCGTGAGTGGGATTGATTCCATTACATCCTGGGTGGGCAAGTACATTGACCATTTCCTCCAACCGCTGGTACATCAATTACCATCATTCTTGAAGGACACCAGACATGTGATTAACCTATTGTCTAAAATAAGACCTGATGACCATACTCTGTTGGTGAGATGTCACATCTTTGTATACAATTATACCCCTCCATTTAGGGATAGCCGCAGTGAAATACTATTTGAGTAAGCTTTCAACCTTACCGAAACAACAACAGACATTCATTATCGATCTGTTAGAGTATGCGGCAGGTCACAATTACTTTTGGTTCGATCACCAATACTACCATCAACAGCGTGGTGTTGCTATGGGGGCAAAGTATGCCCCTAGTTTGGCTAACTTATTTATGGCCAAATGGGAGGAGGACGTCATCTATAAGGACCGAAGCCCCCACTTGAGGTTCTGGGCTAGGTATATAGATGACGTCCTCCTCCTATGGAATGGATCCATTTCTCAATTGGAGGATTTCTTTTCCTCTATCAATACCAACGATAGGGGAATTAGGTTTGTCTATGAGATGAGCCAGGAGAGGATCAATTTTCTTGACCTTACTATTTCTAAGAAGGGAGACATATTTAAAACAATCTCGTTCTTTAAGAAGACCGATCGTAATGCCTTCATTCCTCTAGGGAGCTGCCATTATGACTCCTGGCTTAGGTTCATCCCTAAAAGTCAATTCATAAGAATGAGACGTAATTGTACTGATGTTAGTGATTATAGAACTCAGGCGGGCATCATTCGGAGCAGATTGGAGGAAAAAGGGTATGATAAAGACTCTTTGGTGAGAACAATGGAACAGGTAGAAACAATAGATAGAGCTACTTTGCTGAATGAGGCCCCTAGGAAGGATAGTAAGGGACCAGCTCTACCTTTTATCACCACCTTTTCCACACAACATCATCAAATCCAAAATATTATCCGGGACAGATAGATTTGACATATGTAGTAGTTAGTTTCTAGTTTCATGTGTAGTAGCTAGTTTCCAGTTTCTGGTTCGGTCTGTCAGGAATTCATTAATACTTTTTGTAACATTATTAATCTTATGTTATTTTATGTACATCATCATCATTGGTTCATAGTGAGATTTTCATTAGGTGCTAGCGGGCAATGGTCTCTCTGTAGTACGACAGTCTGTAGAGGTATCCTTCGGTGCATATATTTTTGTGAGAGTACTATAACTGTGTTTTAGCTAAAAAATATTTTAAAGCCTTTGTTTTGAGGAATACCCTCTTTAATATAATATATAATATAGAATGTATAATATATAGTAGAATTTATATATTTTATATTTTTATATATTTTTTATCAATATGGGGACATTTCTAGCTCCTCTAGTGGTTATACCTTATTGTTAATTTTGAAGTAGGGTTGTCCCTTGGACATGTGCTATGTATATATGAGCTATAACATCTATACTCATCATGAATAGTCGGTATGTGGATGTTGTAGTGATAAAAGTCCTCTAATGGTGTTAATAATGGTATAGGCTTTAGAGAATCCGCATTTATCTCTAGACCTTTTTTATTTATTTATTGTAATTTATTTCTATGGTCTATTCTTTTTTTGTATTATTGGCTTATAGTTCCACTTACATGGCTAATTTTATGATCCTTTATTATGATAATGTATATAATGATATTCTATCTAATTACATTACACATTTTTTTCACCCTGGATGGATGCTTCTGCGGACTGTATTGAACTTAATTTTTTGATTTTTAACATATTTATTCTTTACTTTTAATTTTCAATTTTCAATTTATTCTTCTCGTTTGGGCAAATCCCATGGTTTATGTGTGTCTGTGAGCTGCGTCCTGCCTTGACTAATATGCCGCCTTCCCTGTGTAACACGTGTCGGGTACAAGATTGTGTATAGACCAGTGGAGGGGATAGCGGATAGCAGACAGGGATAGTAGTGTGAGGTGCGTGCACAGGTAGTGGTGTGTGCGCACCCTGTATCATCATCAATTAAACTTCACTAAGGCAACCCCACGGCGGCCAGAAGCAACTGGTGGAACACAAACACACCCGCGCTTCCGGGCCATGCCCCCTACACACAGCATCCCATGACGCGCACAGAAGGGGAAATGGCGCAGTGACTGGCCGGAAGTTGCGGGTGAAACGCAGGGGTACCTGCACTTCCTGGTCTTCTGAGCGGCGTGCGTTCCACCTGATGCCAACAGCGCCTCCATGGCTCCCGGGAGCCTACGATGCCCCTGATCACCTCCCCACACCAGCCCACAGCAAAGGACCATTATAGGGGCAACATGCAGGAGGTAAGATACATCTGTTCACCCTCCTTTTGGAGGGTGGTTGTCCCAAGCAGTTGTGCTTAGTGATTTGTGATTTATGCTGATGGCACCATATGTATGGGTTCAGCATATATTAATATTAAACAATAACAATAGTATTGGTTTCCAGCTGTTGGGTTAAGGGTCATACTTAGGAGGGATGGGGCCAGGGAGGGGAAGTCCATATGGGTGGGCATTTCCTATTGGGGTGGGCGTCGCTACCACTTGGGCCTTGCAGACACAGACACACATAAGTAGAGGCAACTACGAGAGATTAGCCATTGCCCGCCTAGGCTCTGAGGAAAGGGGTGCTCCCCCGAAACGTGTCAGCCATCAGTCATTCTTATTGGTTTGACCCTCTCGACATTAGGTCCTGGTGTGTCGATCTTCAGAACAGCGCATCTGCTCCCTTGTCAAAGCCTTTATGAATGCTTGTTTGTGAGTATACATCTTGCTGTTTTAATGCTATAATAAAGTTTTATCAGTGGTATTGCACTAGGTCGGTGCGCCCTCCTTCTTTTCTTGTTTCCCTTCAGTCTATGAATACTCATTGTTCTAAGGAGGGCTGCAAGACGTCAGGCATTACTTCATAAAGTTGGTCGGACCACATACGTAGTCACTGGACACCTGAGCGCAGGAGAGAATTCTACTGTTCAGGTTGGGTTTACACCAGGTCAGGAAGCCCATGATAACACCTCAAAGACTATCTCTTTAATTTAATATGCTCAAAAGCATAATTTACAGGCTTGTATTGGTGAACACCAAAAAGGCATTTGATCATGTTCACTGGGATTTCCTTCGGGCTTCTCTTCACCAAACAGGACTGGGTCCCAACATTCGCAAAAAAATGTCGGCTCTGTACACTAATGCCCCGTACACACAGTCGGACTTTCCGACGGAAAATGTGCGATCGGAGAGAGTTGTTGGAAATTCCGACCGTGTGTGGGCTCCATCGGACTTTTTCCATTGGATTTTCCGACACACAAAGGTTGAGAGCAGGCTATAAAATTTTCCGACAACAAAATCCGATTGCGTCAATTCCGACCGTGTGTGACCATTTCCGACTCACAAAGTGCCACGCATGCTCAGAATAAATTTCGAGACGGAACAGCTCGGTCTGGTAAAATTAGCGTTCGGAATGGATATAGCACTTTCGTCAGGCTGCAATGTTTTAAATTGTTTAATGCAGCGCACTCTGTTCTTCTTTATAATGCTAGAAGAATGAAGTAGTTTTGCTGCTCATATTCACATAGACTTCTCACAAACTTCTTTCTTTATTATTTATCATGATTTCATCAATATATTTTGATTTGTCACATCTGACAAAAAAGATATATATTTTTTTTGTTTGTATTTTTTTCAAGCCTGATCTTGTTTTTTTTTTTTTTTTTTTTACTCCAGAATAGTTTGGGGTGTGTTTTGTGTGTCAAGTTACCTCAACACCATTATTATCTTGTATGATTTAATCTCAAGGAGATTGTTTGGTGTTGGTGTCTCTTGTTAATTTTGCATTGTATTTTTGAAATGTACCTTCCTCCTCACAAACAAACTGTCCTTTTTGAAGGGAAACACACATAGGCAAGTATAATTGAAACAAAAAATCAAATCAAACAAAGAGGGAGCAACAATGGATAAACAGCAGAAATTGGCGAAGCCTTTGGCCCCCAGGGCACACATCAATTATTTTACTGCAAAATTGGTGGCCTGAGGAGTCCATATCTAAGGGAGTGCAGTCTGGTCCAGAAGTCCAAGAGATCATGAACAGCTGCAGATGACATGTATGTTCCCAGGCTGTGGTCATACACAGAGCCTGCATCTTTTGCCAGACCAGACTGAACCCAGGTCATCACTCTCTGGTCTTCCTTACACGCTTCCTTCCATGCTGTGGCTCTGGTGTTGGAGGTGTGGCAGGAGGAGGAGTAGGGGGAGGAGGAGGAGGAGGACCTGGAGGAGGAGGAGGAGGACCATGGGTGAGCTCAAAAATGTGGCTTTGGCATGTGAGTTGGCCCCGCAACCCCTTATTTAGAGCTTCCAAAATTACAAACTCGCATAAGAGGCATTGGCCCTCCTTCATTTGCATCATTTTGCATGCAGTTAGCTCAGCAAAATCCTCTTCCACACTGTGGTGAATTCTGAGGGCCTCAGTAGCCTTCCAAAATAGGCCAATTGCAGCCTCGTCCAGGTTACTCCTCTTCCTGCAACTTTGTCTTTGAAGGTGGAGAGGAGGGACCTGGGTATCGGGCAGCCTGCTTGGCCCAGCCACCTCCTGGCTGAGACTTCCCTGTGTATGAAAAAGGGACATGGTTTTAGTTTTTGCTTCATCAATCACAATCATAAATTAGTAATCCAAACTAACATATATTTAACATCATTGATTGGACAACCAGAAATATTTAGAAGAATGCTATACCTGGCTCAAGTTGGGCTCCTCCACATGTTGCTGCCTGGAAGGCCCAGGTTGGGCGTCAGAAGCCTCAGCTGCGGGGGAAGGAAGTGTGGAAGGAAGAGTGGAGAGTGCTAACCTGGGTTCAGTCTGACCTGCCAGAACATGCAGCCTGTCATAGTACCACAGCCTGGGGACATAAATGTCATCTGCTGCTCCTGATCGCTGGGAATCCTGGACCTCCTTGCGCTCCCTTAGATAAGTGCTCCTCATGCCACCAATTAGGGCCTTCAAATAGGTGAATGAATGAATGAATGATTTGTAAAGCGCTGCAAATGCGAACTGAATCGCCTCAAGGCGCTAATAGGTGATGTCTTTCGTGGGGATCACAGGCTTCGTGGGGATCACAGGCTTCAGAAAATTATCCAGCGCTGCCTTCTTCTTTGTTTGGTTCTTATAATCAGGGTGGTTTACCTGCCACAGACAGGGCAGCTCCCTGAACATATCTATGAAGACTGGCATAAAGTCATGATCATTGACTAGATCCATTTTCACTGCAAGACACAACACCAGACAAACCCTAATGTCAGCCTAAAGTCTTCTAAACTTGGCCAAATACAGGCCTCAATCTAGAAGCAGAATAGGCCCAATTTTAAATCTTACCTTCGTTATCATGATCGGCACCTCTGATATTCCTTCCTCCACTTACAGATTGTACGTACTACGCACGCATGTTACGCTTTATATCCACTGCGCATGAGTGAAACTCCGCCCGCCCCTGACATTCTTTCTAGTCTATTCCCCGCCCCTTCTCATTCGGCACAGTGGGGAAGAGCACATGGCGGAGACACAGCAGGTGTCTGATAATTACACCAATGAGGAGAAGGAGGAGAAAAGCCCGAAGCCAGAAACGTCCAGATCCCAGAGGAGATGATTTAAGGCATCAAATATGTCCTTTGGGGAGATGTTGGAGATGGTCGACATCCTGAAAAGGGCCGACTATGACGGGAAGTATGGACCTTACTCCAACCCCAATGTCAGAAAGGCCAAGATAATGGCGAAAATAGTCAAGAGTCTGCACCGGAATTTTGGGGTATGGCGATCCAAGGATCAACTGAGGAAGCGGTGGTCAGACCTCAAATTAAGGGAGCATGAGCAGTACAGACGGATCAGGAGAGTGCTGCAAAAAAGTAAGTAGTTGTACTGTGTTCCTATTCATTATTTTTATTACATTCGTGCTGCTCCATGTGCTTTTCTCAACTGTTGTAGTTTAAAATGGCAACTTTCATGTTCATGGGCACATTATTCGTTCGTTCGGCATAGAAAACACCATGTTTTGTCCAGATGCAGTTCTAAACATTTTTTCAGGCATACTTCTGTTAACTAAATTTTGGTGTCTAGATGGGTTTGTAACTAGAATGAAATGCAAACTAGATTCTGTGTAAGGAGAGGACACTCAGCAGCTGTTTACACATCTGGACACTGGAGCACTAGTGTGGGACAAGAGAACATCCTTTTTATTAGGGGGTCCCACACAGGTGCTCCAGTGTATACTATAGGGGTGTCTCCATCTGTGAAGCTTGCACAAAACAGGTAAGTATTCAAGCTTGACAAAGTGACAAAAATTTTTCTTTATCTTGGAACTCTGCCAAAATAGACAATTGTACCCCACTTCAAAGCAATGTTTCATGTTCCTATTTCTGCCATCAAATATCTGTGTGCTAAGTATACCTATTTTTTTTGACATAGGTTATAAAAGACTCGGAGGACACCACTCATCTGAGGAGACCACAGACCCATCACCTCACGAAGAAGTGGAAATCCACCAAAGACAAGCAGAGGAGGAAGAGGGAGACGTGGTGGAAATTGTCACCACAACAGGTGAGTGTCTGCGACCACAGGCTCAGGTAAGAGATGGATGCGGGCATATTTATAATACATGGTGTGTTTTTGTTTCTATATTTTTAGGTGATCGTGATGTTGTGGATCCAGGTCATTTCACCAGTGAAAGTGCACAGATCCTGATCGGGAAGATCATGGGGTGTAAAAGGGACTTGGAAAACATCCAGAAAAACATCAATGATGTTCAAAACAAAATGAAGAACATTGATGTTTTAGGGAGAGTTTAAAACACCCCCAAATCCCTTACTTTTTTGTGGTTTTTTTAATCTAAAAATTTTTCACATTTTTTGACATATTCGAGAAAAGCCAAATTTTGAAGATGCATACAGTGTGTCAACATGTGCTATCTGCCATCACGGGAGGTCAATGTAGGCGTTTTGGGGGTGCAACCATTTCATCAATAATAAAGTAGCTGAGAGGAAGGGGTTGCACCCCCAAAACGCGTCCCTTGATCTCCTGTGATGGCAGCTAGCACATGTTGACATTCGGCAATTTGTGTGCATCTTCAAAATTTGGCTTTTCCATGAGTGACTTCACCCCTTCTGAATGCAATATCAAACACAGTTTATAAATACTCATGTCTGATATTGCCTTCAATTTCTACAAAAGTTGAACTTTGTAAGTTCCAGATTTGTGTATTTCTTGTTGCTTTTAAACATGCCTGTTTTACCTTAAATGGACATTTCTACTTTAATTAATGTGACCAAAAAACATGTTGGTTTGTTTTAAAAAACCTTTTATAAATGCACATGTGATTGTGCTGGTATTAAAAAGATTGATAATCAAGAATGTATGGATTATTGTTTCAATGCTCCAAAACTTTTGTTGGTAAAATTGGTGTTTTCTGTGACAATGGGTGTTATTTCCTAAGGGCAAATCCACTTTGCACTACAAGTGCAGTTTCAGTGCAGGCTCAAGTGCACTTGTAGTGCACTTGTAGTGCAAAGTGTCTTTGCCTTTAGTAAATAACACCCAACAGTGCTTTCTAATCTTACACAATCACGCCATTTTTTCAGGACTACCCACATTTCAGTCAGAGTCAGCTAAAAGAAACACAAGCAGTAAATGTCCACAAATATTTTAGTAGTTAAAATTATTTTTTTATTTAAAAAATGTCTCAGCCATTGTCTGGAATATTGATGGCCCCCTACCCGCAAAGTATTCCATGTATCTTAGACGGACCTCGCGGGCACTCAGGGGGGCAAGCCAGGACGGGCAGCTTCAAGCGCCGTCAGGGTTGGTTCATTTACATGAATTCCGGCCTCAGGCCCAACTGAGCCAGCATAGTTGGCAGAATTTCTCCTTAAAAAGTTGTGGAGAACACAGCAAGCCAGAATGATGTG
Source organism: Aquarana catesbeiana (assembly GCF_042186555.1). Classification (NCBI taxonomy): domain Eukaryota; kingdom Metazoa; phylum Chordata; class Amphibia; order Anura; family Ranidae; genus Aquarana; species Aquarana catesbeiana. Next base: position 175,636,321 of record NC_133330.1, read on the forward strand.
ATTCAGTTTATACTTCACCATGAGTATGGGTGTAAGAAATAGGCGGAACCGGCTGGCCATGATTGCAAACGTGTTCTCCACCACTCTTCTGGCTCTGGCCAGCTGGTAATTAAAAACCCTCCGGTCCGGGGTAAGGGCTTGATAGGGAATGGCCGCATAAGATGGTCCCCCAGCGCAAACGCTTCATCCGCAACGAAGACATATGGGAGTCCTTCCACATTGTCTTCTGGAGGTGGCAAGTCCTAGTTGCCATTCTGAAGACGCCTGTAGAACTCCATCTGGGTGATGACTCCACCATCTGACATCTGGCCATTCTTCCCCACGTCCACATACAGGAACTCATAAGTAGCAAACACCACCGCCAACATCACAATACTATTGAACCCCTTATAGTTGTAATAGTATGACCCTGAGTTGGGTGGTGGAACGATGTGGACATGTTTCCCATCAATTGCCCCTCCGCAGTTAGTGGGTTGGAAGGAAACTGAGGAGTCAAACAAGTAAAATAAATTAATCATTTTGCACATAAACATGAAAAGCCGATTAGACACAAACATTCTTGGACAACATCAGTATAAAAATTTTTTTTAGGGATTATTTAAAGACAAAGGTATAAGGTCCACCTATCAGATTCCCCCCCCCCCCCTCTCATGGGCCATTTGTAAAATTTTATGGGGGGGAGATGTTTTAGACAGGTAACCCTCTCCACTTCATTGAGAGATGAATGCCTAAATAATGTGTGTTACTTTGGTCAGCCCCATTCCTTACTTTACACTATTGGCAGCCCACTGGACAGGTAAGAAGTGTCATAATACAAAGATATAAATACACACTGTACACATTTTAGCACATTTTTACATCCTGCTATTACCTATCAAGATAATAATAGGATACAAAAACTTTAAACAGTGCCATTTGAAAGTATTCAGGCAGGACCTTGCACTACATGCTTTGGGGAATTCATCCATAAATCTGACCACAAAAGAGGTGGGTATATTGTGTATGGGTTTGGCAGAGTCAACAAGCCTCTGGCACTCTGCCTGAATTTCAAGCACACATCACAATTTTACACATTTTAGGGGGTGTTTGGGGTAAAGCACTACTATGGAGCTGACAAAATACATTGTTAAGTGACTACATGAGGTGAATATAGGGCCAGGATAGCATGCTGGGGAGGTAAGTGAAGGCAAATATGCATGAAGGACAAAAAAAATTATTATTATTATTATACAGGATTTATATAGCGCCAACAGTTTGCGCAGCGCTTTACAACATGGGGCAGACAGTAAATTTACAATACAAATCAATACAGGGGGGATCAGAGGGCCCTGCTCGTTAGAGCTTACAATCTAGAAGGGAGGGTCAAGTGGAGACAAAAGGTAATAACTGTGGGGGATGAGCTGATGGGAAAAAAAAAAGTACAGTTGTTAGGTGTGGGTAGGATAGGCTTCTCTGAAGAGAAGTGTTTTCAGGGATCTTCTGAAAGCTAATAAAGTAGGAGATAAGCGGACAGATTGGGGTAAGGAGTTCCATAGGATTGGAGAGGCCTTGGAAAAGGCCTGGAGGCGAGCATGGGAGGAGGTGACAAGGGAGCTAGAGAGCAGGAGGTCTTGAGAGGAACGAAGAGAGCGAGTAGGTTGGTATTTAGAGACTAAGCAAGTGATGTAGCTGGGGGCAAAATTGTGGATGGCTTTGTACGTAGTTGTTAGAATTTTGAATTTAATTCTTTGGCCGAGCGGAAGCCAGTGGAGGGATTGACATAGAGGAGTGGCAGACACAGAGCGACTGGTAAGGTGGATGAGTCTGGCAGCAGCATTCATAATGGATTGAAGAGGTGATAGACTATGTAGAGGTAAGCCAATGAGAAGGGAGTTGCAGTAGTCAAGGTGAGAGATGACCAGTGAGTGAATTAAGAGCTTTGTTGTGTCATTGGTTAGAAAGGGGCGTATTTTGGAGATGTTGCGGAGGTTGAGGCGGCAGGATTTGGACAGTGATTGGATGTGTTGCTTGAAGGAGAGTTCAGAGTCTAGGACTACACCTAGAACCTTGGCATGTGGGGATGGGCTTATAGTCGTGCCATCGATTTTGACAGAGAGATCAGGGGAAGAGGCATAGGGGGGAGGGAAAATTAGAAGTTCAGTTTTGGCTAGATTGAGCTTAAGGAAATGGTGAGACATCCAGACTGATATATCTGATAGTAAATTACTGATACGTGAGGAGACAGAGGGAGTGAGCTGAGGGGTAGAGAAATAGATTTGGGTGTCATCGGCGTAGAGGTGGTATTGGAAGCCATGGGAGGCTATCAGTTGACCCAGGGAGGCAGTGTAGATTGAAAATAGTAGAGGTCCAAGAACAGAACCCTGAGGGACCCCAACAGAGAAAGGAAGAGGAGAGGAGGAAGTAGAGTTATAAGAAACGCTAAAGGTGCGGTTGGATAAGTAGGAAGAGAACCAGCGAAGTGTACAGTCACGGAGACCAAAGGCGTGTAGTTTTTCGAGGAGGAGGGGGTGGTCAACCGTATCAAAGGCAGCAGAGAGGTCCAGGAGTAGGAGTACAGAATAGTGTTGATTGGTTTTGGCCGTTAGTAGATCGTTTGTTAGTTTAAGGAGAGCAGTTTCTGTGGAATGTTGAGGATGAAATCCAGACTGAAGGGGATCGAGAAGGCCATTATCAGCGAGGTGGACGCTCAGTCGGTTGTAGACCAGACGTTCGAGGAGTTTGGATAAGAAGGGGAGCAAGGAGATGGGGCGTAGGTTGTTAAGATTGGATGGGTCCAGTGAGGGCTTTTTAAGTATGGGTCTGACAAGTGCATGTTTTAGAGAGTTAGGGAAGATGCCAGAAGAGAAGGAGAGATTGAAGATGTGGGTTAGAGACTGTAGTATAGGGCCAGAGGGTGAACGTAGCATTTGTGAGGGAACAGGATCCAGAGGGCAGGTGGTAAGGTGGACATTAGCAAGTAGTTTAGCAACTTCGTCTGTAGTGGTGGGGTTGAAAGAGGGAAATAATGATTGTGCCTGTGGGCATGAAGTGTAAAGCGTGGAGGGTGTCGGCACAGTAGAGATCTCAGCGTGAATAGTATCAATCTTCTGTTTGAAGTGATTGGCGATCTCCTGTGCAGTGAGTGAGTTGGCGGGTGGAGGCGGTGGAGGACAAAGTAGAGAGTTGAAGGTGGAGAAGAGTTGACGGGGACAGGATGATAAGTTGCTAATGAGAGTGGTAAAATAGGTCTGCTTGGCAGAGAGGAGGCTGGAGTTGTATTTTTGGAGGGCAGATTTATATTGGTAGAAATCTCTCTGGGACTTAGTCTTACGCCACAGGCGCTCCAGAGCACGACTACGTTTTTTAAGACTTCCAGTATCATCTGTTTGCCAAGGTTGAAGGGGTCTGGGCTTGATTCTGTGTGTAGTGAGGGGGGCAAGTGAGTTCAGTGAGGTTAGAAGTGAAGCGTTGTACACAGAAGTGGCTAGGTTGGTGCAGGATAGGGGAGAGATTTTGTCGTAGAGGTTGTTGTTGGCAGAGTAGAGAAGAGAAGGGTTGAGATGACGTAGGTTTCTGCGGGTAACTTTAAGGTGGTTGGAGGGAGAGGAGGTAAAGGAGAGGGAGAGAGTGAAACTAATAAGGTGGTGATCAGAGAGAGGAGATGGATAGTTAGAGAGGTTGCATGGAGTGCAAAGGCGAGAGAACACGAGGTCAAGGATATTGCCTTCTGAGTGAGTTGGAGCATGTATCCACTGCTTCAGGTCAAAGGAGGATGTTAGGCTGAGAAGTTTGGAAGTGGAGGGAGTGTTAGTATTAATAGGGATGTTGAAGTCCCCGAGAATGATAGTGGGGATTTCAGAAGAAAGAAAGTAGGGTAGCCAAGCAGAGAAGTCTTCAAGAAAGGTTGATACTGGTCCAGGGGGCCTGTAGATCACAGCTATCCTTAGAGAAATTGGAGAGAAAAGGCGAATACAGTGTGTTTCGAAAGAGGAGAGTGACAGAGAGGGAGGTGGCTGAAGTACCTGAAAGGTGCTATGTGGGGCTAGCAGGATTCCGACACCTCCTCCCTTACGTCCGCAGGATCTGGGGGAGTGAGTCCAGAGAAGACCACCATGGGATAGGGCAGCAGAAGATGCAGTGTCGGATTCGTGGAGCCAGGTTTCGGTAATGGCGAGTAGGTTAAATGAGTTGGCAATAAAGAGGTCATGGAGAGAGGTGAGCTTGTTGCAGACAGAGCGTGAGTTCCAAAGGGCACAGGAGAAAGGGAGTCTGGATTTGGGAAGAATAGAAATGGGAATTAAATTGTGTTGATTGCGGTGGCTGCTGCCAGGGGGTGCAGGGTGATGGGCGCGTGGGGTACAGTTAAATGATGGAGGCCCAGGGTTTGGGATATATCTCCAGAGGTTAGGAGAAGCAAGAGGGTGAGGGAGGTAATATGGGAGTGGGATTTATATGAGTTGACATGCCCCAGGGTCTTGGAGATTTTTAGTGTATGTGGATTTAGAATTAACAGGAGTTGGTGAGTGCAGTAATAAGGACAGGACAGGAGTGAGGGTGATATATATATGCTCTGGGGGGGAGAAGAGGGGTGAAGGAGAGATAGTTTAAGGATGGAGGACAGAGTTGTCAAAAGCAGTGGTAGAGAAAGCATGTTCCAAGGAAAAAGAGCTAAAGGAGTAAACAAGTTCACCTGATTTCTGTGTGCTGGTTTTCAAAGTGTTTACATTGTGTCCTTTCGCTTTGTGCATTCGCTGAAGTGCAGAGTCAGAAGTGCATTTCACTTGTAGAAATCGCCACTTTGGGAAAGAGCCAAGTTGCAAATGTGTACCCCCTGCAAATGCTTCCCCCAAGAGAAGCTTAAATATATACTGATAGGGGTAGGGTGTGGGCGGATTTCAATTAGCAATCAAGAGGTTATAAAGCTTGGCTGGTTAATAGGGCAAAATTCTTAATTCACAAACAAACTAGCAAGAGGGCACTAAAGTTCAGAGGGCCATAATTATGGGTAAGACAAGGGAGATAATAAAGCATTGTAATGTGGACAGGTCTACAGACAGTTAAGTAAAAATAACATACCAGCATTATTAGAGACACATAAGAAAAAAGAAAAAAGAAGTGTTTCAGTTTTTGGCTGGAGCTGTAGTAGTAGGAGCATACCAGAGTTAAGAGACATAGGAGACAGATTTCACTAATGCGATTCTGGCTGGAGCTGTAGTAGTAGGAGCATACCAGAGTTAAGAGACATAGGAGACAGATTTCACTAATGCGATTCTGGCTGGAGCTGTAGTAGTAGGAGCATACCAGAGTTAAGAGACATAGGAGACAGATTTCACATACAAATCCAGCATGCATGAGGACAAAGGGGACATTCACAGCATATTACAATCATGGTAATTAGGGAATGAGGAAAGAAATACAATATATTATCAAACATTAAATACAATAAAATGTGATGTTAAAGGATACAAATCTTACTTTCATATACTCCTTCTGCAGGACCTGAATGATGGCAGAACAGTTCTCTGGGAAAATGATCCCCAGAGCCTGGGGGGAGATGCCTATCGAGAACTTAAGGTCCTGCAGGCTTCTCCCTGTCGCCAAGTACCACAGGGTGGCGACTAGCCTCTGCTCCGGAGTGATGGCTTGCCTTATGCAGTTTCCTGCCTGCTGATATAAGGGGTCAGCAAAGCCAACAAACGGTGAAATACAGGGTCCGTCATCCAGAGAAAGATCCTGAAATCATCAGGATTATTCTCATGGATCTCACGGAGCAAAGGCATGTGACAGAACTGGTCATGCTGGAGCAACCAATTCTTGGTCCATGAACTCCTCCCCACCCTATTCATGGACTGGGTTTGTGTCAAGGTAAGGACCCCAACACCAAGCCCCCGCACAGCACAAACTCTACGAGGAGTACGTATATGCAACATGGCTAGAAAACGGTCGGCTGCTCAGAACAAAGTAACAGAACGCACTGTAGAACAGCAAGGCCTGTGAAGAGCGACCCGAAAATCAGTAACAAATGAACATGAACACAATGACAAGTCAATTGTACTCGCTGCACGCACTGAAGACCAGATACAAACCCACAAGCACAAACTGAACAGCAGAAAACGATCTGAAAAAGCGCGAATCGTCTCTCACCAAACTTTTACTAACATGAGATTAGCAAAAAGAGCCCAAAGGGTGCCGCGCTTGGTTCTGAACTGCCCTTTTATAGTCTCGTCGTACGTGGTGTACGTGACCACGTTCTTGGCTATCGGAAATTCTGACAACTTTGTGTGACCGTGTGTATGCAAAACAAGTTTGAGCCAACATCCATCGGAAAAAATCCATGGATTTTGTTGTCGGAATGTTCGATCAATGTCCGATCGTGTGTATGGGGCATAATCCTTCTGCAAGGATTAAACGGCATCCTCTCAGGCCCAATCATAATTCGTAATTGAAATCATCAGGGATGCCCACTTTCTCCTCTCCTATATGTTCTGACCATGGAACACCTTGCCATTGCCCTCCACAATAAACCAGATAACAATCACTACAAATTGTCTCTATGCAGAAGACCTTCCTCTTTATATCTCTTCTCCGCTTACTTCTCTCCCTTTGCTAATAAAGGAATTTGCAGACTTTGGACTTGTGAGCAATTTTAACCCATTCTAGACCTTCCGCCGCAGTTACACTGTGGCAGGTTGGTTCCCCTAGGCGAGCCGTCGTAGACATATGTCGGCTCGCCTTTTGACCACTAGGGGGCATGCTGTGACGCCACCCTGGAGCCGATGCGCATGCCTGGTGGTTGCGATGATCACCGGGAACCCGTGATCGCTCCAGACAGAGACAGAACAGAGATCTGTCAATGTAAACAGACAGATCTCCATGCTGTCAGGGGTGAGGAGAGCGATCTGTTGTTCATACCAAGTATGAACAATGATCGGTCTCCTCACCCAGGCAGTCCTATCGCCCTATAGTTAGAATCACTTCTAGGTAACACAGTTAACCCCTTGATCACCCCCTACTGTTAACCCCTTCCCTGACAGTGACATTTACTCAGTGCATTTTTATATGGTCCTAAAAATGTCAAAAAGTGTCCGATATGTCCGCCATAATGTTGCAGTCCCAATAAAAATTGCTGATCATCGACATTACTAGTAAAAAAAAGAAAATAATAAAAATGCCATAAATCTTTCCCCTATTTTGTAGACACTATAACTTTTGTGCAAACCAATCAATATACGCTTATTGAGATTTTTTTAACCAATAAATATGTGGAAGAATACATATCAGCCTAAACTGAAGAAAAAATGTGCTTTTTTTTAAAAAAAATGGGGATATTTATTTTAGCAAAAAGTACAAAATATTGTGTTTTTTCAAAATTGTCACAATTTTTTGTTTATAGTGCAAAAAATTAAAACCACAGAGATGATCAAATACCACCAAAAGAAAGCTCTATTTGTGTGGAAAAAAGAACGCAATTTTTGTTTGGGTACATCATCGCACGACAGCGAAATTGTCAGTTAAGCGGCGCAGTGCCGTATCGCAAAAAATGGTCTGGTCATTGAGCAGCCAAATTTTCCGGGGCTGAAGTGGTTAAAGTCAGCTTTGATAAAACTGAGGCCCTTAACATCTCTTTTTCCTCCTTGGAAAGCTCAAGACTTTTTTCTAATTCCCGTTTTAAGTGGCAACCTCAAGCCATTAAATTTATTTAGGAGTTCATATCCCTGCTACTGTCGTATTTAAACTATATACCCTTGCTCGCCCTCATTTGCACCTGCCTAAAATTCATACAATAAGCCTACTATCTCTTGATTTGGCCGTATGAACGTCATTTAAAATATACATACTGCCAAAATTGCTATATATTTTTCAAACAGTACCAATAACTCCCCCCCCTCCGGGTTCTTTGTTCATGTTGACACGCTTATACAGTATATGCAGAGTATATCTGGTAGCACATAAAATCTAGGATTTATCACTCTGTGCTCTTCTTGCCTAGATCTAGAGGTGGTGTGGCTCTACCTCACATACTCTTATACCATAAAGCATCTTGTTTTCTCAGAATCCTTGTTTGGTACTGTAGCTGAGACTCTAAATTATGGAAGGTCCTGGAAAATGACTTTCTCACTCCTGACATCATGTCCTTACTATGGACTGACCCAAAAGACAGACCACATACAGGTGCCTTGCCTCTTCTTGTGACCTCTACTCTCTGTACAGTGGACTCTTATGTAGGGCAGGGTTTACTCACGTCAAGACCTAACACCTCTTTTTGAGACTCTTGCATTTCCTCCTACTCTTCATCAATCTCCATTTCTTCTGTGGAGAAAGGAAGACAAACCGCTGCTTTGTCACACCCTGCAGCGTGGTACATTGATTCCACTGTCACAACTGTTTGGGTCCTGTCATACCCAGACTAGAGCTTGGATGGAATACTGAAAGAAAGAGCTGGGTACACACTGCTCCTAAGCCGTCTGCAGGATCTTATATGCTGCTGTATAAGTCCGGGTCCGCAGCCAGAGGAATCCATGTAAAACAAGGAGAAAGGGCGGCACATCTGGGGATTAAAAGCAATACATTTTATTGAAGATCTGTAAAACAATGAAACATGATACACAGCAATCCAAAGGTGCTCAGTAGACGTGTTTCACACAAACGCGCTTACTCATTACTAATAGCCCCAGGTGTGCATATTCATTTATAGCCAAGGGTCCGTGGGTAGGGCCAATCAAAGGCTAGACTAGGTGAAAAACACTCACCTGCCATGAAAGATCACCCTCCACAAACTCCAGATCACATATAAATGAACAAAGTTAAGAAGCACATATATGCATATATACTAAACCATCAAGTCCAAGTACCAAAAATAAAGAATGAATGAATGTGTAAATAGAAATGAAAATATTTATCATATATACAAAAACACATGAAGAAAAATATGTAAGAATATAGGTGCATAGAAAGGAATATACATATGTAAACCAAAAATATATAAAAACAAAAACAGAAAAACTTTTTGGGGGCTAAAAAACAGAACAAAACGACTCGCAACATAGATCATCTCATAAAAATCACCCATCATAAAGATTTATATAAAAATAAACAAAAATACCATAAAAAATATTGGGTGATAACAAGACAGGTATATACAGAAACTACCCAAATGACCCTGATCAAAAGTTTACATACCCTGGTGATTTTGGCCTGATAACATGCACACAAGTTTACACAAATGGGTTTGAATGGCTATTAAAGGTAACCATCCTCACCTGTGATCTGTTTGCTTGTAATTAGTGTGTGTGTATAAAAGGTCAATAAATTTCTGGACTCCTGACAGACCCTTGCATCTTTCATCCAGTGCTGCACTGATGTTTCTGGATTCTGAGTCATGGGGAAAGCAAAAGAATTGTCAAAGGATCTGCTGGAAAAGGTAGTTGAACTGTATAAAACAGAAAAGGGATATAAAAAGATATCCAAGGAATTGAGAATGCCAATCAGCAGTGTTCAAACTCTAATCAAGAAGTGAAAAATGAGGGGATCTGTTGAAACCAAACCTTGGTCAGGTAGACCAACTAAAATTTCAGCCACAACTGCCAGGAAAATTGTTCGGGATGCAAAGAAAAACCCACAAATAACTTCCGGTGAAATACAGGACTCTCTGAAAACATGTGGTGTGGCTGTTTCAAGATGCACAATAAGCAGGCACTTGAAGAAAGATGGGCTGCATGGTTGAGTCATCATAAGAAAGCCATTACTACGCAAATGCCACAAAAGAGACAAGCCTCCAACCTTCTGGCACAAAGTCATTTGGAGTTATGAGCCCAAAATTGAGCTTTTTGGCCACAACCATAAATGCTACGTTTGGAGAGGAGTCAAGAAGGCCTATGATGAAAGGTACAGAGGTGGATCGCTGATGTTTTGGGGATGTATGAGCTACAAAGGCACAGGAAATTTGGTCATAATTGTTGGCAAGATGAATGCAGTATGTTATCAAAAAATACTGGAGGAACATTTGCATTCATCAGCCAGGAAGCTGCACATGGGATGCACTTGGACAGTCCAACATGACAATGTTCCAAAACACAAGGCCAAGTCGACCTGTCATTGGCTACATCAGAATAAAGTGAAGGTTCTGGAGTGTCCATCTCAGTCTCCTGACCTCAATATCATTGAGCCACTCTGGGGAGATCTCAAACATACAGTTCATTCAAGGCAGCCTAAGAATTTACAGGAACAAGAGGAATGGGCAGTTTTACCATCTGAGAAGATAAAGAGCCTCATCCACAAATACCACAAAAGACTTCAAGCTGTTATTGATGTTAAAGGGGGTAATACGTGGTATTAATAACTGGGGTATGTAAACTTTTGATCAGTGTCATTTGGGTAGTTTCTGTTGCCATTATGATTTAAAAAGAGTAGACACAGTTGATTGATAATACATGGCTTCAGCCAAACACTAACCATGAGTGAAAGAAAAGTTTTTGTGTTATCATTCATATTCTCTGTAAAATGGCCAAGAAATCATAAATTCTGCAAGGTTATGTAAACTTATGAGCACAGCTGTATATATATACACATATGCACTCATCCCCGAGCCTGCATATGTGTATCTACACATGTCAAAGGTAAATGGATATTTGAACAAACTTGAATAACTCTAGAATCATGACAATACCTGTAATAAAAGTCATAAGAAACACTACCTGCCATACTGAACCTATGCATCTCAAATAAATCTCACAAGGAAAATGAAAGGAAAAGGGGGCAAAATGAGGAGAAATATACACTAATCAAAGGCAAATATTGGCCAATGGAATTTGTTGTGGAGAATTGGAGATGGATACATACCACTGAAGTGTATTTTTAAATATTTAAGCAAAAATCCTTAAGCAAAAATAATAATAATACACCATGAATAATCCCCCCCCCCCAAAAAAATGAAAAGGAGGGAAGTAATGGAGTTAATATAAATACATGGAGTAAATATAAATACACATAAAAAAACTCCAGTTAAACAAATAAAAGTAAAAAGCATGGGATACAAAGAATATAAATGTTATTGAAAATCATTTTTAATATTTAAAACTATACCATCCATTGGACTATTGAACCTACTCAAAATAATGGGAAATCTCCCATTCCTAGTTCAAACCAGAGGGAATACGAGTACATAAATAAAAAATCCAAGTCTAAACAGATCACCACCCCTGACTGGAAGTTTAACTTTTTCCACAACCTGTACGTGTACCAAGTTAGCATCTTAGTCATGGTGATTGTTGAAATGTCTCGCCACATTGGTGGATTTACCCACTCTAATGTCACTCAAGTGTTAAGGGAAACAATCCCGTAACCTACGGGTGGTGCATCCCACATATTGGATGTTACAGTATTTACATGTGATGACATATACAAAATATGTAGTATTACAGTTGAAAAAATGTTTCAAGTGAATGATCTTATTTCTACTACTTGATGTCAATTCATGGCCTCTAGGAATATGTGGGCAGCAAGGGCAATCCCTTGCATCACATTTAAAGTTTCCTTTAAAGTGTAGCCAAGTTGTGGATTGTTTGGGTGTAGAATGGAAGAAACTAGGAGAAAGAGTATTTCCTAAAGACTGGGCTTTACTAGGTATGATTTTGATCCCATCACGTAAAATCTCTAGCAGCCACTCATCCTCAAACAGAAGTGGCAGATATCTATTCACTTTATCCCTTATTTGGTGAAACTCCTGACTGAAAAGTATAACTAAAGCTGGTCTATTATTATATTTGTGCTGTGATCATTGATGATTTATTAAAAGATCCTCCCTGTTTTAATTGTTCGGAATAGTATATGCACATTCCAACATCAATTCGAATAACAACGCTGTCCAAAACATATGATAAAGCGCTACAGCCTCCCTGTCAAAATCAATGTCCTCACTACAAATTCGGTGTAAATGGACAAACTGTTCCACTGGAATCCCTTTGACTGTGTGTTTGGGATGATTGGACTGTGCCATAAGAAGGCTATTTTCAGCCAAAGGTTTCCTGTATAAACGTGTTATCACATGATCCTGGGATGCCACCAAAAGCACGTCCAAAAAACAAATCTCACTACATTCCATCTGTCCTGTAAACATCAGGTTACTGGTGTTGGAGTTTTATATTGACAGGAAATATCCCAAGTCACTCATTTTCTTATCGCAAATGAACAGGAGGTCATCTATATAGCGAAAGAATGTATGGATGTAGGGTCTGAAGGGGTTTTCATCTCTATAGATTTGGGACCACTCCCACTAACCAGGGCCAACCCAAGACATTGTGCTGCCTGGGCCCAAGAATGAAATGCTGCCCCCCCAAAAACAAAAAAAAAATGCCCACCAAAAGGCCCCCACATTAATTATTTTATATAATGATAACTAAAATGAAATTTATCAGAAAATCAGATTCAAAATGCCATAAATCTATTTGCTATTTTGTAGAAGCTATAACTTTTACGCAAACCAATCAATATACGCTTGTTGTAATTTTTTTATAACCAAAAATTTGTAGCAGAATACATATTGGCCTAAACTGCTGAAGACTTTTTTTTATAGCCAATATCTATATGAGGGGTTTCCACCATCCCTGCTAAGTTTCATTTTATACAATATGTCTTATTTTCAGTCTGATGTGTATTATATGTGAAGTTGCATATCAGAGACCGGTATTGTTGTAATATTGAAGCCTATTAGTGCTGCACTTTTTTTTCATGGTGTGGGAACACATAACAGTGCTTAGCAGCAGGCCTTTACTGACACTTTTTGAATTTTACCTCCAGTAGTTTATTGTAAATAGTAGTGTGGTGATTACCTATTATACTAAAGATCGGTATGTGGAATTAATAAACATCAACCGATTTCAGTTGTGCCCTCTATGGACAATGTGCCTGGCTGCTGAGTTCATTGCCCCATCCCTGCAATCAGTGCACTGATTGGCACTGATTGGCAGCACTGACAGGCAGCAATGATTGGCACTGATAGGTGGCACCAATTAGCACTAATAGAAAGTGCTGATTGGCACTGATTGGCAGCGCTGATTGGCACTGATAGGCAGCACTTATGGGCCCTCATTGGCACTGATAGGTGGTACTGATTGGCAGCACTAATGGCACTGATAGGCTGGACTGATCGGCACTGATAGGCAGCACTGATTGGCACCAATAGGCAGCACTGATTGGCACTGATAGATAGCACTGATTGGCACCATTTAGTGGCATTGATTGACAGCACTGATGGTCGGCACTGATGGGCGATGTTAGGTGGCACTCCTGGGCATTGATTGGCAGCACTGATAGGCACTGATAGGTGGCACTGATAGGTGGCAATGATGGGCACTGATTGGAAGCACTGGCACTGATTGGCAGCACTTATTGGCACTGATAGGTAACACTGATTAGAAACACTGATTGGCACTGATAGGTGGCACTGATTAGAAACACTGATTGGCACTGATAGGTGGCATTGGTTGGCACTGATATTAGGCAGCACTGATTGGCACTGACAGGTGGAACTGATTGGAAGCATTGATTGGCACTGACAGGTGGCACTGATTGGAAACACTGATTAGCACTGACTGGCACTGACAGGTGGCACTGATTGGCACTGACAGATGGCCCTGATTGATGGCACTGATTGGCACTGACATGTGGCACTGATTGGCACTGATTGGCACTCACAGGTGGCACTGATTGGCACTCACAGGTGGCACTGATTGGCACTGGCAGGCGGCTCTGATTGGCACTTATTGGCACTGACAGGTGGCACTGATTGGAACTGGCAGGATGCATTTATTGGCACTGATTGGCAGTGGCAGGTGGCACTGATTGGCACTGGCAGGTGGCATTGATTGGCACTGGCAGATGAGAGGGAGTTTTACACTGAGACGATATTGACACTTAGTGAAACTGTGTGTGAAACTGACATGCAATGTAACTTCATGCAGAGAGACCAGCTGTCAAAAATTCAGTGGTGATGAAGGGGGTGGCCCCACCCAGCAGCTATCAAACACCAACCAATGATTGGGCTTCTTAAGAAAGGGACGGGGTCACATACACGTAGTGGCCTGCTCATATACCATCCCACTGGCTGGTGTTTGATAGCTGCTGGGTCCTGCCCACCCCCCACATCAATGCTCAATTTTGACAGCTGGTCTCTGCATTCAGTTACATTACATGACAGTGTCACACACTCAGCGGCTCTTACAAGCAGAACAACCTGCTCAGTGTAAAACTGTCTCACAGGCAGCACGGACTGCACACTCATTGGATGCAGCCTTTCACAGCAGTCCCACAGCCAGATCTCGGGAAACAGTCGGCATGGGTGACCGTACAGGTACAACTTGTCACTGGTGGCTACTGCCCCTCTTAAAATGCCGCCTGGGACCATGGGCCCACCGGGTCCCATGGTAGGGCCGGCCCTGCCACCAACCCTTGTATAGGTTGGCATGAGAGAGTGAAAATGTCACCCCCATCGCAGCTCCACACCACTGGAGTTAAAAGACCCCATCAAAAATGAAACAATTATGCATGAGCAAATACTCCAGACCCTCCAAAAAAACAGCTGTTGGGAAACTGGTAACTTGGTAAAATGTTCTAAGTAAAAAGATACAGCCTGTTTGGCTAAAAGATGTGGAATACTGGAGTACAAGATGGTGACATCACATGTCACCCAAACATATTCATGCCTCCAAACTACATCCTTCATAGCATTCAAGAGGTGGTTGGTATCCTTCAAGTAACTGGGCATGGAACGCACTAAAGGTTGTAGCTGACTGTCCATCCATTGACTCAATTTCTCATTCAGAGAGCCAATTCCCGTGACAATAGGCCTCCCATGCAAAAGGTCCAGGCCCTTGTGAGTTTAAGGGAGGTGATGGAAAGTAGGCAGGATGGGGCACTCCAGGATTAGAGACTCAGCTTCCCTAGGACTAAACACACCAAGATAAACCCCTTTTTGGATCAAGTTGTATAATTCACCTTTATATGTTTTGGCGGGCTCACCCCTTATTCTACTATATGTTTTATGATCCGACAATTGTCGGATAGTTTAGTAGCTTTAGTCGTTTAGTAGTCTTATTAATTTCACTTTGTGTTTTGTATAGTTAACTGCTATCTGTGTACTTTTTTAAAAATGTATTTATATTTCCTTTTTTCCCTGTATTTTTTACCTGTAAAAAATTAAAAATAATAAACCTAATGGTGCACTATTTTGGGGCATAAGAACAGTTCTAAGATAATTGAAAAGAGCTTCCAAAACCATCAGGAGCAATTTAAAGCCCATTACATCTATAAAAACCACCTTAATTTGGCCTTCCTAAATAACTTTAATGTATTTTGGTATAATGGCAACATTTTTCCAAAATCTTGCAATTTTCACCAAAATTGCGAAGAAATAAATTATCTCAATTATATGTTCACACTTCATTTTTAAATTGCAAATGTTTTACAAGCCAAAATAATGTGGCACACACTGTGCCCTTTATGCTGCACATGAACAGGCATATGCTTCAACAGGAATACTTTCTTGGATCCAGGCTGGTGCAGTCTTTGACTAATCATTTGTCTCCAGGAACTACTTAACACAAAAAATTATCAACCCCACAAATGTATAGAGTAATACAGTCCACAACCAATGTTCCCCCTCAGGAAAGTTGACTCCAATTGTTATTAACATCTGTTGTCTCAACACGGACCAAACATATGTTTTTGAGTAAAGTTTTATCCAGAGTGGAAGAGTTTAAAGAAGGTAGACTACTTAAACTGACCAGTGATTATAAGCTCTGTTTTGATTTATTACTTGATTAATTTTCTGGCTGCTCCTCCTTACCATACTATAAAATTTTATATAAGAAAAGATGTGTGCTGAAGATTATTTTTGGTTTCTCTTACACTGACAATATTTATTTTGGACTAAATCTTGTAAGATCGTTATCATTTTTAGCTGCATTTAGCATACATACATCTATTGACCTTAATGGATTGTGTTTCTGCACAAACAGTTCTTGCAATTGACTTATTTGCCCCAAATTCTTGTAGATGCAAACTTAATGAGTCCATTAAAAATATCCTACAATTACTCTTTGTATTAAAGCCTACTTTTTAGCAAATGAGCAAAAAGAATCCTCTTGGCTGACAGGTTGATAGACTCACAGTAATTACAGGCAAATTGATTAGTGGAGTGCTAGAGTTAAAAGGAACTTCCTTGTCAGACAGAATATGTCTCTCACACAGATTCAACAGCTGAAAAGCTTACATAATAAATACTGAGCTGCACATCATTTATAAGAACTAATTAAGCTGAAAAAAAATTTAGACAAGAAAACAAGTTCCTTTTTTTAATTTAATCGCCCAACACTTTTCCAAGTTTACAATTAAAACAAACCAAAAACCCCTCTAGTTTACCAAAACACATGTATTGCCTGTGCCTTCCATGAATGCTACAATTCAGATTACTCCCATAAAATAAAGGATCATAAAAAGGTACTTAATTGATGCTAAACTTTTTCTTTTTGCTTAATTGCTTTATAAGGTCTTGGATACTTAGAATGAACCCAGAGTAGCCACAAGCTTAATTTAGCTTTTTTTTAAGTGTTTTAAATAATCTCGGTAGTGCGAAAAAAATGAGTAGAGTCAAAAAATTTGAAACCTCCATATGGCACAATAAAAGCAACACATTGCACTAAAAAATTATTAAATTTGATGACTTAAAGTGTTACCCCAGCATTTCAAATTCCTGATATGTGCCTCTTGTACCATGTACTTATATGACAAAGTATCCTGCTCTCTTGTATTGCTTCACTTGTGTGAAATCCCTGGTGTTCCTGCCAGTCCCTCTGCTTTCCTGTTAAAAACTGACTACACTAGGCAGGAGAGCACACAGTGGTCAGTTTCCTAGCTGTGCTGGGAGCTCAGGCTGCTCTCCTCCAATGATCAGCCTTGTCCTGACACTATTTATAATGTTTTTTTTTATATCTATACAAAAATATTTGCCTTTCATTTAAATTTTAAACTGAATGGGTTGTTTCACAAGTTGATCATTTACAAAGCTTTCACAAGTTTATTGGTGTCTGATATGCTCATGCTGTAAAGTATACATGGAACAATCCAGTTACAAAAAGAATATGATGGTAACCATTTTTATGCTCTCACTTTTAAAGTGCTGCTCCAATTGTTGGCACTATATAAAACCTGAATAATAATAACACTAAATGTACATGTGTAGCTGGGCACTGCCATGAGGGACAATAACATTTTTTTTAATATCATTCAGCAAGGAGAGGGTCTTTTAATGTGGCTTAAAGGGCAATAAAAATACACAAATCTTTTAAATGCCATGCTTGAGGATGCCTTAAACCAGGGATCCTCAAACTACAGCCCTCCAGCTTTTGCTGAACTACACTTCCCATGAGGCATTGTAAAACTCTGACATTCACAGACATGACTAGGCATAATGGGAATTTAAGTTCAAGAACAACTGGAGGGCCGTAGTTTGAAGACCCCTGCCTTAAACTTTCAAGTGAAATTAGGAAGTAGTACAATATAGTCCCGTCAGGGCTAAATGAGAGATCCCCATGGCTATTTTTTGTAAACAAACAAGGGAACCTGTCAATTAGTGGTGGAAACATTACTGTTGCTGAATTACAGACCCCTGGCCAGCTTATATTTCTAAACAAACCACTTGGGGATCCTGGTCAGGAAAACCAATTGGGGATCCTGGTCAGGAAGGGAGATAAATCTTCTGAAGCTGAAGTGGTTAATCAAAATCATGGAGGCTTAGATAAACCATGGCTTTTTTTCTACCCATCTCTAGAACTACAGATTGTATACATCCCTTCCATGTTTACTGTCAGTTATCACTAAGGATGAGCTTCGAGTTCAAGTCGAACTCATGTTCGACTCGAACATCATCTGTTCGCCAGTTCGCCAAACAGCGAAAAATTTTGCGGCAAATTCGAAAGCTGCGGAACACCCTTTAAAAGTCTATGGGAGAAATCAAAAGTGCTAATTTTAAAGGCTTATATGCATGGTGTTGTCATAAAAAGTGTTTGGGGACCTGGGTCCTGCCCCAGGGGACATGGATCAATGCAAAAAAAAGTTTTAAAAATGGCTATTTTTTCGGGAGCAGTGATTTTAATAATGCTTAAAGTGAAACAATAAAAGTGTAATATTCCTTTAAATTTTGTACCTGGGTGGTGTCTATAGTATGCATGTAAAGGGGCGCATGTTTCCCTTGTTTAGAACAGTCTGACAGCAAAATGACATTTCAAAGGAAAAAAGTCATTTAAAAATACTGGCGGCTATTAATGAATTGCCGGTCCGACAATACACATAAAAGTTCATTGATAAAAACGGCATGGGATTCCCCCACAGGGGAACCCCGAACCAAAATTTAAAAAAAACAGCATGGGGGTCACCCTAAATTCCATACCAGGCCCTTCAGGTCTGGTGTGGATTTTAAGGGGAACCCAGCGCCAAAATTTAAAAAAATGGCATGGGGTCCCCCCAAAAATCCATAACAGACCCTTATCCAAGCGCGCAACCTGGCAGGCTGCAGGAAAAGAGGGGGGGATGATAGAGTGCCCCCATCCTGAACCATACCAGGTCACATGCCCTCAACATTGGGAGGGTGCTTTGGGATAGCCCCCAAAGCACCTTGTCCCCATGTTGATGGGGACAAGGGCCTCATCCCCACAACCCTTGCCCGGTGGTTGTAGGGTCTGCGGGCGGGGGGCTTATCGGAATCTGGAAGCCCCCTTTAACAAGGGGCCCCCCAGACCCCCCCGTGTGGAATGGTAAGGGGGTACAAAAGTACCCCTACCATTTCACAAAAAAAGAGTCAAAAATGTTAAAAATGACAAGAGACAGTTTTTGACAATTCCTTTATTTAAATGCTTCTTCTTTCTTCTAGCTTCTTTCTTCTATCTTCTATCTTCCTTCGGTTTCTTCCTCCATCTTCTTCTTCTGGTTCTTCCTCCGGTGTTCTCGTCTGGCATCTTCCTCTGTGGCGTCTTCTTCCCTTCTTCTCCTCGGGCCGCTCCGCATCCATGATGGGACACTTCTACTGTGTGACACTTCTCGTCTTCTGACGGTTCTTAAATAACAGAGGGCCCCGCCCCCCTCTGACACACAGGGACTTGATGGGGACCTCCCTGTGGCATTCCCCATGATGTCAGAGGGGGCAGGGTCATGCCGTTTTTATCAATGAACTTTTATGTGTATTGTCGGACCGGCAATTCATTAATAGCCGCGAGTAGTTTTAAATGACTTTTTTCCTTTGAAATGTCATTTTACTGTCAGACTGTTCTAAACACGGGAAACATGCGCCCCTTTACAGGCATACTATAGACACCCCCCAGGTATGAAATTTAAAGGAATATTACACTTTTATTGTTTCACTTTAAGCATTATTAAAATCAAAAGCTCCCGAAAAAACGGCCATTTTTAAAACTATTTTTTGCATTGATCCATGTCCCCTGGGGCAGGACCCAGGTCCCCAAACACTTTTTTATGACAATAACTTGCATATAAGCCTTTAAAATTAGCACTTTTGATTATTCATGTTTGTGTCCCATAGACTTTAATGGTGTTCACATGTTCGAACAAATTTTTTGCCTGTTCACATGTTCTGGTGCGAACCGAACAGGGGGGTGTTCGGCTCATCCCTAGTTATCACTAATCAACATCACCAGTAGCTGTTAACCACTTACCTACTGGACACTTTTACCCCCTTTACCCCTGACCAAGCCTATTTTCTGCTTTCAGAGCTGTCACAAATTGAATGACAATTGCACGGGCATGCAACACTGTACCTGTATGGCATTGTTATCATTTTTTTCACACATATAGAGCTTTCTTTTGGTGGCATTTAATCACCACTGAGTTTTTTATTTTTTGCAAAATAAATGAAAAAAGACCACACATTTTGAAAAAACAAAAAACGATTTAATAGTTTGTTATAAAATTTTGCAAACACTGAATTTTTCTCCTTCTCTTATGAGGCTGCACTAATAAGCACTGATAGTCACTGATGAGGTGGCACTGATGAGGCTGCATTGTTGAGGCATAACTGATGGGCACTGATAGGCTGCATTGATGGGCACTGATGAGGCAGCACTGGTGGGCACTGATGAGGAAGCACTGATGAGGCTATACTAATAGGCAGAACTGATAGGTTGCACTGATGGACACTGATAGGTGGCACTGGTAGGTGGTACTGATGGGCACTGATAGGTTGCATTGATGGGCACTGGTATGCGGCACTGATGGGCACTGGTAAGTGACACTGATGGGCGCTAATTGGCAGCACTGATGGGCAATGGTGAGCACTGATTTGCAGCACTGGTGGACACTGATAGGCAGCACTGGTGGGCACTGTTGGGACTGTACTAATAATCAGGACACTGATAATCAGTGCCCTGATTATCAGTGTACATGTCCTTTTCACACAAGCCGGTTATCGGCTCTCCTCTACTCTCCTCACACTGTCAGCATTTTATCTAAGATTTTGATTAACCACTTCAGCTCTGGAAGATTTACCCCCTTCCTGACCAGGCTATTTTTTGCAATACGGCACTGCGTTATTTTAACTGACAATTGTTTGGTCGTGCAACACTGTACCTAAATAAAATGTATGTTCTTTATTCCCACAAATATATCTTTTTTTGGTGGTATTTAATCACCTCTGCAGTTTTTATTTTTTGCGCTAAAAACAACAACGTCAATTTTGAAAAAAAAAATAACAATATTTTTTACTTTCTGCTTTAAAACATATCCAATAAAAAAAATAAAAAAAATGAATTTCTTCATCAATAGGCCAATATGTATTCTGCTACATATTTTTGGTAAAAGAAGTCGCAATAAGCATATTCTTATTGGTTTGCGCAAAAATTATAGCGTCTACAAACTATGGGATATATTTATGAAATTTTTATTTTATTTTTTTACTAGTCATGGCAGTAATCAGTGACTTATAGCGGGACTGTGATATTCCGGTGGACAAATTGGACACAGACACTTTTGACACTTTTTTGGGAGCCAGTAACATTATTACAGTGATCAGTGCTAAAAAATATGCACTATCGCTGTAGTAATGACGCTGGCTGGGAAGGGGTTAACATCAGGGGTCATTAAAGCGTTAACTGTGTGCCTAGCTGCTGTTTTACTGTAGTGCAGGAGGTGCTTTTAGTAGAGGAAGGCATAGATCTGCATCCCTGCTATGCAGGAACACAGGATCAATGCCTTCCTTACTGACAGAACGACGATCTGCCTTGTTTACATAGACAGATTGCCGTTCTGCCTGTGTACCAAAAGATCAACGTCTGCCGACATCAGGTTTTCAGGACACACTGATCAGCTTCTGCTGTGTAGAATCACAGCAGGCGCGAGCTTCCAGATTCCCAGAAGTGCAGGATCACTTATATATACGTAATCCTGCGCAGTGCAGCCAACCTGTAGCAGTAAAACTGCTATAAGGCGGTTGGCAAGTGGTTAATGTTAGTATCTTGACGTTGCAAATCTGGTTCACTGTTCAGTGACAATGGTTAGTGTCAGGATGGTCCGGTCTGCAAACCAAGCAATTTGTGAAGTTATGTCATTGCTCAAATACCAGAAAATAGTCACAATAATATTTTGCCATATTTTACAACTACTATACAGAATTGATGGTTTTCCAGCAAAGTTCACCAAGTTCGAGTTGCACATCAGGACTGCAGTTAACCTAGAAAACAAATTACACTGTTCACAAAATTAATATCAGGGATATAGCAATAAGTCAGATCTCCCGTTTACAAAGATATGTTCACAAAGTGTGTTTTACAAGTATAGAGCCAGTAAAACAAAACACAAAGCCAAATGTGGGTAAGCCCTAAAAAATACAAAGTACACTTTCTTATGGTTGAGCCAGCCCTTCACCTAACAAAGTATAATTACATCCCAATACGAATGATCTGCTTATGCTGGGTACACACGGGCTGAAATTTGGCCGGTTCAGCAGGAACTAGCCGAAATTTGATCAGTGTATACAGCTAATAAACTTCATGTTTTAAGAACACTTATCACTTCATTATGTGGGGGCTATATTGGATCACATTCTGAATGGGGGCATGCAGATAAATCACATTAGTGCAACTCTGATAACGTTTATTGATTTTGGACTGTGTTTATATCTCACAGGAGATTTGCTGATTTAAACAATGTACAGTATATTTGATTAAGTCATTAGCACAGTTTTTTCTTTTTTGTATCAGTGTATACACTACAGCTGTCTATCCAACAGAAGCCATTCTAACAACTGGATTTTGTTGAAGGGACATGCTGGAAAACCAGAGTGATAATTATTATTCATAACTACTGATTCTATATTGTATGTTATCTTGCTTACAACAAGTCTTGATAAATAATTCTGATTTTTACTGTCTACTTTTTTGATGCTCATACTGTGCAGTTTTTAGCTTGGTATACATAATAAAAATAGATTCAGAAATCTCTTAAAATACATCTGATTACACTATAAAACTCTTATTATAAATATTCTTTTCCAGACTCTGTGTTGCTTTAACTACAACAAAAAGTATAATGTACTTTGAAAAAGTAAAAAAAAAACAAAAAAAAAATAAAAGAAAAACTTATAAATGTAATTTTTTAATGAAACATTTTGAAGAAAATGTACACTTCCCTTTTTTCTGGTAAGCACTAAGAATTTTCAGTAAGAATAGCATTCAAGTGACTTTTATCAGCTTAAATGCTGATGTAAATTAACTAAAGTGGTTGTATACCCATCATATACCCAGTAAAGTGACTGGCCTTAAGTGATACACAGAGATTAAATAAAGCCTTTTACATAAGTTGTACCAGTTTATCTGCAGTATTTTCCTCTCTACGGCCATTCAAAGTGCAGAATTTATAAAGCTTGACTAAGCTGTCAGAAAAAAGGGGCGGAGAGCAAATTGTAGGTAAGGGACACACCCTCCTTCACACAGCACACAGGAACAGAGCTGAGGCTGTCAATCAGCTGAAGATCTCTCCCTTGTTGCCTTTTTTCTCTTAATGTCAGGAGAACTTGTCAGAAGTGATGCATGCTGATAGCAGAGGAACAAGGCTGCAGACAGGAATGACACTTCATGCTCTGGATTGAGACATGCGCACACTATAGAGGGATATGCTTTGTTCGTATTTCATGTCTGAGGTTTACAACTACTTTACCACAAAGAACATTTGCGGGACAAAAATAAAAACTGAAAATGACTATTCTGTTTGAGAAACATGACTTAGTCTAAGTTCCTCTTCACATGTGTTCAAATACTCATCGTTAAGGCAGAATATTGAGTCTAAATGGGCTGGCAATGCACCACAACACTAGGGAAGAGCCAAAAGTTTGGCCTGAGCCTAGGTTTGAATCGAACATCTAAACTTTTGCCAGTTCGGCCTCTTGCTTGGTATGAGCTGAAAAAAATATATAGAAATATTTCTATTGCTTCTTTATATATGCCAGACTCCTGCTGTTGGTGGTTTCAAAAGAAACAGTGGGTGCTTGCACTTGCCAAAGCCTAGGAACCATGGCATCTCTCTAAGCATTTAAAAAAAAATCACAGCCCCTGGCTGAATAGAAAAAATATATATATTTTTTTGCATTGGCATATGTTCCCCAGGCAGTGCCCCCTTCCCACATGCTATTTTTTTTAAACTCCCTTGCCTATTAGCCTAGAAAATTGCCATTTTTATTTTGGACAGATTTGGCTACCATTAATTTCAATGGGATTTGGGTTTGGCATCTGAACTTCTATAAAGTTCACCAAATCCTGCTTGTGCTAAACTAAAAAATGAAATATACATTTTCAGCAACACAACATAACACATTGCACATTATGTGGGTTGTGATGTGCTGTAGTGCAGGTGCATTGGCAGCTTTTGTCTGCAGGTATGGGCGCAATTCTAAATAAATGGCAGCACAGCAGAATGCACTTAGTAATATGCAGTAATGTGTGGTAAAAATGTGTCTCTGGGGTAATGTTATAACATCATTAAAAGTGAATGACAGATTATATTCAAGGCCTCCACACCTGTTTGGGGACTCCTGTTCTAGTCTGATATAGATAGCCTTTTTCATACCTCTTGCAAATCAGTCACCCACTTACAATGAAGTTTGAAGATCTTTACCATAATAACTAGATTAGGTAATCAGAACAGAATGGTTTTGCAAACTTTCACAACTTCCAGTCTCATCATATGCAATCAAAATCTTCCTTAACCAGTTCCTGACCGGCTCACGCAGATATACTGCAGCAGAATGGCTCTCCTGTGCGAAAACCCGGGCTTTGCCCAGGAGAGCCACCAGAGGGCACCCGCGCCCACTGCACAGTGGGGGACCTGATGTGTGTGGCCAGCAGGCGCGATCGCTGCCGGCCACGAGCGATCCTGTGCATGAGAGCCAGCATGGAAATTTGTGTGTGTAAACACACAAATCCCTGTGCTGTCAGAGGAGAGAACACAGATCTTGTGTTCCTACAAAGTAGGTGTAAGGAGATTCCATAATACATTGCATTATGATTGATTATTGATTTTACCCTGAGGATATATGTTCAGGGTTTGCTTATTTGCTTAATGATTAGAGAAATATCTTGGTATATTTTAGTGAATGTGACAGACTGAATCTTATGACAAGTATTACTTAATGACTGAATTATCTCATTGCAATATCACCCTGTCTGTCTATTCCTGTCTGATGTCTTCATCTTAGGAAACATCTGTCTGTGGTTTTTATCTCTGTACACTGTTTGCTGGGTATGAGAAGGCCAACAACGGCTAGAATTCGTTTTTTTAGGAAGTTGTGGTTGGGACGGCCGATGGTCAGCAGACGGTGACAGAAAATAAGGAATCTTTTGACCTATTAACTTGAACTATAGGGGTTAACATTTAAGATCACAAGATGAAGGCAAGATGAAGGCATTATTAATATATGGAAAATCACAAGATTAAGAAATTACTAAATATGCTAATATGTATTATTTTGATTGGCCCCCAGATTGGGGCAGAGTCTTGTAAAGACAGCATAAAACAGCGAATCCTTCAATAAACTATTGTAATCATTCAGCATACCTGATGTGTGTATGTGTAATTGATTAACCGCCGGCGAGGTCCTCCACTGAGCCAACTCAAGAGCCTAGGCCACAAGGAGAAGACGAGCAACCTAACAGTTTTGGTACCAGAAAGTGTGGGGGTGTTTGAACAGGTAAGTCATTTTACTCCTTTTTACCTATTTTTTGGTAACTGGTGTTGATGCTTGCCTTGTTCAAATAACCTTGTATACCCACCTACTTACATAACTGTGCCTTCGCAACGGACTAGGCTGGTCCCTTGGAGGGTTAAAGAAGGGCTCGCAGGTTTTTTGTTTTTTTTTTTAAAGTAGTCTGACTAGGTTGGTCTGACTGTGTTAGGTAGATATATGTGTGTTTAAAACTCGGGAAGTATAGAATACGCCCGTAGTATAAGGAGTGGCTGAGTGGACGCCCAATTTTTGGGGAAAATATTGAAAAGTGCACTTATTATAACATGTTCATATAATGTAACTTTATTTTGCCACTGTATATATAAGATTTTGCTTGTTTTTCTTTTAGGTACCACCGTAAGTATTTAGAGTGTATAGAGAATTAGAGATGTATGATATATATGTGTATGACAACTGAATGTAAAATACTGTATTGATTTAGAGGATTTTTTTGTTAAAGTATTACACATATATGCACTAAATGAACAACATAAATCAGGAACCCGATTGTGGTGAGATAGCGCCCGCCTGCCCACATTGCACCTTTGGTTTACTGTTCCTTAGTGTTGACAGGACGTGGATCCTGCTCACCACTAGACCGACCGGGTTTTCATACCGACTTGGTGCAAGGGGAGTATATCCTACCACAAGGAGGGGTTTCCTATACCGAGTACTGAGGGTTAACCTTCATAGCTATATCAGCCCCACAGCGATAACAGACGAGGGGACTTATTCCCAAGTCAGGGAACAGATTATAGCACAAACAGGTTGCTTTCATCTCTGTCCCTGTACTAGACACACACTACCAAGGTTATTAGATGGGGAATTCTGCGGCAACCCAGACCATGGCCAATTCATCTCCCTATGAGTACGTTAAAAACACACTACCGGGGCCACAGGTAGAACCGTTTTGGACACAGGTCAGAGAGAGGTGCCAACAGCTGGGGATACATGACCCAGGGCCAGTGGGACCCTGTTCTGAGGACGAGTGGAAGGAAGTGAGCAAGGTGTGTCAGGTACACAAGCACTCCTACCCACCTGGGAAATGGGAAGACACCCAATACATGAAAGATTGTTACAAAACATGGAACAAATGCTTAGCCAAGTATAAAACAAAGTATGTAACTAAAGCCCCCACATCAAAACCTGTAAACTCACCCGCCCTATCACAGCAACCCGAAGCACCCCCCCCTTATGTGATGGTTAAACAGGAGGATGGAACATTGGGTCCATGTCTTCAGCTGTATCCATCTCTGGATCCAGCAGTATTGGCTACCATGGTATATGGGGCAGCTGATCAGGCACAAGTTACACGATGGGAAAACGAAAGTAGGAACAGGGAAGAGGAAGTCCGGGCAGAAGGTATACGTAGGAGGGAAGAAGAGAGGATTAGGATTAAACTCTTCATAAACTTTATGAAGAGTTTAAGAAGAGAAAGGAGGAATTAGAGGAGAAAATGTCTAAGAGAGAGGAAGAGCTAGAACATTACAAAAGAGAGCTAGATAAGAGGGAGGGTGAAATAAGAGAGTATTCTGCGATAACTAAGGAAGAAAGG
Source organism: Aquarana catesbeiana (assembly GCF_042186555.1). NCBI lineage: Eukaryota > Metazoa > Chordata > Amphibia > Anura > Ranidae > Aquarana > Aquarana catesbeiana. Next base: position 175,663,131 of record NC_133330.1, read on the forward strand.
GATGGAAAGACCCTGGAAGAGGGAGAAGAGGAAGGAGTCAGGAAGTTAAGCCCCAAGGAAAAGGAATGGGAGGAGAAACAGAAAGAATTTAATAAAAGACAGCAGGAAGAGGAAGAAAGGATACAAAGGAAAAGGGAAGATTTAGAGGCGTACGAGAGGAAACTAGAGAAAGAGGCAAGAAGGATTAAGGAGGCCAAGGAAAAGATAATTTCACAGCCATCCACCACACTCAGAAGCCAAACTAAACCGGCCATAAGCCAGAAACCCCCACAGGAGGAAAGGGAGCAGGGTGAATCCTCTACTGAGGAAAGAGAAATGGAAATGGAACAGGAAAGTCTAGGTGCCACCTTTAAAGCACCACTTATGCATATAGGGGAGACGGTAGTCCATATTCCCCTACCCCTAGGCACACTGTCAAAAATAAAGGAGTTATGCCCCAGCCCAAAGAAAAGCCCTAGGGAGGCTGGAGCTTTCCTTGCAAAATACAGTGCAGGGACAAGCCTGGATAAAGAAGATATAGCAGGGATCCTTAGTATAGTTGACCCTGACAGCCCAGAAGGGCATCCCGTAGATGCCTTATGGACAGCCCACATAGAAGAAAATAAAGATTGGGTATCTTTTTGGAAAGGTATGGGGAATCATTGGTCTACTATATACAAGGGTTCATCTGCACTTCAGGAACTTGTCCTAGCAAAACAGGGACCGAAGGAAAAGTTCTATGAATTTTGTACCCGGGTATATGGTCTGTGGAAAGCAGTAGATAACGCCAACCCCCAGTTGTTCACCACCACCATTATGGCTGGTGGCGATACGAAGGTGACACAGTTGCTTAAATTCACTAATCCAAAGTGGGCAGAACAACCCCCAGATGAATTTATGAAGGATGCTAGGTCACGAGAAACATCAGGGGTATTTGAGCAGAAGGGTGGCATTTTTCCCTCCCTGACACCAACCCAGACTCTGCCAACTGGTGGGACTCCGCCCACCCACATAATGACAATGCAACCTTATCCACCAATGCAATCTTATCCCCCAGATCAGGCTTACCCACCAGACCAGGGGTGCTTTAACTGTGGGGAACTGGGGCACTGGAAGTCCCAATGTCCCTACAGAATTAGAACAAACGCCCAAAGAGGAAGAGGTAGAAATCTTAACACCACCCCCCGTCGCCTTCAGGATATCAGGTATCCTCACCCACCACAACCCCAACCACCCCAACCACAACCCCAATACCAGCCTCAGCCTAACAGACCACCCCCACGCATCCCGATGCAGTGGCCATCCGCTCGGTGGACGCCACAATAGGGATGCCAAGAGTACGTCCCGTCCCTCAGCTTTGTGTGTTACAATCCATCATGGAAAAGTCTTCCGCAGGTACTATTGCGGGTAGACAATCACCTGATATGTCTATTGTTGGATTCAGGGGCTACATTCAGTAGTTTGAATGATGCCATATATGACACACCGCACTGCACTGAGGGAAACTCTATTGGTATAAATGGGACATCAATTACCCACCCCATCACTCCACCATTGCCCGTGGCCACTCCAGAAGGGCAGGAACTGTGTACCCAGAGTTTTTCTGTCCTTGTGGATTGTCCAGTATCTTTAATGGGGAGGGACCTACTCTCAAAACTGAATATCACCATTAAATTTGACAGAGGGGGCTCCCTCACTGCCAGCTCACCGTTCTGTGATTTACATGCTCCAAAGAGACACACTTTCAGGGGACTCTTTGCATCATTGCCACCCACTCTAGAAACACATGCCATATGGGCAGACAACAAAGGGAGTGTGGGTTTTATTAACTGTACACCTTACACACCACAAATGCGTCCAGACGCTGTAGTACAATATCACAAGCAATACCCCCTGCCACTTGAAAAAATTGAAGGCATCACACCATTAATCAATGATTACATAGCAAAAGGGATTCTGAAACACATTATAAGCCCCTGGAATACACCAATCTACCCTGTGAAAAAGGCAAATGGGGAATGGAGGCTTGTACAGGACCTAAGGGCCGTTAACAAGCAGGTTATACCTCTGCCACCTTTGGTAGCAGATATTTCTTTCATCTTTTTGAAAATACCTGCTGATTCCCTTTGCTACACAGTAGTAGACCTGGCGAACGCATTCTTTAGCATCCCGATCGATGATGGGGTATTGCCCATGTTTTCATTCTCATGGGGTAGGGGAAAACAGTTGACCTGGTCAAGATTACCGCAGGGGTATGTGGACAGTCCAGCAGCCTTCTCTATGGTCTTTAATGAGACAATTAAGTCATGGACTGCTGAGCGTGGGTCGGTACTAATACAGTATGTGGACGACTTGCTCCTGTGCAGTCGATCTGCTGAAGATTGTGCGGTCGATTCCACATCTCTGTTACATCACCTGGCCAGGTCTGGCCACCTAGCATCGCGGAAGAAGATACAATGGTGTCAAAGTCAGGTAGAATACCTGGGATGCATTCTGAAGGAGGGAACCAGGCTGGTATCCCCCAAACGTGCCGCAGCCCTGCAGGCTCTCAGTCCTCCAAGAGACAAAGCAACTTTGCTCTCATTCTTGGGCGCAATCGTATATTGCCGCCAATGGATCCCAGATTGTTCATATTATGATGGCATTCTGAGGGAGGCTACCTTGTCCACCGCCCCAAAGACAGTAGATTGGACAACAGAAAGGCTCTGTGCTTTTCAGGCCTTGTTAAAAAGTCTGACTCAGGCCCCCGCCCTGGGATTGGTAGAATATGGCAAACCCTTTCAATTATACTGTGTGGTATCGGGAAATTCTTTTGCTGCGGTTTTGACACAGCAACATGGAACCGGGTACCGACCAGTCTCCTATCTCTCAAAAAAGTTGCCTACCCAAGTACAAGGGATGCCATCTTGTCTACAAAACCTTGCTGCTTGTGCTATGGCAGTTCAAGAGGCTAACAAATCAGTATTAGGCCATGAACTGACTCTCTACACTACTCATTCAGTAACTCACCTCCTGCAAAACATGAACACGCAGCATATGACAGCACAGAGGCTTAGTGGGTATGAGATCACACTTCTGAATACTGATAACCTCACTCTCAAACACGCACCACCAAGTAATCCCACTGTCCGTCTTTTGCACTCTTTGCTCAGGTTACCGCGAGACCCTGATCAGAAGCACAATTGTGTTGAACAGGTTGCAGCAATAACCAGCCCTCGCCCAGATCTCACTGACATTCCCCTACCAGGAGTACAGGACGTCTTCATAGACGGCAGTTGTTCTCGCCCCTCCGATGCAACATTCCTGACAGGGTACGCCACTGTCCAACTCCCTGATGTGGTGTTGGAAGCAAAAGCCTTACCACCCTCCTCGGCACAGGTAGCAGAACTGGAGGCGCTCACAAGAGCTTGCATACTTTTCTCTGATGAGGAGGTAAACATCTACACAGATAGTAGGTACGCTTTTGGGGTCACGCACGACTATGGCGTAATCTGGGCGAATAGAGGATTTAAAACCGCTGACAACAAGCCAATCGCTAACTCTACGCAAATTAAAGCACTCCTGCAAGCGATTCTTCTCCCAAAGAGGATAGCGGTCATCAAGGTAAAGGCACATTCATCAGATAACAACAGAGTTTCCAAAGGAAACGCTCTGGCAGACAGAGAAGCAAAAAAAGCCGCTGCCCTATACATTGGTCAGCCAGCCCCCACAACAATGTTCTTCAAAGAACATTTTACATCACCCAACTTTAAAACCGTTGTGGCACAAATACAGGGATTAGCTACAGAAGAGGATGTTTCTTTTTGGGTCAAGGATGGCTTGACCAAGGACCAAGAAGGTCTTTGGTCAAAAGAGGGGAAGATATTGGGCATACCAGAATCAAGCAGTGTTCTCATACTTTCCTATCTCCATGGTCCAGGACATATAGGTACCACCGCCCTAACAAACATATACACAAAGTCTTTCTGTACGAACAACTTAAGTAAACAGGCAAAACTCCTCACCAGCAGTTGTCTGACCTGTGCACAAAACAATGTCCAAGGGAAAAATCATGGATTACATGGCCACCTGCCCCCACCCCTGGGTCCCCTAACAGATTTGCAAATAGACTTCACACACATGCCCAAACAAAAAGGCAATTTGAAATGCCTTTGCGTGATCGTGGACAAATGGTCAGGTTGGGTTGAAGGTATTCCATGTACAGGTGAGACTGCTAAAATTGCTGCCAAATGCATACTGAACCATTGGGTTTGTAGGTTCGGAATACCAACGGCCATATGGTCAGACAGAGGGCCTGCCTTCAGCTCCTCTGTTACACAGACTTTAGCTAAGCTACTAGGCTTACAGTGGAAACTGCACATCCCTTACCACCCACAAAGTGCAGGAGTAGTGGAAAGAATGAACAGGAACATTAAAGACAAGTTAAAAAAGGCTACGGGGGGCACCATGAAAGGATGGTTGGATTACCTTCCTTCTGTCCTATTTCAGATCAGAACAACACCACATGCTAGAACAGAACTCTCGCCCTTTGAGATTTTGATGGGAGTTCCTGCAAACATAGAGCTGCCCCTCTTAGATCAAAACACTGACATTAACATCTATTCTCAACAGGAAATGTACGTGAAAAATCTGGTAAGTATGCTACAGGATATGAACGAACAAGTCTCTGTCACCTTTTCTCCTCTTTCAACAGAACCTACTCATCCCTTCATCCCAGGAGACAAAGTACTGGTGAAACAACTGGCACACAAAAAGAAGGTTGGACCCATTTTCTCTGGACCTTGGAAGATAGAGAAGGTTTCCAGAACTGCTGTACTGACCGATCTAGGAAACACCTGGATCCACGCCAGCCGGTTAAAGAAGTGTCCACAGCAACCCCAGACCCCTGACCCTCCTCCAGCACCCCAAGACTCCTCTGACCAGGAACAGCGACCAGATTTGAAGGACATTCAAGAAGGCATAAAACAAATCTCTCGGACCGACGAGACGAATCCCCCACCAACAGGAAGAAACAAGTAACAGAACTTTGTACACAGTACCTGACAAAATGATTTCTACCTTTGTGTCAGGAAAAACATTATGCTTCTGGACATGTCTGATTCTGATAGTATTCATACCTACTTGGTTAATAACAAATTGTGTGTACCATCCAGAAGATTTAGGGTCACTAGAAGGGATATGTGGAAATGCCCAGACAGCCAATACATCTAGTTTAAAATATAAAAGAAGTATATCCCCCACTGAACCCCCTTCAGGTTTCACTGACAAGATGTTGTTGTTGAAGTTTAAGTACAGTTATGCACAGAAGTCTGGTTTTGAGAAATGTTGGATATGTAGCAAACTCCACCCCAGTACAGCCAGAATCCCATTGATGGCCATTCCCTTAAACATCACTCCTTTTTTGAATGGAACTTCCCCCCATAGTTCTTGCCAATGTCATAAGGAAAAGTCCCAATAAGCCCCTCAGTTTTCAAATCGTGGGTAGAAGCCATGCTCCAGATTGGTGTTTCATACTGGGAAACATTTCCAGGGGAGCTGAGGTGTGCAAATGGTCAAAACTTAATGTCTCCATGGCTTCCCTTACCGATAACTCACTTTTTCGCACCTCAGACCCTGTGATAAATGCTACCATCTATGACCTTTTTAATTCTAGTTCCCACTCCACGGTCGCACAGTTATTAGCTCTGCTGATGGCATCTGGTCATTCAAAGGGTGCAAGGACCGTTGTTAGTCAACGACCCTTGGCACTAGGTAACACAACCTACATCTGTTGTGGCAAGCTCTGTTACCCATGGATTCCTGAAGAACCCCAGGGATGGTGTTACCTTGCTAAAATAGTTCCTGTAATGGGAGTAGTTGGGGATAATGGGCAAGGACACCTACTTAAAGCTAGCACCCACCCAAGATACCCTCTAAAACATCTTGGAAAGAGAGAAATGTTCCTAGAAAAAGATATGACCTGGGCTTGGTTTCCTTCCTGGACAGTTTGGGGAATAGATCTGATGAAGAAACTAAATAACTACACCTCAATCATTGATGAGATCTTGGAAAAGGACTCTGATGACATCTCAAAATTAAACCTAGAAACCAGAGCAATTAGAAAACAACTAGGGTTACATGACCTGGCTATAGAAAGCATGAGTGCAGCCCTCACTGGCCTCTGTGAAATTACTGAGGACTATGAATGCTGCACTTGGATACACAACACGAGTATCGAGATCCCTGATTACTATGACATTATTGCACAACACAGAAAAGAGGTAAACAAGCTACAACAGGATGCAAGGGATATTGGGAAAACATGGGACCCTTTCTCTACCGGGTTCAGTTTGGGAGGTCTCACTTCATGGTTAAAGAACACTGCAATGACCATTTTCACCATACTGCTTTTCATATTGTTCTTGTATGCATGCTTCATGTTACTCAAATGCCTCTGCAAAAAGGGTAGCGAAGCACATTCCGAAACCATGAAGCTGACTTCCATTTCCAGAGATCCCACGGTATGGTACGAGAACCAGGAAAAAGAGGCCGAGGGATATGAATCCTTAAGGCGTGACGAAAAGGTAGAATGACCATTTCGATGATATCGAATGGTCAAAGGGAGGATTGTAAGGAGATTCCATAATACATTGCATTATGATTGATTATTGATTTTACCCTGAGGATATATGTTCAGGGTTTGCTTATTTGCTTAATGATTAGAGAAATATCTTGGTATATTTTAGTGAATGTGACAGACTGAATCTTATGACAAGTATTACTTAATGACTGAATTATCTCATTGCAATATCACCCTGTCTGTCTATTCCTGTCTGATGTCTTCATCTTAGGAAACATCTGTCTGTGGTTTTTATCTCTGTACACTGTTTGCTGGGTATGAGAAGGCCAACAACGGCTAGAATTAGTTTTTTTAGGAAGTTGTGGTTGGGACGGCCGATGGTCAGCAGACGGTGACAGAAAATAAGGAATCTTTTGACCTATTAACTTGAACTATAGGGGTTAACATTTAAGATCACAAGATGAAGGCAAGATGAAGGCATTATTAATATATGGAAAATCACAAGATTAAGAAATTACTAAATATGCTAATATGTATTATTTTGATTGGCCCCCAGATTGGGGCAGAGTCTTGTAAAGACAGCATAAAACAGCGAATCCTTCAATAAACTATTGTAATCATTCAGCATACCTGATGTGTGTATGTGTAATTGATTAACCGCCGGCGAGGTCCTCCACTGAGCCAACTCAAGAGCCTAGGCCACAAGGAGAAGACGAGCAACCTAACAGTAGGGACAGCGATCTGTCATCTCTCCTAGTTAATCCCATCTCCACACAGTTATAACACTGTGAGGGAACACACAGTTAACCCCACTTATCGCCCCCTAGTATTAACCCCTTCCCTGCCAGTGACACTTATACAATAATCAGTGCATTTTTATAGCAATGATCACTCTAAAAATGTCAATGGTCCCAAAAATGTGTCAAAAGTCTTCAATCTGTCCGTCGCAATGTTGCAATACTGCTAAAAATCACAGATCACTGCCATTACTAGTAAAAAAAAAAAAAAAAACGCCCAAAAATACCATAAATCTTTCCTATAGTTTGTAGACACTATAACTTTTGCGCAAACCAATCAATATACACTTATTGTGATTTTTTTTTACCAGAAATATGTAGAAGAATACATATTGGCCTAAACTGATGAAGAAATTAGTTTTTTTTTTTTTAAATTGGGGGATATTTATTATAGCAAAACGTAAAAAAATCTTGTTTTTTTCAAAATTGTCACTCTTTTTTTGTTTATAGCACAAAAATAAAAAATGAAGAGGTGATCAAATACCATCAAAAGAAAGCTCTATTTGTGGGGAAAAAAGGACACACATTTTGTTTGGGTACAGCATTGCATGACTGCGAAATTGTCACTTAAAACGATGCAGTGCCACATTGTAAAAAGTGCTTTGGTCAGAAAGGGGGTAAAAACTTCCGGGGCTGAAGTGGTTAACATATTAATTGGTGATTAGGTTAATGTGAGTTATCCATGTGGTTATAAATGCTGCGGTACATTCCTGGCATTCTTCAGATAGAAATTAAGAATCTACTTAGATAAGTAATGAAAAAGTATTCAACATTGCATCACAATCCAGTTAAATGTGAATACCTACTACTAGTTTTACCATGTCCTGGATGAATGAGAACCTTCACAGACTTATGCCCCATACACACGATCGGACATTGATCGGACATTCCGACAACAAAATCCTAGGATTTTTTCCGACGGATGTTGGCTCAAACTTGTCTTGCATACACACGGTCACACAAAGTTGTAAGAAAATCCGATCGTTCTGAACGTGGTGACGTAAAACACGTACGTCGGGACTATAAATGGGGCAGTGGCCAATAGCTTTCATCTCTTTATTTATTCTGAGCATGCGTGGCACTTTGTCCGTCGGATTTGTGTACACACGATCGGAATTTCCGACAACGGATTTTGTTGTCGGAAAATTTTATATCCTGCTCTCAAACTTTGTGTGTCGGAAAATCCGATGGAAAATGTGTGATGGAGCCTACACACGGTCGGAATTTCCGACAACAAGGTCCTATCACACATTTTCCGTCGGAAAATCCGACCGTGTGTATGGGGCATTATAGTGAACTAGAGTCAGATTTTATAGCCACTTTCTCACTAAAATACCCAGTTAATATATTACATACCAAATTAGTGGAAACATGTTAACGGCTATTGTAATTCACAATAAAGCTTCCATAATAAAAAATATCTATTTTTTTTCTTGCTTCTTAAACATGCACATATTTCGTGAGAGTTGTGTATATTCTGGACAAACTAAAAAGCACATTAACTTGTTCTATTTTTTATGTCCTTCTAATAAATTATTGATGCACTCCACACACAGTAAAGGATTACTGATACTGCTTTTAAACAGGCCTGAGGGTTTAATAATAGTTTATCTTTTCATACATCCAAAAACATGCCTGCATTTCAGATAATAAAACATGATATTATAAAAAAGCTTTGTGAGGGCATGTTGAATTAACATTACACTGTTGTTTACATGACCTTGAAATAACAGAATTTGTGAAATGTCCACTTGGTGTAGTTGGTTACCAAATTCAGTTAAGGTTCCCTAATTAATCTGAGGATTCTTGTGCAAAAGAAGTAGTTCAATCTGCAATACACTTTATTGATTTACATAACATTTACAAATAAGACACTCGATAATATTTACAACACGATGTATAGTATGAGTATGGTAGGTTGCATGATATTTACAAATCACAAGCAAAGCATATTTACAATACAATGTACAGTAAAAGTATGGAGTTAGTTTACCTCTCAGCTTTGGATCTAGTCATAATGAATGTTTGTGTGTCCCAGGATAAAGAGAGAACACAGCTTGGTAACAATTTATAACCCCTCTCTTTACTGAACAGTGGCTAATCTAATGCACCATAAGTTGTCACTACTCCTAGCCAATGTACATAGGGTGCAGCCTGATTGGATGATCTAAATTAGGTTGTCGTTTACAACCCATGTGAGATGTGATAGGAAAACAAAAGAATGGCTATGCCTTTGAAGTAGAAAAAAATATGCAGTAACACCAACTGGGAAGCTGGGAGAATTATAATATGATGAGACACACAATCAATGGTTTCAATACTTCCCCAAATATCAGAATACATACTGAATGTATTACACAAGCAAACATTTATATGGCAACAGCCTGCTCTGAAGAGGAACACCTGAGTTTCCCAGGACAAATTGAGAGTACCCTATAAATATAAGATTGTTCCCATTGGAATGCATGGGCAGCACTTCCGGAGCGTCTAAGAAGTGATTCCGAAGCGCCGCAATATGGGCGGTTTTAACCGTTTCTTCGGCCGCTAGCAGGGGTTAAAAGCACCATGCTGTTGTATATGTTATAATATGTTCACCGATTTATGTGGGACATTGTTGTGTGTATGTACACATGCAGTCAATGTTGACCAGGCCAGATTGACAATGGTTGTCCAAGCCAACTCAATTTTAAGATAACAGTTGAAGATCCTTTGATGTGTTAATCTTATGCAAGTCTACCTAGGGATGTAAGGTATGGGCTGTTAACCTAATTGAACATTTCAAAGGGTACATTGTTTAAAGGACCATAGAAGAAATATTTATGGATGGTAATTAGACTTGAGGGGGTAACAATGGGATCAAGGAGTGTTTTGGGTTGGCCTAGTGGAGGCTCCCTCCTGTGGGGCTAATTTATCAGGGGGGCTTGTTGATATGCAGGAATGTAGGTATTCCAAAAGATATTCAAAAGGGTGTTCAGGTGGTATATACATATCTAAAGGGGACTTGTTGATGTTGATATGCGGGAGTGCAAATTGGGGTGGTTCACGGCTGTTCACGGCTGGGGGTTGTTGTCTGTTTGAAAGACTAAAGCTAATCAAAGTCCTAAATTGAAACGGCCAATCAAATTGCTCAGCCATTCAATATTTAGTGAATATAACACGGCATTCAGTCTATAGGTTTGGGGAGTGAGGCTCGTCTGTGTATGAGAGAGGCTTGTCTGTGTATGCACACTCGGACCTAAGACATGGGGTTCTGAATTATATCTACTCTGTCGGATCTTTTTGTCATCTGTGGACTTTGGACTTTGTTCTGTGTTGTAAGTCAATAAAGTGCATCTCTCTGGAAGAATTGGGTTGCTGCGGAAGAGTACTTACATCATCATCATTATAATAATACTTACTAATTAATTATCATACCCACTCTACACTATATCCACCCAATATACTCGATCACTACAGCGCAGCTAAAGTGACAGTAAAGCACCACTAAAACTAGCGGCGCTTTACCGCTAATGCGGTGTGGCCCCAGTGTGAAAGTAGCTTAAGAAGTGTTAATAGTTTATATTTATCAATTAACAAAATGTAAAGTAAATGAACAGAACAGAAATTCAAATCAAGTCATTATTTCTAAATCATTATATCAAAATAGGAGGTCTGGGCTAAATGAAGCCCTAAGTCTTTTACATATTCCTCTTGGAATAGTTCTTGAAAGGCATCTATAGCTTCCACATCTGTAGTGTCTTCCTAATGACTAGAATCCTCTATTTCTACTGAATTTCCATTTGTCACATCTTCAATGGGAAGTACCCTACATCTCTTATTTTCTTGCACACTATAAAACCTTTTGAGTGTGGTATTCCTAATGAATTTGTGTAGGTCCTTAAACAGTTAGAATAGATTAATCTTCCAATTGGGTGGAAAATGTAGGCCTTTTTGTTTATAAAAGGCTAATTTCACTGAAAGTTTATAAGTGGATAAATTAAATATTTTGATTGTGGAGGCTGGGGATCCTGCTAAAAGAAATGATACCTAGAAGTTTGAGATGGAATATTTTTCTAGATAAAGAAGAAGAGGAATTAGCTGAGTGGTTCAAATATTTTAATGATGCTGGGAATCATTTTTTAGAATTCTTGGTTATTAAGAGAAAAGAAAAAAGTTGCCAGACTGCAGAAAGAAATCAATGAGATTAGGAAAAAGTTAGCTCCTCGCAGTAGTGGGGAAACATATTGTATCTTCTTTTTTTTCTTCACTATTTTTATTGAGGTTTAACAAGATGAACAGAAAGACTGCACATCATTTGCAATACAATAAAAGCAAGTAAATAGTATCTCATGAGAGGGTACATATAACAGATCTATAAAATCAAGCTTCTGGGAACATTGTTAGACATTTCAGAGGCTGAATGCATGGCACGAAGAGTTGTCTAACACCCCCAGACACCCCATCTGGGAACAAACTGTGTCGTGAGGGTAAGACAACGCATCCAACTATTGAGTATTTATTGCCTTATTCAAAGATTTTATTAAGGCTTAATGATATGCTATACAGGAGTATTAGTCTAAAAATATGCAGACATTTCAAGAAGAGTACATCATCAGCAGATCAAAAGCCATAAAAAATAACAAGTAACAGAAGTATAGGTATACAAAGCCCTTATATATGACACGGAAGGAAAGGCCTCAATAAGAGCAGGCTAAAGAGAGGTAGCGGCCTAAACATAGTTGGAGTAGATGTGCCAAAACCTGGGAATATGAGGGGGAACTGCTAAAAAGAGGGTTTTATCAGGGATTTCCAGCTATAGGAATCAGAACTGCTTGTTGGTATCAAAAATTAGAATATCTGCCAATAACACCCCAGGACCCAATTCCCCAAACACTTTTTATGACAATACCATGCATATAAGCCTTTAAAATTTGCACTTTTGATTCCTCCCATAGACAATTAATTATAACCGAGAGGACTTTTAAATTCGTTTTTTTTCCTTTAGAAATGTCATTTTGTGCAGGACCCTGGTCCCCAAAACTTTTTATGACAATAACTTGCATATTACCCCTAGCACTGTTGATTTTTCTTGTTTGTGACCCATAGACTTTAATGGTGTACGCGTGTTTGAACAAATTTTTGCCTGTTTGCATGTTCTGCTGCTAACCGAACCGGGGGTGTTCGGCTCATCTCTATTCAACAGCCATCTAGGTTTCCCCAAGGCACTGGTTACCCGACATGGGTCCCCTAATGCACCTGGAGTTGTGGCAATTGCATCTGGGTTCAGGCAAGGCACAAATGGTGCTCTACCACTCCCTTGGAGCTCAGCACTACCAAGGTCACAAAAAGGTAAATGTGGCTACCAATTGTGAAGGGTATGTCCGGATCACCAGGCTTTGGCACCATCAGAGCAATGTACTGTAGGAGGGACCCAATCGAGGCAACTGAAAAAAGAACCTTAGGCAGAACAGGTAACCCATACCAGGTACACAAAGACTCAGATGTGTCAGAGCCAATGGCAGATGGAATCCTTCCCTCCACAGGACAATCCGGCTGGAAAGCAGGCATTGGATCAACAAGCACTGGATTATCAGACTGGGCAGTGGGCAGAGGCCCATCAGGATGGGCAGCAGGCAGAGGCCCAGCAGGCTGGACAGCGGGCACAGGCATATTAGGCTAGGCAGTGGGCACAGGTACATCAGGCTGGACAACAGGCACCAGATCATCAGGCTGGACAGCGGGCACCAGAACATCAGGCTGGACAGCGGGAACCAGAACATCAGGCTGAACAGTGGACACGGGAGCATCAGGCTGGACAGCAGGCACTGGAACATCAGGCTGGACAGTGGGCCCCGGATCATCAGGCTGGACAGCAGGCAGAGGATTGGCAAGGTAAGGTGGGTCATCAGGTTCAGGACCATGAGAGGTAGGTGAAAATGTAGCGCTAATGAGAAAACAGTGCTAAGGAACTATGTAGATATATGGAAAAACATATAAATAAATGAATAAAATCTAAACGTGAATAAGTCCCAAATTCTAAAACAATGATAAACCAATAGTATATCCCAAGTGGGTCAATCCCAAAGGATGGCGGGTACACCACAGGTGAAGGATTGTTCATATGGGGAGCCAAGGGCACCACAAACTGAGATTTTCTTCATGTAAGGAACCAGGAAATCAGGTATAATATCAATAACAGATACCACAGAAAAAATAAGAGTGGGTACTCTTACCAGAATCAATGGACCTGGATGTCAGCGACACCAGGTCAAACAGGCATAGGTAACCGACAGCTCGATGTGGCAGGAGCAGTTCAGAGGGTCCTGAAGTATCCAGCAGAGGAACAGGAGTATCAGTGATATCCTCGGGGGTCCGGTGTTCTCCCAATGGGGTCACAGCAATAGAGTCAGCCAATGGGCCATGGATGGCCGGATGGATAGGTCAGGCAGGCTCATAATGCAAAAGGATATGGAAAAAAGGGGAATGCTTCCAATAGTGCAGATCAAAAAAATTGGGTATTTATTTTCATAAAAACTAAAAATGTGATCACAGATAAAAACAGCAATGTGGAGAGCGGCAAAGCCAAGCTCTACGCATTTCGTCCTACTAGGACTTCTACTGGGGCATCTAACAGCTCCCCCACATGGCTCAAATATAAATAAATACTGAAAAACATAAAGGACCAATCAGGAGCTCACTCACTAAATGGTAACAACAGGTTCACAGATAGGCGGAGAGATAATCATATGGTTAACCATATTGTGGAGAAAAGTTTGGGAGTACAGACCTCACCCCCGACTCACCAAAAGAGAAATAGCAAGTGGACTATTGCTGTACAAGAGGTATAGCTAATAAAATAAATTACTGATAAAAATATCACAAAATTTATTTATACAAAAATAGCAAAAAAACAACAAGACATATAGTTAAAAGGTTCAGATGACATAATATTTCGACATGTTTCGCGGTTGTACCGCTTCATCAGGGCAATACATCTGTAAAAAAATATATCAAAATACAAAGGATAAATACCATATACAAAATTTCATACAATTATATAATGGGGGAGATGAAATAAAGTGATGGAACTGCTTACCCGAGCCTCAGGGGGTGTGCAGCAACGAGGTAACCCGACTGGGTCTCCCCCAGTAATTGGGAAGGGGATATAAAACACTGGCCAAAGTCTGTGTGAAGTAAATATGGGGGTGAAAATTCTGATGATCAGTTTTTACCCTTTATAGAGTCAATACTCTGCTGGTTCAGATTCATGGACGATTTGTTTGTGGCCTGGACCGGCTCACCATCCCTGTTGAAACAGTTCATTGAAGCTATCAATCTTAACAATATGAACTTGTGCTTCAAGGTGACTTCGGACGATACACAGATCCCATTCCTTATTCTGTTGATTGTCAAAAATCCCAATGGAACACTAGGGACTAACCTCTATCGTAAATCTACATCAGGGAACACTCTACTGCACGCTATGAGTGCCCATCCCAAGGCTCTCGTGCGTAGCATTCCATACGCACAGTACCTGCGATTGCGACGCAATTGCGCACGTAAAGAGGATTTTTACATTCAGTCCGCTGCCCTATGAGAACGACTCCTTCTGAGGGGCTATTCTAAAACCAGTCTTAGAAGAGCTTTTAAAAAGGCAGCTGGCCGTACTAGGGCTTCTCTGCTGTATCCCTCCCCATGTACCGCCAACACCAATACAGTCAAAATCGTTACTCAATATTCAGCACATCATGAACAACTCAGGAGTATTATTTCCAAACATTGGCACCTGCTTGCTGATCATCATATCCTTAAACATCATGTACGTGCCACACCAGAATTGGTGTTCCGTAGGGCTAAATCCCTTAGAGACCGTTTAGTGAGTAGTCATTATAAACCCAAATCTGTTGATATCCATCAATCGTTTGGCACTTTCCCATGTGGTCAGTATTCCTCTTTCCCATGGATACTTTCATGTGCCTCCTTTAAATTACCTAACGGAGAACTCTTCACTCCTCATACATTGGCCCAATGTGACACCACTGGTATCATTTACCTTATGCTCTGTACATGTAAAGCATTCTATGTTGGTAAGACAATCAGGGAGTTTAGACAGAGAGTCAATGACCATGTCTACTATTCTACCAACGGTAAACTCACCACTGTTGGACGCCATATAGGTCTATACCATAAATATGATTCTAAAGCTGTAGGGTTCCTTGAATTGGAAGTGGTACCAGCTGATGTTAGGGGAGGAGACCGAGATAAGATATTACTACAAAGAGAAGCCCTTTGGATAGAAAAGCTTAATGCCACTGTCCCCCCCCGGGTTTGAACAAAGTTAATTCCTTCAAATCCTTTCTCTAATAGATCGATCAGCGCCTCCCCATTATCCTAATGTGCAATTGTCACCTTGGGTCAACTAATCTCCTGCCAGTTATTCAGCCCACTCTATCTATTACCCATGATTGCGTTCCCAATTTGGGACCTTATAATTTGAGGACACTCAATTTTTTCTTTTGCTTTGTTCATTTTTCTTGAATACTTAACACTTTTTCCATGTTTTATTCATTTATATTTATGGTTAGTATATCAATTGTTGTATTTGTTTTTTTATGATTACTGTTAATGATTTTTTTGAGCTCTTTGCCTTTGTCTCTGGGTGGTTGATGGCAATTGACTCCCCCTGACTTTGTTTTTCTCCCTGGCGATTGGTAGGTTCCTGGTGGTCAGGTGCAGGCTTTCCCCTGGTATATGCCACCCTGGCTGCTTGCACTGACCTCATTGAGGACCTCGGTCCCACCCTCACTGTGCAGGCTTGCGTGTGATACATCGCGCGCACGCCTAGCCTGGGTACAGCCTAATGGCTCAGAATGCGCGCACCTCAGGCTTGCATCATCCCCAGCCTAGTGGCCTCGAGGCCAGTGTGCAGGCGTGCACGTACGGTCCCTGCGTGCACTGCGGGACCCTTGACCCCATGACGGTGTGGGACGCCGATGCCGTCACCACATCACGAGGTTGAAGGGGATATTTATATGGCGGGTATACACCGCTATAGACCCAGGCTAGAAGGAGACCCAGATGAGCCTTGGAAGACAGCACCACTGGTAAGCCCCATTTTATGCATATATCTATGCTTCGTCACACCTATGTAGGTGTTAGATGGCTGCACCATACTTTACCATTATAAACATATTTAACAGGCTATCAATTATGTCCTTGGTTTGATCTTACCTTTTTTAGATCTTGGACATCGCTCTTCATGTTCTTATGCCTATTGCTATTTAGCTTCGATGCTGCCAACCTAGACCCACTCACACCTGTCACGCTGACATATTCCCATGGCTTCAGAGTTCTGGGCTCCATACATTAACATATAATTGACATAGGTAGATGTCAGTCTTTTTATTTTCTGTTTCACCACTTTTTGGCTTTTAGCTTTTGATATTATCACCTGCTTTATTCACCACTAGGTTTTTTACACACTTTTTTGCATGATATCCTACTGAACACCTCATGCTTGTATTTTATTTTATTGGTTATTTGTCCCCTGTGGTACCTGGTTTTAAATTCCCTCACTGAGAGCACAGTGTTACATTCTTCCATGTCTCTTCCCTGTTTTTACTGTCAATCACTGTCCCTGCACATTACGTCCTTCCCATATCCCTTTTTCTTGTCCCCCTCCCTTTTCTTTCTCCTTTCTTTCCCCTCCTCTTTCCCTTCTCCCATTCTTTCTCTGTTTCCTTTCCTCCTCCTTTCCCATCTCTCCATCATCCTTTCCTTTCCTACCTGTCCCTCCCCCTTTCCTTTCCTTTAGCCTGACACGACCCTCCCACATGTTGGTATGTTTTTTCTTTTTCTTTTTCTTTTTCCACTGTCAATTTATTACTTCACCATTTATGACTGACACCTGCATTGATCATATGAATTTTCACCCCATATTTACTTCACACAGACTTTGGCCGGTGTTTTATATCCCCTTCCCAATTGCCGGGGGAGACCCAGTCGGGTTACCTCGTTGCTGCACACCCCCTGAGGCTCGGGTAAGCAGTTCCATCACTTTATTTCATCTCCCCCATTATATAATTGTATGAAAATTTTGTATATGGTATTTATCCTTTGTATTTTGATATTTTTTTTTACAGATGTATTGCCCTGATGAAGAGGTATAACCGCGAAACATGTTGAAATATTATGTCATCTGAACCTTTTAACTATATGTCTTGTTGTTTTTTTGCTATTTTTGTATAAATAAATTTTGTGATATTTTTATCAGTAATTTGTATTATTAGCTATACCTCTTGTACCGCAATAGTCCACTTGCTATTTCTCTTTTGGTGAGTCGGGGGTGAGGTCCGTACTCCCAAACTTTACTCCCCAATTAATTTGGACGATGGTACATCTTACTAAGATATATTTTGCTTGATTTGTACAGTGAGGCTATACACTTTCCACGTTAACCATATTGTAACCACCTAGTGCGAACCTATCATATATCGTAGTAGTGAAACCAGGAAGTGAATGAAAGGAAACATGGGAGTGAACAGGATGGGCAAAAAGCCCACGAAAACCATCTCAAAATCACCTGATCGGCTTCATGAGCGTCTGCCTCATGAACGATTGGTTTATCATTGTTTTAGAATTTGGGACCTCCATTCATGAATTTTGTCACATTCGTAAGTAGCTGCTCTCTTTTCAAGATAGCGCAATAATTTTTTGCACCTTACATTGACCTTTCAACCTTTTGTTATTGCTGCTATTTTGTTTATCACATTTTTTTCTGTCCTTCCTTTTATTATGGATGTTTTTGAGTACATGACCACAAGGCCGCTTAATACTGATGGTGTATTCACCACGACTGGTTCTGATACAGAAGTCAGTGGTATGTTTGTCAGGTTAAAAAAACCTAATGACCACAGAAATACATCTCCAATGGGATACGGCCTTCTTGGAACAGTACATCAAAGAACAAATGGTTCCGAGAGGCCTCAGTTGGGATGTATTTCCTCAACAAGGGGATCCTGATATTGAGTCGTGGTTTCAATATTTTAATGAGGTGGGGATCAAACTTCTTGGTTTTTTGGTAGATAGAAAACAACTCAAATGGTCTATCATTGACAAAGAGATTAAAGATCTCAAGGAGAAACTTGGTCCCTTTCTACCAGTTTGAGGAATCATCTGGAGAAAGAAGAGAAAGGTCAAAGAAATAAGGAACAAAAGAAATATAACAGGTATATAGTGGATTATAAAACCAACCTTGTTTTCGGCTGGCAGAAAAAGATGAGTCTGCCGATGCCGCCAGAAAGTGAGATTTCAGAAATGGATGTTACCAATCCTGTTATATACAATACCGACAGGAAGTTGGTTTATGAGCCCAATGTCAGAGAAGGGCCAATCAGACCCCGAAACAATCCACAAGTTCCCAAAAGTGGAAACATTAGACCTCAGGGTCCCAAGAAGGGATCATATCATCCCCTTCAGAACCCCTATCAGGGTTACTCCCCTTCAGCTAGGGGTAGAAGTAATAATAAAAACTATGTTAGAGGATCGTCCCGCGGGCAATCTAAAAATCCATACCATAATGATGGAGCAAGAAGACCTCCACCCGAATGGTATGATGGTACCGGAACGAATATAATAGAAGTAGTCAGGAACATGATTACATGACGCGGACTCCCATCACATAACCGGTTCCTCCCTATACAAACAAAGGGATCCAGAGATACTTACCAAGACTCTTATGGATATGTTGATAGAGAAGAAGACTTGTTTACCAGGTCTCCCTACCACTATAACCAGTCTACCCGGGCCCTCCTATCAGTCGGGTTTTCCGGGGTCTACACAAGACTATCTGGGAAGTCCAGAAAAAAGAGAGGTAGCAGAGGGGGCGGAGGATCCAAAGCAAAAAGAAAAAGAACCTGTTAGGCTCTGGTATCTTTCATTTGAGCGTGGCTGTTTTGAAGGATAAAGAAACGTTGGTACTTGACAGGGGTCTGAAATATGCCCCCCCCAAGACACTTAATACATTTTCCACTTTTATAGACATCCAAAAATACATCTGAAAACTCAGCATCCAGCGTCATTTTCTTTCCCTCTCTCCCAGCATAACTCCTGTCATTAGTGACGGCTATACACATACGGGTCTTTCAAACCCGTCTTTGTTCAACCCTCCAGGGACTTTGGCACCTGCCATCAGTGTGTGCCATAGCCTTGTACTACGAGACCTAGACCGACTACCCAGCAAGAAAACCTATTTAGATCCTAATATCAAAAAAGGACTGAAATCATTATGTGAACAAAAGAACCTGATTATATGCCCCACTGACAAGGGCGGAGCAATAGTCGTTTTAAATAAAGAGGATTACATCACCAAGATGGATGAGATCCTTGGTGATTCCAGCACCTATAGTCTCATCCATTCTGATCCTACCACTACTTTCAAGCGGTCTCTTACTGAACTTGTTTATTCCCTGGACATCCTGGAAAAAAGGAGCAAAGTTATCTTGTGCCTCTTGCACCCCGGATTCCCACCATATATTACCTCCCGAAGGTACACAAGGATCTGGTCAATCCCTCTGGACATCCCATAGTCAGTGGGATTGACTCTGTGACATCTAGGATCTGGAAATATATTGACTTCCATCCCCAGCCAGTAGTACACTTAGTGCCTTCTTATTTGAAGGATACTGGCGCTACTATCAAACTACTGGAGTCTATAGAATACAGAGAAGGCACGTTCCTGGTTATGGCGGATGTTGCCTCTCTGTATACCTGCATTCCACATGATTTGGGCTTTGATGCAGTCGAGTATAACTTACTTCACAATACTACTCTTTCTTTGATCCAGCACAATTTTATTATGGAACTCCTCAAATTTGCTACACAGCATAATTATTTTTGGTTTCAGGATAAATTTTATTTACAGACCTGGGTAGTGGCCATGGGGGCAAAATGTGACCCGAGTCTGGCCAATTTATTCATGGAGGATGTCGTCTATGCCCTTAAGAGACCAGAATTGGTCCTTTGGGCCTATTACATAGACGACATCCTCCTCCTGTGGAATGGTGATCGTGAATCTCTTGATGAGTTCATGTCCCTCCTCAATTCGAATAATAGAGGTATACATCTGAGCTATGCGGCTAGCCTTACCTCTATTCACTTTTTGGACCTTGAGATTAATGTCTTGGATAATCATCTTGAATTCAAGACCCATTTCAAATCTACTGGAATGCGTTTATTCCGGTCAATAGCTGCCACCATCCTCAATGGCTGGAGTCCGTCCCCCGTAGCCAGTTCCTCAGATTGAGGAGAAACTGTACTCTGCTAGATGATTTCTTTAGCCAGTCCATTACTTTGAAAGACAGGTTCTTAGAAAAGGGTTACCAATTTAGCATTCTGGATTTGGAAATAGACAGGGTTTCCAAATTAGATAGGAATTCCCTGTTGAGGCCTGCCCCTAAAACTACTCAGGAGGACAAATTCAGATGGTCCTTCTTCACCTCATATTCCATTCAAACCAGACAAATTAAAGAGATTGTCAAAAGACATTGGGGAACCCTTCAAAGTGATAGATTTTTAGGTCCAGTTATCCCCGATAGGGCTGGTGTTATTTTCAGGGGAGCCCGTTCCATTCAGGGACAGATCGCACCCAATGTGATAGACCCCCCAAACATACCCTCTTTTTCCAACAATATAAGGGGTACTACCCATGTTGTAAATGCAATGTCTGCCTACATAACGTTTGCGGCAGAGGTAAGAGTGACACCTTTCAATCTACAGTCACTCAATGCATTTACTCCATGAAACACTTTACAACTTGTGCCACCAAATCTGTAGTCCTTGCAACAAGCAGTATATAGGACGCACTATCCGAACATTTTCCATTTGGGTTAATGAATACTTGACTAATATCAGGAACGGCAAGATCAGTCATACTGTTTCTCGCCATTATCTTCAACACCACGATCGAGATCCCATGGGGACAAAGTTTGTCATGATTGACAAGTTTATTCCTCCTTGGAGAGGCGAATCTCGTATCTGCGGAGTATCTCGCCTTGAAAATTACTGGATTTTCCAGCTTAAGACTTACTCACCGTTCGGCCTGAACGTTGAGTGGGATATTAATTTATTAATAAGGCTTAATTTGTGTTTTTCATGAACTTTCTCATCACTTATTTATTTATTATTTCTTATATATATATATATATATATATCTAGATATATAGATATATCTATATATAGATATATCTATATATCTAGATATATAGATATATCTATATATATATATATCTATATATCTAGATATATATATATATATATTTTTATTTATTTATTTATTTATTTATTTATTTTCTTGTTAGGTTTATTTTTCTTGCTGGGTAGTATATTTTGAATGTAGGCATTACTCTCATACTGTGCAGTTATTCAACCATTCAGGTTAGCTTATTATTGGTGAAGGTTTACTACTTCTCCTTCTGTTCTATGCAATTACAATCTTCCATTCTGAGTTTTATGCCCATCAGTTCTCTCTCATCTTCGGGATTGCATTTGTGCAGTGTGTTATCACTCTGCACCTTGTGACCCTGTTTGCTAGAGGATTTCTGTAATTATCATTAGTACTGATGTAATATATTCACCACCGCTAGGTGTCATGACTGCTGCACACTGCTCATGTTCCAGTGTTGATACACGTTATTTCAGGCCTGGTCACTTGACGTTTTACGTCATGATATAGGCGTGACCAATGATTGACGTCTCTGCGGATACGTGACCTGCGTTCCTAGCCTCGCTGAGAGGCAAGCGCTGGCCGATTCTGTATGCAAGTTCATTTCTGGTCATGGATCGCGGCTCCAAGGCTCGTTTTGAGGCGGTTACACCAAGCCTAGATGTATGTGTTGACCTACCTCCGGACACTAGGGGACACCCGACTCCCGTGATTCATGGAAGCCGATCAGATGATTTTGAGCCAGTTTTTGCAGGCTTTTTGCCCATGCTGTTTACTCCCATGTTCCCTTTCATTCACTTCCTGGTTTCACTACTACGGAATATGATAGGTTCGCACTAGGTGGTTACAATATGGTGAACCATATGATTATCTCTCCCCCTATCTGTGAACCTGTTGTTACCAATTAGTGAGTGAGGTCCTAATTGGTCCTTTATGTTTTTCAGTATTTATTTATATTTGGGCCATGTGGGGGAGCTGTTAGATGCCCCAGTAGAAGTCCTAGTAGGACGAAACGCGTAGAACTTAGCTTTGCCGCTCTCCACATTGCTGTTTTTATCTGTGATCATATTTTTAATTGTATGCTGATTTTTATGAAAATAAATACCCAATTTTTTTGATCTGCACTATTGGAAGCGTTCCCCTTTTTTCCATATCCTTTTGCATTATGAGCCTGCCTGACCTATCCATCCGGCCATCCATGGCCCAGTGGCTGACTCTATTGCTGTGACCCTATTGGGAGAACACTGGACCCTCAAGGATATCGCTGACAGCTCCTGTTCCTCTAATGGATACTTCAGGAACCTCTGAACTGCTTCTGTCACATCGAGCTGTCGGTTACCTATGCCTGTTTGACCTGGTATCGCTGACATCCAGGTCCATTGGTTCCGGTAAGAGTACCCACTCTTATTTTTTCTGTGGTATCTGTTATCGATATTATATCTGATTCCTGGTTCCTTACATGAAGAAAATCTCAGTTTGTGGTGCCCTTGGCTCCCCATATGAACAATCCTTCACCCGTGGTGTACCCGCCAACCTTTGGGATTGACCCACTTGGGACATACTATTGGTTTATCATTGATTTAGAATTTGGGACTTATTCACATTTAGATTTTATCATTTATTTATATGTTTTTCCATATATCTACATAGTTCCTTAGCACTGTTTTCTCATTAGCGCTACATTTTCACCTAACTCCATTCATGAATTTTGTCACATTTGTATGTAGCTGCTCTCTTTTCAAGATAACGCAATAATTTTTTTGCACCTTATCAGGACCATGAGAGGCTAGCCTAACCCCATTGGCAATCATAGAGACAGGCTGCAGCAGATAGGCTGGGGTGGAGGCAGGCTGGAGCAGATCAGCTGGCATAGAGGAAGGCTGGAGCAGATCGGCTGGTGTGGAGGCAGGATTGGATAGTGGCAGGATTGTGCGGTTCGGGAAAGACTTCCATTTCTTTTTAGGTTTAGCCACTAAAGCTTTGTATGTGAATGCAGGGCTGTAAGTAGGGGGTGCAGCTGGTGGAAGAAAAGGGCTGGAGGATTGTAAACAAGAGGGAGCAGTTGCTAAGGAGGATTTTTGTGGGATGGTTGCAGATAGCGGAGAAGAGGTAAATGGGTTGAAGGCAGGGTAGGTGCAGCAGGTGGAAACAGAGGGTACTGATACTTAATTGGTAGCATGGTATACTGGGTTGCAACTGTGCTTGCTGTAGGTGATGGAGAAAGAGACATCTGAGCAGGCAGGTCTCTGGCAGCAGGAATGGGCTGTTGCAATCTGACTGAGGCTGAGTGCAATATATCTGACCATGCCTGTAGTATAGGTTGAACAAAATTTGGTTTACACGCTGCCTGTCTGACCAGTCTAATACACTCCACTAACACATGTTGGGAACATGATGAATAGTGTTCAAAGAAATAAACCAAGTCGTCCTCCAATAGCCATAGTAGAGTTTCTACCTGAACCATACCTGAATTTAAAAGCTGAACATCTCCAAACAACATACTGCCCTGATCATCTGGGGAATGAGAAAGTTGGATACATTCTAATAG
Organism: Aquarana catesbeiana; assembly: GCF_042186555.1. Classification (NCBI taxonomy): domain Eukaryota; kingdom Metazoa; phylum Chordata; class Amphibia; order Anura; family Ranidae; genus Aquarana; species Aquarana catesbeiana. The sequence goes on from NC_133330.1 coordinate 175,687,214, forward strand.
CTGGTCACTGGTCCACTCCTTCAATATCTGGTGGCAGCATTCATTATCCTCTGTCACCAGCAAAGAAAAATAAATAACCTCCTCTGGATGCATTTTCCCCCAAATGGCAGAACCAAGATGGCATCCCTGTGCAGCCACTTCTGGTCAGGACTGGCCTTGGTATTATGTAAGGGACCAGTATGACCAGAAATGTGTGGACTGTACCAAACACAGGTAAAATATAAATAATATGATTTATTAAAAGATAAATGAACAACAAAGAAAACACACCTCCAATACAGTAAGTAGTGTAACCCAACCAGTGAACACAAAACAAATGACATTCTAAATCTAATATGTACAGAGCATGGGATAGCCAAATCTTAATCATACCAGAGCCAGGGTCAAACATGGGAGATCAAGCAGATGGGATCTGGGAACAAGAAAGGATAGGGAAAGGGAACCAGGGGATGGACTTAGCGGGTAGGAAGAAATCAGGCTGCAGGATCAGGGTCAGAGTCCAGGAAGAGGAGATGAGATGCAGGCTTTAGGAACACAGATCAGGGGCATGAGGATAAAATACCAAGGCAAAGTGTAATAGCATTCACCAGGTTTAAATACACCTCCTGCAATCAGCATCAGGTGATTCCTGATTGCAGGGGATAATGACAGCTCCTGACTGCCGAGAGACACCCGCTGATGGACACCGGAACAGCAGTCTAAAGATCTGGGAGCACAGTGCCACCAGGAGGTGAATCCTCTCCCGACCGTCAGTCTCCAACTGTTGAGACAAACCCACTGGTGGAGACCGGAACTGCAGCCCATAGATCTGGGAGCCACAGTGCCACCAGCAGGTGAAACCCTTGCTGACAGCAGCCCTGCATTGGACCATGCAAAGAAAGAGGATGGAGAGGACCAGGCTGCGTAGAAGGAGGGGTTATCTAAGAAGGAGAGGAGAGGGTTTTGAGGGAATTGAAGGCCAAAGCAGACTTTAAGTCTGTCCCATAGGAGTAGACTGCATTTACTGATAGGGTAGGAGATGGACCTTCATTGTTGCTGTGTCAGACATAGTAGATTTGCAATAGAAAGAGGGTCACAGTCCACGGATTTCAGTGCCATCCACAGTGGGGTTTCTTTTGTAGCATGGTACATAGGCAGCTGTGCTAATTGTGTGGCATATTAATATTTTGGAAAGTCGGGCACGCTAAGCCCACCTCTGATCTTGGGAGTGTACAAAGTAGATTTAGAAATGCAGGGTTTAATTTTGCCCCAAAATAATTTAAATACTCTTCATTGTAGGATTCACAGGTGATAGGAAGGAACTTGTATAGGCAAAACCTGAAAAAGGTAGAGAATTTGGGATAAGTTATCTTCAACACATTTCTTGCCCATCCATGCTAGGGGTAGAGAAGACCACTTTGATATAAGGTTAGTGAGATATGACAACATAGGGGGTAGTTGGCTGTATAAAGGTCTGTTTTGCTGAGAATTTGATACCTAGATAAGGAATGTGTACAGTAGCACAGGTAAGGGGAAGAATTGTGCTCAACTGGGCTTGTAGAGTGGGCGACAGGGATATATGTAGGGCCGTTGACTTTTGGGGATTAACTATTAGGCCGGACACTATTCCAAAGTGGGATAACATTTCCAATAGGTTAGGAGATGAGATCAAGGGAGAGGTCAGGAACACAAGAACATTATCTGCAAAGAGGCATAGTTTATGTTCAAGGCTGCCGAGGTCCAATCCTTTAATGTTTGGGTTAGAGCGGATTAGGTGGGCTAACGGCTCAACCGTCAGAGTGAAGAGGAGTGGGGAGAGAGGGCAATCTTGGCTAGTGCCTTGCTCTATAGGAAATCCATTGCAAGAAATGGGTTCCAAACCCCCAGTGGTGCAGGATAGATGTCACAGATCAGCTGCAGAGCTGATCTGTGTCTCACCTTTACAGTTGTAGGCCGGCTGGCACCTGTTGTTCCACTAGCTTGTGTTCTGCTCTGTGCACTCTGCAGCTATGGGTGTCGCCGGCCACACCTGTTGCCTAATATATGATTCCTTCCTGCTACTTTCTGTCCAGCCCCTCATGTGCTTCCCTATTTAAATCCCTTTCAAACCAGCTACTGTTTGCTTGAGCAACATTTGTTTCTGAGCTCCCTTCATGTAACCTGCCTTAAACCTGACCTCTAGTGAACTGATCTCTTGTGTACCGATTCGACTTGTTCTGATTACATTGTCTGCAGCCCACCCTGACCTTGGCTCGCTATCTGGCTATCCTTTTGTTTCACCTATCCATCTTTGTCTGACAGTGTCTCCAGGTACTTCCCTAGCAAGTAGGGTGAATTTGGGGTCAGCACGCAGCTAAGCCTAAACCCTCGTGAGGGGGTCCCTAGCAGAATACCGGCTGGCCCTTAGACTCCACGCCCTGGGGGATCCCGTATCACCTGCTCGCCTGTAGGCTCACTGTAAGTAGTACTGTGACAATAGAGTGGAATCATATCTTCTATACAGTAAGGAGCTTTAAACAAATTCTGGTGGGAGAGGAAGAGGAACAAAGAATCAAAAATCAGAAGAAATATCTTAGAGATGTGGAAGATTACATGATAAAGACAATATGTGTTTTTAAGTGGCAGGAGAATTTTGAAGACAATCCCAATATTACTTATTAAAGTGGAAAACCAGGTTCATCAAAGGTATTGGCAAGGGATCAAGCCCAGCCATCCAGAAAGGCCTGTACCTTAGTGGGTAGTGATATCTATCATGGGAGTAATCCCGCCATACATCCCTCAACCTAGGAAACCCTTCAGACCTCGGAGGGTGGGTGATTTTACTCCTCCCTGGTGGCCAGATGCACATAATAGAAGACCCCTCCCAATTAACCCTCAAGAGGAATCTCTTTGAAATGATGGAAACAATTACGGGGGGAGGGATAACTATCAATCTTCTCCCTCTAGGAATAGACAGAGGTATTTGTATTATTCCCCAATGAGGAGAGAATGGGTAGATTATGCTGGGGGCTATGGTGGCCCACCAGGACAACAGAGGACATCACATGTTCTTCTTAATAATCATTTTGAGGCATTGTATGAATACCAGGAAGAAGAAGACCCAGTATATTATGATCAGCTCAATGCAATTATCAGCCTTACAGGGAAGGCCCTCAAACAGTGGCACCATTGAGACATAAACCCAACAGTTTTTTAGGCAAGGGTGTGAGAAAAGGAAAAGGAAGAAGACAGAGAATGCAGAGGAGGGAGGGGGAACCACTCACAAAAAGAGAAAGCGGTAGTATGAAGGACTTTTTAATTTAAGTGGGGTATAACTCACAGAAAAAATTTACACCAACCAAGCCTCTCCAAATATTTTAAGTCCTTTATTGATATACAAAAATCTATCAGAAAATTAAGCATTAAATTATATTTTTTTATCCAAACTCATTGTAAGATATGCCAGATCTGAATTGGGGGGGGGGGGTTTGGTTCACACAGGCTTTAATGTTAAATCCCCCAGGCAGTATTGGTTCCAGTGTGGCAGTTTTCAGAAGTATGGTTCTGAAGGAATTGGAACAGGTTACATTTAAGAATAAGCCTCAGAGAAATTTATAAGAGGATAGTCAATCTTTGTGTGACCGTCAAGGCTTGGTCTTTCAGCTTGCTGACAAAGGTAGGGGGATTGTCCTGTTAAAAAAACAGGACTACCTCAATGAAATGGACAATCTTTTGTCTGATAGAAATACCTTAACCAGAGATCCCATTTTGAAATATAAAATAACAGATAGAGAAAATTATATTGGATGAGTATAAGTATGGAATTGTTAATAAGTGAGAGAAGCAATATTTGGTACCTTTAGGTCCCAGGATTCCCATTATTTATTACCTCCCCAAATTCATAAAAATCCCACTAAACCTCTAGATAGATTGATCACAAGTGGGATTGATTCAGTCACTTCACGTATTGGTAAATACTGTATGTATATATTTTTCTACACCCCTTAGTCAGTGGAACGCCTGCCTTTTTAAAAGACACATTAAAGATTATTAATGAACTAGCCCAGTTGGAGATAGGGACAGATGCACTCATGGTGACTGCAGATGTCTCCTCTCTCTACAACATCATTCCTCATTCTAATGCCATGCACACACGGTCGGAATTTCCGACGGGAAATGTTCGATGTGAGCTTGTTGTTGGAAAGTCTGACCCCGTGTATGCTCCATCAGACATTTGCTGTCGAAATTTCCGACAACGATGAGAGCAGGTTCTCAAATTTTCTGACAAAAAACATTATTGTCGGAAATTCCAAGCGTGTGTACACAAGTTGGAGGCACAAAATTCCACGCATGCTCTGAATCAATTATGAGATGGAAGCAGTCTTGTAAAACTAGCGTTCGTAATGGAGATAGCACATTCGTAACGCTGCAAATTTTTTAATCTTTCAATGCAGCGCATTCTCTTCTTTATAATGCTAGAATAATGAAGTTGCTTTGCTGCTCATATTCACACAGAGTTCTGACAAACTGATTTCTTATTATTTCTCGTGATCTCCTGAATAATCTTTTTTTTTTTTTTGCCAGATCTCCAGAATAATGTTTATTTTGTTTTTTTTTATAGTGATCTACTTTTATTTATTTTTTTCTCAAGATCTCCCGATTTTTTTTTTTTATAGTGCTCTCCATAATATTTTTTGTCATTTTGTGTGTCAAGTTACCACAACACCATTATTATCTTGTATTTTTTAACATCAAAAGAGGTTGATTGGTGTCGGTGTCCCTTGTTAATTTGACATTGTTTTTTTAAAATGTACCTGCGTACTCACAAACAAACTGTCCTTTTTGAACTAAGATACATAGCCAAGTATTTCTAAATAAAAAATACTAATTTATTAGGGGTCATAACAAAATAAAGAGGAAGGAAACGCTGGATAAACTGTTGAAATTGGTGAAACCTTTGTACCCCCGGGCAGATATCAACTATTTGACAGGCAAAACTGGTAGCCTGAGGAGTCCATTTAATAGGGAGCACAATCCAGTCCAGGACTCCGAGAGATTGGGAGCAGCAGCAGATGACATATATGTCCAGAGGCTGTGGTCTTACAACAGTCTGCGTCTTTTGCCAGACCAGACAGAACCCAGGCCATCACTCTCAAGACTTCCTTGCACGCTTCCTTCCAGGCTGTGGCTGTGGTGTTGAAGGTGTTGCAAGAGATGGAGGAGGAGTATGGTCCAACTCACATACGTGACTTTTATTGGTGAGTTGGCCCCTCAACTCCTTATTTAGGGCCTGAAATATGACCTCCTCACAGATGAGGCATTGGCTCTCCTCCATTACTTGCATTTTGCTGGCCGTCATACATGCAAAGGCCTCCTGGACATTAGAGGTGTTTGTGAGTACCGCAGTAGCCTGACAAATCAAAGCAGACGCTGACTCCTCCACATTTCTCCCCTTCCTGGGCCTTTTTGTTGTAAGGCAGGGGGAGAAACTTGGGATTTGGTCAGGCTACTGGGTACGGCCACCTCCTGGCTGCCACTTTACCCCAACACCTCCTGGCTTCCACTTTTCACAGCCTCCTCCTGGCTGAGACTTTCCTGTTTATGAAAATGGTACACAGTTTTAGTTTTTTGGTCATCAATTACACACAATTTAGAGCTCATGACTGTTGCAAATAGAATGTTAACAAATAGAAAAGACTATCATTCTGACCCCAGCATTTTTCATTCTTTTCCCAATCATTTTTGGCTACTATTGTCTATTGATATGTAAACCACTTTGTTAAATCAGAAATTAGTGATCAATAATAGCGTCTAGTTAGCATCATTACATTTTTGACAAGAAATATGATTAACAATGCTATACCTGGCTCAAGCTGGGCTCCTCTACATCTTCTTCCTGGGTGGAAGGCCCAGGTTGTACGTCGGAAGCCTCATCTGAGGTGGAAGGAAGAGTGGAAGGAAGTGTAGATAGTGATGGCCTGAGTTCACTCTGGTCTGACAAAAACCACAATCTGTCATAGTACCAGAGTCTGGGGACATAAATGTCATCTGCTGCTGCTCCTGATCTCATGGAATCCTGGACCTTTTTGCGCTCCCTATTATACGTGCTCCTAAGGCCACCAATTTTGCACTTCAAATAGGTGATTCCTGCCATGGGAATCACTGGCTTCACCAATTCCAACAGTTTATCCAGCGCTGCCTTCCTCTTTATTTTGTTGTTAAAAAAATTGGTGTTTCACTTGCCACAGACAGGGCAGCTCTCTGTACTTATCAATGAAGTTTGGGAGGAAGTCATCGTCATTAAATTTATCCATTTTATCTGCAAGACACAACACAAGACAAACCCTAATGTCAGCCTAAACTCTCCTAATCTTGTTCCAATATAGGCCTCAATCTATAAAAGCAGTATAAGCCACTAACCACTGATGCCCCAAGTTAAAATGGTACCTTCGTTTGCATGATCGGCGCTTACGCTACTCTGTCCTCCGCTCACAGATCGTACATACGACGCACACGTGTTATGCTTTATCTACACTGTGCATGCATGAAACTCCGCCCCTGACCTTCTTTCTAGTATATTCTCCAACCCTTCTCTTTCGGCGCAGTGGGAGAGCACATGGCGGAGGGAGATATAACAAGTGCATGATAATATCAGCAACGAGGAGGATGATGAAAGCCCGGAGCCAGAAACCTCCTAATCCAGGAGGAGATTTAAGGCCTCAAATATGTCCTTTGTAGAGATGGTGGACATCTTGAAGAGGGCCGACTATGATGGGAAGTATGGACCGTACAGCAACCCAAATGTGAGAAAGGCAAAGTTCATGACTAAAGTTGTGAGAAGTCTGCAGAAGAATTTTGGGGTATGACGATCCAAGGAGCAATTGAGGAACCGCTGGTCAGACCTCAAATTGAGGGAGCAGGATCAGTACAGAAGGATCAAGAGAGTGCTGCAAAAAGTAAGTATTTTGTTGTGTGTTCCAATTATTATTTAGATTACTTGCATGCTGCTCCATGTGCTTTTCTTTACTGTTGTACATTTTAAAATGGCATGGGGACAGTAATTGTTCATAGTAAACATTGTTCGTTCGACCACTAATATGATGTTTTTGGCAGATGCAGGTTAACTACATTTGTTCAGGCTATTTGTATGAAATGAAGTTTAGTACATTGTTATCTAGATTTGTTTGTAATTAGAATGAAATGCAAACTTAATTCAGTGTAAGGAGAGGACACTCAGCACCTGTTTACACATCTGGACGCAGGAGCACTAGTATGGAACACCAGAACACCCTTTTTAGGGTGTCCCACGCAGGTGCTCCAGCGGATACTAGGGGTCTCTCCATCTTTGAAACTTTAACAACAAAAAAGGTAAGTATTCCAGCTTTATAAAGGGAAAAAAACCTTTTTTTTAGCTTGGAACTCTGACAAAACAAACAATTGTACGACACTTCCAAGCAATGTTTCATATTCCTATTTCTTGCCTCAAATATCTGTGTGCTAAGTATACCTTATTTTTTATTCACATAAGAAAAGACTCGGGACATCTGAGGACACCAAGAACACCACATCTCCTAAAGAAGGGGAAATCCCCACACATCCTGAAGAAGATGTGGAGGGAGGAGAGGTTCAGGTATTGGGCGAAATAGTGACCACAACAGGTCAGTGTATGAGATGACAGCTTCAGGTAATAGATGTATGCATTCATATTTATAATACATGGTGTGTTTTTTTATTTTTAGGTGATGTGGATGTTGTGGAAGAAGAAACTCATTTCACCAGTGCAAGTGCACAGATCCTCATCAGGGAGTGCAATCGGGAATTAGAGAAGATAAAGGAAAACATCAATGATGTTGAAAAAAGACTCAACAACATCATTGATGTTTTAGGCAGAATATAAAACACCCAAAAATGTTTTACATTTTGTTATTATATTCTTTAATTTTAAAAAAGTTTTTTTGAAAGCCAAATTTTGAAGATGCACACAGTGTGTCAATATGTGCTTTCTGCCATCACGGAATATCAATGTATGCGTTTTGTGGGTACACCCCTTCCTGTACGTGTTTAGGGGGGTACAACTCGGGGGTTGCACCCCCGAAAACACGTCCATTGATCCCCCATGATGGGAGCTAGCACATGTTGACATTTGGCATGGGATCTGGAGGGAAATCCACATTTTCACTCACAATTTGTGTGCATCTTCAAAATTTGGCTTTTACAGGGGTGACATCACCCCATCTGATGAAGGCAAGATCAACACAGTTATGATATACTAATGTCACATATTGCCTTCAATTTATCCAATTTGAACTTTTTAAGTTCCTGAGTTGTGTATGTTATGGTCTTAACCACTTGACCACTGGGCACTTAAACCCCCTTGCTAACCAGACCAATTTTCAGCTTTCGGTGCTCTCACATTTTGAATGACAATTACTCAGTCATGCAACACTGTACCCATATGAAATTTTTGTCCTTTTTTTCACACAAATAGAGCTTTCTTTTGGTGGTATTTAATCACCGTTGGGTTTTTTATTTTTTGCGCTATAAAAGAAAAAAGACTGAAAATTCTGTAAAAAAATGAAATTTTCTTTGTTTCTGTTATAAAATTTAGCAAGTTTAGTAATTTTTCTTCGTAAATTTTGGCCACAATTTATACTGCTACATATCTTTGGTAAAAATAAGTACAAATCGGTGTAAATTATTTGGTCTTTGTGAAAGTTATAGAGTCCAAAAGCTATGGTGCCAATATCTGAAAATTGATCATACCTAAATTACTGATGGCCTATCTATATTCTTGAGACCCTAACATGCCAGAAAAGTACAAATACCCCCCAAATGACCCCTTTTTGGAAAGAAGACATTCCAAGGTATTTAGTAAGAGGCATGGTGAGTTTTTTGAAGTTGTAATTTTTTCCCACGATTCTTTGCAAAATCAAGATTTTTTTTTCTTTTTTTTTTCCACAAAAATGTCCTATTAGCAGGTTATTTCTCACACACAGCATATGCATACCACAAATTACACCCCAAAACACATTCTGCTATTACTCCCGAGTATGGCGATACCACATGTGTGAGACTTTTACACAGCATGGCCACATACAGAGACCCAGCACCTCCAGGCGTTCTGGAGCACCCAGGCCAATTCTGACATTTCTCTCCTACATGAAAAAATCATCATTTATTTGCTAGAAAATTACATATGTTTTTATATATTTTTTTTTAGCAAAGACCCTAGAGAATACAATGGCGGTTGTTGCAACTTTTTATCTTGCACGGTATTTGCGCAGCAATTTTTTGAACGCTTTTTTTTTGGGGAAAAAAAACAGTTTTGTGCTTTAAAAAAAAACAAAAACAGTAAAGTTGGCCCAATGTTTTTGCATAATGTGAAAGATGAAGTTACACCGAGTAAATAGATACCCAACATGTCACCCTTCAAAATCGCACACGCTCGTGGAATGGTGCCAAACTTCGCTACTTAAAAATCCCCATAGGTGACGCTTTAACATTTTTTACTGGTTACATGTTTTGAGTTACAGAGGAGGTCTAGGGCCAAAATGATTTCTCTCGCTCTAACGTTCGCACCGATACCTCACATGTGTGGTTTGAACACCGTTTTCATATGTGGGTGGGACTTACGTGTGCATTCGCTTCTGCATGCGAGCACACAGACAGGGGCGCTTTAAAAATTTTTTTTTTTTTTTAATTGTTCATTTTACTTTATTTATTTTAGTCTGACACTTTTTTCCAAAAAAAATTTAAACATCCCTTGTAATAGGAATATGGCATGACAGGTCCTCTTTACAGTGAGATATGGGGTCAATAAGACCCCACATCTCACCTCTAGGCTGGGAAGCCTGAAATAAAAAAAAAAAAAAAACGATCCTGGCTTAGATCGTAGCGGTGAGACGGTAGAAGCACCGGAGGGCGGCGGGAAGGGAGGGTGGTCCCCTCTCGCCTCCCATAAGAACGATCAAGCAGTGGAACAGCCACTATGATCATTCTTATGGTGTAGGGAATTGCTGGCTGAAAAAGCTGATATCTGAATGATGCCTGTAGCTGCAGGCATCAATCAGATATATTCACACAAAGTCAAGGACATCGTATGATGGCCGGCGGGCCGGAAATGGTTAAAACACATTTTTTTTTTAACACAAAGTTGTCCATTTATACAATATTTCTAACACATAGCATGTACATACCAAAAATGACACCCCAAAATAGATTCTCCTACTCCTCCTGAGTACAGCGATACCACATGTGTGAGACTTCCACAGCCTGGCCACATACAGAGGCCGAGTACAGCTGAATATGGCCGAGCATGGCTGAGCATGGCTGCGCATGGCTGGGTATGGCTGGGTATGGCTGCGCATGGCAGGGTATGGCTGGGTATTGCAGAGTATGACAGAGTATTGCGGGGTGTTGCAGAGTATTGCGGGGTGTTGCAGAGTATTGCGGGGTGTTGCAGAGTATTGCAGGGTGTTGCAGGGTGTTGCGGAGTAGTACAGAGTATTGTGGGGTGTTGCGGAGTAGTGCAGAGTATTGCGGAGTAGTGCAGTCTATTGCGGGGTATTGAAGAGTATTGCGGGGTGTTGCGGAGTATTGTGGGGTGTTGCGGAGTATTGTGGGGTATTGCAGAGTATTGTGGGGTGTTGCAGAGTAGTGTGGGGTATTGTGGGGTGTTGCGGAGTATTGTGGGGTATTGTGGGTTGTTGCAGAGTAGTGCAGAGTATTGCGGGGTATTGCGGGGTATTGTGGGGTATTGCGGGGTATTGTGGGGTATTGCGGGGTATTGTGGGGTATTGCGGAGTATTGTGGGGTATTGCAGGGTATTGTGGGGTGTTGCGGAGTATTGTGGGGTATTGTGGGGTGTTGCAGAGTAGTGCGGGGTATTGTGGGGTGTTGCGGAGTATTGTGGGGTATTGTGGGGTGTTGCAGAGTAGTGCGGGGTATTGTGGGGTGTTGCAGAGTAGTGAGGGGTAGTGCGGAGTAGTGCAAAATATTGCAGAGCATTGTGGGGTATTGCGGAGTAGTGCCGAGTAGTGCAGAGTATTGTGGGGTATTTTAGTATGGAGGGATGGCTGAGCATGGAGGGATGGATGGATGTGACTGTATTTGTCACAGAGCAGCATTGTGGGCACTACAGATGCAGCCCACAACGCTGCTACCATCCGATCCCTCCCCCGCTCCTCCCCCTCTGTACCGATCGGTACACAGAGGGGAGGGAGGAACCGGCGTCATGACGTGACGCCGGTTTGTTTACATGTGATCGCTCCGTCATTTGACGGAGCGATCACATGGTAAATGGCCGCGATTAGCTTCCGGTCACGGAAGTTCTCGGGTGCGCGCCCCAGGGGGCGCGCGAGAGCACTATTCTGGGAGGACGTCCATGGACGCCCTCCCAGGATAAGCCGACCGCGCTGTGGCCGTCTTTCGGCTATGGCCCGGTTGGCATGTGGTTAAACATGCCTGTTTAACCAAAAATGGATATTTCTACTGTAAAACATAAAAATGTTATACACCAAAGATGTTGGTTTGTTAAAAAACCCTTTTCTAACACACATGTGAATGTGCACGGAGTAAAATGTTTTATACTCAACAATCTGTGGCTTCTTCTTTCAGTGCTCAATACCAGTTTTTGGAGTAAGTTGGTGTATTTTACAGTGACAATGGGGTTATTTACTAAACGCTAATCCACTTTGCACTACAAGTGCACTTGCAGTGCAAAGTGTATCTGTCTTTAGTAAATAACCCCCACAGTGCGCTAAAATTTGCCCCAATCATGCCACTTTAGGGACTCAAAGCAATTAATTCATGGAGCTGAAAAGGATGATTATTTTTATCATTAATGCATTACATACATTAACAAAAAAACAATGTGTGTGTGTGTAGCAGACCCACAACATAATAGATAGCTGAAGAAGAGATTATCACCCCATGTATTAAATAAATTACGTTTGCACTTTGAAGAAAATGTGCAAAAATAAAGGCCATTGGAGTACATAGGAGACAGATAAAAGAAACACAAGCAGTAAATCAAATGAAATATGAGTTCAGTTTATACCAAAAAAATATATTTTAAAAATGTTTCACACATTGGCTGGCATATCAATGGCCCCCCTACCCGCAAAGTACTCGACATACCTCTGTCTAACTTCATGGGCGCTTTGGGCGGGCAAGCCAGGACGGCTAGGTTCAAGCGTGGTCAAGGTAGTTGGATTTGGATTTTGTATGCCGGCCTCAGTCCCAACTGAGGCCACATAGTTTATAGCACTTTTCTGTAGGAAATTGTGGAGAATGCAACAAGCAAGGACAATTTGATTCAGTTTATATTCCGCCATATGGATTGCTGTCAGAAATAGGCGGAACCGGCTGGCCATTATTCCAAGCGCATTCTCTACAACTCTTCTGGCTCTGGCCAGCCGATAATTTTAAAACCCTCTCCTCTGGGGTGAGGGTCCTCATGGGGAACGGCCGAATCAGGTGATCACCCAGCCCAAACGCTTCATCAGCGATGAACACAAACGGTAGACCAGCCACATTGTCCTCCGGAGGTGGCAAGCCCAAGCCGCCATTCTGGAGAAACAAAGAAAAAACTGCGCTATAAAGTGAAAATGCTAAAAGTCAATGTATGCAATAAGATCAATACATGCAATAAACACACACGTATGCATCCAATGACATCAGATCATTAGTGTAAAAAATGATAGCAAATTCCATAGATGTTAAGGAAGTAAGAGGAATGCCCTGGTAGTTCTCCGTGGAAATCAAGTGAGAAAGTGGAAAGCAACACACCCTGTACAGTGATCCTCCACCACCAAACATATGCGCTTACCAAATGGAAAGCACAATAAGGCACGTCTCAGGACTACATCCAGGTCAGGCTGTTAGGCAATAAACCACTCTTCCAAATACCACTATGGATGATAAGCATGTAAACTGGGTCCCGGTGTCCTATCTACGATATCCCTCCGTACAGCATGGCCTCCTCTGCTAAGCTGGAGACACTACAGTCCGTCAGGCTCCACTGCAGGCTGACTGGAGTGGAGTCAGCCTGCAGTGGATCAGGACGGACTGTAGTGTCTTCAGCTTAGCAGAGGAGGCCACACTGTATGGAGGGATATCGTAGATAGGACACCGGGACCCAGTTTATACGCGTATCATCCATAGTGGTATCTGGAAGAGTGGTTTATTGCCTAACAGTCTGACCTGGATGTAGTCCTGAGATGTGCCTTATTGTGCTTTCCATTTGGTAAGCGCATATGTTTGGTGGTGGAGGATCACTGTACAGGGTGTGTTTTCTTTCCACTTTCTCACTTGATTTCCACAGAGAACTACCAGGGGATTCCTCTTACTTCCTTAATATCTATGGACTTTGCTATCATTTTTTACACTAATGATCTGATGTCATTGGATGCATATGTGTGTGTTTATTGCATGTATTGATCTTATTGCATACATTGACTTTTTGCATTTTCACTTTATAGCGCAGTTTTTTCTTTGTTTTTCCTGTTTGTTGTGATTTTTTCACAATTGAACTGCTGCTTCCTTGGGGGGTTTTTCATGATAGCGCGGGGATTTTTTTGTTTTTTCTGTTCGCCATTCTGGAGATGTTGGAAGAACTCCGTCTAGGTGATGACTCCACCATCTGACATCCGGATATTTTTCCCCACGTCCACATACAGGAACTCATACGTCGCTGACACCACCACCAACAGCACAATACTATTAAACCCCTTATAATTATAATAGTATGACCCCAAGTTGGGGGGTGGGACGATGTGGACGTGCTTCCCATCGATTGCCCCTCCGCAGGTAGGAAAGTCCCACTGTTGGGCAAACTGGGAAGACACAGTCTGCCATTCCTGTGGGTTTGAGGGAAACTGTGGAGTCAACCAAGAAAAAAATTTGTACTTTTGCACATAACATTGCAAGCAGATTAGACACAAACATTCTTGGCCAACATCAGTATAACATTTATTTTAAGGAGCATTTAAAGTTAACAGTATAAGGTCCACTTATCAGATTCCTCACCCCCTCTGATGGCCCATTGTAAACATTTTATGGTGGGGGGGAGATGTTTTGGACAGGTAACCCTCTCCAATTCATTGAGACCTGAATGCATAAATAATGTGTGTTACTTTGGCCAGCCCCTCCTTACGTACACTATTGGCAGCCCACTGTACAGGTAAGAAGTGTCATAATCCAAAAAAATGAATACACACTAAACAAATTGAAGCACATTTTTACATTCTGCAATTACCTATCAAGATAATAGGAGAACAAAACTTTAAACAGTACTATTTGAAAGTATTCAGGCAGACACTTGCACTACATGCTTTGGTGAATTCATCCATAAATATGAACACAAAAGAGGTAGGTATAGTGTGTATGGGTTTGGCAAAGTCAGCAGATAGAGTATTGGTGTCGGCTGACTTAGCAGTTGGGGGAGGGAGGGTTCCAAATGAGTTTGCCCCCCCCCCAAAAAAAAGCCTCTTGCACTCTACATGAATTTAATGACAAAAATAACATTTGTACACATTTTAGGGGGTGTTTAGGGTAAGCACTACAATGGAGCTGACAAAATACATTGTTAAGTGACTAGGCTAGGTGTGTATGGGCCCAGGATAGCATGCTGGGGAGGTTAGTGAAGATGAATACGCATAAAGGACAAAAAAAGGAGCATGAAAAGCTTCCAGCATGCATAAGGACAAAGAGGACATTCACAGCATATTACAATCATGGTAATTAGGAGATGATAAAATAAATACAATACATTAGCAAACATTAAATACATAGAATGTGATGTTAAAGGAGAAAACTTACCTTAAAATAGTCCTTCTGCAGGACCTGTATGATGGCAGAACAGGTCTCTGGAATAATGATTCCCAGAGCCTGGGGGGAGATGCCAGTCTAGAACTTGATGTCCTGCAGATTTCTCCCTGTGGCCAGGTACTGCAAGGCGGCGATGAGCCTCTGCTCGGGAGTGATGGCTTGCCGCAAGCAGGTGTCCTGCTTGGTAATATAAGGGGACAGCAAAGCCAACAGACAGTGAAAAATGGGGTCTGTCATCCGGAGATAATTCCTGAAATCATCAGGATTATTCTCCTGGATCTCCCGCAACAAAGGCATGTGAGAGAATTGGTCACGCTGGAGCAACCAATTCTTTGTCCATGAACTCCTCCTCGCCCTGTTCATGGACTGGATTTGTGTCAAAGTAAGAACTCCAACACCAAACCCTTGCACAACACGCACTCTACGATGAGTACGTACCCACAACATGGCTAGAAAATGGTCGGCTGGTCAGAACGAACTAACAGAACTCACTGAAAATCAGAAAGAACCTGAGAAGAACGATCTGAAAATCAGAAACAAGCAGACAAGGACACACTAGAAAACAGATACAAACTAATAAATAGAATGAACTGAAAGACAGGAACGAACTGACAACACGCACTGAAGAACAGATATGAACCCACAAGCACAAACTGAAGAGCAGTAATGAACTGAAAAGCACAAGACTGAAAAGCACGAATCATCTCTCACCAAACTTCCACTAACATGAGATTATCAGAAGGAGCCCAAAGGGTGGCGCACTGGCTATTGAACTTCCTTTTTATAGTCCCGTTGTACGTGTTCTACGTCACCGCATTCTTGACATTCGGAATTTCCAACAACATTTGTGTGACCATGTGTATGCAAGACAAGTTTGAGCCAACATCCATCGGAAAAAAATCCACGGTTTTGTTGTCGGAATGTCTGATCGTGTGTACAGGGCATAAGGGTTATGACTGCAGCCCAGTCCTTGGCTGCAGTCGCTCTCTACCCGAGCGGCTGCTTTTCATGCTTAATCATGCTTACCAATTACCAGCAGCAGGTCCTACATTAACAGCATTTATATGGAATGCCTAATCATCATCTTGTGACTACATACAAGCGATTGTGACCGCTGCTTCTTCCATATATAAACTGGTCCTACATTGTTACTGATATAGTTTCTTTTTTTGTCCAGCTGTCCTGTCGGTAATATGTGTTGCTAGATTATTCTAGCACTATATACTACAGTGCATGCTTTCAGTCAACCTTTTTGGAGGGGCACCCCTTTTTTCCCCTCCTTGTCATCGTATTATCATATCATTACTACTATGTAAATCTGTTCCATGCTCCTGAAGAAGCGTCATGCGCGTAACATGTTGAGCCTTAGACATCAATATCTACCAACTACATAGCTCTTCCCTGGAGTACAATAATTCCATGATGGAATGATTGGTATCTCATCCTGGAATTGCCTATGTTACTTCATTGAGCTGTGTTTGGATTGTATTACTGTAACTGCATTTTTATGGACTGATTTTTTACAGGTTTTTGTATCTGTTCTCTCTTTTATAAATAATGTTTTCTATATCTAATACATTTTTGTTTTTAACTGTACAATAACTGTTATCATGCCTATAAAGTCCAAGCCCACAAATTGCTTTTTTCAATACCTAATTCTGGGATGTGGCACATAGTACTTCATGAGTATCCACAGTACCACTCTGTGTTGATACTAAATTATTGAAACTAATGAGCAAGATTGGACTTTTCTTACCACTTTCTTGACTCAATATCACTTGATCAATAGAAATTCTAAGAAACATTGGAGTATTTTAAAACAGGATAAAATCCTAGGTCCA
Source organism: Aquarana catesbeiana (assembly GCF_042186555.1). Lineage (NCBI taxonomy): Eukaryota > Metazoa > Chordata > Amphibia > Anura > Ranidae > Aquarana > Aquarana catesbeiana. The sequence continues at coordinate 175,703,842 of NC_133330.1, forward strand.
GTACTCCCTGCACATCCCAAGGTCATTTTTAGGAAAACACGTCCCCTAAGGGATGCAATTGTTCCCAATTTAGTAGCCCCACCCCCTAAACATAAGATGTTCTGGAACCTTAATGGTTTTTACCCTTGTAGGAGATGTAACATAGGTAAAAATGATACGCACATTCTTTTTGCAACTAGCGTTACATCTAAACGTTTCACCATTCGTGATTTTATAACATATTGCACCAAAGGAGTAGTCTATTTATTACATTGTACCTGTGGTCTTCAATATGTGGGGAGGAACACATGATCACTCAATGTTCGTACTAGTGAGCATTTGACCAACATTAGGAAGGGCTTCCCAGGCCACAGCCTGTGCAAACATTGTGCCCAGTATCATAAAAAGAACCTTCTTCCTTGGAAACTATAGGTATTGAAAAACACACTCCGAATTGGAGAGTTAGCAACTTGAAAAGACAAATCTCTTGGCATGAAACACGGAGAATTTTTTATCTCAAGCCCTACCAATCTTGAGGTCTCAATGTGGAGTGGGATGTCAATTCGTTCATCAATAACAATTAGATACTAATATCCCCCCCCTCTTTTTTGCCCTTAGGACTGATATAACACAAAGGGATATATTTTTTATTTAAATTTATTCATTAGTTGCCTACATTAGGTTTGGTTCTTTTTAGTAACATGAGCTATTTTTTTTACCAACAACAGCTGGACATTAAAACACAATTTTTCTTTGACATAGGACCATTAATATGTATATATGTGCATTTGTAAATTGTTAAATTTAATTTTGGTCCATTTTAGTAATGTTCAATATGGTTGTGTCATTTGTTTTAAAGTTTTTTTTATGTGTAATTTCTGGTTGTGTATACATGGAACCACTAGCTGAGTACTGTTCTTAAGTGGAATGAAAAAAAAAAATTATATTTTTTTCAAATACATTTTTTAACATTTTTTTTGAGCTTTCAATAGGAAAATTCTTCAGTTTGAAGAGTTGTTTTATTAATTTCTTCTTTGAAGGGCAAATGTAATCCTTCCTGGGTTCACATGTACACATCAATCTCTTCTGGGTCCTCTTCTGCTTTAAATGCATGATGCTGACATTGTACACTAATCTCCAATCCTAGAGGATGCCAGTGGTATGGAATCATGTCGGCCAGAGTTAGAACGTGACATCATCACGTACCGGTGTATCGGCTGATCACTGTGGCCGGAAGGCTCTCATTGTTTTAATACATGGATTTCTCATTGTGTATGTAAGTGCAATTTAATTTTTAATAAAAGGAGCTTTTTATATACTGCACCATGAGATCTTTCCTGATTTATACTTCTCACATGTACTACGGGTGAGCAGCATTCAAATCCAGAAGCGGGGATAGGTAGCCGTGTATGGAGCACTTTCTTTGGAGGATAGGGTTTAACCCTCCGGAGGTATGTCAGTGGTGATTTCAATCCTGGATTAACACCAGGAGCACTTTATATGGAAGTCTTAATCACATAGGAACTTTGTATGGACTTTATTGTCATTCGATTTTTCTGTATGAATTGGATTCCATGGTTTTGCATACAGATATTATTTACTCTATATTTGTATTGGTATATTACGTTATATTTACTTACACATGAGCACCTGAAGTATTTAATGGACTATTTTTTTAGAGTCTAGGTTCAATTATTATTTAAAGGGACAGTGCAATTTTTACATAATTATTGTAATTATTGTTGTTTACATTAATTATTTTTGTTTACATTAGGATATCAGATATTTATTCTTTGCTCTAGGCATTATTAACAAAGACAGTGCACTATTCACATTTTACATGCAGATGAACATGCCAGAATCTGAAAGATTTTCTAGACTCTGTTAGAGAGAGACTTTCTGGATCCTTAAGCTGGATACATGCGGTCCAAATGTCAGCTGATCCAGCAGGAACTGGCTGACATTCAGACCATGTGTACAGCTCTCCTTCTGGCATCAGGTGATCTAAAGACTGGATTTTGTTGAAGGGATACTCTAGATAACCAGCATCTCATCAGAGCTTGCAGCCAATGGCTGCGAGCACTGATTAGTGTGTTCTGTCGGGGGGAATCCCCCTGTCAGAATACAAAGGCACAGCCAGTTAATACAGTGATCTCTCTGTTGTTTTTCGTTTAGCCTGCTGGGTTGAACAAAAGAAGACTGAATGTGTCTACCAGGCATTACAATAAACAGCATGTCAATGGGAGGTCTCAATGAAGAGCTAGAAATTATCACCATTATTTAATTAAGGTAGAAAGCAGCTCTCCATGTTTTAGGTCCTGATATTGCTCACTATCCCCAGGTTGTGCATTTACATATTTCATATTGTACCAAAGTTTATTTTCCACTTTTTTCTTCTTCCTGTGTCTTTTTAGAACATTATTACCTCTGTCAGTTTGTGCTTATCAAGAGAGACATAATAGGATCAACCCTACCAGTCTTGTGCAGCTGAAGCCGCTTCTGTGATCCCTGCTCTGTTTGTGCTGCGACTGAATCTCAGAGGCGTGGGAGCACCGGTGTTTCATATCATTCAGCATCTCAATTCACCTGTACATGTGGGATGCTTACTAACTCATGGAGGACTTCACATCAGACTCTTTGTATTGAAGATGTGCCTGTTCACATACTGCAAAATGTGAGTGCAATGATTGATTTTATTATTATTTTTTTGTATTAAAATGATGAAATGTGCTAGAGTCTGAAGTTGCCTTTTTGTTTTTCTTTCTTTCTTTCTTTCTTTCTTTCTTTCTTTCTTTCTTTCTTTCTTTCTTTCTTTCCTTTTTATTACATTGCAGCTTATCAATTTTTAGATGTGGCTGCATTCATTTTTTTTCCTGTATTTTTTAGCTGCCCAGCAAAAGTGACAGTTAGTGTTGAGACAAACCATTTAACAGTGACAGCAGTACCTACAATCATCAGCTTTTATTCATTTGTGTAAGCACACATTTTAAATGTTCTGACAAAACTTTCAAGAGGATAATTTAAAACATTGTTCTTTATATATGACAGATCAGTAATGCATGACAACGCATAGAATTTTTTTGTGTGACTTTAATTGCAGGTTAACCTGTCTGTTATTATTTACAATAGTTGAAATCAACCTGGAGGTGTCAAAACAAAAATGAATGTAAATTACTTACAGCAGAATTCATCTATAGTAATTAGAGTTCCATTTTATAATAGTTAATTAAATGTCCCTAAGGACAATTAGTGTGACAACTACTGTAGGTAACCTTTGATATTGAGTGTAATTTTAACCACTTTAGCTTTCACAGCCACACTGCTTGTGGAACAAACCAATTTTTACATTTATGCTATTGATTTAACAATAACTTTCATTACTTGTGTAGAAAAAAAATGTAAATACATTTTATACCATGCTCCAAACCAATTATATAAACATATATAAATACAAATTAAATAGTGCTAAAAAATATTACATTAATATATATAACATATATCAATAAATAAAGTCTGTAATTATATTGAATAAATGAATAGATATAATGTCTGTGAACCACCTCCAAAATCTTCAGTTCAAGTGAATGGTGAAAAATCCTTTGTTGCCATGTGAGACAAGTGCCATCTTCCACCAAAATCAAGCAAACATCCTACTTACCAGACCATAATGACACCCATTACAGGTAGTCAAACAAGTGTGGATGCCAGTGGAAGTGTGTCCTCAGGTGAAAAACTGACCCCGGCTTGATAAACACATATCAAAAAAGGAAGAAGGAACTCCTCAAGGTGTAGTATACAAAGTTTTATTTATTCCATAAGGTAGCATTGACACTTAAAATTCAATCTGCCCATTAAAACCACGCAGGTACCCTTATTGCATTCCACCTGCGCTCCAAATAGTGGAAGTGACGCATCACATACCATACGACCCGATGCGTTTCGTCAGCAACATCTGACATCATCAGGAGTCATGTGGTTGGACACGTCACTTCCTCTGCATTAATACCGCATATTGGATATCCAATCCACTTCCATCCTCAATAATCGTTTTTAATTTTCAAATAAAAATTAATATATAGTTATAAAAAAGATAAAAGCTGATTGTGAATTCTATATTAGAAACAATCCATTAGAAAAAATCCATTAAAAACAAAAATCTTTAACTAGCAATATATGAAAAGGATAAAAAACATAAAATGTGACTGACACACCCTCTAGCAGTGGCCTGGGAAATAACGAGACAATGGCAATAAACATGTTCTCCAAACGCAAACGCCATCTTGTGGATGAGCACAATATTGCACTTAACACTACTACCAATAGGCATAATAACAGAAATGGAGTAAATTAGAACACCATAACAAGTTAATAGTTAGAAACGTAACAATTTGGGTCTATATTCACATTAATACCAGCGGGATGAAGAGTATTAAGTTTGTAAATCCATTCTGTTTCTTTTTTTACACTCTTTGTTTCATGTTGCCAGTGTGGTAAAACCTATTAATCCCACAGAAAGAGGCCAAACTGGGGTCCTGATGGTGATGGATTCTAAAGTCATTAGGCAAACTGTGTTTTGGAAACCCAATCCTAATATTATGCTCATTAATTCTAACCCCCAACTTCCTAGTTGTGCACCCTACATACTGTAGCCCGCACGGACAGGAAATCAGATAGGTGACAAAGGTAGAGTCACATGAGATGAACTTATTGATGTTATATTGTTTACCAGTACCCAAGGATATAAAGGACTATCTTTTTCTTTGTTATTTTGGCCTTCCTACAGGCCTTACACCTCTCACAATGAAAAAAAACAGTAGAGTCCAAAAAAGTACTGATCTTTTTCAGAGGTTTATAAATATTAGGTGACATTTTACTTCTCACAATAGGGGCTCTCCTATAGATAAAGGTGGGTTGTTTAGGGAGAAGACTTGCTAAGGTCTTATTCCTTAAAAGGTCAATAGGCCAATGCTTTCTGAAATCTGTTCTATAGTCCCTATTAAATCCTGTTAAGAACGCCATATTGTTTCAGTACTTTTTTTGGACTCTACTGTTTTTTTTTTCATTGCAAGAGGTGTAAGGCCTGTAGGATGACCAAAATAACAAAGAAAAAGAGTTCTTTACATCCTCGAGTACTGGTAAACAATATAACATAAGTTCACCTCATGTGACTCTACCTTTGTCACCTATTCAATTTCCTTTATTGATATATGTTATATATATTAATTTAATATTTTTAGTACTATTTAATTTGTATTTATATGTGTTTATATAATTGGTTTGGAGCGCGGTATGAAATTTATTTACAATTTTTTTTACACATTTAGACTTTGGTCTCACTACGAGCTGCTCCCCACAGATTCACAAATATTTTTAATTTTAGTTTATTGTTTGGTTCAGCGTGTGCCGCTTATAGGTATCACCTATTTTTTCACTTATTTCACATCCACTTAGGAGGTTACAGCCAGCAGCAATGGATATTTTTGATTATATGAGTAATAGAGTAGTATTTAGAGGAAGTTTTTACCACTGCACAGAATTCCACACACAAGGATTTGGATCACAGTTTTAAATTACTCAAGAATACAGTAGAGAAACAAATTCGTACAGGGTGGGATATAGCGACTTTGTAACAATATAGCAGACATAAAATGACACCCAGACGCATGAGATGGGACCTGGGTCCCAATGATGGGTTGATAGACCAAGATCTGGCCAACGATTGGTTTAACTTTTTTAACATTAATGAACACAAGTTAAGCGATTTGATTATTTTAAGAAGAAGGTTCAAATTAGCTAAAATTGAAACTAAGATCACGGAATTAAAAGAATTATTATGCCCATTTAAAGATTCTCTCGAATATAAAGCAAAATCCACTCAGATCCAAAAGTTCATTGAAAAAACTGACAAAGATATTAAAGCCAAAAAGATTAAGAAATACCAGAGAGACCTTAAGGATTATGGTGATAATTCAGTGTATCAGTGGCAGGAAGATGTGAAGGAGGCAACAATTGTCTCTGCCACCTCCTCACTGGTTCACAACCCTAGGAGAGTCAACACAGTCAACGCCGGGCCCCTCCACCCTTGAGAGGTAATACACCAGTTACCCCTAGAGGGGCGCCAGAGCAGGTAGTTTGGGAAGAGCAAGCTTACCTTTGGGTCCCAACAAGTCCCTGGTTGGTACTCCTAAAAATACTTACCAACAGGGACCCACAGTATATGGGGTACCCACACAGAATGGTTTCCAGCTCTTACAATGCTACAATGAACCCCCTAGAGGTAATCAGTATCATAGGGGTTTTCCATGGAGAGGACATGGGGATCCACCATGATCTTACAGGAGGGGGGTTGGACACACCACAGAGGCCCTCATGGCCCCAGAGGGGGGAGAGGGGGCCAACAGTGGAGTCAACCATGGGAACTCCACTATGGGGGACCTCCGAATGCATGGTATCAACCTGAGCCCCTGGAGTGGCACCATTGGGAGGCCCCACATTGGCAACAGAATGGCCCACTGAGAGATGTCCCAGAGGATGCAGAGGGCAGAGAAAGAATAAAAAGAAAGAGGGACAAGTAGGTAAGGTGATTTTCAATCTCTGTGGGGAGACTTTCACCACTAATGAGTTGAGGGTTTTAGAACTTGGACTAAAATATGCTCCAGACAAAGGTTTAGATAGGTTTAACACTTTCATTTAAACCAAAAGGTTCATTGGAAAGCTGAATATAAAGAAATTTTATGCAGAAAACCCAACACAGACACTTTGGATTGGGAACCTGGTGAATATTAGGACAGTGGGTTGAAGAATTGTTCTATGTTCAGCCCAAAGAAATCCTCTAACCAGTTTCTGGAGGTATTTAAAATGATATTGGAACAGGATATCAGGATGATTAAAACCAAAGCAAAGAAAAAGAAGGGGAACCTCCAAAAAGGTCTGGAGGCACTCAAAAAAATAAAAATATAGTCAAACGCATGGCTGACAAGGGGGGTGGGACTGTGGTGCTAAAGAAAAAGGATTATGCCAAAAAAACTTAATAGATTGGTAGGTGTCAAAAATACATATAAAAAAACTAAGAGATAATCCTGTCAATAAAATTAAAACTCAATTAGTGAAACTTGTTAAAAAAGCACAATCCAAGGTATTTTGACTAAGAAAGAAGCTAAATATCTTGTTCCAGAGGCCCCTAGACTACTGGTTATCTTTCAACTTCCAAAAATCCTCAAAGATAACCTATGCCCACCTGGCAGACCCATACTCAGTGGCATAGATTCTATTTTCTCCAGAACAGGGGAATATATAGATTTTTTTCTGCAGCCTATAGTTCAAGCTAGTCCATTATATCTAAGGGACAGTAAAAATCTTATCAATCTATTACAGGAGATTCCCATTGTGGATGACACCATTCTTGTCACCATAGACGTATAATCCCTGTATACTAGTCTTAGACACCTGGATGTTGTTTCTACCACCCATTTAGCCTTAAATGCCCATACTAATCTCAAGGTAAAAAAAAATCATGTCCTTTGGCTTTGGCTGTGACCATCAATTACTTTTGGCACAAAGGTTCCTACTATAATCAGATCAAAGGTGTATGTATGCCCCCAGTGTAGCTAACCTTCTTTTTAGCCATTGGGAGGAAGAAGTTATCTACAAAGAACCTATTCCTGAAGTAATTGTGTACAAATTGTCATTTTGTGGAACAGCAGTACGGACAAACTGTCTGAGTTTTTTTAATTAACATTAATAAGTTTGGGATAAAATTCACTGGCACTTGTGATTTGCACCATATCAGTTTTTTGGATCTGGTGCTCACTAAGGTAGATGGGCATATTATTATTTAAACATTTTTCAAAGGAACCGACAGGAATGGTTACATTCCTACGGCCAGTTCTCACCACCCTAAATGTTTGGGGCAATCCCCAAGGGACAATTGATGCGTATTCGCCGTAACTGTGCGAAAACAGAGGACTATGTTGAACAATCAGAACTGTTGATTAATAGGTTTAAAGAAAAAGGCTATGGAGAGGCAACTTTGGCATCCATCCAGACACAAATATTAAACATGGACCGTCGGGGTTTACTGGTAGACAAACCCAAAAAGCCCAGTACTATCAGAAACAATATGACGTTCCTAACTGAATCTAATAGGGACTATAGATATAGATTTAGTTTTTGTGCTTAACATTTTGTAAATTACAATAAACCTAAAATGTTTTTATTAAACCATTTGTTAAATAGTAAAAGAATAATAAACAAATTAATATTTTAATAAAAGAATTGTCAAAAACTGTCTCCTGTCTTTTTTACTTTTTTGACACTTTTTTTGGTGAATGGGTAGGAGTACAATGTACCCCATACCCATTCACATAAGAAGTGGGATCTGGGGGGGGCCCTTGTTAAAGGGGGCTTCCAGATTCTGATAAGCCCCCCAACCACAGACTCCCACAACCATAGGGCAAGGGTTGTGGGGATGAGGCCCTTGTCCCCATCAACATGGGGACAAGGTACTTTGTGGGGGACCCCAAAGCACTCTCCCCATGTTGAGAGCATGTGGCCTGGTATGGTTTAGGAGGGGGGCGGCCTGCTAGGTTGCATGCTCAGATAAGGGACTGATATGGATTTTGGGGGGACCCCACGCCATTTTTTTTTTAATTTTGGGGGAGTTCCCCTTAAAATCTAATGCCAGACCCAAGGGTCCTGGTATGGATTCTGGGGGACCCCACACCGTTTATCTTTATTTTGTCATAGGGTTCCCCTTAACCACTTCAATACACTATATTATATATTGTAAACTGCACTATATACCCTGCACTGTATTATATATACTACACTGACTGCACTATATACTCTGCAGTATATATATATATATATATATATATATATATATATATATATATATATATATATATATATATATATATATATATATATATATATATATATATATATATACTATACGGACTGCACTATATACTCCGAACTACGGTATATATACTATACAGACATCACTATATACTCTGCAAAAAAATTGGGCCTTAGGTGTTGGTGGTGCCAGAACACTGTAACCCCTCACAGTTACTGTTGTTGGATGCAGAAACAGGCCCTGCTGTTAAATATTATTTAAAACATTTTAATTACATGCCTCTGTTAAACAGGGGCAGAAAAATTTGGCCTTGGGTGGAAGCTAGCATCATCAAGATTCAGAAGGAATAGGATAGGTAGCATATGCAGTCTTCAAGGGATCCCAGAGCAAATTTAATCAATCAGTTACATCAGCATCAGGTGCTTGATAGCTGCTGATCCAGGACTGATTCACTGAATATGTGTTCAGATAGCAAACTAGATGCAGGACAGGCCAGTAGCTTGATTGCATATTAAGCAAGTTCTGGACAGTGGTCCATCCTCAAGATCCAGTAACCCAGTGGATGCTCTATCTCCAAGTCTGCTCTTCTCCCTAGATATTCCTGCACCATATAATGCAGACGCTGGCGATGATTGCTTGAACATATCAGACCTTGGTGCTGAGGACTGACAAATAGTTTAAAGGCATCATTCAGCCAGCCACCTTCTCCACCGCTATTTCCTCTGATCGAACAAAGCGTCAGAAACATGTTGTCCAGCACCAGGAAATAGTAACCTCCCAGGGTCTGGAAAGGCATTACACAAACTTTTCTTCAAGGCCTCCTGAAGTTGTTTCATCCTCTGTGAAGGCAGGATGAGTTCTGCAACATTATCCTTGAGAAAATATAAGTGAAATACTCCTATGGCCACATCCATATAAGGGATTAATAGAGAAAAAATTGGGCATATAAATAGCCCAAGTTCGGACTTTAGAGGCACAATGGACAGTAATGAGTATAAAAAAAAATATATTATTTATAACGATACATGGTACAAAAAAGCAAAAAAAGATAAAGAATTAAAAGCATATGATACACAATACATAACAAGGACGAATATGCATGTTATACATAGTAGTGAGTAGGGATGGGCAGAACAGACCCCTGTTCAGTTTGCACCAGAACTTCCAAACACCGCGAAAGTTCGGACTCGTATAATGAACCCCATTAAAGTCAATGGGACCCGAATGTCAAAAATCAAAAGTGCCCATTTTGAAGGCTTATATGCAAGTAATTGGGCATACAATGGTTATAGGGGTCTGGGTCCAGCCCTGAGAGACATGTATAAATTAAAAAAAAGTTTGCAAAAAAACTTCATTTTTAAATGAGCAGTGATTTTTTTTTAATTTTAAAGTGAAAACATAAAAATAAAAAAATCCTTCTAATATAGTGCCTGGGTGATCCACTTAGTCTACCTGTAAAGTGGCAGATCTGTATCATGTCTAAAATCTGCTGCAGCAATAATTGCATTTATAAAGCCAAAAAATGACATTTCCCCTGCAAGCTGCCTTTATTTTGCTCAGCAACAGCTGGTGAGCCGGTGTGAATGATGAGGCCACAATGTAGTGCACTGGAAACAAGATTAGAGATTTTTTGGATACATTCTGGTGTCACTTTGACTTTGGATAGAAATAACAGGTGCATAAAAATTGGTCTTTGGGTGTCAGTGGTGCCTTCTCACCGTAACCCTATAGAGGTACTCTTGATGAAAACAAGAATTGACCTTGCAGTAAAAAATTTTGATGATATGCACCTGTCAAACAGACACAGGAAAATTGGTCTTGGGGTGTTAATTGTGCCCATGAAACCTATACCAAAAACATTCTTCCAGATGAAATGATTAAACACCCTCAAAGCTAGGCAGCCTCGAAGTCCTGCAGAGATTCCACATACCAAAAAGACTTAATCCGTGACATCGGCATCAGGGGCTTCATAGCTGGTAATCCAGGACTGATTCATTTTTATAAAAGTCAAACGGTCCACGGAGTCTGTGGACAGATGCGTTCTATGACCAGTAATGAGACCTTCTGCAGCACTGAATGCCCGTTCTGAAAGCACGCTGGATGCAGGGCATCCCAACAACTCAATAGCATACTGGGAAAGTTCTAGCCAGTGGTCTATTCTCATGACCTAGTAAGTCAGTGGATCGTTAGCTGGAAAGCTCTTCATCTATGTTTAGGCCCAGAGGTAATCATTCACCATGTGATGCAGACGCTGCCAATGGGACGTGGAAGCTGACAGCCCTGGGCGGCGAGGACTAAAAAAATTCCAAAATGCCTCACTTAGGTGGAAGCCTTCTCCAACGCTCCTCTCTTAACCAACAATGTTTTCCACCACACTGTAACCTACTGTAGTCAGAAAAAACATTCAATACAATCCTCTTTAATGTGTCCTCAAGATATTTTATCTTCTGCACTCACAGTGGGGACGGGATGAGTTCTGAGACCTTCTCCTTATACTGGTGGTCAAGGAGGGTTGTCAACCAGTAATCATCCTTCTCCTTTATGCCACGTATTTTTGGGTCCTTTCACAGGGTTTGAAGCATGAGGTTGCCTATGTGCCTCGAATTTGCAGAGGCTTAAGAAGCAGACTCCTTGGGGTCACTCAGGATGACAGCATCTGGAACTTCCTCCCAGCCACGTACTACTCCCAAGGGTCCTGGGGTTGGAAGGCCATTGCTTATAGATTGACACATGTCTTCCTCTTCTTTGAAGCCTATGAAAGTGCCAGAATCCTCCTCCTTATCCTCCTCTCCTCGCTCCTCCTATGTGTTCTGTGACATAGGAATGATGGTGTCTGAATAAAGTGGGCCTTGAGAGGAAAGTAAGTCCTCCTCTTCCTCCTGCTGCTCTGCCTCCAGTGCCCTGACAATAATGCCACGCACAGTCTGCTCCAGCAGGAACACAATAGGGATTGTCTCACTGATGCGTGCACTGTCACTGCTCACCATCCTTGTGGCCTCCCCAAATGGTGACAAAACAGTGCATGCATCCTTAATGATCAGCCATTGGCGTGGGAAAAAAATCCGAGGCAGCCTGAGCCCGTTGTCATGCCATACTGGCACAGGTACTCGTTGACGGCCCGCTGCTGCATGTATAGCCGCTGCAGCATTGCCAAAGTCAAGTTCCTGGTGGGCATGTCACAAATCAGGCGGTTTACGGGCAGATGGAATTCCCGCTGAATTTCAGCCAACCGAGCACTGGCTGTGTATGACCGCCTGAAATGACTACAGACTCTTCTGGCCTGTTTTAGTACATCTTGCAACCCTGAGTACATACTTAAGAAATGCTGCAACACGAAATTGAGGTCATGTGCCAGGCATGGCGCATGTGTCAACTTTCCCTGTCTAAGGGCTGACAGGAGGTTTGAGCCATTATCAGACACCACCATTCCTGGCTCCAGCTGGCATGGTGTGAACCACCCCTGGGCCTGTCCCTGCAGAGCTGCAAGAATCTCTGTTCTGATGTGATTCCTGTCCCCTAAAAACACCAGCTGAAGCACCGCATGGCACCTTTTAGCCTGACTCATGGAATAGCCCTTTGACCACCTATGAGGTACCTGACGTTCATAGGACAATTCTGCAGAGGAGGGCATGGAGGTGGCGGAGGAGGAGGAGGGGGTAGAGATCACATGTCTGGCATCACCACCAGCTGTATGGAGATGTGGGGGCACAACAAGCTACAGCACCGAGCCCTGTCCTGCATCCTTTCAAGTTGCAAGCAGCGCTACCCAGTGTGCTGTGAACGAAATATATCGTCCCTGCCCATGCTTGCTGGACCACGTGTCAGCAGTAAGGTGGATTTTATGGCTGACTGCTTTGCCAGAACATTCCCTTCCACCTGATGGTAGAGAGATGGAATGGCCTTACGTGAAAAGTAGTAGCGACTGGGAACCTGCCATTGTGGTACAGCACATTGTGCGAATTCACGGAAGGGGCAGAATCCACCAGGCTAAAAGGCAGAAGTTGGAGAGCCAACAGCTTTGACAAGCTTGCATTTAGATGCTGGGCATGTGGGTGGCAGGAAAGTATTTTTTTTTCCGCTGCAGCAGATGTGGCAGAGAAATTTGCCGGCCACAGTCTACAGCTGGTGGTGTGCTGCTGGCAGATGTGCTGCTAGGACCTGGGACACGCTGTGCTATACCATCATTCCTGTCAGTGGTGGCTGCTAAGAGGTAATGACTCAGTATAGCAGTATAGCAGGGGCAGACTGAAGTGGGTAAGGAGGAGGAGGAGGAGAGACAGATTTGTACCCCTTTTGTGTGGCTTTTAGGTGCTCTTTCCAATGAGCTGAGTGGTTGGACGTTAAATGCCTTGTTAGGCATGTGGTACCCAAACGGTTGGTGTTTTTGCCACGTTTGATGTGCCTGAGACACAGTTTGCAGATAGCAACAGTGCGATCTGCTGCAGATGTGCTAAAAAAGGCCCAGACAGCTGAGCTTTGAGGAGTGGACCGGGAGATAACAACTGCAGAATGTGATGTAATAGGGTGGCTGTTCTCTCTACTCTTTCTTGATGCTGGCCTCCTTGGGGTTGTGCCGCTTCACCTTCAGTTTCCTCCTCTGCTCTATCTGGCAGCCAAGTTGCATCAGTGACCTCATCAACATCCTCATCATCTTTATCTCCTCCATCTTCATCATTACCACTGGAGACAACTTGGCAATACGCTGCGGCTTGCGGAACATGAATGCCAATTTGTTTACCAGTGTTCCTCCCTCTCTCTAGGCTCATGTTCCTGTCATCCTCAACCTCAGAACCAACATCTGAATCCAGTAATGGCTGGAGCAAGCTGCTGATGCTGTGGGCAAATAACTCAACTGAATCCTCAATAGCTGATGTTGGGGCTATGGCAGCAATAGATTTGGACAAGGAGGCAGGTTTATCCACTCTGGCAACTGCAGAGGACTGCACACTTGTCTCTGCTTGCGTGACAGAGGATGAGGAGGGTGAGGAAGGTTTAATAAGCCAGTCCACCACCTCCTCTGCATGCTGTGGCTGGATAGCATGGGCAAACTCACTAAACAGAGGAAATGATGTCCTGCCTGAGGAGTGATCACCACGTTCACCTTTGCCTGTGGACACATTTGTTGCTGCCCCCCCACAGTGCCAAGGGAATGTCTGCCTCTCCTTGTTGTCCTCCCAGACATTATTGGGATGAAGGGGGCCGTGCTTATAAGCAAATGTAAAGAAGAAGTTGAAATTTGGACGTAGATGCACTTTAGTCAATGTAAAGAGGTGTCTGGTGCACTTTAATTTGAGTACGCAAGCTACACAGACATACTCCACGAATACCCTATAATATACTGCAATATAATGTGCCAAATGTACAGTGACGCACAGAACTATATGGCGTTAAACTGGCAGAAATGCACGCAAAACGATATGGTATTAAACTGGCAGTAGCACACACAAAACGATATGGCATTAAACTGGCAGTAACGCAGAAAACTATATGGCATTAAACTGGCAGTAATGCAAGGAGAACTATATGGCGTTAAACTGGCAGCAATGCACGCAAAAGGATATGGCATTAAACTGGCAGTAACGCACACAAAACGATATGACGTTAAACTGGCATTAACGCACACAGAAGTAAATGGCGTTAAACTGGCAGTAATGCAATCAAATAGACGTGTTCAATTACAAAATCGCAGAGTACCATTGGGCTTTGGTACCAACACAATCAGGCTCGACCACTCGCTCTGCGATTCCTCAATGATATCAAGTTTGAGCATTTTCCTGACTTCCTCATACACTGCTTTGCTATGTGCCTCGGGGACGCGATAGGGTTTCACTCTGACCTTCACATTGGGTTCCATGACAATATCATGTTCAATAACCCTACTGAGACCCGGAAGTCCTGTTAACTTCTCTCTATTCCTCTTTCAGAAATCCTTTACCTGCTGTGTTTGTGGCTTAGATAGGGAGTTGGAAACTGGGACAGAGTTCTCCCCCACCGGGGACTTAGAACTGACCTTAGCCAGAGCTACTTCCTATAGTACAAAACAGGTCAGTATCTGCGCTACTCAGTATGGTGAGAGATAATATAGCAGCCAGCACAATTTGTCGATCAGCAAATATAAAGTATATAAAATTCCACACGCGGTGCTAAAATATAAAATTAATCCAAGAAGGGAGAGTTGATATACTCGTCACCAGCTTCAATGTGTAAAAAACAGCACACGGCACCACGTGGAAATCCAATCTGCTTACCAGACAGCTGAAAAAAGCAGGCATGTAATGGAAACCCAAGATCACATCTCCAATCTTCAGCTGAAGAAAAAATGGGATCCAAACCAGGGTTGTGGCTAATCACCAGGTTCTTTTTCACACAGTGTAAACTTCTTTTAGGCTCTAATACAAGACATATAACAGTCACCAAGACGGCCAGCGATATCCAATAGAAAGATAATGCAGCCAATAGTGAAACCCTTAATTTCATTTAAAAGAAATGTATTTGTAGTAACTTACAGTTTCAGTACAGGAACAAATGCTACAAGATGTTCGAACGGCTCTCATCGTGCTAGTGTCAGCCCGCCAGAGGAACTTCCTGTTCACGGTCCTTCCAAGGCTTCAGGAGATTTACGTGGTATGTCTGATAGGGTTTCCTCTTCCCAGGTTGGTGTATTTTATAGTTAACCTCCCCAAACTTTTCTACGATCTCATAGGGTCCCTGCCACCTGCTCAGGAACTTACTTTCTACTGTAGGTATAAGTACAGAGACTCAATCCCCAACCTGGAACTGTCTAAGTTTGGCAGACCGGTTGTACACCCTTCTTTGTGCCTCCTGCACTTTTTGCATGTGCTCCTTGACTAGAGGCATCACCTTAGCAATCCTCTCTCTCATCTGAGTTATATATTCTACAACTGTCTTATGAGGAGAGGACTCACTTTCCCATGTTTCCTTCATAAAGTCAAGCAGTCCCGTAGTCTTCGCCCGTACACCAACTCGAATGGGGAAAAAACCTGTGGACGCCTGAGGCCCTTCCGTTATAGCAAACATTAGTGCTGGGAGTAGACATTCCCAGTCTTTACCATCTTGTTGCACAACCCTTTTAAGCATTGACTTGATAGTTTTATTGAATCACTCTACCAGTCCATCTATCTGTGGATGATACACAGATGTGTGCAGCTGTTTGATTTGGAACAACTTGCACAGATCTGCCATCACTCAAGACACGAATGGGGTGCCCTGATCTGTCAAGATCTTCTTTGGGAATCCTGTCCTAGAGAACATATTAAACAATTCCCTGGCAATTGCTTTTGATGTAGCCTGTCTTAGGGGAACTGCCTCTGGATAGCTGGTGGCATAATCGAGTACCACGAGAATATATTGGTGACCCTGAGCTGATTTCACCAAAGGGCCCACCAAATCCATTGCAATGCTCTCAAACAGTACCTCGATAATGGGTAACGGCACCAATGGGTTCCTCAAGTGGGGCATTGGTTTGGTCAGCTGGCAGGTAGGACATGAACTGCAATAACCTCTATTGTCTCTCCTGGCCAGTAGAACCAGTCTGTTATTCATGCCTGTGCCTTGTCAGCCCCCAGGTGACCCCCTAATGCGCCATTGTGGGCCAGGTCGAGCACTGTACGTCTGAAGGGCTGGGGAACCAGTAACTGGTCGACCACGTCTCCCCTAACCTCGGTAACCCAATATAGCAGTTCACCAATGACCACAAAAACGGGGAAACCTATTTTTTGGCCTCAGAAGCTTGTGAAACCCCATTAATTATGATAACCTGTTGCCAGGCATTTTCCAGTGTGGGATCCCTCTTTTGAGCAGAAGAAAATGCACCCAGTGACACCTCGAGATCAGGGTGGGCAAGACGAGAGGAGCTTTCTCCTTCATCCTCCTTGGTCATAACCTGCAGAGGGAAGGCTTCCTCTATGTTCTCCCCAGCCATGACCTGCATAAGAGTGGGTTCCCCCCTCAGAGATCTCCTTAGCTGGTGGACCATCTGCCCCAGATGAAACTCTATCAATGTTCTCTAAAGCATTGGCGTCCAGCCCCTTAGAGGGAACAGAGCGGTTCACCTGTCCCGATAGTTCTTGGCTCACATTGTTCCAAAGTTCAACAAATAAAGGTCAGTCCCTTCCTATAATAGCATCATGGATGAGGTTGGGTACCACTCCAACCTCCTGGACAAATGTGCCACAGGCCATGGTGAGTGTCACTGATACCAGGGGGGTTTCCTTGGGGTCCCCATGTATGTACACCACCCTCAGGGCTCTTGCTACTGGACTCACCTCCCCAGCTACCCCGGTACCCACAAGTGTTACCATACTTCCGAAGTCCAACAGCGCTCGGACGTGAAGCTGGTTCACCCAAAGGTCACATTCAAATCGCCCCTCAGTCTGGTCCAGGTGGGCAGCACAGACATTCTGGGCATAAAAGGACATCCTTCGTAGAGCGCCACACTCCATGGTTTCCTCCTGCAGGGGACAGTGGGCCGGGATATGGCCCGGGAGTGACACCGCCAGCACAGCACGCCCTCATTCCTTTGTGCCGGAGCAGAGCTCTGGGATGCTGGGGTGGGTGCTCCTTGACTCTCCTGAATGTTGACTCCCTGGTTTGTGGATGATTTGGCTCTCCTCATTGGCAATGATCCTTGAGGTTTGACAGGTCCCAGCAGATCCTCCATCACAGCATATCTCTCAACCATTTCCATTAGTTCATCTTCTGTCTTTGGGTCCCCATGATTTACCCAGGTCATTTGGCAATGACCTTAGGTAACACGACCCGCTCCACCATCTTGGGACCCATTAACTTCTCGGGCAGCAGCCATTTTTTTACTAGCTGGTGGACAGTCCAAGAGGTACCTCCAATGGTGTACCCTTTGGGCCCGCATAGCAGTAGGCACCCCAGCCATTGGCAATCCTTGGCATCAGCAGCTGGCAAATCAAAATATGCCTTCTGGGCATTCCAAATGAGGTAAGGAGCAACAATACCAGCCCACTGGTCTGGGGGTCACACTTCTCTTTCTGCTGTTCCCCCAAAAGTAGCCATGAGTGTCTCTACATCATCACTAGGCATTAACTTTTGCAGGTAGTGACTGACCCTTATGGCTGCCTGGTTGCTAGAGGTACCCACGGTTTGCTGTTATCTTTGTGCAAGACACTACATTGCTTCCTGTAAAGCAGCTACCTATGCTTGAGTAGTTTCTTGCTGGACTGTGAACTGGGCGACCAGCAAGAGAGTGGTTTCCTGTTGCTGGACCATTGCTTCCTCATGGTGACGGTTGGCTCCTGCGGCAGCCTGCTGCTGGGCTATCATGCTCTGAGCTAGGGCCTTTATCACCTCCCCCATGTTGCCTTGTGAGGTTTTCAGAGCTTGTGCTGTCCTAACCCAGGACATGTAAATTGGCCTTTTAAACGCTTTCAAATGGCTTTTGCGGCTATACTCTGCTCCGCACTCTCCACCAAATGTAACCTGGGGTAGCTCTGTAATAACCACCAGCCAGTTTATTGAAAGCAAACAGTTCATTTATTTCAATTACAACTAATACAACTCAATTAGCTTACTTCAGCCATAGTAAATAACAGTCCAAAATCCCGGTATTGGTAATTTAAGCAGGCTCACCGCTAGTTTTTTTTGGTCCCATACAGTTACAGGTGTTAGGCTTCTCCAGACAAGGAGAAGGAAGTTCCTCTTCATTCTCTAACTTTCCTCAGCCCTCCTTCTATTAGCCTGTCCCCACCCTCCAGAGCAAGGGTGCCAGGCAGGTCAGCCCGAGGGGGTCATCAGCCTGTGTATCTGTAGGTCAAAGAGCTTCATGCTTGCTGCACAGCTTGTGAGACTCCCTCTCTCTCTCTCACTTCCTTGACACAGTTGCATATTTCTCTCCGCTGCCTTTCAAGCCTCCATCCCCTGGGACTTAACCTCTTCAGTAATCAGGGTTTGAAGACTGCAACTGTTCCCCTTAAAAGGGACCACGAACAGCTGCCACCCAGGAAACATTCCCGGTGTCCTGTACAATATATATATATATATATATATATATATATATATATATATATATATATATATATATATATATATATATATATATATGTATATATATACATATATATATATATATATATATATATATATATATATATATATATATATATATATATATATATAGTTGCAATAAAAAGTATGTGAACCCTTTTGGAATGATATGGATTTCTGCACAAATTGGTCATAAAATGTGATCTGATCTTCATCTACGTCACAACAATAGACAATCACAGTCTGCTTAAACTAATAACACACAAAGAATTAAATGTTACCATGTTTTTATTGAACACACCATGTAAACATTCACAGTGCAGGTGGAAAAAGTATGTGAACCCCTAGACTAATGAGATCTCCAAGAGCTAATTGGAGTGAGGTTTCAGCCAACTGGAGTCCAATCAATGAGATGAGATTGGAGGTGTTGGTTACAGCTGCCCTATAAAAAACACACAACAGTTCTGGGTTTGGGTCTGGGTCCTTGTACACGGGCACTTCTTCTAACTGCACTGATCTTCCCTGCAACACAAAATCACTCTACCTGTCTGCGATTTCCCACCTGACTCTTCATACCCTCTGGTAACTGCAAAGACCCCACTCTTCACTTAAGCACTGGACTACATTGCCTAACTGAACTTTAATTCTGCCTTACTAAGAATTTGAAACTACTGTCTATACTTGTTTGTTTTTGAAAGTGTCACTTATTTTGTATTATGCTGCCCTGAACAAGATCAAACATTTAGCCCGGGTTCACACCACAACGGGCTGCGGATCGCACAGGAGCGCTGTGCGTCCCTGTTCACCGTTTCAGGGACGAATCAGGGCCGATTCTATGCCTGAATTCGGCCCTGAAACGCAGCCAAAGACGCACAGCGTTTTTGTGCAGTGCGCACCGCAGCCGCCCCGGAGATATGTGAACTGGCTCCATAGGGAGCCAGTCACATTCTCCTGCTATGCGAATTAGAGGTGCGGAAACGCACCTCTAATTCGCATAGGTGTGAACCCGGGCTCAACCTTATTCTGTTGCCCTCTCTTGCACTGCAATCTGTCCAGGCCAGTTGTAAAACCCCACCGCCCACAAGCCTGGTTTTATCAGCTTCTAATTGAATAATGTTGAATCTTCCCCCCACACCTTTCCACTATAAATGTAGTTCATTTCATTTCATTTCTTGGGATGGCTGGCGAGGGTTTAGGCTGGTCACTCCTTGCACAAAGTGTTATGCCGGCAACAAGTGTTTGGCACTTGTACACGGGCACTTTGACTAAGGCACTGCTACACAATAGTAAGTACAGACATTATTGTTCCACAGCTATTTTGCAGGAAGTTCCTCTTCATTCTCTAACTTTCCTCAGCCTTCCTTCTATTAGCCTGTCCCCACCCTACAACTTGCTCACACTAATCTTTGTTATAACATCTCTCTCTCCTCAAACTCTCATTTCTTTATCCCCCCTCTCCAGCCCCCAACCTTTACATATCTCCCTCTCTTCTGCCCACTCAATAGTACTCCACTTACCACCTCCTGCTCATTCTAAGCCCACACAGTATCACCACGTCCATTCCACCACAGCATCTCCCCTCCTATAAATCCTACTCCTGCCTTACCACCCTCACCCTCCTACTACTCCTAATGTCTGGGGACATCGCACCAAACCCCGGCCCTCCCACACTCAATTCCCAACGCCAAGATTGGCCATCTACCTCCTCCAACAGTAGTCATAACTAGAACCTTAACGGTGAAACCAAAAAACTCGTTACTCATAGCATAAATATAATGCAGTCCCCCTTAAATGTAGAAATCAGCAGGTTGATAGGAAAGAGGTCTCCTCTGTGGTGGTCTAGGTGCTCATAACAGTTCATAAGTGCAATGCAATCCGTGATTCCACCACCAGTAAGCCAAACCGCTCACCTCAGCAAATGGACCCCGGAGCTAACAGACGGGTCAGAAAAGCATTTACCACTCTCAGTGGACAGGAGATGAGAACTTGCATAGGCAGACAGTCACACGATATTGGAAGACGGCACTCAGTTGTTCTCAGTTGGTAATCATATTCACATGTAATAAAAAAATTGATTTTTTGGTGCACACTGTGTGGCTAAAATATTCACGTTTATTAAAAGTCAGGTACTCACATACAAAGCACTACACCCTAGTGCTGGAATAAAATATAAAATGACATCAAATGAATAGAGAAGGTGGCTGCAGTGATGTCCACAGGAACTCCCGCACGCGTATCGTCCAAATCTGGACTTCCTCAGCGGTAATAGAGTCCCAGACATTAGATCTATATATATAGAGAGCCGCATATCTCATTTTCCTGTGTACTAGAACCTCCCACGGGTGCCATCCAATCAGCACGGGCCATTAAGGGGTCAAAGGAATTACTTCCTGCTAATGTTACTGGGTAACTATAGCAACACAGGCATCGCAAACAACGTGACTCCCGGTCACGTGACTCTGCATTCAGGGAAATGATTCTCATTCTCATTATAAAAAGCTATGACTGCCGTGACGTCATCGACGTCGGGACGCCCAGTCATGTGACCTTACACTCATGTTTCCAGCTTAACGCTGGAACACAAACATAGGCAAACTCCGCCCCTCGTGACCAAGCCTCCTCTTCAGACCGTTGCTATGGAACCCACCATGCATAGCCAGAGACCACCCTCCCACGGACGGCTCAACAAGCAAATGTCAAAGCATATGCACACTGTTATTCTGAAACAGATTACCAAGCAGCCAACAGACTGGGTGGCAATATGCAACACAAAGCAAACAATAGCCATAAGGCAGAAGAAGGATAAAAGAAAAAAATATAAAAATAAAATAATGGTAAAAAAATGAATAACAAAATTAAAACATATAAAATGTGGGAAATACAATTCCCCACATAATTGGTACAAAACGGCATCACTGCAGCCACCCTATGACATCACTACAAATAATTATCAGTCACATAACATATATTCCCAGTCTAGGTGAGTAAACAGAATAAAAAGCTGTATAAAAATCATTAGGATCGTGAAAGGAAAAGAGATACCAATATTTAACGATCCGAAATGAAACAGTTTAAATCAAATTTGACATTGAGCCCCATGGGTACCCCGACTCGGGTCTCATAAACCCAAAAAGACTCTCGACGGCTCAATTGTCGAATGTAATTCCCCCCCTCCAATGAGGGGTCACTTTCTCCACCCCCCAAAATGTTAATTTCGTGGGACTGCGAGCATGGAACAATCTAAAATGCTTGGAAACATTATGTGTGCTCAAACCTTTTATAATATTTGTCACATGTTCTCCAATTCTAATATGCAGAGGTCTAGATGTTCTGCCTATATATTGGAGGTCACATTCGCACTCCATAATGTATACTGCCTCTGAGGTAGAACATGTGATAAAATCCTTAATTGGATAGACTTTCTTTGTTGCTGTGGCGACAAACTCTTTACGTTTTTTGACGTTACCCTTAGCCTGTTTACATGGTGGACAATGCCCACAGGCATAAAATCCTGTCAATATATTGGATATCCTATTCTCAAACTGGATTGGTGGATCTATGACCCCAGGGGCCAATTTATCTCTCAAAGAAGGAGCCTTCTTATACACAAACTGGGGAAATTGAGAGAGGGCTGGACCAAGTACCTTATCCTGTTTGAGAATAGCCCAATGTTTACGAACAATCCTTTCGAATTGCTTTTATTAAACATTGAAATCCAAGACCATTTTCATACTCCCAGATGTATTATGTTGAGCTTTAGGACAATTGGACACCAAAGTAGTTCTGTCCAGCCTCCGGACACTTTCAATATTTCTGTCTATACTGGATTTGTCATACCCCTTTTGTAAAAAGCGGGCCGACAGAACCTGTGATTGTGAAATATAATCGCTTTCATGTGAACATTTACGCCTAATGCGCACAAATTGTCCCTTCGGAATGTTGCACAGCCACTGGGAGTGGTGGTAACTTCCTAGGGGAATGAACGCATTGCGATCGGTCGGTTTAAAGTGATTCATCAACTTAAACCGACTACCCTCCACAGAGATATCCAGATCCAGGAAGACAATCCGTTCACTACTTACATTCTAGGATAGGACAATATTCCTATTGTTCCTGTCCAATTTCTGCATGAACAGATCCAAGTTAGGCCTAGCGCCTGTCCAAAAAATAATGATATCGTCAATATATCTTTGGTAACGGACAAGTTCCGGGGTGTGTTTTTGAAGATGGCATCTTCCTCCCAGTGTGCCATGAACAAGTTGGCAACACTGGGAGCAAACCGAGCCCCCTATCGCTACGCCTCTGGTTTGGAGCTAGAACTGCCTGTTGTACCAAAAATAATTTTTTGATAGACAGAAATTCAAACAATCCAGAATGAAGCTCTTATGCCTTCTCGTAAGGTCAGACGTCTTAAATGCCCATTGCACAGATGTCAAAGCGTCCTCATGACTGATAATTGTGTACAATGAACTGACATCTGTTGTTATCAAAAAGCAGGAGGGCAAGTCAGGTAAGGCTTCTAAAATCTGGATGATATGTTTGGTGTCTTTCAAGAAAGATCGAGTTTTTGAAACCATTGGTTGGAGAAAAAAGTCAATGTACTGACCCAGTCTCGACGAGACTGAGTCAATCCCATTGACTATTGGATGGCCGGGTGGGTTGGTACTATTCTTATGAATGTTTGGCAAAAAGTATATTATTGGAGTACGACATGAAGATGGATCTAAATATAATGCTTCTTTAGTATTAAGCACTCCTATATGTTTCCCTCTTTCTATAAGTGAGTGCAACTCCTCTTTATACTGAAACATGGGATCTTTAGTAAGAGTAACATACGTGTTGTAATCACTCAACAGATTCTCCATTTCGTTATTATAATATGCTGTTCTAAGTACCACCAGGCCCCCTCCTTTATCCGCCGGATGCAACACTAAATCCTTCTGCTCAATTAATGATTGTATGTCCTTCTTGATGTATACTGGATCGTTCGCCTTCCGGATCTTAAGTGATTCAAGATCCTTAACGATCATGTTTTTGAAGACATTGACATGCTTAGTGTCCAAATTGGGGGGATTGAAAACTGATTTGTTACGGAGGGTGGAGTGTATACCAAATGGTTTCACAACATTTGATTCAGTCCGGACAGTAGTGTTAGAAAGATAGTATTTTTTAATATTCAGATTTCCGATTAATTTCTGCAGGCTAATATAGGTCTGGAATTTGTTTAGATTATGGGTAGGGGCATATTTAAGACCTCCATCTAAAACCCTAATCTCGTCCTCATTAAGAGGCGAGCCACTAAGGTTGTAGATTCCTGCTCCTATTGGGGTCTTACTCTTTTGTGTTCTCCTGCCTCCTCTCCTTCCTCTCTGATTTTTCTTTTTCTTAGTTGTCCGTAATCTAAAATATCGGGGGGGAAGGACTGCATTCGGCCTCACTCCCGGATTGAGTGGGACAAATGGAGCCCCCCTCCCCGCCCTCCCTAGAGTCTTGCAAAAATCCCCTCCCCTCCGGGGTCCAGGATTCTGTAGTGGGGCAAACCAGTTTTGGGTAGGTATAGGGTTCCCATGAGGTAGGGAAACCCTACCTCTATTATGATATATGTTGGTTGATCTGGATGCATTCTGATATTCATTTAAATATTGCCCAGAGTACTTGGTCCAGCCCTCTCTCAATTTCCCCAGTTTGTGTATAAGAAGGCTCCTTCTTTGAGAGATAAATTGGCCCCTGGGGTCATTGATCCACCAATTCAGTTTGAGAATAGGATATCCAATATATTGACAGGATTGTATGCCTCTGGGCATTGTCCACCATGTAAACAGGCTTAGGGTAACGTCAAAAAACGTAAAGAGTTTGTCACCACAGCAACAAAGAAAGTCTATCAAATTAAGGATTTTATCACATGTTCTACCTCAGGGGTAGTATACATGATGGAGTGGGAATGTGGCCTCCAATATATAGGGAGAACATCTAGACCTCTGCATATTAGAACTGGAGAACATGTAACAAATATTAAAAAAGGTTTGGTCACACATAATGTTTCCAAGCATTTTAGATTGTTCAAAATTAAAATTTTGGGGGGTGGAGAAAGTGACCCCTCATTGGAGGTGGGGGAATTACATCAGACAATTGAGCCGTCAAGAGTCTTTTTGGGTTTATGAGACCCGAGTGGGGGTACCCATGGGGCTCAATGTCGAGTTTGATTTAAACTGTTTCATTTCGGATCGTTAAATATTGGTATCTCTTTTCCTTTCACGATCCTAATGATTTTTATACAGCTTTTTATTCTGTTTACTCACCTAGACTGGGAATATATGTTATGTGACTGATAATTATTTGTAGTGATGTCATAGGGTGGCTGCAGTGATGCCGTTTTGTACCAATTATGTGAGGAATTGCATTTCCCACATTTTATGTTTTAATTTTATTATTCATTTTTTTTACCATTATTTTATTTTTATATTTTTTTCTTGTATCCTTCTTCTCCCTTATGGCTATTGTTTGCTTTGTGTTGCATATTGCCCCCCAGTCTGTTGGCTGGTCGGTAATCTGTTTCAGAATAACAGTGTGCATATGCTTTGACATTTGCTTGTTGAGCTGTCCGTGGGAGGAGCGGTCTCTGGCTATGCATGGTGGGTTCCATAGTGATGGTCTGAAGAGGAGGCTTGGCCGCGAGGGGCGGAATTTGCCTCTGTTTGTGTTCCAGCGTTAAGCTGGAAACATGAGTGTAAGGTCACATGACCAGGTGTCCCGACGTCGATGACGTCACGGCGGTCATAGCTTTTTATAATGAGAATGGGAATCATTTCCCTGAATGCAGAGTCACGTGACCGGGAGTCACGTTGTTTGCGATGCCTGTGTTGCTATAGTTACCCAGTAACATTAGCAGAAAGTAATTCCTTTGACCCCTTAATGGCCCGTGCTGATTGGATGGCACCCATGGGAGGTTCTATTACACAGGAAAATGAGATATGGGGCTCTCTATATATAGATCTAAAGTCTGGGACTCTACTACCGCTGAGGAAGTCCAGATTTGGATGATACGCGTGCTGGAGTTCCTGTGGACATCACTCTATCCATCTCTATTCATTTGATGTCATTTTATACTTTTATTCCAGCACTAGGGTGTAGTGCTTTGTATGTGAGTACCTGACTTTTAATAAACGTGAATATTTTAGCCACACAGTGTGCACTATATATTCAATTTTATATTACATGTGAATATGATTACCAACTGAGAACAACTGAGTGCCGTCTTCCAATATCATGTGACTGTCTGCCTATACAAGTTCTCATCTCCTGTCCACTGAGAGTGGTAAATGCTTTTCTGACCTGTCTGTTAGCTCAGGGGTCCATTTGCTGAGGTGAGCGGTTTGGCTTACTGGTGGTGGAATCACGGATTGCATTGCACTTATGAACTGTTATGAGCACCTAGACCACCACAGAGGAGACCTCTTTCCTATCAACCTGCTGATTTCTACATTTAAGGGGGACTGCATTATATTTATGCTACAAGTAACTTCTGAGTCTTCTGGTTTCACCGTTAGCGATGCACTGCTTATTCAATTTGTATAGTAAGGTTTTATATGTTTGCCTTCAGTGTTCAGCTGCTTTTATTTCACTGTTAGGCTACATTTTTGCACTGATTGAATTTTTATTTTATAACTTCAACCTTCTCTTCCCAATTCCCCTGAGTCAGCCCCCCTCTTTCATGTGCCCTCTGGAATGCCCACTCAGTCTTCAACAAACTAGTTTCTGTCAATGACCTTTTCCTCTCCAAATCCCTTGATCTATTTGCTATAACCGAAACCTGGCTCCAGGAATTCAACACTACCTCTCCAGCTGCCCTGTCCCACAGTGGCCCTCTCTGGACTCACTCCACCAAACCCAGTGGATGAAAAGGAGGTGGTGTCGGACTTCTCCTCTCCCCACAATGCACCTTCCAGGTACTTCCCACACCTCCCTCTCTTTCCCCCTGCTCTTTCGAAATGCACTGCATTTGTCTTTTCTCTCCAGCTTCTCTGAGGGTTGCAGTCATTTATCAGCCTCCTGGACCAGTGTCACGCTTTCTGGATGACTTCTCTGCATGGCTACCCTATTTTCTCTCATCTGAAGTGCCTGCCATCATCCTAGGTGACTTTAACATTCCAATCAATCTTAACAATGCTTCCACTTCTAAACTACTCAACCTAACCTCCTCTTTTAACCTAACACAATGGACACAAACCACCACTCACTCCAACGGCAACACTTTCGACCTTGTATTCTCCCATTGCTGCACTCCCTGCAATCTCTCTAACACACCCTTTCCTCTCTCTGATCACAACCTTATCCGTTTCACACTCTCCTTGTCTCCTACATCCCATGCTGCCAACCCACAAACCACTACCCGCAGGAACCTTTGCCACCTCAACCCTTCCCTTCTTCACTCTGCTACTGATGGCCTTTATGACAAAATCGCACCCCTGTCCTGCCCAGACCTAACCACTTCCATCTACAACACCACGTTGTCATCCTCCCTAGACGTACTTGCTCCTCTTTCTACACGCAGAACCAGGCCCCATCTGCCACAACCCTGGCAAACAGACGACACCAGAAGTCTCAAGAGGCACAGCCATGCTCTTGAGCGAGCATGGCGTAAATCTAAATCCCTGCAAGACTTTACCCTCTACAAATCTGCCCTTCTCAAATACAACTCCTGCCTCCACACTGCTAAACAAACTTATTACAACAATCTCATCAAAACCCTCTCATCCAAACCTCGTCAACTCTTTTCTACCCTTAATTCCTTACTTCACCCCCCACTGCCACCACCCGCCAACTTGCTTATCGCTCAACAGATTGCCAACCACTTCAATAGCAAAATCAACACAATTCGCAAGGAGATATCGAGCATTCAAATTCCTCCCCTACCCAACATATCAGGTCCAACGCCACACTCAATACTCTCCTCCTTACCACAGATGAAGTTGATAAACTCATTTCCATGGCCCACCTCAATACCTGTCCCCTGGACCCTGTCCCCTCTCAATTACTGCGACCACCTTCCCACTCTATCCTCAACTCCCTAACCCACATCTTCAAACTCTCCCTCTCCTCTGGCACCCTTCCTTCCCCGCTCAAACATGCACTGATTACCCCCATACTCAAAAAACCCTCACTAGACCCCACCTGTTTGAATAACTTAAGACCCGTCTCCCTGCTCCCGTTTGCCTCCAAGCTCATGGAACACCTTGTTCATGACCAAATGAGTCGCTGCCTCACGGACAACAGTCCGCTGCCTTCTCAACCCCCTACAGTCCGGCTTCCGCCCACAACATTCTACTGAAACTGCACTACTAAAACTCACCAATGACCTAATAACTGCTAAAATCAATGGCCACTACTCCATACTCATACTTTTAGACCTCTCTGCTGCCTTTGACACAGTTGACCACCTGCTCCTCTTCAGCAAATTAAACTCCCTTGGCCTCCGTGATTCTGCATTATCCTGGTTCTCCTCCTACCTATCTCAGCGCACTTTCGGTGTCACTTACAACTCCATCTCCTCCACTCCCCTTCCTCTTTCTGTTGCGGTACCCCAAGGCTCCGTCCTTGGGCCTCTCCTATTCTCACTCTATACCTCTTCCCTGGGCCAGTTGATAACCTCCAATGGCTTCCAATACCACCTCTATGCCAATGACACACAGATCTATCTCTCCACTCCTCAACTAACCCCCTTGATCTCCTCACGGATCTCAAACTTGCTGAATGACTTATCGGTATGGATGTCACACCACTTCCTTAAACGTAATCTTTCTAAAATTGAGCTTGTTATATTTCCTCCTTCACAGTCCCCCCCCTGACTTCACCATTAATATCAACAACACAAACATTGATCCCTCCACACATGCTAGGGTCCTGGGTGTAATCCTTGACTCTGACCTCTCCTTCAGCACCCATATCCAACCACTGGCTAAAACCTGCCGCATTAACCTCCGCAACATCTCCAGAATTTGACCCTTCCTGACTAATGACACCACAAAGCAACTTATTCACTCCTTCACTCCTTGATTATTTCCCGCCTTGACTACTGCAACTCTCTCCTTAATGGCCTACCCTTAAGCAGGCTATCCCCCCTTCAGTCTATGAATGCTGCTGCTAGACTAATACACCTGACTAATCAACCATTGACTGCTGCCCCTCTCTGCCAATTTCTTCACTGGCTTCCTCTACCCCACCGTGTAAAATTCAAAATGCTAACCATAACATACAAGGCCATTCACAACATCGCCCCCATCTACATCACCAACCTCATCTGCAGATATCGCCCAAATCGCCCCCTCCGATCCTCCCAGGACCTCCTGCTCTCTAGCTCCCTTGTAACCTCCTCCCATGCTCGCCTTCAGGACTTCTCCAGAGCCTCTCCCATCCTCTGAAACTCCCTGCCCCATTATGTCTGATCAGCCCCTACCCTGTTCACCTTTAGGAGATCCTTGAAAACTCATTTATTGAGGGAAGCCTATCCCATACCCACATAACAACTGTCCCCAAGCCACCCCCATCAAATCATTCTCTGCAGCTATTACCTTTTGTACCACCACCCCCTCCCTTTAGAATGTAAGCTCTATGAGCAGGACCCTCCTGTACCTTTTGTATTGAACTGTACTGAAATTGTGTTGTCCCCCCTATACATTGTAAAGTACTGTGCATAAACTGTTGGCGCTATATAAATCGCGTATAATAATAATAATATATATATATATATATATATATATATATATATATATATATATATATATATATATATATATATACAGTTGCAGTATGTGAACCCTTTTGGAATGATATGGATTTCTGCACAAATTGGTCATAAAATGTGATCTGATCTTCATCTACGTCACAACAATAGACAATCACAGTCTGCTTAAACTAATAACACACAAAGAATTAAATGTTACCATATTTTTATTGAACACACCATGTAAACATTCACAGTGCAGGTGGAAAAAGCATGTGAACCCCTAGACTAATGAGATCTCCAAGAGCTAATTGCAGTGAGGTGTCAGCCAACTGGAGTCCAATCAATGAGATGAGATTTGAGGCGTTGGTTACAGATGCCCTGCCCTATAAAAAACACACACCAGTTCTGGGTTTGCTTTTCACAAGAAGCATTGCCTGATGTGAATGATGCCTCGCACAAAAGAGCTCTCGGAAGACCTACGATTAAGAATTGTTGACTTGTATAAAAGTATTTCCAAAAGCCTTGCTGTTCATCAGTCCATGGTAAGACAAGTTGTCTATAAATGGAGGAAGTTCAGCACTGCTGCTACTCTCCCTAGGAGTGGGCATCCTGTAAAGATGACTGCAAGAGCACAGCGCAGACTGCTCAATGAGGTGAAGAAGAATCCTAGAGTGTCAGCTAAAGACTTACAAAAGTCTCTGGCATATGCTAACATCCCTGCTAGTGAATCTACGATGCGTAAAACACTAAACAAGAATGGATTTCATGGGAGGATACCACAGAGGAAGCCACTGCTGTCCAAAAAAAAATTGCTGCACGTTTACAGTTTGCACAAGAGCACCTGGATGTTCCACAGCAGTACTGGCAAAATATTCTGTGGACAGATGAAACCAAAGTTGAGTTGTTTGGAAGAAACACACAACACTATGTTGGAGAAAAAGAGGCACAGCACACCAACATCAAACACCAACATCAAAACCTCATCCCACTTCCGGTTGCGGCACCGTGCGAGCATGGAGTGAACTGCCTCAGCTCCTGCTCCCCCCGACTCATCAGCACACATAACCCACGCCACAGCAACAGCCTCAGCGAGTGGCAGATACCGCCGTGAACCGGAGGGGTGGATGGATTGTTTTGTGGAGTGATCCGCTCCCCGCCTCACACAGGCTCCCTGCAGTCCGCCCGAGCCAGGAGCAGCCACAGCGGCTAAGATGGCGGCCGCTATCCCTGCTGAGGGTACCGCCGCTCCACCTCCCCCCTCTCAGGCTCTGCATCTCCCTGAGGACACTGAGGCAACACATGACAAGATAGCCCTAGCGGTGGCCCAACTCCTCACCCCCATGATTGCAGAGGCAGTGGAAAGGGCTGTTCAGTATGGCATGGAGCAACTGAGACTGGATATACACAGCCAGACACATAGGCTGCAGGAGGCAGAGCAACTTCAGTGGAGGAACGATTGCATCAGGTAAAAACCTCTATATCCACGCAGGCAGGAGCACCCCAATTTCTGCTGGATAAGCTCGAGGACCTCGAGAATAGGTCCCACAGGAACAACCTGTGTATTATAGGTCTCCCTGAGTCCTACAGGATGACCAGCCTAATGGAGCTTTGCAGCCACCGCATACCTGAGGCTTTGGGTCTCTGCTACCCTTGAGTGGTGGAACGGGCTCACTGCATAGGCCCTCAGCAAGATCAGCAACTCAAGCCACGACCGGTGATTGTGAGTTACTTAAACTATGCAGAAAAACACACCCTTCTACAGCACTACCATAAAGCGAAGGGCCTTTCTATAGACGGCCACAAGTTATTACTATTCGCTGATTACTTGGTGGAGGTCTCCAAACAGCGGAAATCCTTTGCTTCTGTATGCTCGCAGCTATACCAGCACAATCTAAAATTCTCCCTGGCATACCCTGCGGTTCTGCGCCTGCAATCCCCTCAAGCTGACCAGATGTCCTTCACGTCCCCAGCAGACGCCCAGCAATATGTTGAATCTTTGCTGGTGGGGGACATGGCCTCCACCAGTATTATGGATGAAACTCCCCCTGCTCCTTCCTCCCCAGCTCCGAGCTCATCCAAGCACCAAAGCAGCCCGGTGAAATACCCATCCAAGCGTGGCCGCTATGCCCCTCTTCCTCAACAGTCAGGTATACGCTGACCTCTGACTTGCCCCAATATGTACCGCATGGGACATGCTTGTGCCTGCTACCTTCATGGTGGTAATATAGCTGTTTGTTTGATACTCTCTCCTCCTGTAGGTTTACAGGTTGGAGAGTTATGTTTGAAAATCTGTACCATGTTTGTATTAATACCCAGGAAACGTCAGCTTCCCTGCCAAGATACAGATCAGGTGAGATTCTCGGGGCGAGGGCAAAAATTTTTCATTATATCTTGTTCTCCCTCTATTTTACTTTACCTGATTCGAGAGCAAGGCCTATATTGGCGTGACAACAAAACCCATCTGATGGGGGCATGGAAGCTAGATTGTGTACAATTTTTGATTTCTTTTTCTCGCACGGAAAAAAGTGATGTCAATACTTACATTTGGTTGTTGTTTTACTGTTTACCCCTGGTTAGACCTACATTGACCCATCTCTCCTTTCGGTCAACACAGTACAATCCCCAGTCTCAGCTATCCCCAAATTAGGTAAGCCAGGGTGACCTATCTACTCCCTACCTTTAACCTATCCCTATTGGACAAGGGCTAACTACAACTTGAGGGTAGGTTCACGTGCTCTCCCCTTTTTTTTTTTTTCTTATTTTTTCTCCCCACTTGTTGGGTGGCGGTACCCCCCGAAGAGCTGTTATACTGACTCAGTCTTCATCATGCGGATAGTGTCATGGAATGTCAAGGGGCTCCAGTCACCAAACAAGCGGATGAAAATTCTCCGTCATTTAAAACATATGTGAACAGATATCGCTCTCCTTCAGGAGACTCATTTA
The DNA here is from genome assembly GCF_042186555.1 of Aquarana catesbeiana. NCBI lineage: Eukaryota > Metazoa > Chordata > Amphibia > Anura > Ranidae > Aquarana > Aquarana catesbeiana. The sequence continues at coordinate 175,736,379 of NC_133330.1, forward strand.
GGTGAGCAAGATTTCCAACGTCTCAAGAAAATATGGGTGGGGGAGGTCATTGGTTCCCCAGCATTAGGGCACAAAGCAAGAGTGATCATCCTTTTACATAAAAAACTGCCATACACTATCCGATCGGTTGACAGAGACCAAGAAGGCTGCAAGCTAACGATTCATTTGACAATTGCCTCAAAGGATCTAGCCATATCCAACATCTATGCGGTCAACTCCTCAGGTACTGCATTTTTCCAAGACCTTTCCTCATGGGTACTTCGCTCCTCAGAATCACTCCACTTGATGGGAGGGGATTTCAACAGTGTTATGAACAAATGTGAGGATAAATCATTTCCACGTTCAGTACTAGGCGCCCTCCCATCATCTATTCAACAGCCCACTACACTACTGGCCACCACCATGTCCCTGTTACATATGTCGGATATTTGGCGTCTTACCCACCCTACCGATAGGGAGTTCACGTTCTATTCTCCACCCCATGACACTTTCTCACGCATAGATTTTTTCTTTTGCCCCTCTGCCCTAATCCCAAAGGTTCAGGACTCCGAGATTTCGGAGATAGCAATCTCTGATCACAGCCCTGTAGTGGTAGTTCTGGATGACTTTAAACCCCACGATAAGCCCTCCCCGTAGCAGTTCCCATCATATTTATCAGATAATGAGGATTTCCGGCACACAATATACAAAGCATGGAATGATTATGTGCTCATTACGGATGAGCCGAACACCCCCCTGTTCGGTTCGCACCAGAACATGCGAACAGGAAAAAAGTTCGTTCGAACACGCGAACACCGTTAAAGTCTATGGGACACGAACATGAATAATCAAAAGTGCTAATTTTAAAGGCTTATATGCAAGTTATTGTCATAAAAAGTGTTTGGGGACCTGGGTCCTGCCCCAGGGGACATGGATCAATGCAAAAAAAGTTTTAAAAACGGCCGTTTTTTCAGGAGCAGTGATTTTAATAATGCTTCAGGTCTGATATGGATATTAAGGGGAACCCTGGCCAAAATTAAAAAAAAAAATGACGTGGGGTTCCCCCTAAATTCCATACCAGACCTTCAGGTCTGGTATGGATTTTAAGGGGAACCCCGTGCCAAAAAACCCCCCAAAAAAACGGCGTGGGGTCCCCCAAAAATCCATACCAGACCCTTATCCGAGCACGCAACCTGGCAGGCCACAGGAAAAGAGGGGGGGCGAGAGTGCGGCACCCCCCCTCCTGAACCGTACCAGGCCACATGCCCTCAACATTGGGAGGGTGCTTTGGGATAGCCCCCCAAAACACCTTGTCCCCATGTTGATGAGGACATGGGCCTCATCCCCACAACCCTGGCCGGTGGTTGTGGGGGTCTGTGGGCGGGGGGCTTATCGGAATCTGGAAGCCCCCTTTAACAAGGGGACCCCCAGATCCCGCCCCCCCCGTGTGAAATGGTAAGGGGGTACTTACCCCTACCATTTCACTAAAAAACTGTCAAAAATGTTAAAAATGACAAGAGACTGTTTTTGACAATTCCTTTATTTAAATGCTTCTTCTTTCTTCTATCTTTCTTCATCTTCTTCTTCTGGTTCTTCTGGTTCTTCCTCCAGTGTTCTCGTCCAGCATCTCCTCCACGGCGTCTTCTATCTTCTTCTCCTCGGGCCGCTCCGCACCCATGGCATGGGGGGAGGCTCCTGCTCTTCTCTTCATCTTCTTCTTCATCTTCTTCTCTTCTTCCTTCTTCTCTTCTTCTCTTCTTCATTTTCTTCTCCGGGCCGCTCCGCATCCATGCTGGCGTGGAGGGAGGCTCTCGCTGTGTGACGGCGTCTCCTCGTCTGACGGTTCTTAAATAATGGGGGGCGGGGCCACCCGGTGACCCCGCCCCCTCTGACGCACAGTGACTTGACGGGACTTCCCTGTGACGTCACGGGGAATGCCACAGGGAAGTCCCGTCTTGTCCCATGCGTCAGAGGGGGCGGGGTCACCGGGTGGCCCCGCCCCCCGTTATTTAAGAACCATCAGACGAGGAGACGCCGTCACACAGCGGGAGCCTCCCTCCATGCCAGCATGGATGCGGAGCGGCCCGGAGAAGAAAATGAAGAGGAGAAGAAGGAAGAAGAGAAGAAGATGAAGAAGAAAATGAAGAGAAGAGCGGGAGCCTCCCCCCATGCCATGGGTGCGGAGCGGCCCGAGGAGAAGAAGATAGAAGACGCCACGGAGGAGATGCTGGACTAGAACGCCAAAGGAAGAACCAGAAGAACCAGAAGAACCAGAAGAAGAAGAAAGAAGAAGCATTTAAATAAAGGAATTGTCAAAAACTGTCTCTTGTCATTTTTAACATTTTTGACAATTTTTTAGTGAAATGGTAGGGGTAAGTACCCCCTTACCATTTCACACAGGGGGGGGCCGGGATCTGGGGGTCCCCTTGTTAAAGGGGGCTTCCAGATTCCGATAAGCCCCCCGACCGCAGACCCCCACAACCACCGGCCAGGGTTGTGGGGATGAGGCCCTTGTCCTCATCAACATGGGGACAAGGTGTTTTGGGGGGCTACCCCAAAGCACCCTCCCAATGTTGAGGGCATGTGGCCTGGTACAGTTCAGGAGGGGGGGCCGCACTCTCATCCCCCCTCTTTTCCTGTGGCCTGCCAGGTTGCGTGCTCGGATAAGGGTTTGGTATGGATTTTTGGGGGGACCCCACGCCGTTTTTTTTTTGGCGCGGGGTTCCCCTTAAAATCCATACCAGACCTGAAAGGTCTGGTATGGAATTTAGGGGGAACCCCACGTCATTTTTTTAAAAATTTTGGCCGGGGTTCCCCTTAATATCCATACCAGACCTGAAGGGCCTGGTATGGAATTTAGGGGGACCCCCACGTCATTTTTTTTTTTTTAATTTTGGTTCAGGGTTCCCCTGTGGGGAATTACCATGCCGTTTTTATCAATGAACTTCTATGTGTATTGTCGGCAATGCAATAGCCGCGAGTAGTTTTAAATGGGTTTTTTCCTTAGAAATGTCATTTTGCTGTCAGACTGTTCTAAACACGGGAAACATGCGCCCCTTTACAGGCATACTATAGACACCCCCCAGCTACGAAATTTAAAGGGATATTACACTTTTATTGTTTGACTTTAAGCATTATTAAAATCACTGCTCCTGAAAAAACGTCTGTTTTTAAAACTTTTTTTTGCATTGATCCATGTCCCCTGGGGCAGGACCCAGGTCCCCAAACACTTTTTATGACAATAACTTGCATATAAGCCTTTAAAATTAGCACTTTTGATTTCTCCCATAGACTTTTAAAGGGTGTTCTGCGGCATTCGAATTTGTCGCGAACACCCCAAATTGTTCGCTGTTCGGCGAACTTGCGAACAGCCAATGTTCGAGTTGAACATGAGTTCGACTCGAACTCGAAGCTCATCCCTAGTGCTAGCTAACACTGAGCATGTATCTAATCCCAATCTATTCTGGGAGGCAGGCAAGGCCGTTTTGCAAGGTGTAATCATCTCCTACACTACCCAATTTAAGAAGCATTCTCTAGAGCAACACTGCCAGGCAAGTGCTGCTTTAAGGAAAGCCCAAGCGGATCTGACCCTACGTCACTCTCCAGAAAATAGACAGGCATGGCTAGCTGCTAAACGAGGTTTCGATCTCTGGGCAGATCAAAAGGAATGGATTAAGACCTCCTACCGTTCCCTCCACCTACATAAGTATGGTAACAAGGCAGGCAAACCCCTTGCCAATCTCTGTCGAGAGGCTCATACACCCAGTCACATTGCAGCGCTGAGGGACAGCAAAGGGACCCTTACGTCCTCCCAATCAGAAATAACTGCCCTACTGACTGAATTTTATCAACAATTATACGCTGAGGACCCAATTGACCTGGACAAAGCACAATCTCTCCTCGCTTCCGTTAAATTGCCTACATTATCAGACACCCAAATAGACTCCATAAATGCTCCTATCTCCTTGACTGAAATTCTCTCCACCATACAACATCTATCAAACAACAAAGCACCTGGCCCGGATGGGTATTCAGCTGAGTTTTATAAGCTGACCAGGGAATATATACCACACAGGCTACAACAAGTCTTTACGAGTATTTGGGAGGGTGGGCCATACCTCCCTATGGGTTTAATGGCATTCATTAAGTTACTGGCAAAAAAGGGAAAAGACCCTTCCGGAGTCATATCACCCAATCTCCTTAATTAATGTTGACTTTATCTAAAATTATTGCATCCCGACTAGCCTCTATTCTTCCTACACTGATCCATCCGGCGCAGGCGGGATTCGTCATGGGTAGGTCAGCAGTGCTCAACATTTGCAAAGTTATACTTGCCCTGGAGCATGCTAAACACCACCCTGACAAAGACATGGCCATTCTGTCTCTTGACGCTGAAAAAGCCTTTGATAACATCAGTTTTCAACGGTTGTTTCTGGTACTGAGGAAGTTTGGGATCCTGGGCCCAGTAGCAAATTTCATACAAACAATGTATTCCGCTCCCACAGCTAGGGATGAGCCGAACACCCCCCTGTTCGGCTCGCACCAGAACATGCGAACAGGAAAAAAGTTTGTTCGAACACGCGAACACCGTTAAAGTCTATGGGACACGAACATGAATAATCAAAAGTGCTAATTTTAAAGGCTTATATGCAAGTTATTGTCATAAAAAGTGTTTGGGGACCTGGGTCCTGCCCCAGGGGACATGGATCAATGCAAAAAAAAGTTTTAAAAACGGCCGTTTTTTCAGGAGCAGTGATTTTAATAATGCTTAAAGTCAAACAATAAAAGTGTAATATCCCTTTAAATTTCGTAGCTGGGGGTGTCCATAGTATGCCTGTAAAGGGGCGCATGTTTCCTGTGTTTAGAACAGTCTGACAGCAAAATGACATTTCGAAGGAAAAAAGCCATTTAAAACTACTCGCGGCTATTGCATTGCCGGTCCGACAATACACATAGAAGTTCATTGATAAAAACGGCATGGGAATTCCCCACAGGGGAGCCCCGAACCAAAATTAAAAAAAAAAATGACGTGGGGTCCCCCTAAATTCCATACCAGGCCCTTCAGGTCTGGTATGAATATTAAGGGGAACCCCGGCCAAAATTAAAAAAGAAAATGACGTGGGGGTCCCCCTAAATTCCATACCAGACCCTTCAGGTGGATTTTAAGGGGAACCCCACGCCAAAAAAAAACGGCATGGGGTCCCCCCAAAAATCCATACCAGACCCTTATCCGAGCATGCAACCTGGCAGGCCACAGGAAAAGAGGGGGGATGAGAGAGCGCCCCCCTCCTGAACCGTACCAGGCCACATGCCCTCAACATTGGGAGGGTGCTTTGGGGTAGCCCCCCAAAACACCTAGTCCCCATGTTGATGAGGACAAGGGCCTCATCCCCACAACCCTGGCCGGTGGTTGTGGGGGTCTGCGGGCGGGGGGCTTATCGGAATCTGGAAGCCCCCTTTAACAAGGGGACCCCCAGATCCCGGCCATCCCCCCTGTGTGAAATGGTAAGGGGGTACAAAAGTACCCCTACCATTTCACTAAAAAACTGTCAAAAATGTTAAAAATGACAAGAGACAGTTTTTGACAATTCCTTTATTTAAATGCTTCTTCTTTCTTCTATCTTCCTTCATCTTCTTCTTCTTCTTCTGGTTCTTCTGGCTCTTCTGGTTCTTCCTCCGGCGTTCTTGTCCAGCATCTCCTCCATGGCGTGTTCTATCTTCTTCTCCTCGGGCCGCTCAGCACCCATGGCATGGGGGGAGGCTCCCGCTCTTTTCTTCATCTTCTTCTCTTCTTCATCTTCTTCTTCTTCATCTTCTTCTTTTCTTCTCTTCTTCTCTTCTTCTCTTCTTCATTTTCTTCTCCGGGCCGCTCCGCATCCATGCTGGCATGGAGGGAGGCTCCTGCTGTGTGACGGCGTCTCCTCGTCTGACGGTTCTTAAATAATGGGGGGTGGGGCCACCCGGCGACCCCGCCCCCCCTCTGAAGCACGGTGACTTGACAGAGCTTCCCTGTGACATCATGGGGAATGCCACAGGGAAGTCCCGTCATGTCCCATGCGTCAGAGGGGGGTGGGGTCACTGGGTGGCCCCGCCCCCCGTTATTTAAGAACCGTCAGACGAGGAGACGCCGTCACACAGCGGGAGCCTCCCTCCATGCCAGCATGGATGCGGAGTGGCCCGGAGAAGAAAATGAAGAAGAGAAGAAGAGAAGAAAAGAAGAAGATGAAGAAGAAGAGGAAGAAGAGAAGAAGTGGGTGCAGAGCGGCCCGAGGAGAAGAAGATAGAAGATGCCGCGGAAGAGATGCTGGACGAGAACGCCGGAGGAAGAACCAGAAGAGCCAGAAGAACCAGAAGAAGAAGAAGAAGATGAAGGAAGATAGAAGAAAGAAGAAGCATTTAAATAAAGGAATTGTCAAAAACTGTCTCTTGTCATTTTTAACATTTTTGACAGTTTTTTAGTGAAATGGTACGGGTACTTTTGTACCCCCTTACCATTTCACACAGGGGGGAATGGGATCTGGGGGTCCCCTGGTTAAAGGGGGCTTCCAGATTCCGATAAGCCCCCCGCCCACAGACCCCCACAACCACCGGCCAGGGTTGTGGGGATGAGGCCCTTGTCCTCATCAACATGGGGACAAGGTGTTTTGGGGGGCTACCCCAAAGCACCCTCCCAATGTTGAGGGCATGTGGCCTGGTACGGTTCAGGTCCCCCCCCTCTTTTCCTGCGGCCTTCCAGGTTGTGTGCTCAGATAAGGGTCTGGTATGGATTTTTGGGGGGACCCCACGCCGTTTTTTTTTTTTCGGCGCAGGGTTCCCCTTAAAATCCATACCAGACCTGAAGGGTCTGGTATGGAATTTAGGAGGACCCCCACGTCATTTTTTTTAAAAATTTTGACAGGGGTTCCCCTTAATATCCATACCAGACCTGAAGGGCCTGGTATGGAATTTAGGGGGACCCCCACGTCATTTTTTTTTTAAAAATTTGGTTCGGGGTTCCCCTGTGGGGAATTCCCATGCCATTTTTATCAATGAACTCCTATGTGTACTGTCGGACCGGCAATGCAATAGCCGCGAGTAGTTTTAAATGGCTTTTTTCCTTCGAAATGTCATTTTGCTGTCAGACTGTTCTATACACGGGAAACATGCGCCCCTTTACAGGCATACTATAGACACCCCCCAGCTACGAAATTTAAAGGGATATTACACTTTTATTGTTTGACTTTAAGCATTATTAAAATCACTGCTCCTGAAAAAAACGACGTTTTTAAAACTTTTTTTTGCATTGATCCATGTCCCCTGGGGAAGGACCCAGGTCCCCAAACACTTTTTATGACAATAACTTGCATATAAGCCTTTAAAATTAGCACTTTTGATTTCTCCCATAGACTTTTAAAGGGTGTTCCGTGGCATTCGAATTTGCCACGAACACCCCAAATTGTTCGCTGTTCGGCAAACTTGCAAACAGCCAATGTTCGAGTCGAACATGAGTTCCACTCGAACTCGAAGCTCATCCCTACCCACAGCTTGTCTAGTGACGTCCGGCAATATATCAGCCCCAATCCATTTGACAAAGGGAACTCGCCAGGGGTGCCCTCTTTCCCCGTTATGCCCCGTACACACGGTCGGATTTTCCAATGGAAAATGTCCGATCGGAGCGTGTTTTCAGAAATTCCGACCGTGTGTGGGCTCCATCGGACATTTTCCATCGGATTTTCCGACACACAAAGTTGGAGAGCAGGAGATAAAATTTTCCGACAACAAAATCCGATCGCGTCAATTCCGACCGTGTGTGGCCTGTTCCGACGCAAAAAGTGCCACGCATGCTCAGAAGAAATTCCGGCACGGAACCGCTCGTTCTGGTAAACTTAGCATTCGCAATGGATACAGCACTTTCGTCACGCTGCAATGTCAAAAATGGTTTAATACAGCGCACTCTCTTCTTCTTTATAATGTGAGAAGAATTAAGTAGTTTTGCTGCTCATATTCACACACACTTCTCACAAAGTTTTATTTTTGTTTTTTTATTGGGATTCCCTGAATATATTGTTATTAGTTGTCACATCTGACAGAATGTTTTTTTTTTTTTTTTTTTGGGGGGGATTTTAAGCCTTTTTTTTTAGATTTAATGTTTGTATTTTTTCCAAGGCTGATCTTTGTTCAATGTTATTTTTATTTTTACTCCAGAATATTTTTGTGTGTGTTTTGTGTGTCAAGTTACCCCAACACCATTGATATCTTGTATTTTTTAATCTCAAGGAGATTGTTTGGTGTTGGTGTCCCTTGTTCATTTCACATTGTATATTTGCAATGTACCTGAATCCTCACAAACAGTCCTTTTTGAAGTAAAACACATAGGAGAGTATAATTCAAAACAAAAATCCTTTATTAAGGGCTCAGAACCAAACAAAGAGGAAGGCAACACTGGATCAACAGGAGAGATTAGCGAAGCCTGGGACCCCCACGGCAGACATCAATTCTTGAACATCAAAATTGGTGGCCTGAGGAGTCCATATGTAAGGGAGGGCAGTCTGGTCCAGAATTCGCAGAGATCCAGATAGCAGCAGATGACATGTGTGTCCCCAGGCTGTGGTACCACAAGAGGCTGCATTTTTTGGCCGACCAGACTGGATCCAGGGTCCTCACTTTCTGGTCTTCCTTCCACACTTCCTTCCCAGCTGTGGCTGTGCTGTTGGAGATGTGGCAGGAGGAGGAGTAGGACCTGGAGGAGGAGGAGGACTGGGAGGACCTGGAGGAGAAGGAGGAGGAGGAGGAGGACCTGCAGGAGGAGGAGGAGGAACATCGCAAAGGTGTGTCTGAGCTATAATTTGGCCCCTCATACCTTTGTTAAGAGCCTCCAATATGAGCGACTCACACATGAGTTGTTGTCCCTCCTCCATCCTGTGCATTTTATAGGCAATGGTAGCAGAAATGTCCTCCTCCATGGTGTGTGGTGCTCCCAGGACCTCTGTAGCCCTCCAAAAGAGTCCTCTGGCAGTCTCCTCTAGGGCACTCCTCCTCCTGCCACTTTCTCTTTCCAGGGGGGGTGCAGGGACCTGCAGATCAGCCAGCCGGCTGAGACTTCCCTGTGTATGAAAAAGGGACATGGTTTTAGTTTTTGCTTCCTCAATCACAATCCTAAATTAGTACTCCCAACTAACATCTAGGTAACCTCATTGATTGGACAAGCAGAAATATTTAGAGGAATGCTATACCTGGCTCAATCTGGGCTCCTCCACATACGGCCTGGAAGGCCCAGGTTGGGCGTCAGAAGCCTCAGCTGGGGGGGGAGGAAGCGTAGAAGGAAGACTGGAGAGGGATGGCCTGGGTTCAGTCTGGCCTGCCAGAAAATGCAGCCTGTCGTAGTACAACATCCTGGGGACATAGATGTCATCTGCTGCTCCGGATCTCTGTGAATCCAGGACTTTCTTGCGCTCCCTTAGATATATACTCTTCAGGCCACCAATTAAGATCTTTAAATAGGTGATGTCTGCCGTGGGGATCACCTGCTTTACAATTTCACACAATTGCTCCAGTGCTGCCTTCCTCTTTGCTTGGTTCTTGTGATGTGGGTGGTTAATCTCCCACAGACATGGCAGCTCCCTTAACATATCTAGGAATAGAGGAATAGTGACATGAAGTCATTGTCTTTCAGTAGCATATCCATGTTCACTGCAAGACACAACACAAGACAAAGCCTAATGTCAGATAAAACTCTTCTAATCTTGTTACAATATAGGCCTCAATGTAGAAGCAGTATAGGCACAAGTTTGTCTCTTACCTTCGTTCTTATGATCGTCGCGTCCAATGCTCCTTCCTCCGCTCACAGATCGTACGTAATACGCACGCGTGTTACGCTTTATATACACTGCGCATGCGTGTAACTCCTCCCGCCCCTGACGTTCTTTCTATTCTATTCCCCGCCCCTTTTCATTCGGCGCAGTGGGGGAAGAGCACATGGCGGAGTCACAGCAGGTGCGTGATAAGTACAGGAACGAGGAGGAGGAGGAAAGCCTGGATCCGGACACGTCCCGATCCAGAAGGAGACGTTTTAAGGCCACAAATATGTCCTTTGGGGAGATGTTGGAGATGGTCGACATCATGAAGAAGGCCGACTATGACGGAAAGTATGGGCCTTACCCCAACCCCAATATCAGAAAGGCCAAGATCATGGCGAAAGTGGTCAAAAGTCTGCACAGGAATTTTGGGGTATGACGATCGAAAGATCAGCTCAGGAAGCGCTGGTCGGACCTGAAATTAAGAGAGCCAGAGCAGTACCGAAAGATCCGGAGAGTGCTGCAAAAAAGTAAGTAGTTGTGCTGTGTTCCTATTCTTTCTGTCTTTATTCCATTCGTGCTGCTCCATATGCTTTTCTTAATTGTACAGTTTAAAAGGGCAACTTTAATGTTCATGGGCCCATTATTCGTTCGTATCAAACATTTTTCTTTCGGCCTCTAAAACACCATTGTTTAGGCCATATGCATTTTCCCACATTTTTTAGGGCCTACTTGGATGCCAAATATTTGTTTGTCTAGATAGGTTTGTTACTAGAATGAAATGCAAACTAGATTCTGTGTAAGGAGAGGACACTGAGCAGCTGTTTTCACATCTGGACACTGGAGCACTAGTGTGGGACACAAGAACACAATTTTTATTAGGGGGCCACACAGGTGCTCCAGTGTATACTATAGGGGGGTCTCCATCTGTGAAGCTTGTACTAAACAGGTAAAGTATTGCAGCTTGACAAAGGCCAATAAAAAAAATACATCTTTGAACTCGGCTAAAATAGACAATTGTACCCCACTTCCAAGCAATGTTTCCTATTTCTAGTTCTGCCATCAAATATCTGTGTGCTAATTATACCATTTTTGTTTTACATAGGGGAGAAAAGACTCGGAGGACAACCCTCATCCGAGGAGACCACAGACCCCCCACCTATGGAAGAAGGTGAAATACCCTCAACCCAAGAAGAGCAGGAGGAAGAAGAAGATGTGGTGGAAATTGGCACCACAACAGGTGAGTGTCTGCGACCACAGGCTCAGGTAAAAGAGATGGATGGTGGCAGATTTTTGATACCTGTTTTTGTTTGGTTTCTCTCTTTTTAGGTGATCGTGATGTGAGGGATCGAGATCCTTCACATCTGAAAGTGCCCAGATCCTGATCAGGGAGATCATGGGGTGTAATGTCGAATTGTAAAACATCCAGAAAAAAATAAATGATGTGATTCAAAAAAATAATAACATCATTGATGTTTTGGGGCGAATTTAAAACCCCACAAAATCACTTGTTTTATTGTGGTCCAATGTTTTAAATCTTTTTGCAATGTTTTGAAAAGCCAAATTTGGAGGATGCACACAGTGTGCCAACATGTGCTATCTGCCATCACGGGAGATCAATGGACGCGTTTTGGGGGTGCAACCCCTTCCTCAATTATAAAGTAGCGGTGAGGAAGGGATTGCTCCCCCAAAACACGTCCCTTGATCCCCCCTGATGGCAGCTAGCACATGTTGACATTCGTAAATTGGTGTGCATCTTCCAAATTTGGCTTTTCCAAGGGTGATTTCCCCCCATCTGAACGCAATATCAAATACAGTTCCTAAATACTTATGTCTGATATTGCCTTCAGGTTTTACCTAATGTGAACTTTGTAAGTTCAAGTTTTTTGTCTTTCTTGTTGGTTTTACACAGGCCTGTTTTATCGTAAATGGACATTTCTATTTTTGATAATGCCACCCCAAAAATTGTTATACAACAAACACGTTGGTTTGTTTTAAAAACCTTTGGTAAATGCACATGTGATTGTGCAGGTATAAAAAAGTTGGTTAATCAAGAATGTGTGGATTATTGTCTCAACACTACAACACTTTTGGGGTGATGTAATTGCTGTTTTCAGCGAAAATGGGGGTTATTTCCTAAGGGCAAAACCACTTTGCACTACAAGTGCAGGTTCAGTGCAGTTGCAAGTGCACTTGTAGTGAAATGTTTTTTTGCATTTAGTAAATAACAGCCAACAGTGCTTTGTATAAGGTTACACAATCACGCCATTTTCTGCACTCAAAACATTTCTGTCAGGGTCAGAATTTCCTTTTGTTTTTTATTATAAAAAGGCTTCACATATTTGCTGGCATATTGATGGCCCCCCTACCCGCAAAGAACTCCAGGTAGCGTAACCGGACATCACGGGCACTCAGGGAGGGCAAGCCAGGACACCCGCTTTTAAGCGCCGTCAGTGTGGTTTGATGTATCATTCCGGCCTCAGGCCCAACTGAGCCAGCATAGTTGGCCGAATGTTTCCTTAAAAAGTTATGGAGAACACAGCACGCAAGTATAATATGGTTCAGTTTATACTCCGCCATATGGATGGGTGTCAGAAATAGGCTGAACCGGCTGGCCAGGATTCCAAATGTGTTCTCCACCACTCTTCGGGCTCTGGCCAGCTGGTAATTAAAAACCCTCTGTTCCGGGGTGAGGGTCCTCATTGGGAATGGCCGCATCAGGTGGTCCCCCAGCGCAAACGCTTCATCAGCAACGAACACAAATGGGAGTCCTTCCACATTGTCCTCTGGAGCTGGCAAGTCCAAGCTGCCATTCTGGAGACGCCTGTAAAACTCCGTCTGGGCGATGACTCCACCATCGGACATCCGGCCATTCTTCCCCACGTCCACATACAGGAAGTCGTAAGTAGCCGACACCACCGCCAACATCACTATACTATTGAACCCCTTATAGTTTAAATAGTATGACCCCGAGTTGGGTGGTGGGACAATGTGGACATGTTTCCCATCAATTACCCCTCTGCAGTTAGGAAAGTCCCACCGCTCGGCAAAGTGGGAGGCCACAGTCTGCCATTCCTGTGGCGTGGAAGGAAACTGTTGAGGAAAAAACAATAAACATTACTATTTTTGATCAGAAACATGGCAAGCAGATTAGATACAAACATTCTGGGTCAACCTCCAGATAGCATTTATTAAGGGGAATTTAACAACGCCAAAGTATAAGGTACACCTATCATATTCCCCCTCCCCCCCTCTCATGGGCCATTTCTAACATTATAGGGGGTGTGTGGAAATCTTGGACAGGTAACCCTCTTCACTTCATTGAGAGATGAATGCCTAAATAATGGGTATTACTTGGAACAGCCCCTCCTTAGTTACACTATTGGCAGCCCACTGGACAGGTAAGAAGTGTCATAATACAAAGATATAAATACACACTGTACACATTTGGGGACATTTGGACATTCTGCTATTACCTATCAAGATAATAATAGGATCCAAAAACTTTAAACAGTAACATTTGAAAGTATACAGGCAGGCCCTTGCACTACAAGCTTTGGGGAATTCATCCATAAATATGACCACAAAAGAGATGGGTATAGTGTGTATGGGTTTGGCAAAGTCAGCAAATAGATGATTGAGGATAGAGAATTGGGATCAGCTGACTTAGCAGTTGGTGGAGGGAGAGTTACTAAAAATTATTTGGGGACACCACCAAAAAAAAGCCTCTGCCACTCTGCCTGAAGTTAAAGCAAAAATAACATTTCTAAACATTTTAGGGGGTGTTTGGGGGTAAAGCACTACTATGGAGCAGAAAAAATACATTGTTAAGTGACTACATGAGGTGAATATAGGGCCAGGAGACACCATGCTGGGGAGGTTATTGAAGGGCAAATATGTATGAAGGACCTAAAATAATAATTACATAAAAATTCTGCATGCATGAGAACAAAGGGGACATTCACAGCATATTACAATCATGGTAATTAGGGAATGAGGAAAGAAATACAATATATTAGCAAACATTCAATACAATAAAATGTGATATTAAAGGATAAAAATCTTACCTTCATATACTCCTTCTGCAGGACCTGGATGATGGCAGAACAGGTCTCTGGGATAATGATCCCCAGAGCCTGGGGGGAGATGCCTGTCGAGAACTTTTAAGTCCTGCAGACTTCTCCCTGTCGCCAAATACCGCAGGGTAGCGACCAACCTCTGCTCCGGAGTGACGGCTTGCCTCATGCAGGTATCCTGCCTGATAATATAAGGGGTCAGCGAAGCCAACAGACGGTGAAACAGGGGGTCCATCATCCTGAGAAAGTTCCTGAAATCATCAGGATTATTCTCACGGATCTCACGGAGCAAAGGCATATGAGAGAACTGGTCACGCTGAAGCAACCAATTCTTGGTCCATGAACTCCTCCCCACCCTGTTCATGGACTGGACTTGTGTCAAGGTCAGGACCCCAACACCAAGCCCCCGCACAGCACGAACTCTACGAGGAGTACGCATACGCAACATGGCTAGAAAACGGTCGGCTGCTCAGAACGAAGTAACAGAACGCACTGAAGAACAGCAAGGCCTGTGAAGAGCGACCTGAAAAACAGCAACGAGCGGGCAAGAATACAATGACTAATTAAAGTCACGGGGAACTTGCTTGCACGCACTGAAGAGCAGATACAAACCCACAAGCACAAACTGAACGGCAGAAAACGATCTGAAAGCCACGAGTCTGAAAAAGCGCGAATCGTCTCTCACCAAACTTTTACTAACACGAGATTAGCAAAAGGAGCCCAAAGGGTGCCGCGCTTGGTTCTGAACCGGCCTTTTCTAGTCTCGTTGTACGTGGTGTTTTCTCTAACTTTCGACATTGCTCGGGACTACGCATTAACTTCAGTAAGAGCGAGGTACTCCCACTACACCCGACCCATTCCCAACATTGGGCTCAATTCTCCCCTTTACAAGTAGCGAAGCATTCCATAACGTATCTGGGTATTAGAATAGGCCGGGATCCTTCTTCTCTATACCACCTTAACTATCCACCCATTTTTGACAGGATTAAGCGGGAGCTGGAAGCTTGGATGACTCTCCCAATATCGTTTTTCGGAAGGTGCCATTTATACAAAATGGTCTCATTTGCAAGACTGCTATATCCCCTACAAACACTTCCCCTACTAATTAAGCACAAAGACATCCAAAATCTCAACAAGGCTTTGATGACCTTTCTGTGGAGATCCAAGAGATCACGAATTGCTAGACACAAATTGCATCTTCCGAAACACGAGGGGGGAGTGGGACTACCTGACCTTCGCCTATACAACCTTTCATGCCTTCTTAGGCAGGGCATGGACTGGTTATTACATAGATCCAACTACTCCAACTTTGCCTTAGAGGCGGCCTTGGTCTCTCCCCTCTATCTATCAGCAGTGCTCCACTCTCCCCTCAAGGTCTTGCCATCTCATTTGAGAAGTAACTCCTTGATAAGAGACACTGTGGTGGCATGGAGAGAGGTATGTAAGCTTATGAAGGTACCTTGTACTATCTCGAATCACCTCCCAATACAAGGTAATCCGTCGTTCCCTGCAGGAATGACACATGAAGCATTCCTAACATGGTCTACCCTGAGCCTAACCCGTGCAGCCTCATTGCTCTACCCAGGCACCTGCAACATCCAAACCTTCCAGGAGGTTTCAAAACAATATAGTCTACCCTCACACCATTCCTTCTACTACTTCCAACTGGTGAACTTTGTCAAATCCCAACTGGGCCGGAAAAGTACTAATCTATTTCACCCAGTGGTTGATAAAGTGGTACAACAAAAACATTATTCTATCTCAATACTGTACTCGCAAATCCTACAATACACTACGTCCTCCACAGGGTAATCCTTTGGGAAAGCTTGGTCCAAAGATCTTCCGGACTTGGAGGACACTGCACACATCCTGGAAGGATACAAAATAGTGCGCAAGATCATAATCAATGAGCAATGGAGGGAGACTCAATTTAAAATTATGCATAGAGCATTTATACCAGCCCTGATGGATTGTACTAACCCACTCCTTGCGGTCTGTCCTTGGTGCAATGCTAGCAAACCGACACTTTTACACTGCTTTTTAATTCAATACATTCACTGCATCACATCTACAAAATTACCTAAAGATCCGCTGATTTGTCTGTTCAGCTACTCCCCTCCTGAATGACGGGAAGCCAATACCCTTGACCCCATGGATACATCTATGCCTCTTAACAGCCAGGAGGGTCCTCCTGCGGGCCTGGACCTCTACACACAGTCCATCGCTATCCACGGTAAAGAAAGATCTGAAAACACTCCTGTACCTGGAAAAACTTGATGCTATGCTACAAAACCTTGGAACTACCAAGCGTTTCTTCACCCGATGGAGGGTCTTCATAGAATACTCTTTCATATTGCCGGAAATAAATCAACTCATGGCCACATTCCAATACACCACCTGGTATGCCAAGGCAAATCTTACTAACTCTTTGGGCAAACTAAAGTTACCTGACTCTAACCCCAACATAGGCAGTGAACCCCCTCACCCTAGCGGAGACATGCCTACATCCACCGTCTAAGGGGCTTCCCACTACCCCCTACTCTCTCTTTCTGAAACTCTGGAACTGTTTCTACTAACTAAGAATTCATATAGGAGTATACTTATTTGTTTAGCACTACGATGTAGCGATTCTAGCTAAGGCTACCCATACCCCCTTAAGTTTGTACTTTATTCTAATTGGTCTGCATATATGTCAGCCTGTTAGGTCACTTTTATTTCTGAATCATTTATGTATTGTTTAAATCTAATTAAAATTTGGGAAAAAAAAAAAACCTCATCCCAACTGTGAAGTATGGTGGTGGGGGCATCATGGTTTGGGGCTGCTTTGCTGCATTAGGGCCTGGACGGATTGCTATCATCGAAGGAAAAATTAATTCCCAAGTTTATCAAGACATTTTGCAGGAGAACTTAAGGCCATCTGTCCACCAGCTGAAGCTCAACAGAAGATGGGTGTTGCGACAGGACAATGACCCAAAGCATAGAAGTAAATCAACAACAGAATGTCTTAAACAGAAGAAAATACACCTTCTGGAGTGGCCCAGTCAGAATCCTGACCTCAACCCGATTGAGATGCTGTGGCATGACTTCAAGAAAGTGATTCACACCAGACATTCCAAGAATATTGCTGAACTGAAACAGTTCTGTAAAAAGGAATGGTCAAGAATTACTCCTGACCATTGTGCACGTCTGATCTGCAACTGCAGGAAACGTTTGGTTGAAGTTATTGCTGCCAAAGGAGGTTCAACCAGTTAATAAATCCAAGGGTTCACATACTTTTTCCACCTGCACTGTGAATGTTTACATGGTGTGTTCAATAAAAACATGGTAACATTTAATTCTTTGAGTGTTATTAGTTTAAGCAGACTGTGATTGTCTATTGTTGTGACTTAGATGAAGATCAGATCACATTTTATGGCAAAGGGTCATATCCAAAAGGGTTCACATAATTTTTATTGCAACTGTATGTATACACCGCCTGAAGTGTATCATATACTGTACATCACCGAATGCACTGTATATATAGGCTACACTGAATGCATAGTTCATATATATATATATATATATATATATATATATATATATATATATCTCAAATACACTGCCACTAACTAAAAAAACCTGCCTGCTAACTAACTCAAGCTAACTTAAGCTATCTCTCCATCCATGGCAACAGCACTACACGTGGCCGCTATGTAAGCAGCCTTATATAGTGAGGGGCATGCACCTAGTCGTCCTGAGCCATGATTGGCCAAAGGCACCCTGCCTTTGGCCAATTATGGCTCTCTCAGCAGAGCGCGCTGTGATTGGCCAAAGCATGCAGGTCAGGTGCATGCTTTGGCCAATCATCATACAGCAATGCACTGTGATCTTGCAGTGCATTATGGGGCATTCCACGGGTGCTTGAATTTCTCACAAAATGCCCCATATTGTTCGCTGTTCGGCGAATGGACGAAAACCCAATGTTCGAGCTTATCCCTACTCACCAGAGCCAAAAGGAATGCTGGACCACAAAGTGTGTGTAATGATAGTATTACAATCTCCCAGCAAGGGGTTACAAGTTTTCTCCTTTCCAGCTCACAGATGTTCCTTCTCCTCAGCAGGATATACACCAATCACCCAGAAAGAAGATAAACACAGTGATCGTGCAACATAGTGTTATTGAAAAAGTTCCCTTTTAAAACCAATCCCCAAATATATGCGTTTATATGTCAGGGTGCCCAGACCGGCACCAGCTCGAAAAGCATAAACGTTTTAACCCAAAGGATAATATCCAACACACTGCCTTTGGTAAAGACAAAGGCGCCGTCTGTCTCACCAGATTCTGGCATGCGTCTCACTGCTCAAACGGACGTGACGTCACAAGCGGTCCACGGGAATAGCAACAGCAATCCAACCTCTATGCATTTCACTGTATAGCTTCATCAGGAAGTTTATGACCGCCCTCTTTCTTATACCCACTGTTGCGATATCATTGGTGCATGGAAACAATTTCACCCCCTATGTACTAATGATCATAAGATTCACCTGGGAAATCCTTCCCTTTTAACTTTGGTGAAACCTGATCGAGCTTGTCTCGCTCTTTACAAATACCTCTTACATATACATCCATAAAACCACATTTTTATTCATACCATACATTTAATAGTCACGGAAATAAATTAAAAATATTTAAAAAAAGGGATAATTCCTTGAATAATATATAGGGTGGCACAGTGGTGTTGTGGGTAACACTCTCGCCTGCGTGGGGTTCCTCCGGGTACTCCGGTTGCCTCCCACACACCAAAGACATGCTGGTAGGTTAAGTGGCTTCTATCTAAATTGGCCCTAGTATATGAATGTGAGTTGGGGACCTTAGATTGTAAGCTCCTTGAGGGTAGGGACCTATGTGAATGTACAATGTATATGTAAAGCGCTGCGTAAATTGATGGCGCTATATAAGTACCTTAAATAATAATAATATACTACCGAAAAGACCATGATTTATATATAAAAAAGCATTGGGTTTGAGGAACTTAATATCCAGGAATGTTTTGGATCCTCCCAAAAGGGCCAAGACATTTCTGGAGAGGAATGGGTTCTTTACGGGTGGGAGGTATAAGGCTTGTAGATCTACTAAAGATAAAAGAAGAAAAATTGAAACCTTTACATCCTTGGATGGGAAGGAGTATACAATAAATGAGATGGTTACTTGTAGAACCAGATTTGTAAGCTACATGTTGATTTGTCCTTGTGGGCTAAGATATATAGGGAGACCAATAAGATGCCTGTTCACACGTATAGGAGAATATGTTTTTTTTTTTTTTTAATCTTTATTTATCAATTTTTTCCATACAAAAAGTAATTCACAATTATTGTCACCCCATAATTTACAAAAACATTATCCAAAAAAGTAAATTAAATACAAAAAGGATCTCCCAACCTTTTAATTAAACATTAAAAGAGGGGTCCCTCTGCTTTGATAGATTCCAATAAAAGCATGGCTCGTACTCCGTTGTCCCTACCTTGTCGACCTGGAACAAAACCGACCTGGTCCGGGTGAACCAAGAAACTCATCTTGTCCCGAAGTCTATTAGCCAATACCTTAGCGTATAGTTTTACGTCAGCATTTAATAAGGCAATAGGCCTATAACTTGAACAGAGCATATTATTCTTTCCTTCTTTCGCAATTAATGATATAGTAGCCGATAGGGCCTCATCGCCCATTAGGCAACCAGGTCCTAATTTGTTCCAGTAATAGCAGAGTCTAGGAACCAGGATATGTTTAAATTTTTTCAGGTAAATATAAGTAAAACCATTGGGCCCGGGGCTTTTCCCCGACGGTAAGTTGTTCAGTGCAAAATATATTTCCTCCTCAGTTATAGGGCCATCTAGGGCTGTTTTTTCCTCCTCTGAGAGCCCTTTCAGCTCAGCTCCCTTCAAAAATTCCTCTGTCTTTACACTGTTTAGAGAATCGCCCCCTCCCCTTTGTCCCATGGTATACAGGGCTTCAAAAAACTTCCTAAACTCTTCAGCTATCTCTTTAGTGGGCGCCACTGTTTCTCCTTTTTTATTTTGTATTTTCTTAATAAAATTACGGTCTCTTTTCTTCCTCAGAATCCTTGCTAGATGTTTACTAGATTTATTGCCACTATAATATCTCTCTCTTGTTATTTTAGTAAATACCCTCCTGGCGTTTTGTTCCATGCTGTCTTTTAACTCTTCCCTTTTACCCACTAGGAGGTGATAGCTATCCTGTGCCCGTCCCCTAGATTCTTTATGGATCAGTTCTAACGCTGCAATTTCCTCTAATAATTTTACCCTTTTTTCTTTTCTCTTTTTTTCTCCCCTGCCCCGATGGAGATCAGGAGTCCCCTAACATATGCTTTATGCGTTTCCCACAAAGTTGGTGGGAGAATGTCTCCTGTGTCGTTAGCCTTGAAAAAAAAAATTTCCTCCTGAAGTTTATCGCAAACATGTGGAATCTCAAGAAGATTTTAATTAAATTTCCAAGAGAATGGTTGCCTTTGCTCTTCTGGAACTCTGATCTTCATCGTGACCGGGGAGTGATCCGATATCAATGTAATCTCAATTCTAGATTCTACTACTTGGTCTAATAAACTATGATCAATCATAATGTAATCCAGTCTTGTGTACGTCCCGTACACAGGGGAGAAGAAGGTGTAATCTTTTACCTTTGGATGCTGTAACCGCCATACATCCATGAGATGATATTGGTGCAGCCTTTTCCAGATCCTTCTTAACTGCACCTTCCTTGTCCCCTGTGCCCGGGATGTGCTATCTACTGTGGGTTCTAGGCAAAAATTAAAATCCCCCGCCAACACCACCTCCCCTTCTCTAAACTCCATCAATTTCACCAGAACTTGCTCTAAAAAGACAGTTGGATTTCTATTAGGACAGTACACATTTACTACCGTTAACATTTTATTCCCCAGATTGCCCTTAAGGAAAAGAAATCGCCCTTCTGGGTCCATTACCCTGTCAACCAAGGAAAATTTAGACATTTTGGAAAAACCAATTGCTACTCCCTTGGCTCTCCTAATAGGAGTATCGCTATAATACCAGAGGGGCACACTTGGGGAGTAAAGCCTGATATTTGAATCTTGGGTCAGGTGGGTCTCCTGGAGAAATATTATGTCTGCTTGGTAGTCTTGTAGTTCTTTCAAAATTTTGTGCCTTTTACTCGGCGAGTTCAGGCCCTTCACATTATAGGATATGAACTTTAAATCTAGCATTATATTTCTGCTAATAGTTAGCCATGTTCATCGGTCAGCCAGTCGACAGCTGTCAGTTCCCCTGCAGGTTTAACTACCCCCCTAACCCCCCCATACCCTCCCCCCACCCACCCCCCAGGCCTTACTACGGCCTTAAGCCCCCCAGTCGGGGGCATAATTCCCGACTGCGACCTTAAACTAATTTTTATGGGGGTGAGACTCCGAAGGCAGCTACAGATGTCCCGCTTGCCTCCAGGAACGGGGGCATTGGGGACGGGAGTACCAGAGGCAAACCTCCCCGCCCTGTGGCACACCCCCCCAACCCCATGAACCCAGGGTGTAAAAAAAAACCCCTTTACATTTTACCTCCCTCCACCTCACCGTACCCTTTTAATTATCGACACATGACCTTCCCCTAGGGACTCTTCCTTCCTATGAGACTGGAAGAGGGAAGAGGGAAAGAAAGAGAGAGAAAAAAAAAATAAAAACCCCCGCAGCCTCCCCTCCCTAGTCCCTCCTCCCATTTGATAAACATAGTCCTTCGTTGTCCCCTTGAAAGGATCTACTCTAATGCCATGTCCGGAGTGGGTATACCCAACTTATCACAGAAGTCCTTTGCCTCTTCTGGGAACCTCATCCTCAAGGATCTGCCTTCCTTCATCACCAACAGGGATGTTGGGAACCCCCAACTGTATTTGATATCGGCCCTTCTAAGTTGCTCAAGCA
Organism: Aquarana catesbeiana; assembly: GCF_042186555.1. Lineage (NCBI taxonomy): Eukaryota > Metazoa > Chordata > Amphibia > Anura > Ranidae > Aquarana > Aquarana catesbeiana. The sequence goes on from NC_133330.1 coordinate 175,758,144, forward strand.
GCGGTCTCAGTTGCCTTCTCCATGCTAAGGTACCCGCCGACAGATCTGTGAAAATCTGCAGATCCTTATCTTCAAATCGCACCGCGGGGACACCCCGCAGGTTGTTCCATATCTTCTCTTTTACTTCAAATGAGTGGAATTTTACAATCACATCTCGGGGAATATCTGCCCTTAAGTTGGGGGGTTTCCTAATCCTATGTACCCTATCGATCCTTAGAGTTGCTTCCTCATCTAGGCCCAATATAGGGTTAAAAAATTTTTTCATCTTAGCCAACAGGTCCTCGTTCTTTTGTTCAGGGAGCGACCTGATGCGCAAATTCTGGCGGCGGCTTTGGTTCTCCAATTCTTCCAACTTGTATGTCAGCATGCGATAGTCGCTTTTCGCTATACTCAGCTGCGATTCAAGCTCCCGGATCTCTTTAGCATGTTTACCCGTTAGTACTTCCACCTCCTCTACCCTCTGCAACAGATGGCCCAGGTCTGTCCTCACGTTAGAAATCTCGATCTTAATAGCGGTTTCAAGATTTGAAAACATCTCCTTCATTTCTATCTTGGTGGGAAGTGGGTCCGTATTTTTTTGACCCTCCATCCTACTAGTACTTGAGGCACCTTCACATTCCAGATCTTCTCTTGGCCTCTCCCCCTGTACCCCCTTTTGCTTCAGTTGGTCTTTTTTTTTTTCTTCGTCCCCCCTTGCTTCGTATCTGTACTGGGGCTTTTTACACTTGTCTCCTTTAGATATTTTTGAATTGAACTTGAATTTAAGCTCTCCCTTGGGGTCTTGGGTTCAGCAGATTTTTGGGTGCGACTTCTCATGCTCATATCAGTCTCTTATTTCCTGCAACTTATAGGACACCTAGTTCCTGTTGTCTTCTAAAATGGCTCAAGGAGGACTAATAGCTTCTAGGTACTTTTATACTTAAATATGTAATAATTAGTTATAGTCCTGTTTTCCTCAATACCACCCCAGAGGATCGATATTTCGGGGACTCACACTACGGACCGTGTTTTTAAGGCCCTCAGGCTATATTCCAGCAAAGGGATCATGAAGACTCTTAGGAGAATATGTTAACAATATATGTAAGGGGATTTAAACATCATAGTGTTTCCTATCGTTATAGAATTAGGCATAACAGGGATCCCACCTCATTGAGTTTTTTGGGATTGATAGAGTGTACCAACACTGGAGGAGTAGTAAAGGTAAATGGAAAACACCGCGCTAACCAGTGAAAAAAATATATGGAAGCTGCTGCATACAGTCTGACAAAAACAACAAATAGGCATATGGAAAAATGCAGCGCATATAAAAATGAACATAAGTCTTTAGAATGATGAAACAATAAAGAAATTAATAATTAACCACAGGTGCCTTGAAACAAAAACGTCCATAGATGGATGTGAATGTCCAACTGCACAGGGCCCCTGTTGAAGACCCCTAGGTCGAAACACGTCGGGTACATATATCACTCTCCTTGTTGCCCATTTGTTTTTATTCACCGTGATCGCGCTTTTATCTATGTATGGTCGTTTTTTGTCAATAAAAACACCCCTTTTTTATCTGCACCATGCGGAGGCACATTCTTTTTGTTTCCACATTTACCGCATGAGATCCAGTCCCTCCAACTGCTCCTCTTTGGGGGACCGTTTGTGCAACTTCTGATGTACGCTGGGACGGTTTGGTGTGAGGACGGTTCGTTGTGAGGACCTATCCGGTTGCCGGCAGAGATCCGTACAGACCACAATCCAAAGGATTGGCGATTCCTGAGCTCCCATTCCATGTCATTGGTGACAAACTGCGCATGCGATTCCCTGTCGCTGACATGGGAATCCACAGGATCTGGTAAGAGGCTTTTTTGCACTTTCTCTGAATGACCCATTGGGACCCAGTTTCTCGGTTGGGAAGTCGCTGTATGATGCCTGGTGTTTTCTGACAACCATCAGATCATCACCACCCCTTGGAGTACTTACACCTCCTGTGCAGTTGGACATTCACATCCATCTATGGACGTTTTTGTTTCAAGGCACCTGTGGTTAATTATTAATTTCTTTATTGTTTCATCATTCTAAAGACTTATGTTCATTTTTATATACGCTGCATTTTTCCATATGACTGGAGGAGTAGTGACATGCAAAAACAAATCTCACAGAATGAGACCCAAGGGATACACCACTTTAATACTTTGGCACCTTTGGACTTAAACAAGGATATAGATCTAAATAGTTTCATCAGCAATTGTTGAATACAATTATGTTAATTTTCCTTTTCCATATCAGAGATATGGGGTTTGGACAATTAAATGAATTAAGTATATTTGACCAGTAGATGGCCAGATAGCAGGAACGTTTTTTAAGATCAAACAGTGGGGTGTGGATTATTTTTTTCTAAACACGCTTTTAGGATCCTGTTAATTTTACATAATTGTTTTTTTATATTTTTAATATAGTTCCGTGAATATTAAATGTATGGTATGAATAAAAATTTGGTTTCATGGATGTATATGTAATGCCCTGTACACACGATAGGATTTTCCGATGGAAAATGTGTGATAGGATCCTGTTGTCGGAAATTCCGACCGTGTGTAGGCTCCATCACACATTTTCCATAGGAATTTCCGACACACAAAGTTTGAGAGCTTGCTATAAAATTTTCCGACAACACAATCCGCTGTCGGAAATTCCGATCGTGTGTACACAAATGCGATGCACAAAGTGCCACACATGCTCAGAATAAATTAATAAACGAAAGCCATTGGCTACTGCCCCGTTTATAGTCCCGATGTACGTGTTTTACATCACCGCGTTCAGAACAATTAGATTTTCAGACAACTTTGTGTGACCGTGTGTATGCAAGACAAGTTTGAGCCAACATCCGTCGGAAAAAAATCAATGGATTTTGTTGTCAGAATGTCCGATCAATGTCCGACCGTGTGTACAGGGCATAAGAGGTATTTGTAAAGAGTGATACCAGCTTGATCAGGTTTGACCAAAGTTAAAAGGGAAGGATTTCCCAGGTGAATCTTATGATAATTAGTCCTTTGTGTTCATCCAGCCAGCTTTACCACTTGCACATAGGGGGTTTTGGTTGAGTGGAATTGTTTCCATGCACCAATGATATTGCAGCAGCGGGTATAATGTCTTCGGGAAGAGGGCAGTCATCAACTTCCTGATGAAGCTATACAGCGAAATGCATAGAGGTCGGATTGCCGTCACTATTCCCGTGGACCGCTTGTGACGTCACATCTGTTTGAGCAGTGAGAGGCATGCCGAAATCTGGGGAGACAGACGGTGCCTTTGTCTGTACCATTTCAACGGCAGTGTGTTGGATATTATCCTTTGAATTAAAATGTTTATGCTGGTCAAGCTGGAGCCGGTCTGGGCACCCTACCTGTAAGCGCATATATTTGGGGATTGGTTTTAAAAGGGAACTTTTTTAGTAAAACTGTGTTGCACGATCATGGTGTTTATCTTCTTTCTGGGTGATTGGTGTATATCCTGCTTAGGAGAAGGAGCGAGTGAGTTGGAAAGGAGAAAACTTGGAACCCCATGCTGGGAGATTGTAATAATCTCATTAGACACGCTTTGTGGTCCAGCGGGCCTTTTGACTCTGGTGAGTGAGCATTTGCATTATTGCTGGTGGAGCATGTTTGTTCTTGGAATCATATAAAGATGCACAGTGGTTTGGAATCATTTAAATAAAGTGCAAGGACTTGGAATTGGTCACAGTTGAATAAGGACTTCAATCTGTGTATTTTTACAGCACTTTTCATTTTTTGAAATATACATGCACTCAGTTATTACTGATAGAACACTGATAATATTAATTGGATTTTTTTTCCACAGCATTTTTGTTTATTTTTTTGGTGCAATATTTTTGTGTGTTTTTTGGTTTCTGGAATTGCACAATAGTGATTATCACATTAGTTTATCTTTGAATATATATGCACTAAGTTATCACTGATTTGACACTGATATTAACTATTTTTGTCACAGCATTTTTGTGGAATTTTTTGTGCAATTTTTTTGGTGCATTTTGTTGTGCATTTTTTTGTTTTTGTCATTGCACAATAGTGATTATTACAGTGGGTGTATTTTTTATTATTTAAGTGAAGGGTTAATGTGTGGGTATGACGCTGTCCTAATTCATAGAAATACTTGGTAAATCGTGTGTAGCCAAATCCCATATGTAAAGTCGCATATAAAGTGTAAACCAAAATTGCAAATAAAAAATTCAACGAAAATAAAACCAAACATAAAACAGCAACTTGCTGTTTTATGTTTGGTTTTATTTTCGTTGAATTTTTTATTTGCAATTTTGGTTTACACTTTATATGCGACTTTACATATGGGATTTGGCTACACACGATTTACCAAGTATTTCTATGAATTAGGACAGCGCCACACCCACACATTAACCCTTCACTTACCTTCTGTTTTTTCCACCTTGGTGGAAATCACATCTGTGGAGGCAGCAGTCCTTTATGCGATTTCGTCCATTGTTTCCATTTTTTTCCATTTTCTCCACTTTTTAAATTTTCTGTTCCGTTGCACGGATACACCACTCATATTTCATTACTATTTTTTATTATTTAGCACATGTTAATTTTAGGATGTTTGTACTTTAATTAGCGCCTACTTTACATTTTTTGTTTGATTTATTAGTGTGATTCACACTTAAAGGGGCAGCTGTTATTTACACAGGGTTGGCGCCTTTATATATTTTGAAATAAAAACACTTTTTAACACAGTTTAAAAGCAAATTATCTTTAAACAATATACCACATATTTATATATCAAATACACTGCCACTAACTAATAAAACCTGCCTGCTTAATCTAACTCAAGCTATCTCTCCGTCCATGGCAACAACACTACACGCGTCCGCTATGTAAGCAGCCTTATATAGTGTGGGGTGTGCACCTAGTCGTCCTGAGCCATGATTGGCCAAAGGCACCCTGCCTTTGGCCAATTATGGCTCTTTCAGCAGAGCGCACTGTGATCTTGCAGTGCATTATGGGGCATTCCGCCGGTGCTCGAATTTCTCACAAAATGCCCCATATTGTTCGCTGTTTGGCGAATGGGCAAAAACCCGATGTTCAAGCATATCCCTACTCACCAGAGCCAAAAGGAATGCTGGACTACACACAAGTGTGTGTAATGATATTATTACAATCTCCCAGCAAGGGGTTCCAAGTTTTCTCCTCTGCAGCTCACAGATGTTCCTTCTCCTCAGCAGGATATACACAAATCACTCAGAAAGAAGATAAACACGGTGATCATGCAACACAGTGTTATTAAAAAAGTTCCCTTTTAAAACCAATCCCCAAATATATGCGCTTATATGTCAGGGTGCCCAGACTGGCACCAGCTCAAAAAGCATAAACGTTTTAATCCAAAGGATAATATCCAACACACTGCCGTTGGTACAGACAAAGGCGCTGTCTGTCTCACCAGATTTCAGCATGCGTCTCACTGCTCAAATGGACGTGACGTCACAAGCGGTCCACAGAAATAGCGACAGCAATCCAACCTATATATATATATATATATATATATATATATATATATATATATATATATAAAATATACATACATACCTCAGCTGTTGGGTGGCCTCAAAGTTGTTAAGATTCCATTAAGTTTGTGATTGTCTCCTTTTCCTATCAGCACACATGTTGGGGCATGCTTTAGACAAGAAGAAAGGCAGGGGAAGAAAGGCTGAATATTTACACTGTAAATTTTGAGGGAAACCAGCAGGAAACATGTGTAGATCAAGCAGTGAGGGACAGCACAGGAGTATACAGCTAAAAAGGGGTATAAGTATGCAGAAATGAGGCAGCTCAAACAGAAGAAACCTGTGCCACAAGGAAGGGATGCACCAGAAATGAGGCAGCTAAAACAGAATAAACACATGCCACAAGCCAAACATTAAAGTGCATGTGCTAAGATAGATTAGGCTGTTGAAAGGCTTACCATGTGCTCCACCCGGTTGAGAATGTTTGGATTCTCTTCTGATGAACTTTCCTCCACCATCTCTCAGTTCTGAAGTGCGCACCGGAAAAGAAGCACCGCCCGCTGCATATGACGACACCTGCGGTACATTATTGCATAGTTTAATACGGAAAATACCGCAAAATACCAAATAACTCATGCATTTTTTGGTGAATGGCAAACAACATTTTAAAAAGCACTGAGCGGTAATTTAACACAAATTTTAAAGGGGAAAATATTGCTTTGTGAATGGAGCCCAGTGTCTGTTATACAATTAAGGATCAGGGTGAGAGTCAATCAAAGGAGTAATCTGTTATCCAGACATATTGTAAGTCAGGCTAGGTTTTGTTTAGGAATGGGCTGGGGCGTGTTCGGGATCCCACCTGCCCGATCCTGCCAGGAAGCCGACACTGCACATTGCTAATCACAGGCAGTGAGTCATTTCCCAGTCCACAGCTGCACAGATTGGAAAATGTCTCACTGCCTGTGATTAAAAGTGTGCAGTGTCGGTTTTCTGACGGGATTGGGCAGGTGGGATCACAAACATGCCCAAGCCCATCTCTAGTGATGATTAGTTGAGTAATCTGTTATCCAAACAAAGGGTCAGTAGTATAAAAGGCAAGACAAGGCACAAGGTGCAGGAGCCAGGAAGCCAACACTATCACAAGCCCAAAGCCCTGGGTTTGTGATGTTTAAATAGAGCACATTAGACATGTGCAATTTGTTTCGTTCCAAATTCGTTTTTCAACTGAATTCGACAAATTCATTATTTCAGAAATATTCAAATTAACGAAAACCTGTTTAACAAATGTTTTCGTAATTCAAAAGTTTGTAAAATCGACAATTTGTAAAATCGACAATTTGAAAATCCGAAAATTAGAAAACCCGAAAATTCAAAAATCTGAAATAATAACTAACTAATAATAACTATTACTAACTAATAAAATATAGGTATTGTAATTTCCTTTCAAATTTGGCTGTTAGTGAACGTAACGAATATGAATTTATCCGAAGTTACTATTTATCCGAAATAACGAATGCCAAATCAAAATGAATGGAACGTAACAAATGAATAATATTTATTAATAATAATAATAATGAAAAGGTATTATTATTATTATTTATTATTATTATTATTATGTCATTACGTTCCATTCATTTAGATGCAGCATTCATTATTTGAGATAATTCATAACTTCGGATAAATTAGTATTCGTTACTTTCATAAACAGCCAAATTTGAAAGGAAATTCCAATACCTATAATATAATAGTTAGTTATTATTAGTTATTTATTTCAGATTTTCAAATTTTCCATTTCTGAATTTACTCATTTTGAATTTAAGACTACCGCATATAAACAAATGGAACATAATGAATTCAAATTTTTCTGAAGTTAAGAATTTATTCAAAATACCAAATTTTGATCATAACGAATGACCCAAAAAACAAAAAAAAAACCCCCAGAATGAAACGAAAACAAACAAATTTTTCGGCAATGCACATGTCTAGAGCACATCAACACACTAAGGGCCCATTCACATCATTAGGATCATATTATGGTGCACATTGTGCCCATGCACTGCGATGCTTAAATGTTTTTTTTAAACCTCCTTTTAAATTACATGCATTCATTGCTATGGGCACCAGGGTTTTGTGAATAATTTGCATGCATTGTAATGCACTGTGTTGCAATAAAAGCTATGTCTGGAATGGATCATTTAATCACAAGGCACACAAATGCAGCGCACACACAACACTGTGAATAGGGTGTTACCACAGTACATAGGTCAACCTCCAGATTTTTAGTGCAAGTTGCTTGCTTACTGTCACCGTTTTGCAAAAATGCTCAACTTAAAGCGGTTGTAAACTGAAAAAAACAAACAAACAATCGCATTGTATACTAGCTCGTTATGAAATACTTATCTTAGATCAGAGCTGTTGCAGCAGTCCCCTCACAATGCTGTGACCGGCGACATGTCTCCCGAAGTTGTTTGTGGGCTCCGGCGCTGTGATTGGCCGGTGCCGCTATGACGTCATGAGCAGGCAGTTTCTTCAGTTTCTATGACATCAAGGCAAGCGTATATGGTAAATATCTCCTAAACCATGCAGGTTTAGGAAATATTTACAGTACCTACAGGTAAGCCGTATTATAGGCTTACCTGTAGGTAGAAGTGATGTAACTAGGTTTATTTTTCTGATTTAGTAGAATTTGCAAATGGTAGTTGCCATTTTTTTATTCTATTGGTCCTGTGCTTTTAGAAAATGTATGGTTTAGGGAGGGGAGGAAAGGAAGAAAACTTTGAAAGATTCCAAAGCTGTGAGAAAGCATAAAACAAGTAAAGAATTGCAAAAATGGTCTGGCCATCTAAATTCAAAAGCAGAGCGCAAGACCTAACAGCAAAAGGGTGAATATATGCTTTCTAACAAGTGCCTGGACCGTAAGGCCTCTTTCACATGGGCGTTCCATAAGTCCATTTTTCCTCCATCCATTGACAGATGAAAAATGGACAAACATGTATGTCTATGGCATAGCAAACGTTAGCAGATGATCATCTGCTGTCACTCCGCTAAGCTCCGTTTTTTAAGACGGAAAAAAACCCTATTTTTCTTCCGTAAAAAACCCGGAACGGATGAAAAATGGATGTTAGCATTCGATCCGCTTACATCCGATCCGCTGACATCCGTTTTTCACCCAAATATGTTTTTTTTTTACTATGAATATATTAAATAAAGTAACCTATGACCCAGGTAGTGGTCTAATAAGGAAGTGACATGCAGCCCAGTGCCTAGAGAGAAGATAACGAGAGAAGACATGGCAAGGGATGTGTCCCGAGTGTCTCATAAACCTGGTGCATGCCAGGGCAGCTATATAGGACAATAGATGTAGAGAATACAGTGATCGCATAACAAAAGATTAGGTCTGGGAGGAGATGTTTGTGGAGGTCACACCAAACTGAGAATCACTCAGTGAGAAGCAGCGTCACATACGTGGTAAGCAGTTTGGGGGATGGGGGTGGGGGTGACATGGTGAGACTTGTAGTACACCGATATGTCACTATTAGCATCCCGACCTTTGTGGAAGGTCCCTAACCTTATCCCTAAGTCCTGGCTTTCTAGGGAAAACCCTACCCTATGACCCCTTTCACACTGGGGCAGTGCTGCCGTTATGGGTAAAGCGCCACAAGTGGGGCACTTTTAACCCTCACTAGTGGCTGAGGAAAGGGTTAAAAGCATCCGTGTTGAGGAGCTTTGCATTCGCTTCGGCAATGCTGCCCATTCATTTCAATGGGCGGGGCATTTTGGGAGCATTGCATACACCGCTCCCGCACCACCCCAAAGATGCTGCTTGCAGGACTTTTTATAACGTCCTGAAAGCACACCATCCCAGTGTGAAACCACTCAGGCTTTCACACTGGGAAGGCATGAGAGGCCCTTTTCAGGCACTTTACAGGGGTTATTTTTAGCTCCAAAATGCCTGAAAATCACCCCAGTGTGAAAGGGGTCTAACTGGGCATCACTCAGGGAGAAGCAGTGTCAGATACATGGTAAGCAGTTTGGGGGATGGGGGGTGGCACGGTGAGACTTTTAGTACACACATATGTCACTGTTAGCATCCTGATACTTGTAGTCCATGTGTCACTATTAACATGCCGACACATATAGTCCACATATGGGTTTCAAATATTGTACCTAATTGTTATGTTGGAGTTCTTTCTGTTCATTGTGTCTACTGTTCCTTGCTTATGCAGGAAAAAAAAATCATGACGCAGTGGAGGTCACAAAGGGACCGCTATAGGCGTGAACTGAAAGAAGAGGCTGATGCAAACCGAAGTGGTGCAGGAGCGACTAAAAAAAGAAGAAGCCCATTTTTTTGACAAGTTGGACTTCTTACGAAATGTGATGGACTTAAGACCGTAAGTAAATATCTCTCTTTAATATCTTTTTTCTTCCGAACATTAGGCACTTGCTGACCAGCCACCGCTGTTATACAGCAGCAGGTCGGCTCTACTGCACGAATCGCTGAAACTGTATGGCAGGTCGCGCAGGCTCAGTTGTGGGCAGGTGCGTTCCGCCACCCGCGCACTCACGCTGCATGCTAAGGGAGCGTGCCCACGGGTCGGGCAGACGCTATGTCCTCCGGTGACCCAGAATCGCCTAGTACAGAGGCAGAACAAGAATCTGCCAGTGTAAACAAGCGGATCCCTGTTCAGACAGGAGACATGACAGAGATCCACTGTTCCCAGTGATCTGTCATGTCCCTGGTAGCCCACCTCCCCTACAGTTGCAACACACCCAGGGAACACACTTAACCCCTTGATCGCTTCCTAGTGTTAACCCCCTCCCAGTCAATGTCCTTTGTACATTGATCAGTGCATTTTTATACCACTGATCAATGTAATAATGTCACTGGTCCCCAAAAAGTGTAATTTGGAGTCAGATTTGTCTGCCGCAATGTTGCAGTCCCACTAAAAACCGCAGATCACCGACACTACTAGTAAAAACAATAAAAAATAAATAAAAAGTCCCTAAATCTATCCCATAGTTTGTAGATGCAATAACTTTTGCGCAAACCAATCAATATACGCCTATTGCAATTTTTTTATTTTACAAAACATAAGTAGAAGAATATATATTGGCCTAAACTGATGAATAAATGTGTTTTTTATATATATTTTTTGGATATGTATTAAAACAAAAAGTCAAAACAAATTTTTGCTAAATTGTCGCTCTTTGTTTATAGAGCGAAAAAAAAAAATGCAGAGGTGATCAAATATAACCAAAAGAAAACTCTATTTATGGGAAAAAAAGGACGTCAATTTTGTTTGTGTACAATGACACATGACCGCACAATTGTCAGTTAAAGAGACGCAGTGCCGTATCGCAAAAAATGAGGCAAATCCTTCCGGTCCTTAACTAGTTAAATTAGTTTGCCAAGTAGTCTAACTCATAGACACCTTTTGAACAGTATTGACACACATGGATATATGTATTATAATAAATCCACAGTACTGACCTGTAATGCCCCGTACACACGGTCGGATTTTCCGATGGACAATGTCCGATCGGAGCGTGTTGTCGGAAATTCCGACCGTGTGTGGGCACCATCGGACATTTTCCATCGGATTTTCCGACACACAAAGTTGGACAGCAGGAGATAAAATTTTCCGACAACAAAATCCGATCGCGTCAATTCCGACCGTGTGTGGCCTGTTCCGACGCACAAAGTGCCACGCATGCTCAGAAGAAATTCCGACACGGGACAGCTCGTTCTGGTAAACTTAGCGTTCGTAATGGATAAAGCACTTTCGTCACGCTGCAATGTTCAAAATGGTTTAATACAGCGCACTCTCTTCTTCTTTATAATGTGACAAGAATTAAGTCATTTTGATGCTCATATTCACACACACTTCTCACAAACTTTTTTCGTTACTATTTATCGGGATTCCCTCAATATATTTTGATTTCTCACATCTGACAACATATTTTTTTTTTGTGTTTTTTTACTTTAATGTAGAATCTTTTTTTGTGTTTCTCTTTTTATTTTTATTTTTTTGGTGATTTTGATTTGTACTCCCGAAAATGTTTGTGTGTTTTTTGTGACAAGTTCCCACAACACCATTGATATGTTGTTCTATTTAATCTGTAGGAGGAGATTGTTTGGTGTTGTTGTCCCTTGTTAATTTCACATTGTACTTTAGAAATGTACCTGAATCCTCACCAACAAACTGTCCTTTTTGGATGAAAACACACACAGGAGAGTAGAATTTACCAAAAAATATTTTATTAAGGGGTCACAACTATAAACAAAGAGGGAGGCAATGCTGGAGAAACTGCAGAAGTGGGTGAAGCCTTGGACCCCCGGGGCAGACATCAATTATTTAAAAGCAAAATTGGTGGCCTGAGGAGTCCTTATCTAAGGGAGGGCAGTCTGGTCCAGAAGTCCCAGAGATCCGGAAAGCAGCAGATGACATCTGTGTCCCCAGGCTGTGGTCATACAAGAGACTGCAGCTTTTGTCAGACCAGACTGAACCCAGGGCCATCACTCTTTGGTCTTCCTTCCACGCTTCCTTACAGGCTTTGGCTGTGGTGGTGGAGTTGTGGCAGCAGGAGGAGGAGGAGGAGGATCGTCCCTCTCCATGACATCCGTCTTGTGTGTCAGTTCCCCACTCTCCCCCTTACGTAGGACTTTATAAATCAGGTCCTCAGAAATCTTGCGTTGGCCCTCCTGCATGCCCTGCAATTTGGTGGCAGCCATGCAGGCAAAGGCCTCTTCAGGACTGGGGAAGGCTCTGAGGGACGCCGAAGCCTCCTGGATCAGCCTGTACGCTGAATCCTGCACAGGACTGGGAGTGGCCTTCCTGGCCCTTTTATATGGCAGGCGGAGGGGAGGGACCTGAGACTCAGTCAGGCTGCGACTGGTCCCTGGCTTCTCTTGGCTGACACTTAGCCCCGCCTCCTCCTGGCTGCCACTAATCCCCGCCTCCTCCTGGCTGACACTAATAATCCCCGCCTCCTCCTGGCTGCCACATTCCACAGCTTCCTCCTGGCTGAGGTCTTCCTGTGTATGAAAAAGGGACATAGTTTTAGTATTGTTTTCATCAATCACACACAATTTTCACCTCCTGACTGCTGCAAATTCAATGTTAACAAATATAACAGACTATCCTTCTGAGCCCAGCATTTTGCATTCTTGTCCCAATTTTGGGTGCCCACTACTGTCTATTGATATGTAAAACACTTTTTTCAAGCAGCAATTAGTGTTCAATAATAACATCTAGTAAACATCATTTATTTATTGACCAGAAATCTGTAGAAGAATGCTATACCTGACTCAAGCTGGGCTCCTCCATTTCTTCCTGGCTGGAAGGCCCAGGTTGGACATCGGAAGCCTCAGCTGGGGTGGAAGGAAGCGTGGAAGGAAGAGTGGAGAGGGATTCCCTGACTTCAGTGTGGTCTGACAGAAATCGCAGTCTCTCATAGTACCACAGCCTGGGGACATAAACGTCATCTGCTGCAGCTCCGGATCTCTGGGAATCTGTGACCTTCTTGCGCTCCCTAAGATAAGTGCTCCTCAGGCCACCAATTTTAGCTTTCAAATAAGGGATGGTTGCTGTGGGGACCACCGGCTTCACCAACTCCAGCAGTTTCTCCAGCGCTGCCTGCCTCTTCTGTTTGTGATTATAGTGGGGGTGTCTGACCTGCCACAGACAGGGCAGCTCTCTGTACTTGTCAATAAACAGGGGCAGGAAATTGTGGTCGTTGAACTCATCCATTTTCTCTGCAAGACACAACACAAGACAAACCCTAATGTCAGGCCAAACTCCCCTAATCTTGTTACAATATAGGCTTCCATTTCGAAGCAGTATAGGCCCAAGTTTAGATCCTACCTTCGTTAGCACGATCGGCGTCTCCGATGCTCCTTCCTCCGCTCACAGATCGTACGTAAGACGCGCGCGTTACGATTTATACACACTGCGCATGCGTATAACTCCGCCCGCCCCTGACGTTCTTTCTATTCTATTCCCCGCCCCTTTTCGTTCGGTGCAGTGGAGGAAGAGCACATGGCGGATAGACAGCAGGATCGTGCTAAGTACAGCAACAAGGAGGAGGAGGAAAGGCCGGAGCCTGAAACGTCCCGATCCAGAAGGAGATTAAAGGACTCAAATATGTCCTTTGGGGAGATGTTGGAGATGGTGGACATCCTGAAGAAGGCCGACTATGATGGAAAGTATGGGCCTTACCCCAACCCCAATGTCCGAAAGGCCAAGATCATGGCGAAAGTGGTCAGGAGTCTGCACCGGAAATTCGGGGTACGACGATTGAAAGATCAGCTCAGGAAGCGGTGGTCGGACCTGAAATTACGAGAACATGAGCAGTACAGAAAGATCCGGAGAGTGCTGCAAAAAAGTAAGTAGTTGTGCTGTGTTCCTATTGTTCTTGTGTTTATTACGTTCGTGCTGCTCCATGTGCTTTTAGGAACTGTTGTACAGTTTAAAATGGCAACTTTCATGTTCATGGGCACATTATTCGTTCGGATCACACATTTTTTTTTCGGACTATAAAATACCATTGTTTAGCCCATATGCATTTGGCCACCATTTTGAGGCCCTATACTTGTCTTGAAAGAATTGGGGTGTGTAGATGGCTTTGTTACTAGAATGAAATGCAAACTAGATTGTGTGTAAGGAGAGGACACTCAGCAGCTGTTTTCACATCTGGACACTGGAGCACTAGTGTGGGACACCAGAACACCATTTTTATTAGAGGGGCCACACAGGCGCTCCAGTGTATACTATAGGGGGGGCTACATCTGTGAAGCTTGTACCAAACAGGTAAAGTATTGCAGCTTGACAAAGGACACTAAAAAAGCTACATCTTGGAACTCGGCTAAAATAGACAATTGTACCCCACTTCCAAGCAATGTTTCATCTTTATAGTTCTGCCATCAAATATCTGTGTGCTAATTATACCATTTTTGTTTTACATAGGGGAAAAAAGACTCGGAGGACACCCCTCATCCGAGGAGACCAGAGACCCCCCCCCTCTGGAAGAAGGGGAAATCCCCCCAGCACAAGCTGAGCAGGAGGAAGAAGACGTGGTGGAACTAGTCACCACAACAGGTGAGTGTCTGCAACCACAGGCTCAGATAAGAGATGGATGGCGGCATTTTTTTTAGACCTAATTTATTTTGGGTTTCCTCTCTTTGTAGGTGATCGTGAGGTTGTGGATGTAGATCCTTTCACATCCGAAAGTGCCCAGATCCTGATCGGGGAGATCATGGGGTGTAATTTACAATTGGAAAACATCAAGCAAAACATCAATGATGTTATTCCCAAATATAAAAACATCATTGATGTTTTGGGGCGAGTTTAAAGCCCCTCCAAATCACTTTCTTCTTTTGTCTGCTACAATGTGCGAAATGTTTTTGTGATTTTTCCCAAAGCCAAATTTGGAGGATGCACACAGTGTGTCAACATGTGCTATCTGCCATCACGGGAGATCAATGGACGTGTTTTGGGGGTGCAACACCTTCCTCAATTATAAAGTAGCGGTGAGGAAGGGCTTTCTCCCCCAAAACATGTCCCTTCATCCCCCATGATGGCAGATAGCACATGTTGACATTGGGAAATTTGTGTGCATCTTCCAAATTTGGCTTTTCCAGGGGTGATTTCCCCCCATCTGAACGCAATATCAAACACAGTTCCTAAATAGGGATGAGCTTCGTGTTCGAGTCAAACCCATGTTCGACTCGAACATCGGCTGTTCGATCGTTCATCGAATTGCGAACGATATGGGCCGTTCGCGCCAAATTCGTGTGGCGCGTCACGGTCCATAATTCACTGCGGCATCGCAGTGCATTGCTTGCTGATGATTGGCCAAGCATGCACTATGACCCGCATGCTTGGCCAATCACAGCGCCGCCTTAACAGAGAGCCATAATTGGCCAAAGCCAAGGAGGCTTTGGCCAATTATGGCTCAGGGGATTTAGTACACGCCCCACACTATATAAGGCCGCCTGCACAGCGGCCCTGTGCAGTGTGTTCCGGTGTGCTTAGAGAGAGAGAGAGACAGTGTCATTTCATTTGAGTTAGCTAGATTAGGCAGGACAGTCAGTCAGTTAGCTGCACTTAAAGTGTATTGTGTATATATATGCATCCCAGGTGTTGCATATATATATATATATATATATATATATATATATATATATATATATATATATATATATACACTGTATTCAGTTTAGCTAGATCCGTTCCTGTTATCTTCTAGACTATTTACATTTAGTGCAGTGCGTCCTGCTCACAGTGTTCAGCTAGATCCGTTCCTGTTATATTCCTACTGACAGGCAGGCTTGTCTTGTTACAGTATTTTAAAGAAAATTACTGGTGTTCTTTTGATCCTATTAGTACCACAGTCAGGCAGCTAGACTATTTACAGTTAGTGCAGTGCATCCTGCCCACAGTGTTCTGCTAAACCTACAAGTTAGTGGGGTGCGTCCTGCTCACAGTGTTCAGCTAGATCCATTTCTGTTATCTTCTTACTGACAGGCAGGCTTGTCTTGTTACAGTAAATACAGCTACCTGAAGAAAATTGCTGGTGTTCTTTTGATCCTATTAGTACCACAGTCAGGCAGCTAGACTATTTACAGTTAGTGCAGTGCGTCCTGCTCACAGTGTTCTGCTAAACCTACAAGTTAGTGGGGTGCGTCCTGCTCACAGTGTTCAGCTAAACCTACAAGTTAGTGGGGTGCGTCCACCTCACAGTGTTCAGCTAAACCTACAAGCTAGTGGGGTGCGTCCTGCTCACAGTGCTCAGCTAGATCCGTTCCTGTTATCTTCTTACTGACAGGCAGGCTTGTCTTGTTACAGTATTTTAAAGAAAATTGCTGGTGTTCTTTTGATCCTATTAGTACCACAGTCAGGCAGCTAGACTATTTACAGTTAGTGCAGTGCGTCTTGCTCACAGTGTTCTGCTAAACCTACAAGGTAGTGGGGTGCGTCCACCTCACAGTGTTCAGCTAAAGCTACCTGTAGAAGGTTGGTGGTGTTCTCATACTACAGGCAGGCAGTTGATTTTGCTAGCTGCAGTATCAGTACATATATATATATATATATATATATATTATATATATATATATATATATATATATATATATATATATATATATCCCAGCTTAGTGCAGCTACAGGCCATTAGTATGTCTGGAAGGCCAAGAAGGAGAGGCAGACAGTCACAAGCCAATAAGAGAGGGCAAGCAGGCTCTGTGTCTAATGCTGGTCGTGGAGACGGTGCATCCTCATCAGCACGTGGCCATGGGACACGCTTGGCCTTTTTTTCGGCAGCTGGCCATGTTGAGCCGCAACATGCGGAAGACTTGGTCGAGTGGATGACCAAGCCGTCCTCATCCTCCTCATCCTCTCTCACCCATGCCCAGGGTACTTTGTCTGGCAAAGCAGCGGCCTCTTCCCTCGGCTCAATGTCATCAGTGACTCCTTCCCTAGCCCCACCATGTCCTCCTGAGGAGTCCCTCGAACTGTTTGACCACAGTGTTGGGTACATGCTCCAGGAGGATGCCCAGCGTTTGGAAGGCTCTGATGAGGATACTGAGCTCGATGAAGGCAGTAACACGAGCACGGACAGAGGGGGTGCCCAAGAAGGACAGCAATCTGGCAGTCATGCTCCCCCTGCTGCAGCATACTGCCAGGTTTGCTCCAGTGATGAGGAGGGAGGGGATGATGAGGTCACTGACTCAACGTGGGTGCCTGATAGGAGAGAGGAGGAGGAGGAGGAGGAGGCGGCACATCATCAACGAGGCAGGATGCCCTCCAGGGGCCAGCCTAAGGGCAGCACATTGACTGCATCACACCCCAAAGCTCCACATGTGCAGGGCGCTGCAGTCTCTGTGCGTTATTCAAAAAGTTCTTTGGTGTGGGCCTTTTTTGAGACGAGTGCATCAGATCGCACCGCTGCTATTTGCAACATATGTCTCAAGCGTATCTCGCGTGGCCAAAACATCTCCCGCTTGGGTACCACATGCTTGACCAGACATATGTTGACCTGCCATGCAGTTCGTTGGCAAGCGTATCTAAAAGACCCACACCAAAGAACAAAGAGGACCTCTGCTTGCTCCTCATCAGCTGAGATTTCCAACCCCACTAGACCTTCAGTCCTCTCTGAGACCTGCACTGAGAGGAATGAAGGTGTAGAATTAGGTGTGTCACAGCCACGTACTTGTGGGCAATCTGATTTTGGTACACCGACGTCAGATTGTACCAGGCAAATTTCCCTGCCCCAGCTGCTGCACCGCCGAAAGAAGTTTGCTCCCAGCCATCCACATGCCCAGCGGTTGAATGCTAGCTTGGCAAAATTGCTAGCACTTCAACTGCTGCCTTTTCAGTTGGTAGACTCTGCCCCCTTCCGTGAGTTTGTGGAATGTGCAGTTCCTCAGTGGCAGGTACCCAAACGCCACTTTTTTTCACGGAAGGCGATTCCGGCTCTCTACCAGCATGTGGAAGGCAATGTCCATGCCTCGCTGGACAGGGCGGTCAGCGGTAAGGTGCATATTACCTCTGACTCATGGTCCAGCAGGCATGGACAGGGACGTTACCTAAGTTTCACGGCGCATTGGGTGACTCTGCTGGCAGCTGGGAAGGATGCAGGACAAGGTGCAGTAGTGTTGGAGGTTGTTCCGCCACCACGCCTCCAAAATGCTAATGATTGTGACACACCTCTCTCCTCCACCCCCTCCTCTTCTTCTTCCTCCATGGCCTCTTCCTCGGAACCAGCGGTGCTCCGTAGTCGTTCAAGGGGCTACGCAAGTACGCAGGCCAAAAGATGCCATGCGGTGCTTGAGCTGGTGTGCTTGGGGGACAGGAGTCACACTGGGGCAGAGGTTCTGTCAGCTCTGCAGGGGCAGGTTCAGAGGTGGTTGACGCCACGCCAACTTAAGGCAGGAATGGTGGTTTGCGACAATGGCACCAACCTCCTCTCTGCCCTCCGACAGGGACAAATGACCCATGTGCCCTGTTTGGCTCACATCCTTAACTTGGTGGTGCAGCGGTTCTTGGGCAGGTACCCAGGCTTACAGGATGTCCTGAGGCAGGCCAGGAAAGTCTGTGTGCATTTCCGCCAGTCATATAATGCCAGTGCTCGGCTGACGGACCTCCAAAAGGAGTTTAACCTGCCCAAGAACCGCCTAATCTGTGACATGCCCACCAGGTGGAACTCAACGTTGGCCATGCTGCAGCGGCTGCACACGCAGCAGAGGGCCATCAATGAGTACCTGTGCGACTATGGCACCAGGACAGGGTCAGGGGAGCTTGGTTTTTTTTCCCCACGCCAGTGGGCCATGATCAGGGATGCATGCACTGTCCTGTCACCATTTGAGGAGGCCACGAGGATGGTGAGCAGTGACAGTGCATGCATCAGTGACACTGTCCCCCTTGTCCACCTGTTGGAGCACACGCTGCGTGGAATAATGGACAGGGCACTTGAGGCAGAACAGAGGCAGGAAGAGGAGGACTTCCTTAGCTCTCAAGGCCCCCTTTATCCAGACAGTGTTCCTGCGTGCCCGCCGATCACACAGGAAGAGGACGAGGAGGAAGAGGAGGAGGAGGAGGAGGAAGATTGTGTCAGTATGGAGGTGGAGCCTGGCACTCAGCATCAGCAGCAGTCTTTAAGGGATCAGTCCCAAGAAACACATGGACTTGTACGTGGCTGGGAGGAGGTGGCTGCGGACCATGTCGTCCTTAGTGACCCAGAGGACTCCGGACCGAATGCCTCAGCAAACCTACGCTGCATGGCCTCCCTGATCCTGCAAAGCCTGCGTAAGGATCCTCGTATTCGTGGTATCAAGGAGAAGGACCAATACTGGCTGGCAACCCTCCTTGATCCACGTTACAAGGGTAAGGTTGCGGACCTTATCTTGCCATCGCAGAGGGAGCAGAGGATGAAACATCTTCGGGAGGCCTTGCAGAAAGGTCTGTGCAACGCGTTCCCAGAGACTGGGAGGTTACAAACTCCTGTTTCTGGACAACGTGTTGCTGAGGCTTCGGTCAGTCAAAGAAGGAGCGGTGGAGAAGGTGGCCGTCTGACCGATGCGTTCAGACAATTTTTTGGTCCGCAGCCCCAAGGTATGATCGGTTCCAGCAACCATCGCCAGCGTCTGTTTTACATGGTGCAGGAATACCTAGGGGCAAGATCAGACTTGGACACCTTTCCCACCGAAAATCCTCTGGGTTACTGGGTCTTGAGGATGGATCACTGGCCAGAGCTTGCACAGTATGCAATTGAGCTACTGGCCTGTCCTGCATCCAGCGTTCTTTCGGAACGCACATTCAGTGCTGCTGGAGGCGTGGTAACCGATCACAGGGTGCGTCTGTCCACTGACTCGGTCGATCGACTGACCTTCATAAAAATGAATGAGTCTTGGATCACCACCAGCTACCAAGCACCTGATGCTGATGTAACTGAATAATTTTTTTTGAAATCTCAGATCCCTTCAAAGACTGCCTATGCTGATGCTGAGTGACTATTCCTGAGTAATTATCCTCTTCCTCCTCAATCATCACGCTGATAGCTTGTAAGAGCATTTTTGGTTCTGGGCGCCACCACCAGTGCCTAAGGCACAATTTTTCAGCCCCTGTTTAACAGGGGCGTGTAATTACGATTTTTGATGTAATACTTTGCAGCAGGGCTCGTTCCTGCATTCCAACTAGAGTGTCTGTGAGGGGTTGCAGTGTTGTGGCACCAGCACCAGTGCCTAAGGCCTAATTTTTCAGCTCCTGTTCAACAGGGGCATGTAATTACAATTCTTGATCTAATATTTCACAGCAGAGCCCTGTGAGGGCTTACAGTGTTGTGGCCACAGCAACACCTAAGGCCCAAATTTCTGCTGAGTATATAGGGCAGGACCCTACTTTCAAACGACTCCTACTTGCAAACGGAAGGAGACAACAGGAAGTGAGAATAAATCTACCCCTAGGAAGGGAAATTCTCTCCTGTAAGAGTTAATATGGGAAAAACATTTCTCCTTTCCACTGATGCTTTCCAATCCATTGGGACAAAAAGTGAGGTGAAATCTTCTGAAGAGGAGGAAAGACAGCAAAACAAATGTCACAGGGGTGATAACCCTTCCCTATGTTTTCCAAAAAGCTTAAAAAAGATTTTTTGGCTGGAGCTAAACACGTTAAAAATGTACCCGTTCAAAATTACAAAGAGATTCTACTTAAGAACAAACCTACAGCCTGTATACTGCTGTTCAGAGTATATAGGGCCTGGTGGCCCCACACCTTTCCTTATTTTAATTTGGGTGCGGGGTTCCCCTTAATATCCATACAAGACCCAAAGGGCCTGGTAATGGACTGGGGGGTACCCATGCCGTTTGTCTCACTGATTTTCATCCATATTGCCAGGACCCGACATTACATTAAACCCGCAAGCAGTTTTAAATGAGATTTTTTCCTTTAAAAATGACATTTGGTGCAGGGACTGTTCTAAACACGGGAAACATGCGTCACTTTACAGGCATACTATAGACACCCCTCAGGTACGATATTTAAAGGAATATTTCACTTTTTTTTTTTTTTACTTTAAGCATCATTAAAATCACTGCTCCCGAAAAAACGGCCGTTTTTAAAAGTTTTTTTTGCATTGATACATGTCCCCTGGGGTAGGACCCGGGTCCCCAAACCCTTTTTAGGACAATACCATGCAAATTAGCCTTTAAAATGAGCACTTTTGATTTCGAACGTTCGAGTCCCATAGACGTCAATGGGGTTCTAACGTTCGTGCGAACTTTCGGTCCGTTCGCAGGTTCTGGTGCGAACCGAACCGGGGGGTGTTCGGCTCATCCCTATTCCTAAATTCTCATGTCTGATATTGCCTTCAAGTTCTACCAAATGTGAACTTTGTAAGATCAAGATTTGTGTCTTTCTTGTGGGTTTTACACAGGCCTGTTTTCTATAAAATGCACATTTTGATTTTGGATAATGACACCACAAAAATTGTTCTACAACAAACATGGTTTGTCAGAAAAACCTTTGGTAAATGCACATGTGATTGTGCAGGTATTAAAAAGATTGCTCATCAAGAATGTGTGGATTATTGTCTCAACGCTACAACACTTTTGGGGTGATGTAATTGTTGTTTTATGCGAAAATGGGGGTAATTTCCTAAGGGCAAATCCACTTTGCACTGCAAGTGCAGTTTCAGTGCAGTTGCAAGTGCACTTGTAGTGAAAAGTGTCTTTGCATTTAGTAAATAACAGCCAACAGTGCTTTGTATAAGGTTACACAATCACGACATTTTCTGGACTCCACACATTTCTGTCAGGGTCAGCTAAAACAAACACAAGCAGTAAATGTCCACAAAGAAGAGCCTGGGGGGAGATGCCTGTCGAGAACTTGAGGTCCTGCAGGCTTCTCCCTGTGGCCAAATACCGCAAGGTAGCAACCAACCTCTGCTCCGGAATGATGGCTTGCCTCATGCAGGTATCCTGCCTGCTGATATAGGGGGTCAGCGAAGCCAACAAACGGTGAAACACGGGGTCCGTCATCCTGAGAAAGTTCCTGAAATCATCAGGATTATTCTCACGGATCTCACGGAGCAAAGGCATGTGACAGAACTGGTCACGCTGAAGCAACCAATTCTTGGTCCATGAACTCCCCCCCACCCTGTTCATGGACTGGACTTGTGTCAAGGTCAGGACCCCAACACCAACCCCCTGCACAGCACGAACTCTACGAGGAGTACGCATATGAAACATGGCTAGAAAACGGTCGGCTGCTCAGAACGGAGTAACAGAACGCACTGAAGAACAGCAAGGCCTGTGAAGAGCGACCTGAAAAACAGCAAAGAGCGGACAAGATCGCACAGAAAACTCCGATACGAACTGACTGCACGCACTGAAGAGCAAATACAAACCCACAAGCACAAACTGAACGGCAGAAAACGATCTGAAAGCCACGAGTCTGAAAAAGCGCGAATCGTCTCTCACCAAACTTTTACTAACACGAGATTAGCAAAAGGAGCCCAAAGGGTGCCGCGCTTGGTTCTGAACCGGCCTTTTCTAGTCTCGTCGTACGTGGTGTACGTGACCGCGTGGTTGTCGATCGGAAATTCCGACAACTTTGTGCGACCGTGTGTAGGCAAAACAAGTTTGAGCCAACATCCGTCGGAAAAAATCCGAGGATTTTGTTGTCGGAATGTCTGAACAAAGTCCGACCGTGTGTACGGGGCATAACTGTACCGACCCGTATCTATCAACATATCTTTTACAGTACCAGCACCAACATTTCAGGGACAGAAGAGGAGGGAGAAGCAGGCTCAGAGGATACAGAGCAAGACCCAGAGGAAGAGATGAACTGAACTGTCTTCCGAACAACCCGCATCTTCCCAAGTAGATCCAAATCAAGAAACAGCAACAAGAACTACGTATGAAAGAAAACATGTGCCTATAAGAATCCTTTACAAAATGCCCCATTATAAAATGTTTACAAAGAAAAATGTTCTAAATAATTTCCCACTCTACAGATTTGTTCTGTTTGAGCCACCACATCAAGAAGCACACAACATCGAGAACAAGCCAAGCCCAACATGGAAGGAGTGATGTTGGCATTCATGGAGGACCTAAGGGCGATGAGGAGGGTTGACGCCATGGACCTGTTTGCTGACCATACCAATGCGGATGCAAAATTCCTCTGAAATCTTTACCACCATCTCACTCAAGTACTCTCTCCCCGAAAAATGGAGGTGCAAATGGCGATATTTAACTACTCCAATGTGTGCATAAGAGTAGCAATGTCTGGTGATCCCATTCTGCCTGTAGTTAGTCAGCAGCAATGGCCATACCTAGGTTATGTGAGTCAGCTCCACTAAACCCATCCTCACAGCAGATATATGGTCCTCATCATTACGCCCCAAGCTATCCCATGCAGCATCAACAATTATTATTATTATACAGGATTTATATAGCGCCGACAGTTTACGCATCGCTTTACAACATTAGGGCAGACAGTACAAGTACAATACAATTCAATACAGGAGGAATCAGAGGGCCCTGCTCGTTAGAGCTTACAATCTAGGAGGGAGGGTCAAGTTATACAAAAGGGTAATAGCTATGGGGGATGAGCTAATGGAGAAAATAGTGCAGTTGTTAGATGGAGGCAGGATAGGCTTCTCTGAAGAGGAAAGTTTTCAGGGATCGCTTAAAAGTGGATAAATTTGGACACAGTCTGACAGATTGGGGTAGGGAATTCCAGAGGATAGGCGAGGCTCGGGAGAAGTCCTGGAGGCAGATATGGGAGGAGGTGATGAGGGAGCTAGAGAGCAGGAGGTCTTGGGAGTAACGTAGATGGCGATTAGGTTGGTATTTTGAGACTAGGTTAGTGATGTAGCTGGGGACAGAGTTGTGGATGGCTTTGTAACTTATTGTTAGTATTTTGAATTGAATTCGTTGGGCGAGTGGTAGCCAATGGAGGGATTGGCAGAGAGGGGTAGCAGACACTGAGCGGTTTGTAAGGTGGATGAGTCTGGCAGCAGCATTCATGATGGACTAAAACAAAAAGAGGGAAATCTTGCGAGCCACAATGATCCAGTGCTCAATGTGCTTAAATGTGAAACTCCTAAACAAACAAAATATATGTAGATAACTGTGAATATCTAGCCGCACACGCAGTTCACGTATTCATATCCGTGCACAAGTATAGAAAAAATTATTTGCGCTGCGCTTGATATCAAAAAATTAAATAAAGTGGTATCAAAGATCCCTAGTGTATAAATATCAAATACGACTTACAAATTTCTATATGTGGTGTGTATCTTAACCTCTATATTATGCTTACATATCAAACACTAAGAGTGCAATGTGCATGTACACTCACGCCAAAGCAAACATAATCAAGTGATATATCAGATAACATGCAATATCTCACATCTAGTGTAGCATGCACAAAATCAAATCACATGAACATGAAATAACATAAAAGTGCTTGGTGCTTTTTAAACGCAGTCAAAATAATTTGAGCTTGGTGATCTCTTTATATTAAAGTGTCCATAAAATGTCCAAATTAAAAGTGCATCTGTGTTCAGCGAAATCCAACACATCAGGTGCAAATAAATCCAAGTGCTGCAATCAACTGTGATGAATCCTGGAAACCCCCCAAAGTGATTGCGCTCACCTCAAAGCGTGTGACACAGTGGCTAACTATGTCAAATCACGCTTGGTAGCCCCTCTATGGGCTCTGCAAGGTCATATAGATCCGATCTCCACTCACTTTAGGTTGACAAGGCTCCATAGACATCCATATATAGAATGAAGAGAGACTACATAGTGTAATACTATCAACCACTATTTTATTAAAATATAAAAAAATCGCTTCCCCCAAAAGGGGTACTCACATTCTCCTGGTGCTGCTGTGCACCAGACAATAAAGCGCCGTGTAAAATCGCGGCACATTAACTAGCGATTTTACACGGCGCTTTATTGTCTGGTGCACAGCAGCACCAGGAGAATGTGAGTACCCCTTTTGGGGGAAGCGATTTTTTTATATTTTAATAAAATAGTGGTTGATAGTATTACACTATGTAGTCTCTCTTCATTCTATATATGGATGTCTATGGAGCCTTGTCAACCTAAAGTGAGTGGAGATCGGATCTATATGACCTTGCAGAGCCCATAGAGGGGCTACCAAGCGTGATTTGACATAGTTAGCCACTGTGTCACACGCTTTGAGGTGAGCGCAATCACTTTGGGGGGTTTCCAGGATTCATCACAGTTGATTGCAGCACTTGGATTTATTTGCACCTGATGTGTTGGATTTCGCTGAACACAGATGCACTTTTAATTTGGACATTTTATGGACACTTTATTATAAAGAGATCACCAAGCTCAAATTATTTTGACTGCGTTTAAAAAGCACCAAGCACTTTTATGTTATTTCATGTTCATGTGATTTGATTTTGTGCATGCTACACTAGATGTGAGATATTGCATGTTATCTGATATATCACTTGATTATGTTTGCTTTGGCGTGAGTGTACATGCACATTGCACTCTTAGTGTTTGATATGTAAGCATAATATAGAGGTTAAGATACACACCACATATAGAAATTTGTAAGTCGTATTTGATATTTATACACTAGGGATCTTTGATACCACTTTATTTAATTTTTTGATATCAAGCGCAGCGCAAATAATTTTTTCTATTCATGATGGACTGAAGGGGCGATAGTCTATCTAAAGTTAAGCCAATGAGGAGTGAGTTGCAGTAGTCAAGGCGAGAGATAACCAGGGAGTGAATCAGGAGCTTTGTGGTTTCACTGGTTAGAAAGGGACGTAGTTTAGAGATGTTGCGGAGGTTGAGGCAGCAAGTTTTGGAAAGTGATTGGATGTGGGGCCGAAAGGAGAGTTCAGAATCCAGGATAACACCTAGCACCCTGACATGTGGGGACGGGTGGATGGTTTTGCCATTGCTCTTGACAGAGAAGTCAGGGGAAGAGGCACGTGGGGGAGGAAAAATTATAAGCTCAGTTTTGGACAAGTTGAGTTTGAGGAAGTGGTGTGACATCAATACAGATATGTCGGTTAGTAAGTGAGTGATGCGTGAGGAGACTGATGGAGTGAGTTGAGGGGTGGAGAGATAGATTTGTGTGTCATCAGCATAGAAATGATATTGAAAGCCGTGAGAGGCTCAACTGACCCAGAAAAGAGGTGTAGATTGAAAATAAAAGAGGTCCAAGAACAGAACCTTGGGGGACCCCGACAGAGAAGGGAAGAGGAGTGGAGGAAGTAGAATTGTAAGTGACACTGAAGGTGCGTTGGGATAGGTAGGATGAGAGCCACTGAAGAGCACAGTCACAGAGACCGAGGGAGTAACGTTTTTTGAGGAGGAGGGGGTGGTCAACCGTGTCAAAGGCTGAAAGATCCAGAAGTAGCAGTACAGAATAGTATCCGTTGGTTTTTCCAGTTAGTAGGTCATTTGTGAGTTTTAAAAGAGCAGTTTCTGTGGAGTGTTGAGGGCGAAATCCAGATTGAAGGTGATCAAGAAGGTTGTTTTTAATGAGGTGGTCACTCAGTTGGTTGTAAACCAGGAGTTCAAGGAGTTTAGAGGAAAAGGGGAGCAAGGAGATAGGGCGTAGGTTGTTAAGATTGGTAGGGTCCAAGGACGGCTTTTTGAGTATGGGGGTGACCAGTGCATGTTTTAGAGCATCGGGGAAGATGCCAGAGGTAAGGGAGAGATTGAAGATGTGGGTAAGAGAGTGTAGGATGGGGTCAGAGGGTGACCGTAGCATTTGAGAGGGAATAGGGCCCAGGGGACAGGTGGTTAGGTGGGCGATAGAAAGGAGTTTAGCAACTTCGTCTGTAGTAGCAGATTTGAATAGGGTAGGGTCCAAGGACGGCTTTTTGAGTATGGGGGTGACCAGTGCATGTTTTAGAGCATCGGGGAAGATGCCAGAGGTAAGGGAGATATTGAAGATGTGGGTTAGAGAGTGTAGGATGGGGTCAGAGGGTGACCGTAGCATTTGAGAGGGAATAGGGTCCAGGGGACAGGTGGTTAGGTGGGCGATAGAAAGGAGTTTAGCAACTTCGTCTGTAGTAGCAGATTTGAATAGTGGAAGTATCAGTTGTACCTGTTGACATGGGGTCTTAGCTGGGGGAGATACCTGTAGAATGGAGATTTCATCCTTTTCCCATCCAAGAAGAAACATCTGCCAAGTTGAGAACCGATTACCTAGCTCATCGATCGAACTCTGATCAACCCTCGGACATTAATTGCAAGTATTCTTCCTTCCCAATTCTACCTTATTCCTTTGTGGCTGTATATTGTCTTTATCTTTTTGAAACATCTTTTTTTGTAAATGTTTTATTTGCATTAAATTTGACCTTTTCATAATAAACCCTTATGTTGAAAAGTGTTAACCTCGTCTCTAAAGCTCTTAATGCAAGCTATAAATGAACCTGCCTCTTGAAGGGCGCTACTGTTGTAGAGTAAGACTGCGAGCAGACCTGTCTGTGGTGGCAGTATGTGTGGCAGACGCTTATTCTAAAATTATAATTGGTATTGCTAAAATTACGAGTCTCCCCCAGCTCGGTCTTTTAAACGGGGATGGTGGCAGTTAAAGGGTTAATTGTGTAATTAGCCCAGTGACAATCACTCTCAGGCTGCTCGCACCTAGATTGTGGTCCCGCAAGCTGGAAAATCTTTGTGCTGGGCGCAGCTGAGAGTGGCATTGTTACGTAAGTGACAGCGTGGTGTGAGGTTGGCCGGTCCTTCGTTGCAAGTTAGTGAGGAGGGCAGGGATCTGACACCAGCGTTCGTCACATATTAAAACAATGAACCCCAGCCACCACTGTCCCCAATATTGTACCCCCACCTCCAGTGGCACCCAGCCAGCCTAACAACTCCTATTGATATGATTCATCTAGTTCAACAGCCAACACCTTTAGTTCATCATTGTAATGAGCCCCTTGCTCGCTCGGTTCCACTCTCCCGACACTCCTCTGCAGCTATAGAATCAGATTGCAGATCGCAACATCTGATTGTTCGGTCATCCGATGCTCCGGGACTAGAACTACAGCTCTGTGCCGTTCTAGTCCAGTTGTGATAGCTCAGAACAAACACCAGGCAGGCTGTATGTAAGTTCAACCAGGAATCTCACTTTATTAAAAAATACAGGCTCTTTTATACACTAACAGTGGAGGTGCAGACTTCCTGCTCATATTACTTTAACAATACACCTGTAACCTAATTAACCTAATTAACATGAGCTAATTAACTAATCCCTTTAGACAGCCTAGATGACTCAGACATGACCTTTAGGCCAGACTGGCTGTCTTGTAGTTCAGAAAATCCAATCAACATTAACACAATAGCAGAGTTAATTAAACACAAACAACAATGGGATCTAATGACTCTTAGATCCCATACTAGAGACTTATTTACAATACACATTTTAGCAGACAACGGACAGGTAGCAGGAATTGATGACATTAGCATTTAACAGTAGGAGTCCCAATGGTATGAATCAGTCACTATTCCAATATGGCAAATCCAGGGTCCCCAGAGTCTGTGTGTCCTGGGGGACCAGGACCCGAATCCACAGTAATACCACCTCAAGGGTCCCCAGGCATACAGCTCACAAAGAGCACCGTTCCCCCAAATGCCAGGGCCCACGATCAATCGGCAAGAGTCTAGCATACAGTCCCCTCCAAAAGTCTCTCTCCCGGGCAGGTCTGTCACATTTCTCCCCTTTCGGCAGGAGACTAACATAGGAGGAGACCCCAGACGGGTTGACTCTGAAGTTAGTCAGTAGTTCCAGTCCTCTAATGCCTGTACCCACACAGTACCCCAAACAAATTGTTCCAAACAGAGTATTACTCACCCAGCCAACCTCTGCCTCTCTCAGAGAACATATCTGCCACTGGGGAGAGGCCTGGACTGGCCCTTCTCCCTGGAGTCCTTTCTGCCACTGGAGAGAAGACAGGGTGTCTGGGCTCACTCCATCATGCTGTTGGGGATCTGGGCTGACTGCCCAGCATCCCTGGGGTATATAGGTGGAGACTGAAGTCCCATCCACCTTCACAGGAAATCCATCCTCTGTAAGTTGAGGGCAGAGGCCAGCAGTACTCGGCCCTGTTGCCAGCCCTTCTGCTGGAAACCCCACACCATCTGCTCCGGCTAACTGTTGGGGAGGGACGATGAACACCTCCTCTCCCTTCTCCCCCTGTATCCTGATCTTCTGCTGGGAAGTGACCACCTCCTTCTCACCCTGAGCCTCCGGAACCGACGCAGGTGTAGGGCAGAGATCTTGGACCCTCTGTCCGGTTGCCAGCGCTTCAGCTGGGGAAGTTCCTTGTAACTTCACAGATACTTCTATTGGTGCTGGGCAGAGCACAGTGAAGTTTGGCCCTAATAACAGCTCTTCTTCTGCTAGAGGCTCACCAGGTTGTTCTTCCTCAGCAGAAAAGTCTATCAAATCCCCTGTCTCTGCAACTGGTGTCTGGGGATAAAGGTTCACCATCTCCTCTCCATGGAACCCAGAAGATGCTATCAGTGCTGGGCAGAGCACAGTGAAGTTTGGCCCTAATAACAGCTCTTCTTCTGCTGGAGGCTCACCAGGCTGTTCTTCCTCAGCAGAAAAGTCTATCAAATCTCCTGTCTCTGCAACTGGTGTCTGGGGATAAAGGTTCACCATCTCCTCTCCATGGAACCCAGAAGATCCTATCAGTGCTGGGCAAAAGTTAGCAGAGCTCTGCCCTGTTGTCAGCACTTCAGGTTTGGGGACGGAAATCTTCAGATTTTCCACTGCCGATTCTCTGGCATGCTGCTGGACAGGCATATTCCTCCATCCAAGATCATCCCATGCAGAAACAGGTTCATCAAGGTCAGTCAGCACTTGCTGCATCCACCATAAGACCTCCGCCTCCATTGCTGCGGGGGCTGGTTGGCAAAGCACACTGTTACTCTGCCACATTGTCAACTCTTCAGCCAGGATTTCAGAGTGGTCACCTGGTATTTCCTGATAGTCCCAGGCAAAGGGAGAACCACCCTGCTGCTGAGCAGAGTCTAACAGCTGTTTGTAGGCAATCTCCAGCTCCCATTCCTGAACAGCCAGAAACTCCAAATCTTCCTGTGCCCAGGGCACTTCTGAGACATTCAGTCTCCACTCTCTGTGCTCCATTATTTCCTCCAAACGCCACTCCCGATCACTCCCAAAATCAGGGTCCCTGGACAGCCTCCAGTATAACAATCCCAGGCCATCGTAGTCAAAGCCTTCCGTGGGGCTGTCATCCGCTGTCCACGGGCACACTTGGGCTACATACCACTGGAGGGCTCTGTAGCTCTTGTCCAACCGCATTTCTGCCCAGATCAGCCTGCTTAACCCGGCTGTCCACTCCTGGTTTGGCTGTTCCCCCAAAAACAGCATTCGCACTTCATACTGCGACCAGTACCTTACATGGATGGAGGGGAGAACTTTTCCCTGGTGTCGCTGCTCACGTGCTAGCGCTTCCTTTCAGAGTTCACAGCAGATAGAATCAAACCATCCTAGCAGGACCTGCTCTGATACTGGTCCTCTGTGCTGTATCTGCTTCTCTCGCAACCTCCTTCTGAATTCCTCATCCATGGTGGCTGGTATCTCTCCTTTCCTGCTATCTGGACCTTGGATCCAGGTGATGGTTTGGATGTGTTCACGGCAAGGAAGCACAATCCCACCATACCCTCCATGGCTCTCAAGTAAGTCTTTCAGCGTGGCTCTCCTGCAGGCTGGTTTGGAGTGTCCCAGTAACTGGAGAGCAAATCCCACCGCTTCCAAATACAGGCTCTTTTATACACTAACAGTGGAGGTGCAGACCTCCTGCTCATATTACTTTAACAATACACCTGTAACCTAATTAACCTAATTAACATGAGCTAATTAACTAATCCCTTTAGACAGCCTAGATGACTCAGACATGACCTTTAGGCCAGACTGGCCATCTTGTAGTTCAGAAAATCCAATCAACATTATCACAATAGCAGAGTTAATTAAACACAAACAACAATGGGATCTAATGACTCTTAGATCCCATACTAGAGACTTATTTACAATACACATTTTAGTAGACAACAGACAGGTAGCTGGAATTAATGACATTAGCATTTAACAGTAGGAGTCCCAACGGTATGAATCAGTCACTATTCCAATATGGCAAATCCAGGGTCCCCAGAGTCTGTGTGTCCTGGGGGACCAGGACCCGAATCCACAGTAATACCACCTCAAGGGTCCCCATGCATACAGCTCACAAAGAGCACCTTTCCCCCAAATGCCAGGGCCCACGATCGATCGGCAAGAGGCTAGCATACAGTCCCCTCCAAAAGTCTCTCTCCCGGGTAGGTCTGTCTCCGGGTAGGTCTGTCACAATCATCACAAACATAAGTTCATTATTCCACTTCCCAAAGTCCATATTACCAAGACTTAACAAGACCAAGAGGAAATCTATGCAAAGGAGTGCTATATTGTTTCTTGTTTCTAAAGTTATTGTTTACAAAGTTAGAACTGGAATTGCATTTTAATGAGTGAAATACGTATTTGACAAATTCACAAAACATGACTTAGTACTTGTTGGCAAAAGCCTTGTTGGCAATCACAGTTGTTTCTAGGATATGGCCACCAGGTTTGCATACATCTCTGAAGGGATTGTGTACCACTCCGCTTTGCAGATCCTGTCCAAGTCATTCAGGTTTATAGACTGATGTTTGGTACCTCAAACTGTCAGCCCCCTAAACATATTTTCTATTAAGGTCTGGAGACTGCTTAGACCACTTAACTTTAATGTGCTTCTTCTTGAGCCACTTCTTCTTGAGCCACTCCTTTGTTGCCTTGGTCACGTGTCTTGGGTCATTGTCATGCTGGAATACCAATCCATACCAGTTTAAATGCCCTGGTTGAGGGAAGGAGGTTCTCACTCAAGATTTGACAGTAAGGATGGGCCGAACACCCCCTGGTTCGTTTCACAGCAGAACAGGCAAAAAATTAGTTCAAACACGCAAACACCGTTAAAGCTTTAGTAAAGCTGTTATGGGACACAAACATGAAAAATCAAAAGTGCTTATTTTAAAGGCTTACATGCAAGTTATTGTCTTAAAAAGTGTTTGGGGACCTGGGTCCTGCCCCAGGGGACATGTATCAATGCAAAAAAAGTTTTAAAAACAGCTGTTTTTTCAGGAGCAGTGATTTTAATAATGCTTAAAGTGAAACAATAAAAGTGTAATATTCCTTTAAAATTCGTACCTGGGGGGTGTCTATAGTATGCCTGTAAATGGGCGCATGTTTCCCATGTTTACAACAGTCCCTGCACAAAATGACATTTCTAAAGGAAAAAAGTAATTTAAAAGTACTCACGGCTATAATGAATTGTTGGTCCCGGCAATACACATAAAAGTTCATTGATAAAAATGGCATGGAATTCCCCACAGGGGAACCCCGAACCAAAATTTAAAAAAATGCGCGGGGGTCCCCCTAGATTCCATACCAGGCCCTTCAGGTCTGGTATGGATATTAAGGGGAACCCCGCTCCAAAATTTAAAAAAAATGGCGTGGGGGTCCCCCTCAAAATCCATACCAGACCCTTATCCGAGCACACAACCTGGCAGGCAGCAGGAAAAGAGGGGGGATGAGAGAGCGCGTCCCCGCTCCTGAACCGTACCAGGCCACATGCCCTCAACATTGGGAGGGTGCTTTGGGGTAGCCCCCAAAGCACCTTGCCCCAATGTTGATGGGGAGAAGGGCCTCATCCCCACAATTCTTGCCTGGTGGTTGTTGGGGTTCTGCGGGTGGGGGGCTTATCAGAATCTGGAAGCCCCCTTTAACAAGGGGACCCCAAGATCCCAGCCTCCCTGTGGGAAATGGGTGGCCCCACCCTCCGTTAAATAAGAACTGTCACCTGAACAGAAGCGTCACACTGCAGAAGACACCCACTGCGGCCGATAGTGCGGAGGATGAAGCGGAGAAGAAGCCGGAGGAAGATGCCGGACGAGAAGACGGAGGAAGAAGCGGGGGAAGAAGAAGAAATAGGAAGAAGAAGAACACCGAAGGAAGACCAGAAGAAAGAAGATGGAAGAAGAAGCTGGGAAAAAAGAAGGGATTAATAAAGAAATTGTCAAAAACCATCTCTTGTCTTTTTTAACATTTTTGACACTTTTTTGTGAAATGGTAGGGATACATTTGTACCCTATTACCAATTCACACGGGGGGTGGGATTTGGGGGTCCCATAGTTAAAGGGACTTCCAGATTCCGATAAGCCCCCCGCCCGCAGACCCCCACAACCACTGGGCAAGGGTTGTGGGGATGAGGCCCTTCTCCCCATCAACATGGGGACAAGGTGCTTTGGGGGCCGCTACCCCAAAGCACCCTCCCAATGTTGAGGGCATGTGGCCTGGTACAGTTCAGGAGGGGGGGCTCTCTCTCGTCCCACCCTCTTTTCCTGCAGCCTGCCAGGTTGTGTGCTCGGATAAGGGTCTTGTATGGATTTTTGGGGGGACCCACGCCATTTTTTTTTTACATTTTGGCACGGGGTTCCCCTTAATATCCATACCAGACCTGAAGGGCCAGGTATGGAATTTAGGGGGATCCCCGCGCATTTAAAAAAAAATTTGGTTCAGGGTTCCCCTGTGGGGAAATTCCATGCTGTTTTTATCAATGAACTTTCATGTGTACTGCCGAACCGACAATTCATTGGAGCCGCGAGTACTCGCTAGCGATAGTACTTTTGAATGACTTTTTTTCCTTTAGAAATGTCATTTTGCACACGGACTGTTCTAAACACGGTAAACATGCGCCACTTTACAGGCATACTATAGACACCCCCCGGTACGAAATTTAAAGAAATATTACACTTTTATTGTTTCACTTTAAGCATTATTAAAATCACTGCTCCTGAAAAAATGGCCATTTTTAAAACTTTTGTTTTGCATTGATACATGTCCCCTGGGGCAGGACCCAGGTCCCCAAACACTTTTTATGACAATACCATGCATATAAGCCTTTAAAATTAGCACTTGATTTTTCATGTTCGTGTCCCATAGACTTTAATGATTTTTGTGTGTTCGAACAAAGTTTTTGCCTGTTCGCATGTTCTGGATGCAAACCGAACGTGGGGTGTTCGGTTCATCCCCACCTGTGATTTACAATCAACAGTCAGGCTGGGTGACAGGCTGGATAATATAGATCCTGGTAGTCTCCCCAGCCTGGCCATCGAGCGCGTACAGACTTTAGCTCTGCGCTGGGTCAGCCGCGACAGGCCTACATGCTCTGGGGCACACATATAACCGGGCTACTGCTGTCCAGGTCACAGTGTTGCCATGGCCGACAGCCACTCTATAATATGCAGGAGATGGGTCTGTCCATGGAGTGCATCCAGCAGTCCCTGCAGGAGGGGTAAGTATGGTTCCACCTGTTTAGGCAGGATGGAGCAGCTTGGCACTCTCTGGGGGGTCGATTAGGGGGTATCTCTCTTCCTTTCCTCTCTCCCTGCCTCTTTCCCTCCTCCCCACCCAAAGGGGCGCTGCATGGCTGGGTGTAGGGGATGCGGAGCACTTACCTGTCCTGGGGGTCCTCCGGGCGCTCTCTGGGCCTGGCAAGGGGTTGTGCTGTTGCTTTTTCCCCTCGTTTGTTCCCCTCATTTTTCCCTTCGTTTTCTACCTTCGTTTTCCGCCATGCAGGAGGAATGGTCATTGCCTGAACCGCTGCCATTTTCCTGTAGCTGCGGCCATTTTCTTGGAGCGCAGCGGCCATTTTCCTGGCATTTTCAGGCGCTTTTGTCCGAGGCAGCCGGCGGCCATTTTCTTGTAGCCACGGGGGGTGGTTTCTGTTAGTTCTCTAGCACTGGGTGGCTGTTTAAGACAGGAATAGTGCAAAACTGACACAGAACACCTCATGGTTTGGACGCTGGCAGAGGGGAGAACGGACAGCAGCACAGCACAATGTCTTGGTCAGGGTGGTGAGTCCTGCAGGGGGCCCCTCAAAAAAACAGGAGAGAAAGTGAATTCATAGATGGGGAACATGCAAGAGTCAAATGAAATTAATTAAATGCTGTTTATTGAAAAAGCTCACAATAGACACCAATCCAAAAATATCCTGAAAACACAGGTACCATCACCATTAAAAGAGAGACAAGACAGTCATGTGCAGGCACAGATGGCCACCTATCACAACCAACCGCTCATAATAAACATATGAAGTCATTCAGAATAAATAAACATGAATGGTTTCAAAGTAAAAGATACAAAACATTGCTGGAAGTCCTAATAGCATGAAGAAGGAGCAGCAAATGATGAACAGTAGAGACTGGATAAATATTGGGTAGTTGTGGCAGCAAAACTTGATCAACACTGTGTAGTAATGTGGAGGGCAGAACTAACCACGGAGGGGGGAGAGAAGTGTTGAAGGGCCGTGGTGGAAAAGCCCTAGATGGAGGGATGTATGGATGACTCAGCAGCAGCCTCGAGGCACAGGTGTATGTAGGCTGGGGGATCAGAGTCTCTCTAGGCCGGGGATGGCTCATGAGGCTGGAGACCGGGAGATATGGATGGAAGATGCTGGCAGCTGAAGCAGGAGGGGCGGGGCTAGGCTGTATGGCTGACGCTGTGGGATGGATGCCAAATAACAAACACAGTGAATAACTGGAGATAACTGTCCCAAATCTGGGATACAAAAAGGTAGGATCTCACCCAGTGTAGATTGCCGTCCGCGTCAGGGGAAGAAGTTGAAGCTGTCACCGTCTCCTGCTTATAAAGTGCCTTTTTGCAAGTAGTCGATCCTGCAGAGGGTCATCCGGAGTGTGCCTCCATCATTAGTAGCAGATGGACAGTAAGAGGGGGTAAACCCAGGTGGGTACTGCGAGTAAAGTCCGAATGGCTGAGGCAGTAGTCTTCCCCTCGTATGGTTTCTGCGAATGGATTCAAACAGTCGCTAATCTCGCGGGTCAGTGTGGTCAGGGCTGGTAGGTGGATCTGTTGGTCAGCAGATACGCTATGAGCAGCGTGATGGCGTCATGCTGACGCGTTTCATCCGTAGATCGGATTTCATCAGAGCATGCGCAGTAGCAAGCATCATCAACTTATATAGTGTTAAGACGGGACCACGTGGGTTTCCGCGTCTCGTTGCCAAGGCTACCACGCCGTTCACTGACAGCAATACACATAGAAGAGACATAGAACATGACTAGCAGGGCGGATCCGTAAATGCAAACAAAAAGAAAAAGGGGAGGAGGGGGGGAAGGGGGAGGGAGGGGGGGGGAAGGGGGAGGGAGGGGGGGGGAGACAAGGGGGAACACCATGAATAAAAGCCAAGACAAAAAGAGACTGGCGAAAAAAAGGGGGAATGCAGAGAAAACAGAAGGAAGGGATGGGATAGGATAACATGATGGCAAATTATTAGCGATGATAGTAGGGTACAATAAAAGAGTATAAATAGTAATAAAGAAATGACGGAAATTAGGGATATTTAGGTAAAGTCCAGAACACTGTAATTATCAGTGGGGACTAAAGACAGGAGATTCCGACCATTAGGAGAAGAGGTGGAATAGTGGCAGCGGGTGTATTTATGGGGTTAAAAATACACCAAGGTTGCACTCATTATTTAACCCCTGGGGGTGCATACTGTTGATGTTGTATATCCACATCTTCTCCTTCTGGTACAGTATACTGTCGAAATCACCCCTTCTCTGGGGGAGATTAAGCCTATAGATACCTTTAAAGATAAGCCCCTTGGGGTTGCCCCCGTGTGCTTGCATAAAATGTAATGGAATGGGTCGTTCGTCGTCCTTACCCAGAATGCTCTGGATATGTTCGCTCACTCTGACCCTCAATGGTCTCTTGGTTTTACCCACATAGTGTTTCCCGCAGGGGCAGGTGAGCATATAGATCACACTTGTTGTATTGCAGTTAATAAAGTTGTTGATTTTGAAGAGTTTTTTGCCCTCGGAGTCGGTAAATGTGTTTGTACGTTCAACATACTTACACACTGAACAGCGACCACACCTAAACATGCCCTTCAGGGGTGGAAGCTGTGTCAGCCAGTTAGGGGTAGGTGATCTTTGGTACTCAGAGTGAATTAGGCTATCTTTTAGATTTTTAGAACGACGAGCCGTTAAGAGAGGTCTGGTGCCTACAATTTTGCCCAGAATGGGCGACTCAGACAAGATGTGCCAGTGTTGATTAAGTATGATCCTAACTTGGTCCCAGTGGGCACCGAATTTGGTGATGATCCTTGGGGGCCCTTGGGATTCTAAGGGTTTGGGATCCTTTTTCTTCTTCACAAGAAGTGTTAGCCGATCTGTCTGAGTGGCCCTCCTTCTGGCCTCCCTAATACAGGAATGGGAGTAGCCTCTCTCCCTGAATCTATTGTAGAGATCTTTAGACTCAGCGATAAAATCATCTTGGTCAGAGCAGTTTCTTCGGGCCCTGAGAAATTGGCCTACAGGAATGGCCTTGATCAGAGATTTGGGGTGATCACTAGATGCCTGAAGTAGGGTATTTGCTGCTGTGGGCTTTCTAAAAGTCTTGGTCTTGATCAGACCGTTATCGATGTAAATCGTTAGATCAAGGAATGAAAGGCTATGGGGATGAAAGGTGTAGGTGAGTCTAATGTTTCTGTCGTTGGAATTTAGCTCGTTCATGAAGGTGTGTAACTCATGTTCAGAGCCACCCCAGATCATGAGAACATCATCTATGTACCTCAGCCACGTGGCGCAGTGGCTGAGGTACAATGACGAAGGGTACACCAGATCCTCCTCCCACAAACCTAAATGTAGGCATGCGTATGAGGGCGCCCAAGGTGCTCCCATTGAGGTCCCCCTTATTTGCTGGTAAAAAATTCCCAGAAATTGGAAGCAATTATGTTCAAGTAAGAAAGTGAGAATTTCGCCTATGAATTCATTATGCTGTCCATGAGATGGGAACCTGCGTTCAAGAAAGAATTGGACTGCACGTAATCCCCAGAAGTGTGGTATTGAGGTGTACAACGATTCAACATCTATCCCCACTAGTAAGGCCCCAGGTGGCATGGCCAGAGCGTCCAGTTGCCGCAGGACGTTCGTAGTGTCTTGCACAAATGAAGGCAGATCAAGGACAAGGTCCTTAATGAGGGCGTCAATGAATTTGCCAACTTTTTCAAGGGGACCGTTGACCGCGGACACTATGGGTCTGCCGGGTGGATTCTGCAAGGATTTGTGGAGCTTGGGGATGATATAAAAAGTAGGTGTGTTGAATTGTTGTACCCTCAAATAATTAAACTCTTTTGTGGTGATCAGTTTTTCTTCCAAGCCTAGGCTTCGTCCGCTAGAAGTCTTTTAACTTCAGTTTCATATTGGGTTTCAGTTAGAAGGACAACATTACCCCCCTTGTCACTGCCCTTGATGACAATGCCAGGGGCATCTTCAAGCTCCCTAAGGGCTTTTCTTTCTTCACGTGAGATATTATCTAGTCCCCTATAGTTCCAGTTAATTTTGGAGAGATCCCTTTTAACTTGTGTTAGAAAAAATTCAATGGGTTTATATTTAGAGAGTGGGGGCATTTTGGTGGACCTGATAGGTAGATTGGCAGAGCGAGTCAACGCATGCCGATAGTCCAGAGTCTCAGTGTCTGAATCTGACTCGGGGTTCTCCTGGAGTAACGAGATTAAGGTATCCAAGGCCTCTCGTTCTTCCTCATTTGCTGGTGTTAAATGGGACTCATTTTGTTTTGATGAGTGCCAGTATTTGAAGATCACCTTTCTTAAATAAATTGAGATGTCTTTGTAGACTTCGAACTCGTTCATCCCAGATTTGGGGGAGAAGGAGAGGCCTCTTTTTAATAGTGATATGTGATGTTCGTTAAGAGGGAATTGAGTGAGATTGACAACTTTCATATCCGCTAGGGAACTTGGGGGGGGGGGCGATAGATCATATGTGGTAAAAGAATACATTACGTTCTGTGTGTTCTGTTCCTTAGTTGTCGCTGGCTTTTTCGTGTTTCTCGGGCCTTTCCTTGAAGTGGTGGGGATTGATGTGTAGTTTTGTGTCCCTTTAGATTTGATTTCGCTTTCCCCGTGGTTGTAGTGGGATTGTCTGGAAGAGGTGGATCTTTGTCTAAAAAAGTCACCGAGAGTTCTTTATGTTCACTATCACTGTCAGAAGATGAGAAGTGATTGCGATTTGATTTAGAGCTATTATGCCTTCCTCTGCTCCTACGGGATCTACTCCTACCGACATGGATGGTGGGATCAAAGAGATCACCACGTTCCAAATCTTGTAGATTCTGTTTAAACTTTTCTTGTTTGTTACTTTTCAGATTTTTTTGTGTTTTTTCTACTTTTCTTTTGAGGAGTTCGTTATGTTTATCAAAAAAGGGGTTTGTTTTAAAGGGTTCAAGTAGTACTGCACTTGCCTCTATCTCTGCCTTAATCTCATTCAGTTGAATTTGTTCCTCATCAACAATCATTTGCATTATTTCGAGGCCACGTTTAACACAGCTAGCCTTCCATGCCTCAATAAACCGAGGAGTATGGAGGTGTGCAGCTGGGGTAACACGTTCTCTCAGACCACGTGGTATGATGCCATTCTCAATGTGGGATTTTAAAGAAGAAATATCCCACTTCCTATTGAGAAATT
The DNA here is from genome assembly GCF_042186555.1 of Aquarana catesbeiana. Lineage (NCBI taxonomy): Eukaryota > Metazoa > Chordata > Amphibia > Anura > Ranidae > Aquarana > Aquarana catesbeiana. The sequence continues at coordinate 175,797,767 of NC_133330.1, forward strand.
TAATAGTTAACTTTTTGTGGTGTCTAAATAGGGACTGAAGTGAGTCTTCACCGTCCTTTAGTGTTGATTGTTCACAGGAGAATGCAGACTGAATTTCTTTTTCTATTTCATCATCAATTTGGTAAGCCATATCCCAGAAAGTAAAGGTATGGGTAGAAAGATGGTCAGGGGGAACAAGAAGAAAAAAAAAAAAAAAAAGGAGGGGGGAGAAGGTACACAGAGTGACAGGGGATGGAGAAGGATGAATGCCTACGGATCCGCCCGCAGGTTAAAAAGTGGGTAGATGGTACGGATTGGCGTGAGTGAATACAGAGTGGGGTTCAAGAAGGGAAGTCTAATCCCACAAGGGCACACTGAGCAAAAAAGAGTCCCTGAGCCCCTCAGTCTGTGGCAGCTAGGAGGGTAGGCATTTTTTGTCTCTTGCTTTAGGTCCTGGGTGACAGGCGAGAGTGGGTCAGACATGGCGTCGGATGCTGGTGCTTCTTCCCCAGACACCCCTGTGATAGGAACTGGTTCCCCTGCACCTGCGGTGCCCATGGACTCTCTGTCGGCAGTCCTGGAATCAATTTTTTCCAGGGTGGAAGCGGCATGCGGGTGCAAGGTGGGTAAAAAAATGCCCCCCCATCTTCCGGGAAAGCTCTGATTCAGACTCGGGCCCCACTGTGGCAGGTGGCCCCTGTTCTGATGCTTCAGAGGTTGCGGACCATGACCCTTCGGACAGTGAGGAGGAAGCCTCCGCATCCGTTTCAGCACAGGAAAAAGCACTGGTGGGAGTACTTATCACGGCGGTGTGGGATACCTTAAAGATAGAGGATACGGCTGGGGCATTTGCAGATGTGTCGGTCCCTTTTGTGTCCCACAAGCCGGTCCACACCACTAAGGTGTTTCCTTACCTAACTTATTTTGATAAGTTTATTTACAAGGAGTGGGAATGCCCACCGCGTGCCTTTTCAGTCCCGAGGCCAATGGCGGTGTGTTACCCCTTTGAGGAGAGTTTTCTGAAAAAGTGGACATCTCCTCCGGTCGTTGACCCCCGGTATCTAGGTTAAATAAGGTGACCACGATTCCGGTGGAAGGGTCCCCCTCTTTCAAGGACCCTGCCAACAGAAGGGCTGAGGTGGTTGCCTGGTCCATGTTTACGGTGGTGGGTCAGTGCTTCGGCAAGTGTTAGCCATGGCTCTGGTGTCACAAAAACTTACTGAATAGGCTAAGTTGTTACACCGCGAGTTGTGGAAAGAGCAGGTTTCCCCAGTCTGTGTGGAGCTGGCAGACCAGTTGGTGCACAGCCTTAAGTATATTTGTGATGTGGCCCTGGATATGGCCCCTTTGCTTTCTAGAGCCTCTGTATCAACAGTAGTGCTGCATCGGCTGATTTGGCTCAAGTGTTGGTCTGCGGACCAGACATCTAAGAAAGTGCTGGCGGAGTTGCCCTTCCAAGGTGGGAGGCTGTTTGGCACCTCGCTGGATGACATTATTAAAAATGTTACTGGGGGAAAGAGTACTTTGCTCCCACAGTCCAGAAAGGGTAAGGAGCCACACCATAGCAGGGGCCCTCTTTTTCCGCTCAGAAGCCGCTTTTTCATCCGCCCGTGTTGGCGGTTAAGCGTTCCCAGTCTGAAAAGGTGCCTGCTGAGGGACAAAAGCATCCCTGGTATCGCAAGCCGAACAAGCCTGCGAACAAATCAGCTTCCGCATGAAGGTTCACCCCTGCCCGACTGTTGGGTGGGGGGTCGCCTTCGGGAGTTTGCAGATCGGTGGACTTCTCTTCTTTCCGACCAGTGGGTCTGCGAGCTGGTTTTGTCAGGCTACAAGATAGAGTTTCTTTCTTGTCCACCAGACAGGTTTTTTCCCTCCAACCTTCATCTCCCTCCAGCTCGTTGGGAGGCCCTGTTTGGGGCAGTACAGGACTTACTACTGCGTGGGGTGATAGTGCCTGTACCGACGTCGGAAAGGTTTCAGGGATGCTACTCCAATCTGTTTGTATCCCGAAGAAGGAAGGGGTCAGTCTGGTCCTGGATCTCAAGGCCCTCAATTGTTTTGTGAATGTTTGGAGGTTCAGGATGGAATCGGTTCGTTCCGTGGTCGCTGCACTTCATCAGAGGGATTTCCTGGCGTCTTTGAACATCAACATTGCATGTCCCCATATGTGTCAGACACCAGAGGTTCCTGTGATTTGTAGTTGGGGATGAGCACTACCAATTTGTAGCTCTTCCCTTAGCGTCGGCACCAAGGGTCTTCACCAAGGTGCTGGCTCCGATTCTGGCGTTGCTGAGACAATGAGGGATCGCGATCATGGATTACCTGCATGACCTCCTCCTGAGAGCAGTTTCTCCCTCAGCACTAAGGGATGATGTGGTGTTCACCATGCAGACTTTTCAGGAGTTTGGCTGGGTGCTGAATCTCCAGAAGTCAGTGTTAACAAACAAACAGACATTCATCTGCATCCGAAGCGTGTGAACCAGGACAGAACAAGCTGCCTACTGACTTCAGCCAGACTCCCAAGACGGATCGTTATCATTTTATGTCTACTCATTTAGAAGCCCCGGAATGACAGTAGCCAAGAAGACCTCAGATTAAAACTTGGACATTTGCTAAGTACAGGAGAGAGGTGTATTGTGGCCAGTTATCTGGGTACCTGAAGGCTGTGACAACCACCGGAAGCCTGTCCCCGGCTTAAAGTTCGACCGCCTGTGAGTGTCGACAACTACAGGTGAGAGGCTGGGGGAAACGATTAGTGTACTCCGGAACCCGATTGGACTGAGTTACTGATTATCCAACACTGGCTGTCACTGAGTGTGGTCTGCTGCACTCGCACTTCCTCGTTTTATCTAGAAGATCTATTTCGTGCTGTCATCTGGAGTCGCACGCTACTCTTTTTCAAATCACATTCTTGCGATTATTTGGACAATTTTCTATTTTGTCTGTCTTTATTATCTGCACGTTTATTGATATATATTATTGCACGAGCACTTTTTTATCACTGTTTTAAGGAATATTTTTCGGGTTGTGAACTTTATTGCCTATATGCACTTACTATTTTTGATGTTTTGTGTATGATATTATTATTAGATATCTATTCTACACGTTCTTTCATCATTGCTTTTTATGCACATTGCACTTTTGGTTTGATGCACAGTATTTTGGTATTGATTTATTCATATAAGTCGCATTGGATCTAGTTTTTTCTTGCATCATTTTATTGTTACATTAGGAGTCCTCTTAATTGTTGCATTTATTGTCTTTATCGCTGTCTATGCACATTGCACTTTCATTGGTGAGTTACTGCTATTCACTTTATCATTGCACGTTATAATGAGGACTGTTGTCTATATCCACTTGGATTGAATATTGATTCTTTTACCATTTGTCACTACTTACTGAGATGAAGCTTCATTAATTGTTCATTATATATATTTATGCACTTTTATTAGTGAGCTCACGTTATTTATCATCCTTTGATTTGCACATTGATTTATGCCATTGTCATTTATCTTCTTTTTATTAGTCATTTGGAAGATTGTTTAGTTCATTTCATTTTACCTTTTCACTACATACCATTTTTATTCATTCTAGATGAGGTAGCGCCACATATTTATTTATTTCAGAAGTCAGTGTTGCTGCCGACCCAGCGCCTGGAGTAGTTGGGGTTGATTCTGGACTCCTCAAAGGCAAGCTGCAGATTCTCCAATCCGCGGTGTGGTTACTGATGTCCCACAGGTGGTCATCGCTGTGTTTTTGCATGTGAGTTCTGGGCCAAATGGTAGCCACTTTTGAGGCGGTATCGTTTGCTCAATTCCACACTCGAGTCTTGCAGAAAGAGATCCTGTCCAAATGGGACAAGTCTCCGACATCCCTGGATTGTCAAATCCGGGTGAGCAAGCTAGCCAGGGTTTCACTTCTCTGGTGGCTGAGGTCTCCGGCCCTTTGATCCGGGAAATCGTTCCTTCCTCTTCATTGGACGGTGATCACGACAGACGCCAGCCTGACTGGCTGGGAGGGAATTTGGGGCATCCAGTCAGCCCAGGGTCGCTGGATGCAGGAAGAATCCCGCCTGCCGATCAATGTGCTGGAGCTGTGGGCGATCAGGTGGTGCCTCTCCACATGGTTGCAGAGGCTGCAGGGTCGTCCAGTCAGGATCCAGTCGGACAACACCACGGCGGTGGCGTATGTCAATCATCAGGGAGCTCAGCGGCGGCGCTGGAGGTCTTCCACATCCTACAGTGGGCAGAGCGATGTGTGCCAGCTCTGTCAGCCGTGTACATTCTGGGTGTAGAAAACTGGCAGGCAAACTACCTCAGTCGTCAGTTGCTGGACCAGGGGGAATGGTCACTGCATCCAGAAGTGTTTCGGCTCATTTGCCTACGGTGGGGCATGCTAGATGTGGATCTCAATTGGCTCAATTGGAAGGTGCAGAGGTTTGTGGCCAGGTCAAAGAATCCCTGGGCAGACATGTCAGACGCGTTGGTGGCCCCATGGGGGCATTATCGGCTAATTTATGCATTTCCCCCTCTCAGGCTTCTCCCTCGTCTGCTGCACAGAGTGGAGGCCGAGGGGATTCCGGTGATTCTGATTGCCCCAGACTGCCCTCGACGTCCTTGGTACGCAGACATAGTACGAATGGGGAGGGGCCAGGACGGAGAGACTGACACAAACTTTACACCAGTGCTGTCTCAGCACAGCATACCGCACCAAACTTCCACTGATTTTGCATAGAAAGCTTTTATAGTATGGTGCACTGACGCACCAGTGCCATGTGAGTACCCCGGTGTGGGGAGCGTTTTCTTTTAATAAAAGTATTTTGACTATATTACACTATATGGTTTCCTTTTCATTCTATGTATGGAGCCACATTGTTTCCAGCTGGAGGAGTGGAGCAGACACTGAGACTGAGCCCAGGGGTGGCTCCAAAGCAATTTTGGACTCAGGGTAGAAGCTGAGTCACACGCTCTGAGGTGAGCACATTAGCTTAAGGGGGTCACGAAGGAGCACAGGATCATGTTTTGCAGTACTTAGGATATCTTCGGCATGATGTTGGATTGTTGTCACAGCTGAACACCACCTGCACGCATTGTTTTATTATCACTGCTGGACATTATTTGCACACATTATTTAGAGTGCCAAAGAGAACTTTTTTTTTTTTTCATTTAAGAAAAGCAGGTTACTGTGTATTGAGCACTAAGCACACTTTTTATGTTGATTAAGACACTATGTATGGTGTAAAAAGCACTAATAAGCACTAATTTATGGTGTAACAAGCACTTGTTTTTTCACACCTTGTTTATTTATTCAACATTCATATTATTTGTATTTAATATTATCGCACTAGTAAGCACAGAGTTGGTTATTATTAATTTTGTTTTTGGGGTCACCCAAGCGCAGCGCATAACTTGTAAATTTATAGTACGAATGGTGGCAGATGTTCCTTGGCGGCTGCCAGTGCAGGAGGACCTTCTGTCTCAAGGTCCAATTCTCCATCCTGCTTTACCGTCGATTGCTTTAACGGCATGGTTGTTGAAAACCAGATGTTGAGGGACTAAGGGCTGTCAGCTTCGGTAATTTCCACTATACTAAAGGCGCAAAAGTCTTCTTCCTGGAAGATTTATCATCGCACCTGGAAGGCCTACATCTCCCTGTGTGAGGAGGTGGGGTGGCATCCACGTTCATATTCGGTTTCCAGGAACCTGCTGTTTCTGCAGCAAGGAGTGGATCAGAAGCTTGCATTAAGCGCCATTAAGGGGCAGATATCAGCTTTGGCTATCTTTTTTCAGCGGCCCTTGGCGACTCACTCATTGATGCTGTCAGGTCCCACACTTACCAGACAGATGAGTCCACTTGGGCAGAGGGTAGGCTCCCTTACGTATCCGATTCGGGGCCTCTGGTAGAGTAGACAGGAGGCCCGCGAGTGCGGAATGGTATGAGGGCCTGAAGTTAGAGTCCTGGAGCACGGTGGTCTGGCAAGCAACCGGTAGAGCTTCAAACTTGGTAGAGCAGATGCTGAGCAGGAGTTAATCAGGCTTGGTCACACACAGGCAGGGGTCGGCAACGGGCTGGCGGCAACGGTACAAGGGAGAAGACAGAAACGAGGTCAAACGAGCCGGGGTCGGGTTCAGGCAGCAGTCAAGGAAGGTCCAAAGGCAAGCCGGGTCACAACGGGTAAACACTACGGAGATACAGGAACACAGGATGATCACGGAACAAGACACAGAGCTGTTTGATCAGGCAGCACCGAGTCAGTGTAGAGGCAGGCTTCAAATAGGCTGATTGGCGCGCCAAAATGCCGCGCTCGTGCACGCGCCGATTCGCCAAAGCGCGCCGCACCCCCGCACGCGCCCGAGCGCGCTCCCGACACCAGCGTGCACGCCCACACTACCGGGCATGTCAAAGGCAGCGCCCACAGGTGGACGCATGCCAGCGCGGACGCGCGGACGCACGAACGCCCGGACGCCACCCCGCACGCCACGGCCGGTCAGCCCAGACACGCTGGCGCCCCCAGGGACACGCGCCCCAGCACGCACAGGGACATGAGCACCAACGCGCCCCGGCGCGCACCGGCGCCCAACCAGGTAACCTCTCTGACAGGTGCGTACATTTGTTCAGGGGGTTCGGCATGTGGCCCCTCTGGTATGCCCGCCGCTGCTCCCGTGGGATATGAATCTGGTGCTCTCGGTGCTTCAGAAACCGCCATTTGAAAACATTAGGGAGATCCCTTTTATTGACGCTCTCTCAGAAAGTAGTCTTTCTAGTGGCTATTATGCCTACTCCATTTGGGGGACTGTGTTGTATAATATTTACTTTCTGTGTCATGTTGGTGGCTATCCTCAATATGAATGTTGATACTTTGTATTTTATATGCCAATGTGCTATTATGCGTTTATATGGGTTGATCCATGCCCTATCTTTGGTCTAATAAAGAATAAAATTTTTTGCATATGTATATGGTTTTGTCTGGCTCTACCCCACACACCTCATTTAAAGTCCCACCCTCCCCCTCTTTTTTTGCAAAAGCAACCAGGGATAGAGGCGCAATATTCCCCGTTGCATCTCGTTTAAAGTCTCAAATATTCCCTTTTTTCTTTGATACTGATTAGGTATGGAGGTGTGTGTGGTTCAAGAGCCTTCACTTCCTTGTATCTGACCCCTAGTGGTCAAGTTACCATATACCACATTGAACACAGCTGATTTTGATGGACACACTGCTGCTGTAATTGTCTTTACTCCCTTGAGCTGAATTGGCTCAGTGTGTTCTCCAGCCGACAGGTTGGCTGGTGTTTTGTTTGCACGGGAGCTGCGATGCACGCTGCATGCCTTCCCTCTCCCCTCCTTCCCACACAATATGGGGATGGGGGATTGGGCGGGCGATTTCACCGTGCATCGGAGCCACACCTTCCACTCCATGCGTTCGACACCCAGTGGGTGTCCCTTCACGCAGGTGTGTGCTATTTCAGCTTGGCTGACACATGGTGAGTAGGTCCGGCTGCTGCCGTGCTGTCTCTCCCTTGTTGTCATGCCAGTGTGACGCTGGATGGGACCCTGGCCGGAGGGCTCACCCTGCAGTTCCCCTTCAGTGACCTTTTCTCAACAGTCCCACACTGCACTACATTTTTGGTTCATATCCCTTTAGGACCTACATGGGTAAATACATAGCAAGCTCTTAATTTATTCTTAAATTCCTCTATAACAAGCATTACTAAGATTTCTTTACTCTAGTTTTCATTAATTTCTCCTGATTTCAGGAATCTCATCTCCTCTTCCCTATTCTTACTATATGGACAACCTATTTTTTCATTCTGTTCACCTTGTTGATATGCTCCACAATATACTTTTATACTGTGGTGATGGGTCTACTCTATATGACATTTCTTTTTATTTATACCAATATGGTAACAAACCACTTACTTTATTGTATACAATACAGAAATCCCATCCACAGTTGCATCAAGATTTTTCCATACACACTTTTTTTGGGGGATTGCGTGTGTGCTCCTGATCCATACTTGGGTCCTTTCCTCAGCTCCTGTGCTGGACATAATTATCTGGCTGACCTCCGGCAGGCGGTATCGCATGGCCTAGTATCAGCTCTTATGTGAGTACTTTCAGTTATGGCCGTTTATTTGTTCATCATCATCTTTAATCCCTCTAACCCTCCAGTCTGTGGTTATATCAAACTATAATGGTGATTTTTTTTATCCCCTTTTTAGTATATGGATGCACTTGCTCCTGATGAGTGGATAGAAGTCCACAAAATGTTATCGAGCTTATTTTGATGCATCCATCTCATATTTATGATTCTAGATGGTTTTTATTGCTCTACCACCCTGATATAATGTAATGCCTACTCCATTTAGGGGACTGTGTTGTATAATATTTACTTTCTGTGTCATGTTGGTGACTATCCTCAACATGTATGTTGATACTTTGTATTTTGTATGTATGCCAATGTGCTATTATGCGTTTATATGGGTTAATCCATGCCCTATCTTTGGTCTAATAAAGAATACAATTTTTTACATATGTATATGGTTTTGTCTGGCTCTACCCCACACACCTCATTTAAAGTCCCACCCCTCCCCCCTCTTTTTTGCAAAAGCAACCAGGGATGGAGGTGCAATATTCCCCATTAAAGTCCCAAATATTCCCTTTTTTTCTTTGATTCTAGTGGCTATTACATCTGCAAGGCAGGTTTCTGAGTTGACGGCCTTGTCATGCAAGTCTCCCTATTTGATCCTCCACAAGGATAAGGCAGTGATTCCATCCTTATGTCCTCAGCCGTCGCATCCCAAGGAGGTCGCTTTACATTCTTTGGATGTGGTCCAGGCTCTGAGGGTGTATCTGTCTGCTACGGGTCCTTTCGGGAGGTCGCACTCTCTGTCTCAGTGGCTGGTCCAAAGAAGGGCCTGGCAGTCTCGTCGGCCACCATTTCTTGGTGGATCAGACAGATTGTTGTTCAGGCCTATGCCATAAGGGGGCTGGTGTCTCCCTTTCCCATCACGGTGCATTCTACCAGGGCAATTGGTGCTTCCTGGGCTTTCCGGCATCAAGCGTCCATTTCACAGGTGTGTAATGCGGCTACCTGGTCGTCAGTACACACTTTCACCAAATTTTGCAAGGTCAATGTGGGCGCATCTTTGGATGCATGCTTCGGCCGCAAGGTTTTGCAAGCAGCCATCTGAGGTTGTGACTCCTCTGATGGGGAGTTCTTTTTGTTGTGGGTGGAGTTTTTTTCTCTGTGTTCCCATCCCTTATTTTTGGCACTGCTTGGGGACATCCCTAAGGTCAATGAACGAAAGAGAAAATGGGATTTTTGTACTTACCGTAAAATCCTTTTCTCTGAAGTTCATTGACGGACACAGCACCCACCCCTCCTATTTATGTTTGTACTGCTTTTTGATGAACTGAGCTTGTTTTTTGTGTTCTGCCTAGTCCTCTCCTAAAGGGGGTGATGTAACCTAAGGTCAAGATTAAAGTGCTGTGTCCGTCAATGAACTTCAGAGAAAGGGATTTTACGGTAAGTACAAAAATCCCATTTTTAATTTTTTTAATAAAGAACTTGTCCCAAGGCGTGTATTGTCTTTTTTTTTTACCATTTTCACACATTTTTTGTGAAATAGTAGGGGTACATTTGTACCCTGTTGCCATTTCACACAGGGGGGCTGGGATCTGGGGGTCCCCTTGTTAAAAGGGGCTTCCAGATTCCGATAAGCCCCCCACCCGCAGACCCTCACAACCACCAGGCAAGAGTTGTGGGGATGATGCCCTTCTCCCCATCAACATGGGGACAAGGTGCTTTGGGGGGCTTCCCCAAAGCACCCTCCCAATGTTGAGGGCACCCCTCACATTTTTTTTAAAATTTGGTTCGAGGTTCCCCTGTGGGGGAATACCATGCCGTTTTTATCAATGAACTTTTATGTGTATTGCCGGGACCGACAATTCATTATAGCCGCAAGTACTTTTAAATGACTTTTTTCCTTTAGAAATGTCATTTTGCTCTCAGACTGTTCTAAACATGGGAAACATGCGCCACTTTACAGGCATACTATAGACACCCCCCAGGTACAAAATTTAAAGGAATATTACACTTTTATTGTTTCACTTTAAGCATTATTAAAATCACTGCTCCCGAAAAAACGTCTGTTTTTAAAATTTTTTTTGCATTGATACATGTCCCCTGGGGCTGGACCCAGGTCCCCAAACACTTTTTATGAAAATACCATGCATATAAGCCTTTAAAATTAGCACTTTTGATTTCTCCCATAGACTTTTAAAGGGTGTTCCGTGGCTTTCGAATTTGCCGCGAACACCCCAAATTGTTCGCTATTTGGCAAACACCGAATGTTCGAGTCAAACTTACGTTCAACTCGAACATCGGGCTCATCCATATTTGACAGTACATGTACCTACTACAACCCACCCCTGTCCTGATCTACATTCTAAACTACTCAGTACTCCCAGCTAAGGGAGAACACTTGGCACTCCTCTATGCAGTGCTCAGTGTCTAAATGGCCAACCCCCTAACCTAATTGTGCATAGCCCTGAACAAGTTTCAACTTTGTCTAAGCTCGTATAAGAAATTTTGACAGGCCCATACATAAATATGCTTTGTGACCTCTGAAAGCAATTGATTCTATCCCACTAACTTTTAGGTATCAGAGTTTGGTGCTGAATCCAAATGCATACCACACATTTTCTGAGCAATATATGTTTCTATATAAGTTATATTTTTTCTAAAAAAAATTGTTTGCACATAACATATCTTGCAATATATGTTGTGGTCAATTATTTTCTATGACATTAATAAAAAAATATTTGACTGCATGGAAAGGTGCATTTTATTCTTTTACTCTATATAAACCAAATATAACATTTTGATACAAACGATGTGATGGCCATAGGGGTAGTAATTATTTGTCACATAGAGCAAGAACAGAGTTGTTTGGTCGCAGTCCACAATAATTGACAGAGGGCAAATGGGTCTCATCATCCTCTTCCATACTGATGCCTTCCTTCTCACAAATTATATTGTGGAGCACATAGCATGATTTGATCACACCTTCAGCATTCCTCAGTTTGAGTTGTATGGAACTGTGGAATATGTGCCATTTGCTGCTTAATATACCAAATGTGCATTCAATGTACCTCCTTACTCTACTGAGTCCGTAGTTGAAGACTCTCTTTTGGTCATTCAAATTGTGTTTTGCATATGGCCTGAAAAGATGCCTTGAGAGTGAGAAAGTTTCATCAGCCACGATGACATGAGGCATATCGGGTCTAGATGTTCCAGGTAATGGTTTGACAGGCGGTAAATTCAGTCTGCCCTCTAAAAGCCTTCTCCCCATTCTGGATGCCCTGAACACTCTGGAGTCAGCAGTGCTGCCACATGCACCAATAACCACTGCAACAAATTTGTAGTTACTATGGCAAATTGCCATTGAAAGGAATTGTACACCTTGAAGACCACCCTGGTTTATGCAGGCAGACCACTCGATCGGATTTTCCGACAACAAATGTGGGATGTGAGCTTGTTGGTGGAAAATCCGACCGTGTGTATGCTCCATCAAACATTTGTTGTTGGACTTTCCGCCAAGCAGCAAATTTGGCTAGCAGGTTCTCAAATTTTCCGCCAACAAATTTTTGTTCTTGGACTTTCCAATCGTGTGTACACAAGTCCATCGCACAAAAGTCCACGCATGCTCGGAATCAAGTACGAGCTGGAAGCGCTTGGTCTTGTAAAACTAGCGTTCGTAATAGAGATATCACATGCGTGAAGTGGCAAATTATGAAATCTCTCAATGCAGCACATTCTCTTCTTCTTTATAATGATATAATAATGAAGTTGATTTGCTGCTGATATTCAAAGAGTTCTGACAAACTTTTTTTTTAATTATTTTTAGTGATCTCCAGAATAATCATTTTCTTTTTTTTTTTCTAGTGATCTTCATAATTTTTTTTTTTCATTTTGTGTGTCAAGTTACTACAATGCCATTATTATCTTGTATTTTTTAACCTCAAAGTTACAACTATGTTGGTGTCCCTTGTTAATTTGACATTGTATTTTTGAAATGTACCTGCCTACTCACAAACAAACTCTCCTTTTTGAAGTAAAACACATAGCCAAGTATTTGTGAAAACAAAAATATTGAATTTAATAGGCAGCACAACGTCATAACAAAATAAAGTGGAAGGCAACGCTGGAGAAACAGTTGGAATTGGTGAAGCCTTTGTACCCCAGGGCAGACATCAATTATTTGACTGTCAAAATTGGTAATCTGAGGAGTCCATTTAATAGGGAGCACAATACGGTCCAGGACTCCGAGATATCGGGAGTAGCAGCAGATGGCATATATGTCCTGATGTGTCTTACAACAGCCTGCGTTTTTTGACAGACCACACCAAACCCAGGCCATCACTCTCAACACTTCCTTCCACGCTTCCTTCCATGCTGATGTGGTGGGTGGGGTGGCTGTGGTGTTGGTGGAGGTGGTGGAGGAGCATGGTCCAACTCACAGAGGTGTGTTTGAGGTGTGAGTTTACCCCTCATCCCCTTATTTAGGACCTTCAGAATAATCTCTTATAGTGCGTTGGGCCTCCTCCATGTGTTCATACCATGACCCATGGCCTCCAGGGGTCATGGTAATTGCCACAGTAGCATGTTTGAGGAAGGCAGCCGTGGACTCTTCCAGGTTCCTTGACTTTTCTGGTCCTTTTGGTTGGAGGGCAGAGGGGAGGAACCTGGTATTCGGTCAGGGGGCTTGCCACGGCCTCCTCCTGGCTGAGACTTTCCTGTGCATGAAAATGGTACCTAGTTTTAGGTTTTTGGTCATCAATCACACACAATTTTGAGCTCATGACAGTTGCAAATTGAATGTTAACAAATAGAAAAGACGATCATTGTGACCCCAGCATTTTTCATTCTTGTCCCAATCATTTTTGGCTAATACGGTCTATTGATATGTAAACCACTTTGTTAAATCAGAAATTTGTGATTAATAACATCTAGTTAACATCATTCAATCTTTGACAAGAAATATGTCCAACAATGCTATACCGGGGTCGAGCTGGGCTCCTACACATCTTCTTCCTGGGTGGAAGGCCCAGGTTGGACTTCAGGAGCCTCAGCTGAAGTGGAAGGAAGTGTTGATAGCGATGGCCTGGGTCTGGTCAGACAAAAAACGCAGGCTGTCATAGTACCACAGCCTGGGGACATATACATTGTTTGCTGCTGCTCCGGATCTCATGGAATCCTGGACTTTCTTGCGCTCCCTATTATATATGTGTTCCTCAGGCTACCAATTTTGGCCTTCAAAAAGTTGATGTGTCCGTGGGATACACAGGCTTCACCAATTCCAACAGTTTATCCAGCGCTGCCTACCTGTTTTGCTTGTTCGAATAGTCCCTGCTAGGGATGAGCTTCGTGTTCGAGTCGAACCCATGTTCGACTCGAACATCGTCTGTTCGATCGTTCACCAAATTGCGAATGATATGGGGCGTTCACACCAAATTCGAGTGGCGTGTCACGGCCCATAATTCACTGCAGCATTGCAGTGCATTGCTGGCTAATGATTGGCCAAGCATGCACTATGACCTGCATGCTTGGCCAATCACAGCACCGTCTGTACAGAAAGCTGTAATTGGCCAAAGTCAGGGAGGCTTTGGCCAATTATGGCTCAGGGGGTTTAGTACACGCCCCACACTATATAAGGCAGCCTGCACGTCGGCCATGTGTAGTGTGTTCCGGCGTTGAGAGACAGAGCGAGAGAGACAGTGTCATTTAAATTAAGTTAGATAGATTAGGCAGGACAGTCAGTCAGTTAGCTGCACTTACAGTGTATTGTGTATATATGCATCCCAGGTGTTATATATATATATATATATATATATATATATATATATATGTACACTGTATTCAGTTTAGCTAGATCCGTTCCTGTTATTATCTTCCTACTGACAGGCAGGCAGGTGTTGTTACAGTATTTGAAGAAAATTGCTGGTGTTATTCTGATCCGATTAGTCCTATTAGCTACAGTATTTACAGTTAGTGTAGTGCGACCTCTTGACAGTGTTCAGCTAAAGCCACCTGTAGAAGATTGGTGGTGTTTTTCTGATCCTATCACTACCGCAGGCAGCTACATTATTTTTTTAGTGTAGTGCGACCTCTGCACAGTGTTCAGCTAAAGCTACAAGTTAGTGTAGTGCGACCCCTGCACAGTGTTCAGCTAAAGCTACAAGTTAGTGTAGTGCGACCTCTGCACAGTGTTCAGCTAAAGCTACAAGTTAGTGTAGTTAGACCTCTGCACAGTGTTCAGCTAAAGCTACAAGTTAGTGTAGTGCAACCTCTACACAGTGTTCAGCTAAAGCTAAAAGTTAGTATAGTGTGACTTCTGCATAGTGTTCAGCTAAAGCTACAAGTTAGTGTAGTGCGACCTCTGCACAGTGTTCAGCTAAAGCTACAAGTTAGTGTAGTGAGACCTCTGCACAGTGTTCAGCTAAAGTTACAAGTTAGTGTAGTATGACCTCTGCACAGTGTTCAGCTAAAGCTATAAGTTAGTGTAGTGCGACCCCTGCACAGTGTTCAGCTAAAGCTACAAGTTAGTGTAGTGCGACCTCTGCACAGTGTTCAGCTAAAGCTACAAGTTAGTGTAGTTAGACCTCTGCACAGTGTTCAGCTAAAGCTACAAGTTAGCATAGTGCGACTTCTGCAGAGTGTTCAGTTAAAGCTACAAGTTAGTGTAGTGCGACCTCTGCACAGTGTTCAGCTAAAGCTACAAGTTAGTGTAGTGAGACCTCTGCACAGTGTTCAGCTAAAGCTACAAGTTAGTATAGTGCGACTTCTGCATAGTGTTCAGCTAAAGCTACAAGTTAGTGTAGCGCGACCTCTGCACAGTGTTCAGCTAAAGCTACAAGTTAGTGTAGCGCGACCTCTGCACAGTGTTCAGCTAAAGCTACAAGTTAGTGTAGTATGACCTCTGCACAGTGTTCAGCTAAAGCTATAAGTTAGTGTAGTGCGACCCCTGCACAGTGTTCAGCTAAAGCTACAAGTTAGTGTAGTGCGACCTCTGCACAGTGTTCAGCTAAAGCTACAAGTTAGTGTAGTTGAACCTCTGCACAGTGTTCAGCTAAAGCTACAAGTTAGCATAGTGCGACTTCTGCAGAGTGTTCAGTTAAAGCTACAAGTTAGTGTAGTGCGACCTCTGCACAGTGTTCAGCTAAAGCTACAAGTTAGTGTAGTGAGACCTCTGCACAGTGTTCAGCTAAAGCTACAAGTTAGTATAGTGCGACTTCTGCATAGTGTTCAGCTAAAGCTACAAGTTAGTGTAGCGCGACCTCTGCACAGTGTTCAGCTAAAGCTACAAGTTAGTGTAGCGCGACCTCTGCACAGTGTTCAGCTAAAGCTACAAGTTAGTGTAGTATGACCTCTGCACAGTGTTCAGCTAAAGCTATAAGTTAGTGTAGTGCGACCCCTGCACAGTGTTCAGCTAAAGCTACAAGTTAGTGTAGTGCGACCTCTGCACAGTGTTCAGCTAAAGCTACAAGTTAGTGTAGTTAGACCTCTGCACAGTGTTCAGCTAAAGCTACAAGTTAGCATAGTGCGACTTCTGCAGAGTGTTCAGTTAAAGCTACAAGTTAGTGTAGTGTGACCTCTGCACAGTGTTCAGCTAAAGCTACAAGTTAGTGTAGTGAGACCTCTGCACAGTGTTCAGCTAAAGCTACAAGTTAGTATAGTGCGACTTCTGCATAGTGTTCAGCTAAAGCTACAAGTTAGTGTAGCGCGACCTCTGCACAGTGTTCAGCTAAAGCTACAAGTTAGTGTAGCGCGACCTCTGCACAGTGTTCAGCTAAAGCTACAAGTTAGTGTAGTTAGACCTCTGCACAGTGTTCAGCTAAAGCTACAAGTTAGTATAGTGCGACTTCTGCATAGTGTTCAGCTAAAGCTACAAGTTAGTGTAGTGCGACCTCTGCACAGTGTTCAGCTAAAGCTACAAGTTAGTGTAGTGAGACCTCTGCACAGTGTTCAGCTAAAGCTACAAGTTAGTGTAGTACGACCTCTGCACAGTGTTCAGCTAAAGCTACCTGTAGAAGGTTGGTGTTGTTTTCCTGATCCTATCACTACCGCAGGCAGCTACATTATTTACACGTTAGTGTACTGCAACCTCTGCACAGTGTTCAGTTAAAGCTACAAGTTAGTGTAGTGCGACCTCAGCACGGTGTTCAGCTAAAGCTACAAGTTAGTGTAGTGCGACCTCTGCACAGTGTTCAGCTAAAGCTACCTGTAGAAGGTTGGTGTTGTTTTCCTGATCTTATCACTACCACAGGCAGCTACATTATTTACACGTTAGTGTAGTGCGACCCCTGCACAGTGTTCAGCTAAAGCTACAAGTTAGTGTAGTGAGACCTCTGCAAAGTGTTCAGCTAAAGCTACAAGTTAGTGTAGTACGACCTCTGCACAGTGTTCAGCTAAAGCTACCTGTAGAAGGTTGGTGTTGTTTTCCTGATCCTATCACTACCGCAGGCAGCTACATTATTTACACGTTAGTGTACTGCAACCTCTGCACAGTGTTCAGTTAAAGCTACAAGTTAGTGTAGTGTGACCTCTGCACGGTGTTCAGCTAAAGCTACAAGTTAGTGTAGTGCGACCTCTGCACAGTGTTCAGCTAAAGCTACCTGTAGAAGGTTGGTGTTGTTTTCCTGATCTTATCACTACCACAGGCAGCTACATTATTTACACGTTAGTGTAGTGCGACCTCTGCACAGTGTTCAGCTAAAGCTACAAGTTAGTGTAGTGCAACCTCTGCACAGTGTTCAGCTAAAGCTACAAGTTAGTGTAATGCGACCTCTGCACAGTGTTCAGCTAATGCTACAAGTTACTGTAATGCGACCTCTGCACAGTGTTCAACTAAAGCTACCTGTAGAAGGTTGGTGTTGTTTTCCTGATCCTATCACTAGCGCAGGCAGCTACATTATTTACACGTTAGTGTAGTGTGACCTCTGCACAGTGTTCAGCTAAAGCTACCTGTAGAATGTTGGAGGTGTTTTCCTGATCCTATCACTACCGCAGGCAGCTACATTATTTACACGTTAGTGTAGTGCGACCTCTGCACAGTGTTCAGCTAAAGCTACAAGTTAGTGTAGTGTGACCTCTGCACAGTGTTCAGCTAAAGCTACCTGTAGAAGATTGGTGGTGTTCTTATACTAATAATACTACAGGCAGGCAGTTGATTTTGCTAGCTGCAGTATCAGTATATATATATATATCCCATCTTAGTGCAGCTACATCTCACTGCAGGCCATTAGTATGTCTGGAAGGCCAACAAGGAGAGGCAAACAGTCACAAGCCAATAAAAGAGGGCAAGCAGGCTCTGTGTCTAGAGGCAACAGTGCTGGTCGTGGACACGGTGCATCCTCATTAGCACGTGGCCTTTGGACACTCTTGGCCTTTTCTTCGGCAGCTGGTTGTGTTGAGCTGCAACATGCGGAAGACTTGGTCGAGTGGGTGACCAAGCCGTCCTCATCCTCCTCATCCTCTCTCACCCATGCTTAGGGTACTTTGTCTGGCAAAGCAACTGCCAATGTGGCTTCTTCCTTCAGCTCAATGGCATCAGTGACTCCTTCCCTAGCCCCACCATGTCCTCCCAAGGAGTCCCTCGAACTGTTTGACCACAGTGTTGGGTACATGCTCCAGGAGGATGCCCAGCGTTTAGGAGGCTCTGATGATGATACTGAGCTTGATGAAGCCAGTAACGTGAGCACGGACAGAGGGGGTGCCCAAGAATGACAGCAATCTGGCAGTCATGTACCCCCTGCTGCAGCATACTGCCAGGTTTGCTCCAGTGATGAGGAGGGAGAGGATGATGAGGTCACTGACTCAACATGGGTGCCTGATAAGAGAGAGGTGGAGGAGGAGGCACATCACCAACGAAACAGGATGTCCTCCAGGGGCCAGTCTAAGGGCAGCACTCTGACTGCATCACACCTCAGAGCTCCGCATGTGCAGGGCGCTGCTGTCTCTGCGCGTTATTCCAAAAGTTCTTTCATGTGGTCCTTTTTTGAGATGAGTGCATCAGATGGCACCGCTGCTATTTGCAACATATGTCTCAAGCGTATATCGCATGGCCAAAACATCTCCCGCTTGGGCACCACATGCTTGACCAGACATATGTTGACCTGCCATGCAGTTCATTGGCAAGCGTACCTAAAAGACCCACACCAAAAAACAAAGAGGACCTCTCCTTACTCCTCATCAACTGGGATCTCCAACCCCACTATACCTTCATTCCTCTCTGAGACCCGGACTGAGAGGAATGAAGGTGTAGAATTAGGTGTGTCACAGCCAAGTACTTGCGAGCAATCTGCTATCGGTACACCAATGTCAGATTGTACCAGGCAAATTTCCCTGCCCCAGCTGCTGCACTGCAAAAAGAAGTTCACTCCCAGCCATCCACATGCCCAGCAGTTGAATGCTAGCTTGGCAAAATTGCTAGCACTTCAACTGCTACCTTTTCAGTTGGTAGACTCTGCCCCCTGTGCGGTTCCTCAGTGGCAGGTTCCCAAACGACACTTTTTCTCATGGAAGGCGATTCCGGCTTTCTATCTGCATGTGGAAGGCAATGTCTTGGCCTCGCTGGACAGGGCGGTCAGCGGTAAGGTGCATATTACCGCTGACTCATAGTCCAGCAGGCATGAACAGGGATGGTACCTAAGTTTCACGGTGCATTGGGTGACTCTTCTGGCAGCTGGAAAGGATGCAGGACAAGGTGCAGTAGTGTTGGAGGTTGTTTCGCCACCACGCCTCCAAAATGCCACTACTAGTGATTCTGACACACTTCTCTCCCCTACACCCCCTCCTCTTCTTCTTCCTCCATGGCCTCTTCCTGTGCTTTGTCCTCAGAACCAGCGGTGCTCTGTAGGCGTTCAAGGGGCTACGCAAGTACGCAGGTCAAAAGATGCTATTCGGTCCTTGAGCTGGTGCGCTTGGGGGACAGGAGCCACACTGGGGCAGAGGTTCTGTCAGCTCTGCAGGGGCAGGTTCAGAGGTGGTTGACGCCACGCCAACTTAAGGTAGGCATGGTAGTTTGCGACAATGGCACCAACCTCCACTCCACCCTCCAACAGGGACAAATGACCCATGTGCCCTGTTTGGCTCACGTCTTTTACTTGGTGGTGCAGCGGTTCTTGGGCAGGTACCCGGGCTTACAGGATGTCCTGGGGCAGGCCAGGAAAGTCTGTGTGCATTTTCGCTGGTCATATAATGCCAGTGTTCAGCTGGCAGACCTCCAAAAGGAATTTAACCTGCCCAAGAACCTCCTAATCTGTGACATGCCCACCAGGTGGAACTCAACATTGGCCATGCTGCAGCAGCTGCACACGCAGCAGAGGGCCATCACTGAGTACCTGTGCGACTATGGCACCAGGACAGGGTCAGGGGAGCTTGTTTTTTTTCCCCATGCCAGTGGGCCATGATCAGGGATGCATGCACCGTCCTGTCACCATTTGAGGAGGCCACGAGAATGGTGAGCAGTGACAGTGCATGCATCAGTGACACTGTCCCCCTTGTCCACCTGTTGGAGCACACGCTGCATGGAATAATGGACAGGACACTTGAGGCAGAGCAGAGGCAGGAAGAGGAGGACTTCCTTAGCTCTCAAGGCCCCCTTTATCCAGACAGTGTTCCTGCGTGCCCGCCGATCACACAGGAAGAGGACAAGGAGGAGGGGGATTGTTTCAGTATGGAGGTGAAGCCTGGCACTCAGCATCAGCAGCAGTCTTTAAGGGATCATTTACAGTCCCAAGAAACACATGGACTTGTAGGTGGCTGGGAGCAGGTGGCTGCGGATCATGTCGTCCTTAGTGACCCAGAGGACTCTGGACTGAATGCCTCAGCAAAACTATGCTGCATGGCCTCCCTGATCCTGCAAAACCTGTGGAAGGATCCTCGTATTCGTGGTATCAAGGAGAAGGAACAATACTGGCTGGCAACCCTCCTTGATCCTCGTTACAAGGGTAAGGTTGTGAACCTTATCTTGCCGTCGCAGAGGGAGCAGAGGATGAAACATCTTCGGGAGGCTTTGCAGAAAGGTCTGTGCAATGTGTTCCCAGAGACTGGAAGGTTACAAACTCCTGTTTCTGGACAACGTGTTGCTGAGGCTTCAGTCAGTCAAAGA
Source organism: Aquarana catesbeiana (assembly GCF_042186555.1). NCBI lineage: Eukaryota > Metazoa > Chordata > Amphibia > Anura > Ranidae > Aquarana > Aquarana catesbeiana. The sequence continues at coordinate 175,817,920 of NC_133330.1, forward strand.
AGGAGCGGTGGAGAAGGTGGCCATCTGACCAATGCGTTCAGACAATTTTTTTAGTCTGCAGCCCCAAGGTATGATCGGTTCCAGCAACCATCGCCAGCGTCTGTTTTACATAGTGCAGGAATACCTAGGGGCAAGATCTGACTTGGACACCTTTCCCACCGAAAATCCTCTGGGTTACTGGGTCTTGAAGATGGATCACTGGCCAGAGCTACTGGCCTGTCCTGCATCCAGCGTTCTTTCGGAATGCACATTCAGTGCTGCTGGAGGCTTTGTAAACGATCACAGGGTGCGTCTGTCCACCGACTTAGTCGATCAACTGACCTTCATAAAAATGAATCAGTCTTGGATCACTACCAGCTACCAAGAACCTGATGCTGATGTAACCGGATAATTTTTTTTGAAATGTCAGATCCCTTCAAAGACTGCCTATGCTGATGCTGAGTGACTATCCTGTTATGCTGAGTAATTATCCTCTTCCTCAATGATCATGCTGATAGCTTGTAAGAACATTTTTGGTTCTGGGCACCGCCACCAGTGCCTAAGGCCCAATTTTTCAGCCCCTGTGTGTGTCATTACAATTTTTGATGCAATTCTTTGCAGCAGGGCTAGTTCCTGCACTCCAACTAGAGTATCTGCGAGGGGTTGCAGTGTTGTGGCACCAGTGCCTAAGGTCCAATTTTTCAGCCCCTGTTTAACAGGGGCGTGTAATTACAATTTTTGATGCAATTCTTTGCAGCAGGGCTAGTTCCTGCACTCCAACTAGAGTATCTGTGATGGGTTGCAGTGTTGTGGCACCAGCACCAGTGCCTAAGGCCCAATTTTTCAGCCCCTGTTTAACAGGGGTGTGTAATTACAATTTTTGATGCAGTTCTTTGCAGCAGGGCTAGTTCCTGTGCTCCAACTAAAGTATCTGTGAGGGGTTGCAGTGTTGTGGCACCAGCACCAGTGCCTAAGGCTCAATTTTTCAGCCCCTGTTCAACAGGGACATGTAATTAGAATTCTTGATGTACTATTTCACAGCAGGGCCCGTTTCTGCGCCCACCAAGAGTAACTGTGAGGACTTACAGTGTTGTGGCACCAGCACCACCACCACCACCAAAGGCCCAATTTTTCTGCCCCTGTTCAACAGGGGCATGTAATTACAATTCTTGAGCTAATATTTCACAGCAGGGCCCTGTGAGGGCTACAGTGTTGTGGCCATAACAACACCTAAGGCCCAAATTTCTGCTGAGTATATAGGGCAGGCCCCTACTTTCAAACATCCAACTTACAAATGACTCCTACTTGCAAACGGAAGGAGACAACAGGAAGTGAGATGAAATCTACCCCTAGGAAGGGAAATTCTCTCCTGTAAGAGTTAATATGGAAAAAACTTTTCTCCTTTACACTGATGCTTTATCACCAATCCTTGTTTCACTAAAAACCCCACATTTTCAAAAAACATTTGTCATTGGTACAAAAAGTGAGGTGAAATCTTCTGAAGAGGAGGACAGACAGCAAAACAAATGTCACAGAGGTGATAACCCTTCCCTATGTTTTCCAAGAAGCCTAAAATAGATCTTTTGGCTGGAGCTAAACACATTAAAAATGTACCAGTTCAAAATTACAAACAGATTCTACTTAACAACAAACCTACAGTCCCTGTCTTGTTTGCATCGCCTGTATACTGCTGTTCAGAGTATATAGGGCCTGTGGGCCCCACACCATTCTTTTTTTAATTTGGGTGCGGGGTTCCCCTTAATATCCATACTAGACCCAAAGGGCCTGGTAATGGACTGGGGGGTACCCATGCCGTTTGTCTCACTGATTTTCATCCATATTGCCAGGACCCGACATTACATTAAAGCCGCAAGCAGTTTTAATTGACTTTTATTCCTTTAAAAATGTCATTTTGTGCAGGGACTGTTCTAAGCACGGGAAACATGTGCCACTTTACAGGCATACTATAGACACCCCCCAGGTACAATATTTAAAGGAATATTTCACTTTTTTTTTTTTACTTTAAGCATCATTAAAATGACTGCTCCCGAAAAAACGGCCGTTTTTAAAACTTTCTTTTGCATTGATACATATCCCCTGGAGCAGGACCCGGGTCCCCAAACCCTTTTTAGGACAATACCATGCAAATTAGCCTTTAAAATGAGCACTTTTGATTTTGAACGTTCAATTCCCATAGACGTCAATGGGGTTCAATCATTCGTGCCAATTTTTTCAGGGGGTGTTCGGCTCATCACTAGTCCCTGCATTGGACTTGCCAGAGACATGGCAGCTCCCTGCATTTGTCAATAAAGTTGGGCAGGGAATCAGGGGCTGTGAATTTGTCCACCATTTTATCCGCAAGACACAACACAGGACAAACCCTAATGTCAGGCTAAACTCTCCTAATCTTACCTAACCACTGATGCCCCAAGTTACAATTGTACCTTTGTTTGAAAGATTAGCACTAACGATCCTCCATCTTCCACTCACAGATCGTACGTGTTATGCTTTATATACACTGCGCATGCATGACACTCCGCCCCTGTCTTTCTTTCTAGTGTATTCCATGCCTCTTCTCTTTTGGGGCAGTGGGAGAGCACATGGCAGAGACACAGCAGGTGTGTGCTGTTATCAGCAACAACAACAAAGGCCCGGAACACGGCAGTTCCACATCCAAGAGGAGATATAAGGCCTGAAATATGTCCTTTGAAGAGATGGTGGAGATGGTGGACATCTTGAAGAGGACAGACTATGATGGGAAGCATGGACTGTACAGAAACCCTAATGTGAGAAAGGCCAAGATCATGTCTAAAGTTGTCAGAAGTCTGCACAGGACTTTTGGAGTATGACGATCCAAAGAACAATTGAGGAAACGATGGTCAGACCTGAAATTGAGGGAGCAGTATAGAAAGATCAGGAAAGTGCTACAAAAAAGTATTTGTCATGTGATCTTATGATTATTATTACTACTTTCGTGCTGGTCCATGTGCTTTTCTTTACTGTTGTACAGTTTAAAATGCCAAGTTTGAGGTTCGTGGGCACAGGAATTGTTCGTATTAAACATCGTTCATTCGACCACTAATATGACCTTTTTGGCAGATGCAGGTTAACTATATTTGCTCATGCCTATTTTGATTAAAATAGGTTTATTATATTGTTGCCTAGATGTGTTTGAAACTTTAATGAAATGAAAACTTGATTCAATGTAAGGAGAGGACACTCAGCAGCTGTTTACACATCTGGACCCAGGAGCACTAGTGTGGGACAGCATAAAACCTTGTTATGGTGTCCCACGCAGGTGCTCCAGTGGATACTAGGGGTCTCTCCACGTGTGAAACTTGCACAAAACAGGTAAGTATTCCAGCTTTTGCAAGTGAAAAAAATCATGTCTTCAGCTTGGAACTCTGCCAAAACAGACAATTGGACGACACTTCCAAGCAATGTTTCATATTACTATTTCTAGCCTAACATATCTGTCTGCTAAGTATACGTTTTTTGTATTCATATAGGGGATAAAAGAATAGGGGCATCTGAGGACACTAGTAACCCCACACATAATGAACAAAGGGAACTCACCACACAACATGAATGTGGATACAGAGGTTCAGGAAGTGCTGGGTGAAGTGGTTGAAATGGTGTCGACAACAGGTCAGTGTCTGAGACCACAGCTTCAGGTAATAGATGGATGCCTGCAAATTTATAATACATGGTGTGTTTTTTTTTTATTTTTAGGTGATGTGGATGTTGTGGAAGAAGAAACTCACTTCAGCAGTACAAATACTCATCAGTGAGATCATGGTGTGCAATCGTGATTTGGAAAAGATGAAGCAAAACATCCATGATGTTCAAAAAAGACTGAGCAACATCATTGATATTTTAGGCAAAATCTAAACCAAAAACAAATTTTTAAGTTGTCGTTATTGTTGTACGTGTTTTTACAGTTTTGAATGAATTGCAAAGCCAAATTTTGAAGATGCACACAGTGTGTCAACATGTGCTATCTCCCATCATGGGATATCAATGTAGGCGTTTTGTGGGTGCAACCCCTTCCTCCAAACTAAAGTAGGTGAGAGGAAGGGGTTGCACCCCCAAAACACATCCATTGATCCCCCATGATGGGATCTAGCACATGTTGAAACACTGTGGCTTATTTCAAAAAAGCAAAAACACTTTGCACTACAAGTGCAATGCAAGTGCACTCGAAATTGCACTTGTAGGGCAAAGTGGAATGTCCTTTCTGAAATAAGGCCCAGTGTGTCAACATGTGCTGGCTCCCATCATGGGGGATCAATGGATGTGTTTCGGGGGTGCAACCCCTTCCTCTCACCTACTTTAGTTTGGAGGAAGGGGTTGCACCCACAAAATGCCTACATTGATATCCCATGATGGGAGATAGCACACGTTGACACACTGTGTGTTTTGTGGCTTTATTAAAATAGATGTAGGGAAAATACACACATTTTAGGCATGGGATCATGAGGAAAATCCAAATTTTGAGTCCCAATTTAAGTACATCTTCAAAATTTGGCTTTGAGAGGGGTGGGATCACCCCATCTGATGAAGGCAAAATCAACACGGTTTTGACATACTAATGTCTCATATGGCCTTCACTTTAGCAAAGTTGAATTTTGTAAGTTCCTGAGTTGGGGATGTGTATGTTATGTTTTTAAACATGCCTGTTTAGCCCCAAAAAAGGCAAGTTTATGTCAAACATACATTTTATACACCAAGATGTTGGTTTGTTCCAAAACCGTTTATAACGCACATGTGAATGTGCTTGGAGTAAAATGTTTTATACTCAACAATGTGTGGCTTCTTATTTCAATGCTCATTACCAGTTTATTTTTTAAGTTGGTGTAGTTACAGTGACAATCGGGTTTATTTACTAAAGGCAAATCCACTTTGCACTACAAGTGCACTCACAGTGCACTTGTAGTGCAAAGTGGATTTGCCTTTAGTAAATAACCCCCACTGTGCTGTAAAATTTGCCAAAATCCATCCATTTTAGGGACTACAAGCAATTAATTAATGGAGTTAAAAAGGGTGATTATTTTTTATCATTAATGCATTACATACATTAACAACAATAACATTGTGTGTGTAGCAGACCCACAGCACAACATAATAGTTAGCTGAAGAAGAGATTGTCACCTCATGTATCAAATAAGTTACGTTTGCACTATTGAAGAAAATGGCCAAAAATAAAAGGCTATTTGAGAACCTAGGAGACAGATAAGAAACACAAACAGTAATTCAAATGAAATATGAGTTTAGCTTTTCAAAAAAAAATATTACACAGCTTCCAGATTTGATTGTTAATCAATTCCCCTCTTACCCAAAAAGTACTCAACATAGTTTTGCCATACTTCACGGGCGCTTTGGGGGGGCAAGCCAGGACGGCCACTTTCAATCGCCATCATTGTTTGGTCAGGTGAAAAGTCGGCCTCAGTCCCAACTGAGGCCAGATAGTTGGCTGCATTCTTCTGAAGGTAATTGTGAAGAATGCAGCAGCTCAAGACAATGTGATTTAGTCTGTATTCGGCCATGTTGATGGCCGTAAGGAAAAGCCAGAACCGGCTGGCCAATATGCCAAAGGCATTCTCGACCACTCTTCTGGCACGGACCAGCCAGTAATTAAAAACCCTCTGCTCTGGGGTCAGGGTCCTCATGGGGAATGGCCTCATCAGATGTTCCCCCCAGAGCAAAGGCCTCATCCGCCACAAAAATGAACTTGAGTCCTGCAACGTTATCCTCTGGAGGTGGGAACCCCAAAGTGCCATTTTGGAGATGCCAGTAAAATTCCGTCTGGGCAATCACTCCTCCATCAAACATACGGCCATTCTTTCCTACGTCCAGATATAGGAATTCAAAATTTGCTGTCACCATGCCAACATCACGATACTACTGAACCCCTTATAGTTGAAGTAATATGACCCCGAGTTGGGTGGTGGGATGATCTGGACATGCTTCCCATCGATCGCACCACCGCAATTGGGAAAGTCCCACTGCTGGTGGAATTGGGAGTCCACAGTCTGCCATTCCTGTGGTTTGGCAGGAAACTGTGGAGTCAAACAAGAAAAAAAAAAATATTACTTTTGCACATAACATTGCAAGCAGATTAGACACAAACATTCTTGGCCAACATAAGTATAACATTTATTGAAATGAGTATTTAAAGACAAAAGTATAAGGTCCCCTTTTCAGATTCCTCACCCCCACTGATGGCCCATAGTAAAAATTTTATGGTGGGTGGAGATGTTTTGGACAGGTAACCCTCTTCATTTCATTGAGAGCTGAACATAAATAATGTGTGTTACTTTAGCCAGCCCCTCCTTACTTACACTATTGGCAGCCCACTGAACAAGTAAGAAGTGTCATAATCCAAAAATATGAATACACACTGTCCAAATTGAAGCACATTTTTACATTCTGCAATTACCTATCAAGATAATAGGAGAACAAAACTTTCAACAGTACCATTTAAAAGTATTCAGGCAGGCCCTTGCACTACATGCTTTGGTGAATTCATCCATAAATATTAACACAAAAGTGGTAGGTATAGTGTGTATGGAGCTGGCAAAATACATTGTTAAGTGACTAGACTAGGTATGCATGGGGGGGGTGTGGCCTAGCGCGGCATGTGAACAGACCTGTTCACCGGAGCTCCCGCTGTTGATCCTCTGAACGATCCTCTCCTCACTGTTCCGGGCGCCCTAAAACTAAAGTGCCTGGTGCCTACAACCTCTCTGACACCCCAGGACACAGATACAGCTGCAGTTTTGGGCATGATGACCAAAGGGAATCGCGGTGAATCCGTGGCCTCGGCCGTTGCGGACTTCCAAGATGGTGCCTGGACATCTCAGCCGCAGAGAACGCCACGAGGCCAAGACAAGAAGACAGAGCAGGGGGGTAAGTCACAGAAACCCCCTAAGACCAAAGACCAGCCCAGGGATATGCTGTACTACACACAGAAGCTGGCAGGCTCTGCAGACTCCACACAGGCCAGTACACAGATCCCAGCAGTGTCCATGGAGCAGGCAGGCAGGGGGGACACAGACAGGCCGGAAGACACTGATATAATGGAGTCTCTTCCAGATCCTATGCCAGGCCTGTTTGATTTGCAAGTGGAAGACAGCCCCCAACCTACGCTCAGTGAAATTTTACATGCAGTCCACAGATGCACTGCCTCAGTGGATGATCTCAAGGAAAAATTTGGGGGGTTGAAGGAGACTGTCTCTCTTCTCCGCCAAGACATTCAAAAAATCAGGGAGAGAACCACGGCAGTGGAGGGGAGAGTAAGTGACATAGAAGATCAGATGCCTCATCTAAACAGAGATGTGATGGGGGCCGCACAACATGCATACCAGGCCTTTGAAAAGACTGATGACATCGAGAACCGCCTGAAACGTAATAACGTTCGCATAGTGGGGCTCCCAGAGAAGGTGGAGGGCAGGGACCCCACAGTGTTCGTTGAAGAGTGGTTACAGGACATATTTGGTAAAGAGGCCTTCTCTCCCCTGTATGCGGTGGAGCGGGCGCATCGTGTGCCGCCAAGACCTCTCCCACCCGGAAACCCCCCTAGAGCGATGCTGGCCAGGCTTCTTAATTATCGTGACCATGAAGTAGTGTTACGACTTGCTAGAGAAAAGGGGGCTGTGCAGTTTAATGGAACCAAAATCACCTTTTATCCCGACTTCTCAGCCGAAGTGCAGCGCAGAAAATCCAAATTTGCAGATGTTAAAAAACGGCTGCAACGATTACAGCTTAAATATGCGATGTTATTTCCTGCCAAGTTGCGAATCACAGCTGGAGATCAGAATCATTTCTTTGAAAATGCGCAAGATGCTGCAGGATGGCTGGACCGGAACGAACAAGACCTGCGTCGCCGCAGACGCGAAAATGAGGAAGGATGACTTTATTTAATCCGCTTGTTGCAAACATAAAGGGCGCCTACATTTCACTGTCATTAACACTCCTTTTATAGACCACTTTTCCTTACCACCAAGTACCACCGAGGGAACCTCAATCTTATGAGCTTTCTGCAATTGTTGAATAACCACTTAGGTGGGTGGCGATTGTGCTCCACACCTGAACTTACCATGTTGCCACTGTTATTATGGCTTGAGTTTTTGTGCCCTGTTGGCACGGTTAGGGCCTACAGAGCCCCACAATATTTGATACCCCTCCGCGTGGCACAGTCAGCGGGGGTTGTTTCACAGGTTCTTTTCTATTTCCGGACCTATTACTTGGTTCATCTTATTCTGCAAATGAACATACAACTTCTCCATGACATTTTGTTGCTTCTCTACCGTCATGCCCTGTGATCCAAGTGGCCGGCTGGCCACTTCAGTTTACGCATGGATTGCAGACTGGAGATCCCCGTGTATGCTGCACAACAATGCGGGACTTTGTTACACTTATAAGAAATCGATTAGATTTTTGCAATGTCTGATACACCCATAGTGTCCTGGAACGTTCGGGGAGTGAACGATCCACTGAAAAGATCTATGATCTCAGCCGGACTGCGGAAGTTTCATCCGGCCATAATTGGCTTGCAGGAAACTCACCTGCGGGATGATACAGTTGGCTTCCTACAATATGCCTGGGTCGGTAAAGCCTATCACTCCACCTACTCCGCTTTTTCGCGCGGAGTGAGTGTATTGATACATAAAACCCTTACTGTACCAGGAGTTAGACTCCTTGATAGATATATCTGGTAGATTGTTGTTTCTGCACTGTAAACTGTATACAATCACTTTGATATTAGCCTTTGTATATGTGCCCCCTCCATTCTCCAGAGAGGTATTACAGTTGTTAATCTCTTACTTAGCTAACAAACCGGACATTCCGGTACTAATAATGGGTGACTTTAATTGCTACCTAGACCCTAAACTAGACAGGCATCCACCTGTACAGCCCCCCGGGGGTAGACGGGGCACTGCTCTCAGTCGTCTACTTGCAGAGGTAGGATGGACAGATATGTGGCGCAATTGTAATCCAGGGTGCAAGCAATTTTCCTGTTTTTCTAAGACCCATGGGTCACTATCTCGTATTGATCTATGCATAGGCACCCCAAACCTAGTGGGTAACATATCTAAAATGGAATATTTTCCATGGGGAGTGTCAGACCACTCTCCACTGGCTTTATGGTTAATTACCAGACCCCCCAGCAACTTACCTAGAGCCCCGTGGAAGTTGAATGCTTTCTGGTTAAAACTTTTTGTTTCACAGGAGGGAATAGCATCTCAGATCAAGGCTTTTTTTAAAACGCATCGACATTTAACTGATGTCCGTTTGAAATGGGAGGCCTTTAAGGCACATCTGAGAGGGATTTTTATTCAGGAAATACAACAGGTTAAACACAACTCCTCGGTCCTGTTAGAACAGGCTGGGGACTTGGTGAAGCAATTAGAATTAACCTACATAACTGATCCTACTGACTCCGCCAGGGAGGCATGGACGTCGGCCCAGGACTCCCTGGACCGGCTGAGATCCTCCACTGCGGAACGTAAAAGGTTCTTCACGAAGTTAGCATTTTATGAGGAGGGGGAAAAGACGGGCCGCCTACTTGCAAAAATTGCACGATCACAACAACAGTCACCAGCCATTGGAGCTATTCGTGCTGCCAATGGGACAGTAGTCAATTCTCCGGAGGTCGTTATATCCGAGCTGGCATCCTTCTATGTAGACCTGTATAGGCCGAGGGATGCTTACTCGGATGCAGATCTAGCTGCATATATGTCAAAAATTGATTTACCTTCATTGTCAGCAGCAGCACAAAAACAAGTGGATGCGCCAATAACTCTGGAGGAGCTTCAGACAGCGGCCTGCTCTTTTCCCACATGTAAGGCACCGGGTGGGGATGGCCTCCCTATGGCCATCCCCAGGTATTTACTCAATATGGTGAACAGATACTTTCTGAACTGTTAAAAGTATTTAATGCTTGCCTGGATGCAGGCAGACTCCCTGAATCTATGGCAAGAGCAAATGTGATTTTACTTCTTAAACAGGGGAAGGATCCGGTTGACCCCGGCTCCTACAGACCTATTTCATTACTCCAGAGTGATGTAAAGATCCTTGCAAAGGTCTTGGCGCTCCGGGTCAATGGGGTCATCTCCTCCATTATACACCAAGACCAGGCGGGCTTCATGCCACAAAAGTCCACAGCCACAAATTTGAGGAGACTGTTCCTCAATATGCAGATGCAAGCAGATAACGTGGGTCAAAGAGCACTGCTGTCCCTTGACGCCAGCAAGGCTTTTGACAGCGTTAGCTGGAGATATCTTTGGGCAGTATTAGACAAATTTGGTTTTGGGGAACGCTTTATAGCATGGGTTAAATTACTGTATGCATCCCCTCAGGCCAATATTAGAATGACGGATAGAGTTTCACAAGCCTTCGCACTGGGCAGGGGGATGAGGCAAGGTTGCCCTCTGTCCCCGCTGCTCTTTGTGATCGCGATAGAGCCACTGGCAGCCTTGATAAGAGAAAGTGCCCAGATTCAGGGGTTTCAATATGGAACTCTGCACGAAAAGATAATGTTGTACGCAGACGACATGTTAATCTTTTTGGGGGACCCGAGCAATTCATTGTCAGAGGCGATGTCTATAATAAAATTGTTTGGTCACCACTCCGGGTTAACCATAAACTGGTCCAAGTCAGCCCCGATGATGCTGGATGGAGATCATGGGGTTGCGCTTCCTGACCAATGCCCCATCCCTCTGGTCACTAGTTTCAAATATCTGGGCATACAAATAGCGCCCAGGATTGGAGACTACTGTTCCCTAAACATATACCCCTTGCTGTCACGTTTTTGAGATAAAATAAACACATGGAATAACTTAAAAATGTCCCTGGCGGGCAAGGCCAATTTAATTAAAATGATCTTAATGCCCCAATTGTTATACTTCCTGCACAATACACCGGTAGTAATTCCTCAAAAAATTTTCAGAATAGTAAACACCCTTTTTCATAGATTACTATGGAATACCAAACAGCCCAGAATTAAGCTAGAACAGTTGCAGCAGTCTAAGGACAACGGGGGGTTGGCGGTTCCCAACCCCTGGTTGTACTACATAGCGTCCCAATTGCAGCAGTTGGTTGGCTCTATGACTCCAGAACCGCAGGGCTCAGCCGAGCGTATGATGCTGATTGCCTCTGGAGCGGAGACCATCCCCATGGGCCTTGAGGCACAGCTGTTTGCGAAATCCAACAAAAAGGCCCCAACCCTGTCACTTGTACAGAAAATATGGAATAAGGTCAGAAAACTCCAGGGGGTGCAAGGCTTCACGGATTTCAGTCCAATATGGGGCAACTGCTCCTATACTGAACTGGGAAAATTACAACAAGTACTAGATGGTGTAAACACGGGGTAAAACTACTTTCCCATATATTTAGGGACGGTAAACTGCTTTCTTTCACAGAACTACAAGCCAAATTTAATTTACCGGATAACATGTTTTATTCGTACCTTCAACTGCGACATGCTGTCGCTGCGCAGGGAGACGCCGGTGAGTGGATATTGTCATCCACTCCTGTGTTTCATGTACTGCAGTCTAGTAATGTAACTAAAGGAATTATATCCCAATGCTACCAGATGCTACTAGCAAGACACTTGCTTATCCATGCAAGGCGGCTTCTGCCTGGGAGAGGGACCTTGGCCAGATCACAGAGGAACAGTGGGAGGAGGCTCTTCAGTCCATATCTACCTGCTCCCTTAATGTTGCACAAAAGGTTTCCCAATTGTTCATAGCATTGAGAGTGCACTATACCCCGAAAAAGTTGCACAAGATGGGCAGGGCGGCAGACCCTTAATGTTCCCGTTGTCGACAGCACGACGGGGACCTTATTCACCTCCTATGGCGTAGCCCGAAGCTCCATCGGTACTGGAATGAGGTGATGGGCACGCTCAATGGAGTATGTCAGACAAAGGTTCCCACTGATCCTAAGTGTTGTTTGCTGGGGGTCCTGGAAGAGGAGATCCCGGAGGAGATGGTTAGGGTCGCGTTTTCCAGGGCTCTATTCCAAGCCAGGAAACTTATCCTACTGGGGTGGAAATCTACGCTGCCACCCACCAGTGGCTCCTGGGTGGAACACATGGGACAAACCCCCTATAAGGGAAAAATATATATACCAACATAGAGGATGCCCAAGTAGGTTTGAACGTATCTGGTCAAAATGGCTGGACACACCGGGATTAAGCCCGAGAGAGCTTGTGATGTCTAGACTCCTGCAATCTCTTTAAACAGGATGAGGGGGAGCAAGACAGATTGTATAATACAAATAATGCGGGATGTGATGGTGAAAACAGGGAGAGTTGTACTCTAGATGTCTGGAGAAATGCAACAAGTTGATAGATTAGTTGAAACAATTACTGTATATATGTCTGTGAACCTAACTGGCATTAATGATGTAACTGTAATTTCAACCTGAACATTGATTATTGTTGGAAAATATGTGAATGTTCAATAAAACCTTTTTTGATTTAAAAAAGACTAGGTGTGCATGGGCCCAGCATAGCATGCTGGGGAGGTTAGCGAAGGCAAATATGCATGAAGGACAAAAAAGAAGCAGTAAAAGCTTACAGCATGCATGAGGACACACAGTTACACACACACAGGACAAAGAGGACATTCACAGCATATTACAATAATGGTAATTATGGAATGAAGAAATAAATACAATATATTAGCAAACATTAAATACATAGAATGTGATGTTAAAGGATAAAACTTACCTTAATATAGCCCTTCTGCAGGACCTGAATTATGGCAGAACAGGTCTCTGGAATAATGATTCCCAGAGCCTGGGGGGAGATCCCAGTCATGAACTTCAGGTCTTGGAGACTTCTCCCCATCGCCAAGTACCGCAAGGTGGTGACAAGCCTTTGCTCGGGAGATATGGCTTGCCGCATGCAGGTGTCCTGCTTCATAATATAAGGGGTCAGCAAAGCCAAGAGATGGTGAAAGGTGGGGTCCATCATCCGGAGATAATTCCTGAAATCATCAGGAATATTCTCCCAGGGCTCCCGCAACAAAGGCATATGACAGAATTGGTCATGATTAAGCAACCAATTCTTGGTCCAAGAACTCCTCCTCCCCCTGTTCATGGACTGGACTTGGGTCAAAGCAATAACACCAACACCAAGTCCAACAGCAGCACGAAATCTACGACGAGTACGTAACTGCAACATGGCTAATAAATGAACGGCTACTCAGAACGAACTTACAGAATGCACTGAAAATCAGAAAGGACCTGATAAGAATGAGCTGAAAATCAGAAACGACCGGACAAGCATGAACTGAAAATCAGAAGCGAACTATAAATAGAACGCACTGAAAGACAGAAACAAACTGACAAGCACGCACTAAAGAACAGATACGAACCGACAAGCACAACCTGAAAAGTAGAAACGAACTGAAAAGCACGAGGCTGAAAGGCGCAAATCGTCTCTCACCAAACTTCTACTAACATGAGATAAACAAAAAATTAGCAGAAGGAGCCCAAAGGGTGGCACTGGCTATTGAACTTCCTTTTTATCGGCCGTCGTACATCTTGTACGTCACTACGTTCGTAATTGTTGGCCAACATTTGTGTGAACTTGTGTATGCAAGACAAGTTGGAGCCAACACCCTTCGAACAAAAATCCACGGTTTTGTTGTCGGAAAGTCCGATCGTGTGTACGGGGCTTTAAGCTGCTTGACTAGATAACAAGAAATAGCTGATGACTCGCTGACACAGATTCAACTTAACCACAATATCTCATAGGGTGTGGTTCTATGCAAACTGCTAATCAAGCTGACCATGGCAAAACTCACACACACAAAAAGTTAATTTATCCTTTAGGTAAAATGGAGGGGAATCTAAGATGGAGTCAGTTGTTCATACATTCTATTTCAGCCATCAGGACCAAGGAAAAATATTTTTTGTAATTGTAATAACTGGAGCCAAATCCCGGAGGCATTGTAATTTGAATGTGTTTGCCATCCAAGGCTTCAACACAGTTTGGGAATTGTGTCTTCTCGTAAAATCCATCTGAGATTCCACCCACATATCTGCACCAGGAACAGGCATTACAAGTGGACTTAGCACCCATATAGCCTTGCAGATGTCATGCACAATTGCAGAAATTGTTGATATACTCAGTAGAAAATGGTGGTTCAAACTGGTGAATATCTGACCCGATGCAAAAAAACAAAGATGAGTATAAGCAAATGTTAAACAAGATTTTACAGAATTGTATGTTCATGAGCGCTAAAACATTCAATACCAGGTCCTTCTTTGCAACTACGCTATGACTACACAACACCCTCCCACCTCTCCCAATATGCATTGCGTTGCTGCCATGTGCTTGGCTGGTAAATAATAAAGTGGCTGGTAAGTTTTTCAAAGGGCATTTAAAAATTTTGCATGCAGATGCACTAATTATGGTACATCTGATGTGCCTTAAATGGGGGTTGGGTGGAAGTTGAGAGGGGGCTAGGAGAGCGGGGGGGTTATGTACATTTATGTACTTGCCTAGGTAAATAACCAATGCTTACATTATTGGCTGAGAGGAGTAGGGGGGCTCATAAAATAAAAAGAACATCAAGGCTGGTTTACCTGAAAGTAACTAGGAGACACTCCTCAGGAGGCAAGCAACGTCTCATGTTTGTGTTTATATGATGCAGACTGGGATGGGCTGAACAGACCCCTGTTCGGCTTGCACCAGAACTTCCGAACAACTTGAAAGTATGGCACTGAATAACAAATCTCATTAAAGTCAGAGGGACCCGAACGTCAAAAATGAAAAGTGCCCATTTTGAAGGCTTACAGTATATGCAAGTAATTGGGCATACAATGGTTATAGGGGTCCGGGTCCTGCCCTGGGGGACATGCATCAATAAAAAAAAGTTTGTGATAAACGTAATTTTTTAAATGAGCAGTGATTTTTTGATTTTTAAAGTAAAAAAGCCTAAAAATGACAAATTCCTTCCAATATAGTGCCTGGGGAGGGGGGGGGGGGGCTTAGTCTACCTGTAAAGTGGCAGATCTGTACCATGTCTAGAATCTGCTGCAGCAACAATTGCATTTATAAGGCCAAAAACATTACATTTTCCCTGCAAGCTGCCTTTATTTTGCTCAGCAACAGCTGGGGAACCAGTGTGTATGATGAGGCCACAATGTAGTGCACTGGGAACAAGTTTGGAGATTTTTTGGATACATTCTGGTGTCACTTTGACTTTGTATAGAAGTAATGGGTGTGTAAAAATTGGTCTTTGGGTGTTGGTGGCGCCTTTCCATTGTAACCCTATAGAGGTACTCTTGATGAAAGCAAGAATTGGCCTTGCTGTAAAAAATTGCAAAGATATGCACCAGGTGCAGAAATATTACTCTTTGGGTGTTAGGGGCGCCTTCCCACCGCAACCCTATCGAGGTTCTCTTGATGAAGGCAAAAAAAATTGCAATGATATGCATATGGTTGGTGTTTTTGCCACGTTTGATATGCCTGAGACACAGTTTGCAGATAGCAACAGTGCGATCAAAAAAGGCCCAGACAGCTGAGCTTTGGGGAGTGGGCTGGGAGATAACAGCTGCAGAATGTGATGGAATAGGGTGGCTGCTCTCTACTCTTTCTTGATGTCGGTCTCCTTGGGGTTGTGCCGCCTCACCTTCAGCTTCCTCCTCTGCTCTATCTGGCACCCAATTCACATCAGTGACCTCATTATCATCATCATCTCCATCTCTTCCATCTTCATCATTATCACTGGAGACAACTTGGCAATACGCTGCGGCTTGGGGAACATGAATGTCAATTTGTCTACCAGTGTTCCTCCCTCTCTCTAGGCTCATGTTCCTGTCATCCTCAAGAACCAACATCTGAATCCAGTAATGGCTGGGCATCATGAAGGAGCAAGTGGCTGACGCTGTGGTCATATAACTCAGCTGACTCTTCAATGGCTGATGTTGGGGCTATGGCAGGAATAGATGTGGACAAGGAGGCAGGTTTATCCACTCTGGCAACTGCAGAGATGCACACTCATCTCTGCTTGCGAGACAGAGGATGAGGAAGGTTTAGTAATCTAGTCCACCACCTCCTCTGCATGCTGTGGCTGGATAGCATGGGCAAACTCACTAAACAGAGGAAATGATGCCCTGCCTGAGGACTGACCACCATGTCCACCTTTGCCTGTGGACACATTTGTTGCTGGCCCCTTTACAGTGCCATGGGAATGTCTGTCTCTCCTTGTTGTCCTCCCAGACATTATTGGGAGGGAGGGGGCGGAAACTTGTATGTCAAGCCCAGCCATGTCAATCCACGCATAAAAGACATGATCAGAAGGGACCCCAATCTACCTTTATTGATAATTTCGGCTGTGGCCAAATTATCTGTAAAGAAGATGACCAAATTACCCGCCAAAACTGGACCCCATGTGACTGCTGCTGCCAGAATCGGATAGATTTTAAACAAAGCTGAGGTAAGAGCAAACTTCAGCAGATGGAAAACCTCTGGGGGCCAATGGCTGGCCAACCATTCACGGCCAAAAATCCAAAAATGGCCGCAAAACCGACCGACGCGGCAGCGTCCAAAAACACTCTGGGAGAACTATCTGTTGGCTGCGGGATAAACATAGAGATGCCATTCCAGTCACACAGGAAATGATCCCACATGATTAGATCAGCTCAGGCATCTGCTAGTAGCTTGACAGCCGAGTTAGAATCCTGATGTTGGAGAAGGAGAGCCAGCAATCTGGACACAAAAGCCCTAGCCTGAGGGATGATTCTCATGGCGTGATTTAGCATCCCCAAAAGAGACTGCAATTCCTTCTTGGAACAGACTGGGGATCGGACAAACAGATGAATGGTCTGGCGTATCCTAACCAACTTCTCCAAGGACAGACTAGCAACCATGAGATTGGAATCAAGCGTGATCCCCAAAAAAGTGATGACTTTCGTCTGACCTTCCGTCTTATGCGCATCTAAAGGGACATTTAACTCTGAAAACAGTCCCGTAAGCGCATGCAGATCCCCGGGCAGGTCACCTGGGTCTTCCAAAAGTAAAAAATCATGAAGATAGTGAATTACCCTCTAACAACCTCTACAATTACCCCAAATCAAATGAAGGGCCTGGGCAAAGGTGTCAAACAAGCAAGGAATGCTTTTTGACCCAAATGTTAACCTAGTAGTAAAATAATACTGACCGCGTCACTTGATTGCCAGAGAGCAGGACTAATAGGAAGCAGCTTAAAAGCATCAGTAATATCAGCTTTGGACAGCCAAGCACCCCTGTCTAACTGTACAATATGCTGGATCGCCAAATCCACTGATGAATACTTCAGTGAAAATTCCTCGGAGGGGATGAGAGGATTAAGGCTAGGAACATGAGATGAATGAGATGTGGACAAATCATAAATCAAGCGATATTTATTGGAAAATTTTCCACAGACCACACAAATGGGGCTAACCCTCCACATGCAAAATGGTGATGATGGAAAAGGTCCAATCGGGAACCCCTTGAACACTTCTGCCAGTAGTAACTCATCAACAAAAGCAGGGTGATTCTCCGCTGAGCTCAAATTATTATATTCGAATGACTCGGTTGGAAGAGTGATAAGGCCAGTGTGAAAGCCTGATGAAAAACCCTGCATCAAAAACTGTCTGAATGCTGGGGATGGGTGGTTTTCCAGGTAATCCCCTAGCAAGGAGATATTGACTTGGCATAGTCATGAAGCACTGAAAGGTTTGACAAGACAGGCGGACTTAGGGTGGGCTCTGAAACAATTAGAACAAACATACAGCAAACTGCATTGGTTGTAGTTGCACCCAGTGTAATTGTAATTATTACATAGCTGAGCTTTACCCAGATAATGGATAGGTCTACCCATTTTATCCACCTTGCCTGAACTACCAGAAGAACCACCGGCTGCCTGCTTGGAGGTCCCCATTTGACTAGAAGACTCACAATTTGGACACCAAGCTGTGGTATGTGCTGATGACTGGCAGTTGGCACATACAGGAGATTTATGGTTGGCGAAATGCCTACAAAACAGTTCCATATCGATATTGCCCCAACACGTCACCACCTGAAACTGAGCCCAAGTAGCCGCCACTTTTGCAGCAAAGGAACAATGATAGTCATAAAAAGTGAAACCACCGTACTTGTGTGCCAAATCCACCACCTTATGAAGGTATAGGTCAAACTTTTTCCTCTTACCCGGACTACTAGACCACTGACAGCACCACTGACACCTCTCCACAAGCAAATGACTTGTTCTCCATAACATCTTGGGCCGCTATTAGTAACGAGGGCAAATTGACATCCTTCCCTTCCAAAATATCCTTTTTAATATTGGCAGGGATGAAATGGGCCCGGGACACAGAAGGCAATACAGAAGTCAACAGTGAAGGTGCTGCCGAAGGTAAAGATAGGACATTACCTGTAGCCAGACTTGGAAGAGCAGGAGCTGGGGGCGCAGCTGACACCCCAGCACTGGCTGTCACTACAGCACTAACTGACTGAGCTTCAATCACCTCCATCCTATCCTGCAACTGCAGCATGGAGGTAGAGAGTGTATTTAACACCACATGTATCTGCGTTAAAGAGTTGTGCACCGAAACATGTTCCACACTGGTAGATGGCAGCGGTTGAGAAGGAGATGGAAACAACAACCTAAAGAGTTCTGCTTTCCTAGCCGTAGCTGGGAAAGAAATACCCTTCCGACGAAGCTCTGCAACAAGCCTAGGAACAGTCCAACTCCTTAATGAAGGTTGAGCTGCCATGCTCCAAACCGCTACGAGGGCTAGGTGGGATGAACGCAAACTCGTCGCTCTCCCACATGTGTGACATAATGATATATAAGGACAAATTAACTAAGACAATAAGAACGAAACAACCATACCACCAAGAACACCCCTACGTGCCTTACTAGGTACAAATGTGTATGAAATGGTGACAGACCAACAGCGCGTGAAATGAGATAAGTGGCCAATCCATCTTAAGGTGTAGGGATGAGCTTCAAGTTCGAATCGAACTCATGTTCGACTCGAACATCGGCTGTTCGCAAGTTCACCGAACAGCGAACAATTTGGGGTGTTCGTGGAAAATTCGAATATTGCGGAACACCCTTTAAAAGTCTATGGGAGAAATCAAAAGTGCTAATTTTAAAGGCTTATATGCATGGTATTGTCATAAAAAGTGTTTGGGGACCTGGGTTCTGCCCCAGGGGACATGGATCAATGCAAAAAAAGTTTTAAAAACTGCCGTTTTTTCGGGAGCAGTGATTTTAATAATGCTTAAAGTGAAACAATAAAAGTGTAATATCCCTTTAAATTTCGTACCTGGGGGGTGTCTATAGTATGCCTGTAAAGGGGCGCATGTTTCCTGTGTTTAGAACAGTCTGACAGCAAAATGACATTTCAAAGGAAAAAAAGTCATACTACTCGCGGCTATTAATGCATTGCGGTCCGACAATACACATAGAAGTTCATTGATAAAAACGGCATGGGAATTCCCCACAGGGGAATGACGTGGGGGTCCCCCTAAATTCCATACCAGGCCCTTCAGGTCTGGTATGGATATCAAGGGGAACCACGGCCAAAATTTAAAAAAAAATGACGTGGGGGTCCCCCTAAATTCCCTACCAGACCCTTATCCGAGCACGCAACCTGGCAGGCCGCAGGAAAAGGGGGGACAAGAGAGCGCCCCCCCTCCTGAACCTTACCAGGCCACATGCCCTCAACATTGGGAGCCCCCCAAAACACCTTGTCCCCATGTTGATGAGGACAAGGGCCTCATCCCCACAACCCTGGCCGGTGGTTGTGGGGGTCTGCGGGCGGGGGGCTTATCGGAATCTGGAAGCCCCCTTTAACAAGGGGACCCCCAGATTCCGGCCCTCCCCCCTGTGTGAAATGGTAAATGTGAAATTTTCACTAAAAAACTGTCAAAAATAATAAAAATGACAAGAGACAGTTTTTGACAATTCCTTTATTTAAATGCTTCTTCTTTCTTCCTTCATCTTCTTCTTCTTCTGGTTCTTCTGGTTCTTCCTCCGGTGTTCTCGTCCAGCATCTCCTCCGCGGCGTCTTCTTCCCTTCTTCTCCTCCGGCCGCTCCGCATCCATGGCATGGAGGGAGGCTCCCGCTCGTCTCTTCATCTTCTTCTCTTCTTCATCTTCTTCTCTTCTTGATCTTCTTCTCTTTTTGATCTTCTTCTCCGGGGCGCTCCGCATCCATGGTGGCATGGAGGGAGGCTCCTGCTGTGTGACGCTTCTCCTCTTCTGACGGTTCTTAAATAACGGGGGGCGGGGCCACTGACACACGGGACATGAAGGGACTTCCCTGTGGCATTCCCCGTGACGTCACAGGGAAGTCCCATCAAGTCACCGTGCTTAAGAGGGGGCGGGGTCACCGGGTGGCCCCCCCCGTTATTTAAGAACCGTCAGAAGAGAAGCGTCACACAGCGGGAGCCTCCCTCCATGCCACCATGGATGCGAAGCGGCCCAGAGAAGAAGATGAAGAAGAGAAGAAGTTGAAGAGAAGAGCGGGAGCCTCCCTCCATGCCATGGATGCGGAGCGGCCCGAGGAGAAGAAGGGAAGAAGACGCCGTGGAGGAGATGCTCGACGAGAACACCGAAGGAAGAACCAGAAGAACCAGAAGAAGAAGAAGATGAAGGAAGAAAGAAGAAGCATTTAAATAAAGGAATTGTCAAAAACTGTCTCTTGTCATTTTTAACATTTTTGACAGTTTTTTAGTGAAATGGTCGGGGTACTTTTGTACCCCCTTACCATTTCACACAGGGGGGGTGGGATCTGGGGATCCCCTTGTTAAAGGGGGCTTCCAGATTCCGATAAGCCCCCCACCCGCAGACCCCCACAACCACCGGCCAGGGTTGTGGGGATGAGGCCCCTGTCCTCATCAACATGGGGACAAAGTGTTTTGGGGGCTACCCCAAAGCACCCTCCCAATGTTGAGGGCATGTGGCCTGGTACGGTTATAGACACCCCCAGGTACGAAATTTAAAGGGATATTACACTTTTATTGTTTCACTTTAAGCATTATTAAAATCATTGCTCCTGAAAAAACGTCCGTTTTTAAAACTTTTTTTTGCATTGATCCATGTCCCCTGGGGCAGGACCCAGGTCCCCAAACACTTTTTATGACAATAACTTGCATATAAACCTTTAAAATTAGCACTTTTGATTATTCATGTTCATGTCCCATTAGACTTTAACGGTGTTTGCGTGTTCGAACGAACTTTTTCCTGTTCGCATGTTCTGGTGCGAACCGAACAGGGGGGGTGTTTGGCTCATCCCTATTAAGGTGTATGGAATGAGTGAGCCCGAGAAACCTGCAGCGCAAATACAGGCAATTAACAACAAACTCTCAGGGCTATGATACCCACAGACCATGGTGGGTAGATATGAATGAAATGGGTGATGGTGCAACGTATGACGTATGATGTACAGGCGAGAATATTGTGGTCCAATCAATCACTTAAAAGCATAACCTCAGCCTGTACGGATCTGTAGACGTGACAGACCCTGAAATGTAACTAAATCCGACTGAAACCCGTGAAAGAAGAGCATACACATGCACCTTGCTGATTTGTGTAAAACATAGAAATAATATCACAAGTACCCGCAGTGAAGCAACCAGACATAAAACCATGAACAGAAATGAATATGAGTAAAAATACTGAAATGACAAACAGTGCCGTACTCAATGACGGAGACAATGAACGCCCATGTGTGCATGGCTGCAACCAACCCATGATAGTCAACGAGGCACAGAGCCGGATGGTGACTGGCCAGCCCCCCCGAACATCAGCCCGTGGCCTGCCAAGCCAGAACAGAAATGAAACCCTTGTGAAATGAAAGAATGAGAGATAATATGACAAATGAATGACCGACAATGTGACATACAATTGACATACAATTGATATATAAATGACATACAAATTACATACAAATGACAGATCGCATGACAGATTGTTCGCAAGATAGATCTATGACAGATCGCAAGATCGATCACAGATCAGTCCCTTGCCCACCATGAATTGCACATGTCATTGCGGACAACCATGATGACAGATGCAAGTCCCAGCAGGACCCCCTGAGATGCTGCATCCCCCCAGCAGACGGCCTGCCACCCCCCACTTAAGCCCGTGATATGCCTAAGAGAGACAAAATAGAGGGTTCAGTGTCTTATATAAAGAATATGTTTATGATATCAAAATTCTACCATATGAAACACTTGTATGTTACTTGCATTAGTTAATGCTATAACATACACATAATTTGTAGAATGTACTACCTCAGTGTTGAGCCCCAAACAAACATAGTGGCTCTCGCACAACAGTCCCCCCCAGCTAAACACCGCTCCCCCGGCCATTGCATGACGATGTGTCCACGAGCTTCCCACAGTAGCCTGTAGTACTGCGATGTGCCCCCCCAAACGACACCTGGACCACTAGGCGAGTGGGTGTAGAGAGGCATCCCGACAGGCGATTCTTCCTGCTGCATGAAAACGAAAGTGATGTCAGGTCACACCGGAAATGCCGGTCGTAGGCTGTTACCATCAATCCAGGAAGACGAGCCAACAAGGGACCTGCAAGAGGAGGAGGGATATATATCCACCAGACTCCTCCCACAAATCCAGGAGGCCAGCCTTCTAACTAACGCACACAGAACTATATGGTGTTAAACTGGCAGTAACGCACACAGAAGTAAATGGCGTTAAACTGGCAGTAACGCACAAAACTATATGGCGTTAAACTGGCATTATGCACACAGAACTATATGGTGTTAAACTGGCAGTAATGCACACAAAACTATATGGCGTTAAACTGGCAGTAACACAATCAAATAGACGGTGTCTGAACTGTCCCTAGCTATACACTATTGTAAAGATTACTGACATGGTCTTGCTACACTACACTGAAACTATCTGAGCTATCCCTACTCTACACTAATGTATATATGAATGACACAGTCTCACTACAGTGAAACTATTTGATCTCTCCCTACTCTAGCTGCACACTATGCAAAGCTAAATGATGGTCCTCCTACACTAACTAACTAATAGCACTGAACAGAGTCCTGTTCTATCTCTCTCCACGCCAAAATCACAATGAAAATGGCTGCCATTGAATGAATACTTTTATACTGTGGGGTGGGAATGAGCCATGATTGGATAAAGTTGTGATGACAGTGTCCAATCATGACTCTGACAGTGATCTGTGCCCTGATTGGCTGAAGCTTTCATTGCTTCAGCCAATAAGGGCATGCAATGCACTGTTCAGCGCCGCAATGCATTGTGGTTGGTTCAGGGGACTGAACAAACGGGCGAACGACTTGTTTGTTCGGTTGTTCGTCGAACGTCCGAACAGCTGATGTTTGGCCCGAACTTATGCTCGGGCCGAACCGTTCGCCCATTCCTAATGCAGACGTGGTTGCAGTTTTTCTAAAAGAAGATCAAAGGAGGAAAACAAATCGCTCATAGGGCCTCTTCAGCATCATGGAATGTGACCAATAGGTGCAACGTTTTTGCTCCAATGTTCTCCTCCTCAGGTTCTCCACTCTCCTCACATAATCCTTGATGACAAAAAAATGTCATGTCATCCCAATATCGGGGAGAAAACATTGCTGAAAACACACAGACACAGGTATGCACAGGACAAAAAATGTCTGCACACTGTGTCAGTGACTGGGACCACAAAGCAGCATGAGAAACACAAGGGAAGAGCAGTGACTCTTGGGAGATTATATGAGTCATGTAAAAAGAGGATGTAAAACGGATTAAAAACTGAAAAAAAATAATAGGAAAATGATAAAAAATGATAAAAAAATGTCCATGGACAAAAACGGATGTTCGCGGATGAAAAACGGATGTCCGCGGATGTAAAACAAATGTCCGCGGATGTAAAACGAATGTCCATGGACATGAAAACGAATGTCAAAATTGACATCTGCATCCATTTTTGATCCTTGTTTTCCCCAAAACAAAAGTGACTGAATTTAACTGAATGGAACAAAAAAAGGAAGCCCGTGTGAAAGAGGCCTTTGAACACTAAATTACTCTGAAAGAAGTGGGTTAACATGGCACCATGTTTTTTTTTAACGTAATTTACATTTAGAATGAAGATGATTACTTAAGAGTAAAAATGAAATTAGGCTTATGAAAACTGTGATGGTGCTTGAATTTTTATTATCATACACATTTTTTATGTATATATAACAGTTAAGAACAAGCTTTTAGTAAGTTATTTTTAAAATCAGCTGGGCTCTTTTATGAATAATTAGCTATGTAAATAAACAACAAGGACTAATCCAGTTAGGAAGAAACAAACTAAATATGCTGCATCGGTATAATTCAAGGTTATTTCACATATCTAATAAGCTTTTTGCATACCATACCATAATGATCACATTCCAGAACAACAGATGGAAAGCTCATTGTGTCTGCAATTAACACAAATGCACATGTATTGCATCACATTTTCATGGCTATATTATGTACATTATATTGAGTCATAACAGCTAAATATATGGAAATATTAGGCTTCAAAGTGTAATAAAAAACATTGCTTCTGATGTACCACATCAAATACTAAAAATCATATTTAGTAATGCATTGAGCAGATTTCTACTGAAAAGGAATCTAAGTAGATTAGTGTCTACACAAACCAGTTTTAAGCATTTGTATTGTTAAATTGATTTTAGGAATTTTATGCAATGCACTTTAATGCCTGGGGCAGGGGACATTTGCTCCATGGGCCAATACTAATGAGATACACTATATTACCAAAAGTATTGGGACGCGTGCCTTTACATGCACATGAACTTTACTTGCATCCCAATCTTAGTTCTTAGTCTGTATGGTTTAATATTAAGTTGGCCCACCCTTTGCAGTTATAACAGCCTCAAATCTTCTGGGAAGGTTGTCCACAAAGTTTGTATCTATGGGAATGTTTGACCATTCTTCCAGAGCGCATTTGTGAGGTCAAGCACCGATGTGAACGAGAAGGCCTGGCTCTCGGTCTCCACTCTAATTCATCCCAAAAGGTGTTCTATCGGGTTGAAGACAGGACTCTGCGCAGGCCAGTCAAGTTCCTCCACCCCAAACTTGCTCATCCATGTCTTTATGGACCTTGCTTTATGCACTGGTCCAAATCATTTGGTGGAGAGGGTATTATCTTGTGCGGTTTTTCAGGGGTTGGACTTGGCACCTTAGTTCCATTAAAGGGAACTATTAAGGCAACAGCATACCAAGATATTTTGGACACATTCATGCTCCCAACCTTGTGGGAACAGCTTGGGGATGGCCTCTTTCTGTTCCAACATGAATGCGCACCAGTGCACAAACAAGGTCCATAAAGACATGGATGAGCGAGTTTTGGGTGGGGAACTTGACTGGCCTGCACAGAGTCCTGACCCCAACCCAATAGAACACCTTTGGGATGAATTAGAGTGGAGACTGCAAGCCAGGCCTTCTTGTCCAACATCAGTGCCTAACCTCACCAATGGGCTTCTGGTAGAATGATTAAACATTGCCATAGACACACTCCTAAACCTTGTGGACATCCTTCCCAGAAGAGTTGAAGCTGTTATAACTGCAAAGGGTGGGCCAACTCAATATTGAACCCTGAGGACTAAGACTGGGATGCCATTAAAGCTCATGTGCGTGTGAAGGTAGGCCGTCCCAATACTTTTGGTAATATATTGCATGTTGGGTTGACAGATCTGATTAGAGATATTTTTTTTAGAGTGGGACTCTAGTCAGTGACACGGCTGTGTATTGTATAGCTACCTGCTCCCTGTTTACCCTTATAATCACAGTGTCTGGCAGAGGGAGGTCTTTCAGCACCAACTGAGATGTCAAGTTAATAAATGCAAAGGGCTACAAGTTAAGCTGATGCTAGAAGATGTGAAGATGTGTGAAATTAACCACTTGACCTCCGGAAGATTTACTCCCCTTCATGATCAGGCCATTTTTTCGATATGGCACTGAGTTACTTTAACTGACAATTGCGTTGTGCGACAATGTACCCAAATAAAATGAATGTTCTTTTTTTCCCACAAATAGAGCTTTATTTTAATGGTATTCGATCACCTCTGCATTTTTTATTGTTTGTGCTATAAAAAAAAAGTCAATAAAAAAAAAAAAAACACAATATTTTGTACTTTCTGTTATAAAACATATCCAATAAAAAAAATCAAATTTCTTCATAAATTTAGGCCAATGTGTATTCTGCTACATATTTTTGGTAAAAAAATCCCAATAAGCGTATATTGATTGGTTTGTGCAAAAGTTATAGCATCTACAAACTATGGTAATTTTGTTTGCTAGTAATGGTGGTGATTAGTGACTTATAGCAGGACTGCGATATTGCAGCCTACATTCTGACACTAGCTGACACTTTTGACACTTTTAGGGGGCCAGTGAAACTAATAAAGTGATCAGTGCTAAAAAATATGCACTGTCACTTTACTAATGGCATTGGCCGGGAAGGGGTTAACATTAGGGGTGATCAAAGGGTTAACTGTGTGCCTAACCAGGTTTTTACTACATGGTGGGAGGTGCTTTTACTAGGGGAAGAGATACAATTTATCCCCTGCTTTGCAGGGACACAAATTTAATCTTTCCCTTGTTTACACAGGCAGACCGTCGTTCTGCCTCTCTGCTTGATGATCGGCGGGTGTCGGTGAACTTTGAGTCCACCGCTGGACTGCAGCTGTGTGTGATCACAGTGGAAGCGAGCCACTGGCAGCGTGCATGCACGCTCCCTACCTGGAATAGCCGGATCATTTATATATACATGATCTGGAGCAGAGGTACCGCCATGTAGCAGTAAAATTGCTATAGGGTGGACCATAAGTGGTTAAAGGATAAATTCACCTTTGTAAATAAATACACATTTCTTTGCGGGTAAAAAAAATGTGCATTTTTTTTTACTAGGAGCCTGCAAAGCATTGCACCTGCAGTTACACAATTACAGGAAGAAACAATGAACTACCTAGAGTGCTCAACAGCGCCCTGGTAGTTCATTGAGAATGCTAAAGGATGTCTGTTAGTTATTATTTTAGGTCTATCATTCACAGAACTCTGAATGAATGACACAACTGGGTGGGCAGAGAAGATCCCTTACTCGCTGTCACTAGAGGCCACAGGTTGAGGAGAGGCTGCAGCAGTGGGAACATGTTACTTATGGGTTAAAAATGGGTGGAACATGTAACATGTTCTCAAAGGTGAAATTATCCTTTAAATTGTGTCATTTAGTAATATCCACCTTTGCCCACCAATCACTGCAGCACTATGGCACACTTTGTGGGAGATTTACTAAAACTAGTGCCCACAGAATCTGGAACAGATTTGCACAGTAACCAATCAGCTTCTAACTTCAGCTTGTTCAATTAAGCTTTGACAATAAGCCCCGGTTCACACTGTTGTGACATATGCTCCGACTTTTGGAACACATGTCGCATGACGTGTACAAATCAATGGTTCCCTATGAGAGCCATCTTAACTGGTCTGACACAAGTCGGTCCGACTTTAGAAAAGGTTCCTGCGCTACTTTGGTCTGACATTTTCAGCTCATTCAAAATCACTGACGTGAGATCAAAGTCGGATCCTCACCCTAACCATCCGACATGTGACATGGTGATTACAGCGGCAGGCAAAGGAATTTATGTCACACTGGGATTGTTTTGATTGGTCAAAGGACAAGCCGGATTATCTTAAAGTCAGAGCAAAATTGTATCCTGTTCAAGTCGAATCGAAGTAGGACAGAAGTAGACATGTGCACACTGAAATATTTTGTTTCGGAATTTCGTTTTCGTCCGAAAAATAAATTTATTTAGTTACTCCCAAAATTCATTTTTATTTATTTTGTTTTTCATTAAAGATTGCAATTGTCCGAAAATCCAAATTAATTAAGGTTGAATCTGTCATTGAAGGCTTATGGTGTCTGTCGAATGTTCAAAGAAGATTCGACAGAGCAGCTAAACTGTACGACGCCGTATAGTTTAGCTGCTCCGCCGAATCTTCTTAGAACCTTCAACAGACACCATAAGCCAAAGATTCGACGTTTGTATGTTTTTCGCTGCTTTGTCGAATCTTCGTCGTTCATGTTGAATGTATATAGTTCAAACAGAAAATGGACTGGTGATAGTGATCACTGATCAGACAGGTAACAAGATAGGGTATATAGAATCTATATAGAATTTCAATCTATAATATAGAATCTATAATAATAAATGCCCCCCCCCCCACAACACGGGTAGCCTCTGAGGCTATCACAACACTAGCAACACTAGTATCACTATCAAGTTCACAACACTAAAACAATAGCAGCAGATTATTATGAAGAAGTTAAGTTGAACTGTAGCTTGCTTCACTATTGTTCTGCTGCTGTGCTTATGCTTAATTGCTAAATAATTCAGGTTCTCTGACAAACGGACCAGCTAAGATTTACTGTCTTCTGAAATGATTCAGTGTGTGTGTCTCTCTAGCAAATCATAAGTGAAAGTAAGTTGGCTGTACGTGTGTACTTAGTTCTAGCTATTTTACTGCTCCTCCTCTTTGGTTACAATCAGCCAATAACATTCATCATCATCATTATTTTTATTTTACTTCCCCCACCCAATCCCAGCAGTGATCTTTTCTCTCCTATGTCAAATCTTTTCTCTCTATGTCGAATCTTTTCCCTCTATGTCGAATCTTTTCTCTCTATGTAGAATAATCTTGGACTAATAGAGTTAAGGTTAGGCACATTCGACCACAGGTTTGATGGACACAGATTGTTATTGTCAGCATCATGTCGAATTTCCTATCTATATCGAACTGTTGTCGCAACGAAAATGAAAAAAAAAGCATTTGTTTATGTCGGATTTTTCGTTTTTCGGATTCTGCACTTTTGTTATCGTTTGTTAAAACGATAACGAAAATACCTGAAATTAGGATGAAAATGCATTCAGATGAAAACGAATGCACATGTCTAGACAGAAGTAGGACCGTTGTCGCAGGGCAAAGTAGGATGACAGTTGTACAACAGTCATGTCATACAAGTGTGAACCCTGGCCTAAAACTTAGAAGCTGACTGGTTACTATGCACAGCTGCACCAGATTCTGTGTGCACCAGTTTTAGTAAATCACCCCTTTCGTGTGTTGCACTTTTTTTTAGCTAAGAGTAATTTGTCCCAACCATCGAAAAGCCTAATTGGTCTTGTTTGCCAGCAAGGATTCCCAGCCCCAGCGGCAGCCCATTCATTAGGGGTGCACGGACGCTGCCCCCCCATCCATGCGTCCGACCCCTGTTCTACATACAGGGTGCTGAACACATGGATTCCAATAGCAGGGGTGTGTTTTTTTGAAGGATGTGATTAGAGCCAGAGGCTTTAATCAGCTTCAAAAAAGGGTAGGCTTGGGGCATAGAGCACTGCACCCCGATCCCACCCAGTTGTGTGACAATAGGGAATTAATATTTGCTATTGCCACGCTGATCCTCCTCCAGACTAATCAGGGAGCAGATCTTGAGACCCGTCACCCAATTGGCTGAAAGGACAGGCGATCCTATTGGATGCCTAGGAGAAAGAGGGAGGAACTGCATGGCGGAAGCCGTCATGATGCAGAAGAGGAGGAGAGGACACAGGAGCCACTGCCCGCTGCCTGTAGGAGCCCACAACCCTCCCGCTGCCCACCTCCCATACGAGCCTGCATCCCGCCTGGTGCCCATAGGAGCCCGCAGCCCGCCTGTAGGAGCCCACAACCCGACCGCTGCCCGCCGACCATAGAAGCCACAACCCACCAGGCTGCAACCTAGCTGGGGTAAGTGGTGGGGGGTGCTGCCAACCAACCACCTGGGGGAGTGGTTGTTTGCTGCCCTCCCCCCCAACAAAAACACCAGTCGACATTGCCCAGTCCTCCTCTGAACAGGGGTTCTAAAGAAAGGTTACAAGCACACAAAGATCAATCAAGAATGTATAGATGAAAAATCAAAACAAAAAAAGGCATGAGGTTCCCCCCCTGTCCATACTAGGCCCTTCAGGTCTGGTATGGATTTTAAGGGAAACTCCACACCAAAATGTAAAAAAAATATTGGCGTGGGGTCCCCCCGAAATCCATACCAGACCCTTATCCGAGCATGCAGCCTGGAGGTCAGGATAGGCCGTCCGCTCATCCCCCCTCCTGAACCATACCAGGCCACATGCCTTCAACATGGGGGGGTGGGTGCTTTGGGGCAGGGGACTCTGTGCCCCCCACCCCAAAGCACCTTGTCCCGATGTTGATGGAGACAAGGGCCTCTTCCCGACAACCCTGAGCTGTGGTTGTTGGGGTCTGTGGGCGGGGGGGAAGCCCCCTTAACAAGGGGGCCTCAGATCCCGGCCTCCCCCTATGTGAATGGGTATCGGGTACATTGTACTCCTACTTATTCACCAAAAAAAGTGTCAAAAAGTAAACACCACAACAGACAGTTTTTGACTAGGGATGGGCTGAACGACCCCCTGTTCGGTTTGCACCAGAACTTTTGAACATCGGTAAAGTTCAGGACAGAATAACGAACCCCATTGAAGTCAATAGGACCCAAACGTGAAAAATCAAAAGTGCCCATTTTTAAAGCTTATATGCAAGTAATTGGGCATACAATGGTTATGGGGGTCCGGGTACTGCCCTGGGGGATGTGTATCAATGAAAATAAAGTTTTTAAAAAACTTCATTTTAAATAAGCAGTGATTTATTGATGCTTAAAGGGGTTGTAAAGGTTCATGTTTTCTCACCTTAATGCATAGGATGCAAAAAACACCTGGCAGTGACCGGCCCCCAGCCCACCAGGGACGCGTCGTCTCTCAGCTAGAGGGTTCTCGGCTGTCAATTGGATAGATTGATAGCAGCGCAGCCACTGGCTCCCGCTGCTGTCAATCAAATCCACTGATGCCGCTGCCGGGGGGTGGGCCAAGTCCTGCATTTAGCATCTATGGATGCTGAATGCTGGACTCAGGAGCACACCCGCAAGGTAACCCCTAGGGAGAGCGCTTCTCCCATGGGGTTATCTAATGCAGGGAGGAGCCGAGAGAGCCACAGAGGGACCGCAGAAGAGTAGGTTTGGGGCCACTCTGTGCACAGTGGAGGTAAGTATGACATGTTTGTTATTTTTTTTTAAAAAAGGAACCTTTAGTATCACTTTAAAGTAAAAGTATAAAAATGAAAAATTCCTTTAAATATAGTGCCTGGGGGGTTCCCTTAGTCCACCTGTGAAGTGGCACATCTGTACTGTGTATAGAAGCTGCTGTAGCAATAACTGCATTTATAAAGCCCCAAAAAATTAAAATTTCTCTGCAAGCTCTTTATTTTGTAAGCAATGGCTTGGGGAGCCAGTCAGTATGATGAGGCCACAATGTAGAGCACGGGGAACAAGATTCGAGATTTTTTGGGATAAATTCTGGTGTCTCTATGTGGTGGAGATTTGTCTATAATCAATCTACATTATGCTAACACGCGCCCTTTCAGTCTAATGGTATAATGCATGTTACTTAACCCATGTCTCCCGCATTTCCCCAGTAAACAGACATGACCATGCTTACATCCTTATCTCAGCACGACTGACTGCCGAGCAGTGCACTGGTTCTTTTATTCAAAGACAACAAAAGAAATCACAAACAGCAAGTCCTGGCTCCAACAGCCAATCGCTTCCTCCATGGGAAATGACAATACAGGATGTGACAACACAGGATGTGACAACACAGGATGTGAATGTCAACACAGAATATGAGTTTATACAACAACCAATGACTACTGTTCCTGTTGATGGGAACTCATCTGCAGGTGTATGTCGTGGCACCTCAAATATGTTGATCAGGCATACAGGGGTGACACGAGCGCACATCCACTAAACCGATAATGTGTTTGGAGAGCGAACACATCCCCCCAGACGAACGTCTGTGCATCGTACAGGGGCTCTTTCGCCAGCAGACATATCCTCACTCCGCAAACACCTCTCTCCAACCTCAGGACGTTTTCCACTACCTAATGGATCTCAACCAGCATCAGTCTGCCTCAGTCTGCTCTTTAGAGCGGGTTGCGGGAGAACTAACACTGGCAGACACTATGACAATACATATTAAAATATATCTTCATAAAATGTCCACAACACTCTACCACAGACTTTGGATTTCTACTTCTGTAATGGGTACGGAAAAATTGTTCTTTGGGTGTTGGTGGTGCCTTCACACCGTAACCCTATAGAGGTACTCTTGATGAAAGCAAGAATTGGCCTTACTGTAAAAAATTTTAATGATATGCCCCTGCCAAACACGTGCGAAAACCCTATTGAGGTACACTTGATGAAAGCAATAATAGATCTTGCTGTCACAAATTGCAATGAAATGCGCCTGTCAAACAGTTGCAGAGAAATTGGTCTTTGGGTGTTAATTGTGCCCATGTAACCTACACCAAAAACATTCTTCCAAATGAAATCAACACCCACAACACTAGGCAGCCTAGAAGTCCTGCAGAGATTCCACATCCCAAAAACACTTAATTGCTACATCGACATCAGAGGCTTCATCGTTGTTGGTAACCCAGGACTGATTAATTTTGAGACGGCCCACAGAGTCTGTGGACAGATGTGTTTTATGATTAGTAACAAAACCTCCATGAGCACTGAATGCCCATTCAGAAAGCACGCTGGATGCAGGGCAGCCCAGCAGCTCAATAGCATACTGGGCAAGTTCTGGCCAGTGATATGGATGTAAATTAAGTGATAATGACCGTGTAGTCAAAACGCGTTGGTTGGACCTCCCTTCACACATCGCTGCTGTACCTGCATTTATTTATATAGTGTTTAATTTTATACTATAATAAATATTTTCTTTTAAAACGGTATCATGCTATGCCCTTTTACTCTTTACTGCATTACGTAAGTCATGTGACACCTGGCCTCTGATCCCACTTGAAGTATTGGTGTTCATTTCATATTGTCCATTGATGTTCTGACTTTTGAAGTCGGCTGCTGCGGATCCAGGATTAGTCACATCTATTGGGTCTACGGAATTTAATAAGCCTATGTGACTTGGGCGGTATATGCCTTTCCAAGTCATTTTGATCTGGTAAGCCTTCTCCTATCTACGGTGGTGGTTTTTCTGGCTATCCTCTCTTCCTATGGTTCTTTCTGAAGAGGCACATCTACAATTGGACTTTCTTACGTTTATTTGCTGTGGCACATTTATTTTTGGACTCCTTTTAGTTGTGCACTTTAGGATTGTTCATTTATGCACTGAGGTGTAATCATTACAATATTTATATGTGGTTAATTTTCTATAATTGTTTAAATTTTTTTTTTAACAGAAGATTTTTTATTAAACAAATCAGCATTACAAAACAAAAGAAATTTAGTACAATCATTGTGGTGGTAATAATGATATTAAGATCTATCTTCTATCAACTGTTCCAGATGTGTACATGTCAGAAATTTCACTTAACAATACTCCTACGGCATAACATTCTTATAAACCCTTAGACAATATAAAGTAGGTAACCGATATTCAATCAAGCCTGATGGGGCGGCGGGGGGGGGGGGGGGAGGGGGGGAGAGGGGAGGGGGAAGGGATGGGAAGGAGGGGGATGAAGGGGGATGGGCATAAGAAGAATAGACCTGGAATGTAGGATGTCCTCTACTGTATTTCATGTCCTAGTTATGGGGTAGGGGGTTCAGGGTCTCCAGAAGCGTCCACCCAGGAGGACCAAATTTTATCGAATTTCCCCGGGCATTGTCTACTTTCATACGTCAGTCTATATAAGGGGAGTACCATATTCACCGACCTTCTCCACGAGGCGAGGGTAGGAGGCTCTGCCAATTTCCATCTCAGTAAAATTTCTCGCCTAGCGTAGTACAATGTGAAGGTTAGACACAGTTTACTATACCTATCACCCTCAACATCCTCCAGATGACTAAGTAACAGTATTTGGGGATCCACCGGTAAGTTTGCACCCGTGACTTTGCTCAGTGTGGAGGCAACTGCCAACCAAAAGGGTCAGATTTTGGGACAAGACCAGACCATGTGCCAGAACGTGCCCACCTCCTGCCTGCATCTCGGACAGTTAGGATCTCTGTCATGGTAAATGCGCGCCAGTCTGTGCGGGGTGAAAAACGCTCTATGTAGGAACTTAAATTGTATGAACCTGTCTTTTGCAGCAATCATGGAGGGAATGTAGGAAATTAGACACTCCTTCCATTCCTCCTCGTCCAAAGAGGGAATATCAACCCTCCACTTTTCCCAGATTTTAGTTAATTTGGCATCATACTTCACTGTGAGCTATAGATATAGAGTTGAGAGAGGCTTCTCCATCACACTGGAAGTCAGGAGCCATTCAATGGAATCTGGTTCCAGAATGAGGGGGGCTGAGAACTGGGCTTCAAAGGCATGTTTCAACTGCCAGTATCTGAATTGGAAGGAGGGTGGGATAACGAAGGATTGCCTCAGGGCTTGGAAAGTCATAAGCCTACCATCCTTAACCACATGTTTTAATGTGAGGATTCCCTTCTTTGCCCAGAGAGAGGGGTCCGGTATACTGTAAAAGTGGGGGAGCATAGGGTTACCCTATAGGGGCATGTGAGGTGAAATGTGATTGGGCTTCCGGTATATTTTTCTAGCCTCCTGCCAGACCTTGCAGTGGTCCGCATCAGAGTCGTCATGGATGAATTGGCCCTGAGACCGCGAAATGGGAGATTGCTCAGGGCAGCAAAGGAGCACAGAATAGCCGCCTCTAGAGTGACCGCTGGGTTCTGTGTGGGCTGGGAGAACCACCACCGAATCATGACCAGAACAGCTGCCCAGTAGTAGATTTGAAAATTCGGCACCGCCCCCCCCCCCCCCGAAAGTGGGAGGTATAGGATCTGCTTGGCCACCCTGGGTGGCCTCCCAGCCCAGACAAATTGTATCAGCAGACTCTCCAGCCTGCGGAAGAACGTCCTAGGGATGTGTATGGGTGTGTTACGGAAGAAGTAGAGATACTTGGGAAGGTAAATCATTTTTAGTAAGTTGACTCTGCCAACAGGGGTCAGTGGAAGGGAACGCCAAGCAGCACACCTAGCCGTAAGCTGCGTCATGAGTGGTCGGAGATTGTTGTCCATGTAGTCCTGGACCTTAGTGCTAATTTTAATCCCCAAGTATTTGAAATCTTCTACCCATTTGAGCTGCGGGTGTGGTACCTTAGGGGTCGAGGGGTGGAGCGGGAAGAGAACCGACTTGTCCCAATTAATACGAATCCCTGAATAGCCACCAAATTGGTTAATTAGATCCAGGGCAGTCTGCAATGAGGACGAGGCGTCCGCTAAATAGAGCAGAGCATCGTCCGCGTACAGCGATAGCTTTTCCTCAATTGGACCTACTTGAAGTCCCCTCACCTCAGGGTGAGCCCTCAGCGAAACAGCCAGAGGCTCCTTTGCCAAAGCAAATAGGCCCGGGGAGAGGGGGCATCCCTGTTGCGTGCCGCAAAACAGTTGGAACTTCCCCAATAGGCATCCGTTGGTACGTATTCTAGCTGAGGGGCCATGGTATAACATGCGGAGCCATTTCATAAAACCCGGGCCAAACCCGAATCGCGACAGCACTTCCCATAGGTAGCCCCACTCGATGGAGTCGAAAGCCTTCTACGCGTCGAGTGAGGCCACCGTTCCTTTGGTCACCTCATCTGCCCTGTCTATATGAGTGTGAAGGCGTCTGATATTAATGTCAGTTCCCTTCCCGGGCATGAAGCCTGTTTGATCCCTGTGGATGAGGGCAGTAATGACCAAGTTAAGCCTATTAGCCAATACCTTTGCCAGTACCTTTGCATCCACGTTCAGAAGGGATATAGGATGATAGGAGGCGCATAACGTGGGGTCCTTCCCTGGCTTAGGGATCAACACTATGATCGCTTCACTCATTGTGTCCTGGAGTTTTTCGAGAGGCGGCGATGCAGAGAAAAGGCACTGAAGTTTATCAACTAGTTCTATAGCATATTGTTTATAAAACTCCACAGGGATGCCGTCAGGCCCCGGTGTTTTCCTTGTCTGCATCGATTTAAGCGCCCAGAGTATCTCCAAGGACGTGATTGGTGCGTCGAGCTTGTCACGATACATTACTGTAAGGGTTGGAACATCAATGTCATCTAAATATGCTACCAGATCCTCCTTTCTGTAGTCTACCCTGGACCTGTAGAGAGATTCATAGAATTGCGCAAAACAGCCATTGATCCCTTCCGGTGTATGGATCTACTGTCCCGAGGAGTCCCTAATATGTGAGATGCTCATCCCTCCCGCCTGTTCCCTGGAAAGCCAGGCCAACAAACGGCCTGACCTCTCTCCCTGCTCAAAAATCCGTTGGGATTGAGCCAGCATTTTCTTCTGGGTGAGAGAGGTACGGAGACGAATCACCTCCTTCATCAGAAGTTGTAGCTGCGAGTAGTGCACAGGGTCCCGAGTGCGAACAAAAAGAGCCTCCGCACTACTGGCCTCTCCCTCAGCCTTAACCAAGTCTGCCCTGCGCTCCCGACGGACTCTGGCAATGATGGTCTGGTAATGTCTCCTCGTCGTGGCCTTAAAGGCATCCCACACAACTGTGGGGTCAGCTGAGCCCACATTTACGGCCCAGAAGTCAAGCAGTTCCATTCTAAATTGGGAGTCTACTGCAGTGTCTGAAATCCAAAATCTGGAAAGCCTCCATATCCTTTCTACTGTGCCCAGGGAAAGGTCTAAGGACAACAACAAGGGTGCGTGGTCGGAGATTCCCCTAGGGAGTATTTGAATGCCCGTGACCCGTGGGAGGACCGGGCTCCCTGCGAAGACCAAGTCTATGCAGGAAAACATTCTGTGGGAGGCCGAGTGGCATGTGTATGCCCTGGTCTGGGGGTGACGCCACCTTCAGACATCCATCAAGCCATAGATGTCCGCCCACTCAGCCAACCCAGGGCAATGATGTCCCACAGGAGATAGCCTGTCAACGTCCGGGTCAGGGACCAGATTGAAGGCACCCAATATAACATTATTATCAGAAGCAAATTCAGCCATCTTGCCGGTGATCTGGTTAAGCACCAGCAAGGGAGCCGGAGGAGGCAAATATAAGCCCACAATAGTCCATGTTAGAGAGTATATTTTAGCATGAATAATAACGTACCGACGGTCAGGGTCCAGGGCCAAGTCCAGAAGCCGAAAAGGAAGTGATTTCAATACCAGAATAGTAACACCCCTAGAGAAAGTGGAGTGCGTAGAGTGGTAATGGTGGCCCACCCATGGTTTTTTTAGGGCCAGAACCCTATGCCCTGTTAGGTGTGTCTCTTGGAGCACACATATTTGTGGGTTATAGGTTTTAATGAATTGGAACACCAGGGAACGCTTGACCGGGGAGTTCAGGCCCTGGTGTTCCAGGAGATGATGTTAAGGGAGGACATATCTATGAGGGATAATAAGAGTGTTAGGAGTAATGCAGGTCACGGCTCCCGAACTGGACCCCAGGACCCGAAACGGACACATCCGGAAATAGTGCAATGCTGAGAAGTCAAGTATTATAGTACAAATATCAAATAAAAACAAAACCAAACCAAAAAAAAGAAAAAGGATACCAGTATCTAAAGTAAATGCAATTTGCCCCATTAGGGGAACTTTCCCCACCCCCCACCCCACCCAACCCCCCAAAACTAAGGTGGGTTTCAATCCCAAACTTATTCAGCTCGCTGGCTGCAACAGGGGGTCCGTGGAAGAGGCGAGCCCACCCCCCCGAAACTTCACACGGGGGGAGGAAGCAGCGGTTCAAGCGGGTTTCCACACATGAGATCTCCGCTTGTGGTACAGCAGGCTGTGAGGGCCTAGAAAGTCAGACGAAGGGAATTAGCCCATAGTGCGGCCTCACAGTGAAGTCGATCCATCTTTAGGAGGATACATAGAACAAGAATTCCAACATTGCTCAAAGGAAGAAACAGGTGTAAAGGAACTGTGTGTCCCAACGGTCACCTGACCAAGTTCTTTGGCAGGGGCATTAACTTGAAATTTCCCTGGTAGGGATAGTGAGCATCCCTCCTCAAATCCGCACACAGAGTAGCTTGAACTGGGCCCAGGCCGTGCAACAAACTGCATCGTCAATGTGATAATTTGTGTGGTAGCTCGGACCTGGGCCGAGGCCATGGAGGGTAAGCAATGAGAAGGGTCATACAACACATACAAGGTAGACCCTCAACGAATCTGTGGTAGGGAGTCCAGCCAGGCTGAGGCCGCTCTCGGTGTAGTAAAGAAACGAGTTGTCTCGCCGTCCTGGACTCTGAGGCGAGCAGGGAAGAGCATACTGTAGCGAATGTTGCGTGATCGCAACGCTGCTTTAACTTGGTCAAAAGATTTCCTGAGTTTCTGTGTCTCTACCGAATAGTCCTGGAAGATCATCAGCTTTGTGTTTTGGAATCTGAGGTCCCCAACATTTCTAGAAGCGCGGAGAACTTTGTCTCTGATGTTGAGGACAGGTGCGGGGGGGGATCCAGGGGGTCCCGGCTTAGGCAGGATGCGGTGCACCCTCTCCACCGTGTAATAAGGTGACCAGCGGGCCTCAGGTAGCAGGTCACGCAACAGAGCCTCTATGAAGGAGGTGGGATTAGTCCCCTCCACCCCCTCCGGTAGACCAACAATGCGGAGCTTATTACGCCAATTCCTGTTCTCCGCGTCCTCAGCTCGGTATTCAAGGGCTTTTTTTTTTTTTTTTTGTTTCATAAATTTTTATTGATGGAAGATAAAATGTACAAAACAGTCAATGGTATTTCTCCAAGGTGTACAGAGATACATCGTCAAGTTACAGGTTTCTTACATTAAACAAGCAGATGTAGTGATACATATAATAATGTTGAATGTGAAATAACATTTGGGTGTGTGAAAGCGTCAATATGCAAACCATTAAGACATTTAAAACATTTATAAGTAAATATGTAAATATTTGAGGTGTCCAGTCACCTTAGACAGTTGTTAGCCACTCTAGAAACATTGAGGTCAGCAATTGAAATCTAAAACATCCCATGTCGTGATGGTGGTGTGGAATTCAAAAGAGGGGTGTGGGATAAGGACCTTCAACCATATCTCTCCCCATCCCAGTACCCCAACGGGAGCACACTGTACTGGGGGGGAGGGTCAGAAAGACCAAATATATGGTGGTAGTGAAAAAGTGAAAAAGTGATAAAGTTCTTCTACGTGGATTATTGTTTCTTAGAGGTCTTATAGTGTATGTGGTGTATTTGATATCAGAAGGTGTGGGGCGTATATAGGATAGGGGGAGAGATGTTGGAGTAAGTATGCTCTACTTTGTATATATTTAATATGATGGGGTGGAAACCAACTCGGGTGGGTATGTGAGCACAAGGGTGGGGGTGGGAGTGTGGGTGGGGGTGGATGGCGGACGCTCCTACTTCGGCCCCCGACTAGCACCTGTTATGAGGATCAACGTGGTGCCAAGGATGTTCTGGTTTGTGGTTCAGTAAGTAGTGTGTGAAATTCATTCGAATTACGAAAGTGTGTCCAACAAGCCCAGGTATGACTGTATTTCGTGGGGTTATCTTTTGCTTGATGTATTAAGTCTTCCATGACTGCTATTTTTTCCACACGTTGTAGCCAATCTGATAAGGTGGGAGGGTTAGTGTCCCTCCATCGCAACGGAATACATTGTTTGGCCGCATTTATGAGGTGAAGCATTAAAGATTTCCTATAAGTGGATTGATGAAGTGAAGTGTGGTGTAGTAAATATTGGGCTGGTGTAAAGTCTAGAGTATAAGTAGTGATTCGAGTGATCATGTTGTGTACCTTTTACCCAGAATGGCTGTATGAGTGTACAATCCCACCATATATGGAGAAGAGAGCCCACTCCAGAGTTACATCTCCAGCACAAAGGAGAAACAGTTGCATGAAACATATGAATGCGATCAGGGGTGCGGTACCATCTAGAGTATAATTTGTAATTGGTTTCTTGTGCTGAGACATTAACAGAGCCTTTATGGATATGAGAATAGATATTTTCCCAGTCTTCCAAAGATAAGTCCAGGTTGAGCTCTCTTTCCCATTTCTGGTTAACTGCGGTAGATGTGAGGTTAGTTTCACCGAAAAGCAAGGAGTACACAGTTGAGATTAAGTGGTGTTGAGGATTTGTGTCAGAGCATAGTACTTCAAGGGGAGTCAGATCTCTGCACCATTGAAAGATGGGATTGGAACTGTTGAGAAAGTGTCTGATTTGTAAGTACGTGAAGAAGGGAATGTTTCCAGTCTGGAGTTTAGTGGGTATATCGGCGTACGGGATAATTGACCCATTATAAAAAAGGTGATGTGCTCTCAATGTAGATATCATGGAGACCAAACTCGGGTTATTTTCTGGAAGGCCAGGAGGAAAGGTGGGGTTGCCAGTTAGGGGGGTCAATGGCCCTGGATATGGAGTCATTTTAAGAGAAGAACAAGTGTTCCTGAAACAGTTCAATGTAGGTCCTGTTAGTGGATGCGATAAGTGTTCTTTAGGGGTCGCTTTGGTGTCAATCCATGGCGAGTGGGAAAGGGGAGTTTGGGCACAGGAATCTTCAATTTTGATCCAACCTTTAGAGTGGGAATGTATGTGCCAGTCTATTAGTCTGGTGATATGACAAGCATTATAGTATTTATGAATATCAGGTAAGCCTAGTCCACCTTTAAGCTTGGGGAGGACCATCCTGCTCCAACTGAGTCTTGGAGGTTTATGGGCCCATATAAAGTTCCTGCATATTCTTTTATAGATTGTAAAAAATTTTGAAGGAAGTTTGATCGGTATTGTTTGTAAGACATAAAGTATTCGGGGTAGGATGTTCATTTTTAAGATGGAAATTCTCCCAAACCAGGAAAATTGAGCTGAGGACCATTTCGTAAGGTCCTTCTGTATAGTTCGAAGAATGGGAGAGTAGTTTCTTTCGTATAGTTCAGTAAGTTTAGATGGTATTTGAATGCCAAGATACGTAAGGGCGTGTGATTCCCATTTGAATGGAAAGTTAGTTTGGCATTGAGAAACTATCTGTGTCGGGAGGGAGATGTTTAGTGCTTTGGATTTCGTAAAGTTTATTTTCAAGTTAGATAATTTGCGGAAGAAGGTGAAATCTTGTAATAGGTTTGGAATGGTGATTAACGGGTTGGAAAGAAAAAAAGAAGTATGTCGTCAGCACATGCTGCTAGTTTGTAGTGTTTTTGTCTAATATCAATGCCCATGATATCTGTCGAACGCCTTTTCCGCGTCAAGGGACAGAAAAAAACCCTGGTTGGGTGAAGTGGAGAGCCAATGGTGAATGTTGATTGCTTTTATGGTATTATCCCTTGCTTCCCTCCCAGGGATAAAGCCAACTTGATCTAATGAGATCAGTTTGGGGAGTAAAGGGAGCATTCGGTTGGCAAGAATTTTGGCATAGATTTTCATGTCAACATTGATAAGGGAAATGGGTCTATAATTAGTCACTAAAGTTTCATCTTTACCTGGTTTGGGAATGAGCGTGATGTGAGCTTCTAATAGATCCGTATTTACTGAAGGGGACGAGGAGAGGTCATTGAAAATCTTAGCTAGTTGAGGGGTAAGTATATCCTGGAAAGTTTTATAGTAACTCACGGTCAGGCCATCAGGGCCAGGGCTTTTACCTGTTTTAATTTGTTTCAACACTGATATAATTTCGTCTGTTGTAATGGGAGTAGAAAGATTTGCTGCATCTTCAGACGAAATAGAAGATGGGAAAAAATTATTAAGAAAGTCTGATATTGTCGCTTGTCTTTCAGGAGCATTGCCCAGTTCGGTGGAGGAAGGTTAGTTGTAAAGAGCAGAAAAATATTGGACAAATTGGTCGGCAATAGCAGCGGAAGAGACAAGAGAAGTGCCAGACGAATTTTTGATAGCGTGTATGGTATTCATTGGTTTTCGGGATTGTAATGCTCTGGCAAGCAATTTTCCGGATTTGTTGCCAAATTCATAGAATTGTTTTTGTGTTAAGACATATTTGCGTTTTAAGGATCTACCGAGTTCTTCTAGGAGTTCTTCTCTAGCTTTGATCAGTTCAACAAGGGATTTTGTGGCTAATGAGAGCTTGTGAGCTTGTTCCAGCGTGAGGATTTTTTCAGATAGAGTGGTAATGCGATCGCGCTTGAGTTTACGTCTATGTGCAGTCAGGGATATGATTTCTCCACGTATTACGCATTTGTGCGCTGCCCATATGCTGGATTGTTTTGAGTCCTTTGAGGTGTTTTCCGAAAAATAATGTTTGAGTCGTGTGTTAAGTTTGGTAGTGGTGTCTATGTCTGTCAAGATGGAATTATCTAGGCG
Source organism: Aquarana catesbeiana (assembly GCF_042186555.1). Lineage (NCBI taxonomy): Eukaryota > Metazoa > Chordata > Amphibia > Anura > Ranidae > Aquarana > Aquarana catesbeiana. The sequence goes on from NC_133330.1 coordinate 175,860,193, forward strand.
CCAAATCATTTTGTGGGATCTGGTTGCCGGTATATCTAGAGTGATGGATATGGGGCTATGGTCCGATAACACCATAGGATTGATGGATGCCTTTGAAAGGAGAGATAAGTCTGATTGGGATATGAAAAAATGGTCAATTCTTGTGTATTTATTGTGAGGTGCAGAGTAAAACGTGAAGTCTCTCTCAGTCGGTTTAAGTGTTCGCCATGCGTCGTGAAGGGTCAGATCTCTAAGGTGTTTTTTAATGGCCCGAAGAGCTCTGTAAGGCATAGAGGATGCGCCTGTGGATGTATCTTGTGTTGGAGAGAGTGCTACGTTAAAGTCTCCACCCACAACAAGAATGCCGGAATAAAATTCAGTCAGTAGTTGTAGGGTTTCGCGAAAGAATAGAACTTGCTTCGTATTAGGAGCGTATAGGTTTGCTAACGTTATGGGTTTGTTGTGAAGAGTCCCTTTGAGAAAAATAAATCTACCTTTAACATTTCGTTTAACTTCTGAAATTTGTAGAGGACAGTTTTTTGCTATTAATATAGCCACCCCTTTTGATTTAGAGTCATCATTAGTGGCATGATATATCGTAGGGTAGTGTATATTGTGTAGTTTCTGAATGTTGTCTGAACGGAAATGCGTTTCTTGTATGAAGGCAATCTGTGTTTTGTTTTGTCTTAAGGTGTGTAGCAGTTGCGATCTTTTTTCAGGCACATTAAGCCCACGCATGTTTATGGAGCATAGCTTTACCTGTGAAACGTGGGTTGTTCTAGTACCAGTCTTTGTGTCTCGTGTAGGAGCGTCCGCCATCCTTGGAGCTAAAAAGGATCTCAGTTGTAACTGGTGAAATAAAGTAGGGTATAGAAAACATGTGTAAAGTTGGTGTCTGTTCGGGATGTAAAAGGATGGGGGAGAAAGGGTGGGGTGTATTTAAGTATCTTCCTCTGTTAGGAGAGGAAGATAGGGTACGGTGTGACGTCAGGGGAATCAGCCCGGAATTAAGAACCAGACTGTTCCACTGCACCGTGTGGGGGTCGGGTAGAACTGAGCAGAGAGGATAGAGTCTCAAATGAGCTGGCCCACCGTTACCAGTCGTAATAGCATATGAGTGAAGGTTGGCAAATATGAGGTATAGGAGGAGATGGGGCAATGGGAGGTTAGACATGAGAGGGATTAACAGGAGATTATATGAGAAGCACGGAATTCACCAGAAAAAGAGAGAGGGTAGTGGAGTGTGAAGACGGGGTTGAATTCAAGTGCGTCAATTATTGCACATGGGAGTGGAGGGGGTCACGTATTTAGTGTGTGTGCATCAGTAATAGTGTGCGTAAGTTAGATCTAGTAAGTGAATATGTTTACGGGAATAGCATAATGTGAACCAGGCTTCTTGAGTATTGGAGTGAAGGAAAAGTGTAGTTCTGGAAAACGAAAAAATGCAAAAGTGAAACAGCATATAACACAATTCAAAACTTATACCATACATTCCTCAAGTTGATGTAGTCGGAGTTGTTTGTCACAAATAATTTGTATCTTTCAAAGACTCCAAAAAGGAGTTGAGCACCGTATATTGCATAAGCAATGCAGCACATCTATCTTCTCTTCACCACCCCCCTCCCCCACCAGCCGATGTGACGTATGTGATATGTGATATATGCCCAAGCGACATACGTGGTATAGAAGAGTGGATAATAGTCAATTGTTTATAGCCAATACCTTATGTGTGGGGACAGGAGATTAAGGATTCCCTATCAGCTATTTAAGGAAGGAGTTTTAAACCCATTAATGGTTAATGGTGGGAGGGGGAGGGAAAAAATTTCCAGCTGATCTGAGAATATGAGCGTTAAGTGAGGTAATTTCACCCTCATGGTTGCACCGCCTCCATGTTCAAGCGGAATATATATAGCCCGCAAATTGTTCAAGGGAATGAGCTGTGGTCGCATGTGGTAACTAATACAGAAGCGTATCAAGCTAAAGTCAAAACAGGGGAAGAGAGGTAGTAAAGCTGGCATCCATAGTAGCCAAGTCCCTCATCAATGTGTCAACATTGACAGGTTCCCCTGAGGTGTTGTGTTAGGGTGGTCTATACATAAAGTAAGATGTCAGGTTTGGGCATTTGGAGCGGTTAGTGGAGAGAAGGGATAGATATCTATCTTCTGTCGTAAGACTTGTGTTCAAACGTAGACCAAACAGAAGTGATCTCCTATTGCTGCATAAGTGGAGTGCATTTGGCCTACTTGCAATGTAATTGTGTGGGGCGTACTGGGATACCTAGTGCTGGCCATAGTGGGGGCACATCTTCCCATCATTGTGTACATTATATTAAACAGTGCAATATGGAACAGATCTGTAGAACACATCTTGTCATACGTTACCCAGATTGATAATTGTTAGTATGGTTAGTAATACTGTAGTTCAGTTAGGATCATGTCAGAGACAGTGTTCCGGGATAGAAGGCGAGGTGGTAAGCAATATGAGTATACAGCGATCCCATCTGTAAAGGCAGAGTATCCATGACGGTGAGGATGTCGGTCCTGGTAAGCATGGTAGTGAACGGTGGAAGATCTATAACGTTGGGCATAGATCACGGAGGTCATCAGTGGGTTGGGCGACTTGTTATTTTAGTGAGAGCACTCTCCTTCATCAAGTGACATGTTGCGATAGCGAGGGAGCGAATGTGTGGATGTAAATCCAGAATAAAAGGTAATTATTAACCAATAGATCCTGAACAAGGCTAAACACTGACGGGAACGGTGTCAGTAGGGTGCTGTTCAGTAATCTCTCCTGGTTCTCCGGGACCTCGGGGAATCCGAGGGGTAGGAACCAAGTGGAGGATCATGTTGCGGATTTCGCCTCCTGTATCCAGATGAGGATCTTCGTCTGTGGTTTCGTCCTTCCTGGGTTTCCATCGGTTCTGCCAGAGGTGTGGTTTTCTTTACCGCCGTGTGGCGGAATTCCGCATACCATTGTGGAACGTCCACTAGGGGGATATCCAGAGTTGCACAAAATGAACGTAGATCCTCCGGGACTTTTAGCAAGGCAGTGTGCCCCTGATGAGTAGCTGATAAGCAGAAAGGGAACTTCCATCGATATTGGATTCCCTTTGTGCGCAGCACATCCAATAGTGGTTTGAGATCTCTGCGGTGCTGCAGTGTTATACTGGATAAGTCCTGAAAGATTTGGACTGAAGTTCCGGCATATAGGAACTGCCGCCTGAGTCTGGCTTGTCTGAGAATTTCTTCTTTTAGCCTATAGTCCACAATGCAGCATATGATATCTCTTGGCGGATCTGTATCCCTACCCTTGGGGCGTAGAGCTCTGTGGATCCTTTCCATAGATATTTGAGTTTGATGCGGCCTGTTGAGAAGATCATTGAATAGGCTAGTCACTGCCGATGAAATGTCTTCTGCGGAGACGGTCTCTGGTATACCTCTGATCCTAAGATTGTGGCGACGGCCCCTATTGTCGAGGTCTTCAACGTGGCGCTGTATGTCTCTTAACTGGATGGTGTGGGTGTTGATCCGCCTGGTAGCTTTGCGAAGGACATGTTCATGTTGAGTTGTTGCCTGTTCTACGTCATGGACCCTGTCAGTCAGTGTGTGTATATCTATACGCAGCTCAGCAATTGCAGCTGATAGGGTATCCTTGATGTCTGCAGCTATGGACCGGAGATCATTGATGTTCAGATACGGCTGAGCGGGAGCTACTCCGGCATCGCTAGGCGGTGAGGTGTGAGTTTGAGATATAGGAAGGAGAAGGGGTTCCGGTGGCTGCGATTCCGCGGGTTGCGGCGGTCTGTGGCGGGAGGGTGCCAAATTGCCCCTTTGTGACCGGAACATCTCCGGGATATTGTGGCTGATTCCTCCTGGAAGCTCTCTCGGGGAGCGGGATCTTGAGGTGGAGGATTGTCTGGAGGCTGTTCCCATGGTAAAGAGCGGGTTATGTCATAAAAAAAAAAAAAAAAAAAGGGGGACCTCTGGTAATGAGTTGCAGGACTGATAATGGTGGGAGCTTTTCCTTTACATGGCCATCTTATAGTGGTATGTGGGTCAGCTGGGTAAGAGGGAGAGTGGATGAAAGGTTAGCTGAGGTGTTCCTGGATTGGCAAGATGGCCACCGTCATCCACAGGTAGGCCAGAGCCTCCTTCTTTCCTGGGCTGTGATCTGAGTATGAGGCAGGCTTTTCCTGAATTTCTTTCTGCTCTTAGGGGCTGTGTAGCTAGCACCTACCTTCCGGAGGTGTCTGTAGTAGCAAGGGCCGGACTAGCGATCGCTTGTACCGCCGATTGCGGTACTCGAGCCCGGGGATGCTGGAGGTTTTACAGGCCGCAAGATGGCGGCGGGCCGCGAGCGTTCGGGGCTGATTGTACAGTTTTTACAGGCTTTCACAGTATCTGCACTCCGCCCGATTCTCCCCCGCAATGGCAGCAGCAGATGTGGGGTATTCTGCTTCCCTGGGTTCGGCCGATCACCGCACTGGAGCCCGGGGATGTTGAGGGCCTGTAGGCCGCAAGATGGCGGCGAGTCTCTGGTGAAAAGGAGCCGGCCGCAGTCTGATCAGCCAGGCAGAGTTTGAAATTTCTCCAGAGCTTGATGTGTCAGATGCCCAGTAATGGTTTGGTGAAGTTTTGAGGCTCACCAAGGTTTAAAATGCGCAGGATGGCGTTGGATTGCAGATTTCTCTGCAGAGCTATCAAGCAACACGTCCTATCACTGCCAAGGGCTTTTACTTTGGTTTGGAGTGTACGGAGTGATGCCCCATGGTCCGCAATGGTATCTTCAGTGGTACTCAATCTCTGCTCCGTCTCAGTGACTCGCGATCTGATTTTATCTATATCTTGGCGGATGAGACCCATATCCAGCTGGACAGCTTCGATTTTGGATGTTAACGTGGATTGGCAAGTGGCGATAGCCGCTATGACATCCGCCAGCCAGGGGGCCGAGAGTCATCCGATTCCATAGTGGTAATCTGCGAGGCTTTGTGGGCGCTGCGGGCATTAAAGTCCTCCGGAGAGGGGCAGGCGGGCATCTGAGGGGAGTCCAGCTGTGGTGGAAAAGTCAACCTCTTACCCCCTTTACTATACTTTGCGCTGGAGTTCCTGCATCTCATTCAGGAGCTAGGGGGCCCAAAGCCGGGCAGTAGTCAGCAACTGGCACATACAGGGGGCTGCACATACAGGGGGTTCTTCCAAAGAAGTGGCGTTCTTAAAATAAGTGGCACTTCCGCTCTTGCTCCATCCATCTGATCATTTTGTTCTCTCTTCACAGGTAAACCTGCGTTTATATCTCCACATACCTTAAAACTGAACATTGCATGACTGCAAAAAAGCTTATTGGGTAAACCTGCGTTTATATCTCCACATACCTTAAAACTGAACATTGCATGACTGCAAAAAAGCTTATTGGGTAAACCTGCGTTTATATCTCCACATACCTTAAAACTGAACATTGCATGACTGCAAAAAAGCTTATTGGGTAAACCTGCGTTTATATCTCCACATACCTTAAAACTGAACATTGCATGACTGCAAAAAAGCTTATTGGGTAAACCTGCGTTTATATCTCCACATACCTTAAAACTGAACATTGCATGACTGCAAAAAAGCTTATTGGGTAAACCTGCGTTTATATCTCCACATACCTTAAAACTGAACATTGCATGACTGCAAAAAAGCTTATTGGGTAAACCTGCGTTTATATCTCCACATACCTTAAAACTGAACATTGCATGACTGCAAAAAAGCTTATTGGGTAAACCTGCGTTTATATCTCCACATACCTTAAAACTGAACATTGCATGACTGCAAAAAAGCTTATTGGGTAAACCTGCGTTTATATCTCCACATACCTTAAAACTGAACATTGCATGACTGCAAAAAAGCTTATTGGGTAAACCTGCGTTTATATCTCCACATACCTTAAAACTGAACATTGCATGACTGCAAAAAAGCTTATTGGGTAAACCTGCGTTTATATCTCCACATACCTTAAAACTGAACATTGCATGACTGCAAAAAAGCTTATTGGGTAAACCTGCGTTTATATCTCCACATACCTTAAAACTGAACATTGCATGACTGCAAAAAAGCTTATTGGGTAAACCTGCGTTTATATCTCCACATACCTTAAAACTGAACATTGCATGACTGCAAAAAAGCTTATTGGGTAAACCTGCGTTTATATCTCCACATACCTTAAAACTGAACATTGCATGACTGCAAAAAAGCTTATTGGGTAAACCTGCGTTTATATCTCCACATACCTTAAAACTGAACATTGCATGACTGCAAAAAAGCTTATTGGGTAAACCTGCGTTTATATCTCCACATACCTTAAAACTGAACATTGCATGACTGCAAAAAAGCTTATTGGGTAAACCTGCGTTTATATCTCCACATACCTTAAAACTGAACATTGCATGACTGCAAAAAAGCTTATTGGGTAAACCTGCGTTTATATCTCCACATACCTTAAAACTGAACATTGCATGACTGCAAAAAAGCTTATTGGGTAAACCTGCGTTTATATCTCCACATACCTTAAAACTGAACATTGCATGACTGCAAAAAAGCTTATTGGGTAAACCTGCGTTTATATCTCCACATACCTTAAAACTGAACATTGCATGACTGCAAAAAAGCTTATTGGGTAAATCTGTTTGTCACCACTGTTTCAACTCCATCTGTAGCCATGCTCACATTATTTCAATGTTTATTTAGCCATTAAGTCTTACCTAAATTATGGGTTCCCTTATCTTTACAATTTTGGCCTTTTAGTCCCCTTGCAGTTTGATTGTGGTGTGAAAGTTATGCCCTGCTAGCTGTGTTGCTAATATGCCCTCCTAATTGATTAATTGCCAGATTCAACCCACACCCAACACACAGTATAAAAACAAGGCCTTCCTTACGGGGGAACACATACAGGGGGCTGCACATACAGGGGGTTCTTCCAAAGAAGTGGCGTTCTTAAAATAAGTGGCACTTCCGCTCTTGCACTTCAGCGATTTGCACAAAGCAAACTATAAAAGACTGCAGGTGACCCCATTTCCTAATCTTATCATCTTCCTCTCTGAAACATGCACTCTTTACCTCTCCTCCTTTTCACAATTGCTGCCTCTCTCCTCAAACTCTCTTTTCTACATCCCTCTGCTCCACCCCACAACCTGTACATATCACCCTCACTTCTCCCCTCCCCCTATTACTGCACTCATCACCTCTTTCTAACTCTAAGTCCACTTGCTAACATACCCCCCAGGATACTGAAGCATGTCCCCTCATACAAATCATATTCTCATATTACCTCCCTCACTCTTCTGCTTCTCCTAATCGCTGGAGATATTTCCCCAAACCCTGGGCCCACTTTATTTAACTGTGCCCAACACACCCATCACCATCACCCTACACCCTCTGGCAGTAGTCGCAATCTACACAATCTAGTCTCCATTCCTCTTCTTGCCAACACCAGCCTCACTCTCTCCTGCGCCCTCTGGAACGCCCGCTCTGTCTGCAACAAACTCACTGCTGTTCATGACCTCTTTGTCACTAATTCCTTTAATCTACTTGCTCTCACAGAAACCTGGCTCCACGAATATGACACCCCTTCTCCTGCTTCCCTCTCCCAGGGTGGCCTTCACTGGACTCACTCCCCCAGGCCTAATGGACGCAAGGGAGGTGGAGTGGGATTCCTCCTATCCCCCCAGAGCACCTTCCAGGTTATTCACCCTCCTCCCTCTTTTTCACTCTCATCATTCGAAGCCCACTGTATACGTCTATTCTCTCCCACTTCCCTAAGAATTGCTGTGATCTACCGGCCCCCTGGACCATTATCGACTTTCCTTGATGAGTTTTCTGCCTGGCTACCCTACTTTGTCTCTTCGGAAATTCCCACAATCCTTCTCGGTGATTTCAACATCCCTGCTAATACAAACATTCCTGCTACTTCTAAACTTCTTAGTCTAACCTCTTCATTTGACCTGAAGCAATGGGTACAGGCTTCTACTCACTCTGATGGCAACACTCTTGACCTTGTATTCTCTTACCTATGCACTCCATGCAACTTCTCAAACAATCCTTTTCCTCTCTCCGACCACCACCTTATTAGTTTCTCTCTCCCCCTGTCTTCCACCACCTTTCCCTCCAATCGCCTAACCGTCACCCGTAGAAATTTTCGCAACTTCAACTCCTCTCTCCTCTACTCTGCTACCGACCACCTCTATGACAAAATCTCCCCCCTGTCCTGCCCCAACCAAGCCATATCCATCTACAATAAATCTCTGTCCTCCACCCTGGACAAGCTCGCTCCCCTTACTACACGCAGAATCAGGCCTCGACCCCTACAACCCTGGCAAACAGATGACACTAAAATTCTCAAAAAACGTAGTCGCGCTCTTGAGCGTCTGTGGCACAAGACTAAGTCTCTCAAAGACTTCAACCAATACAAATCTTCCCTCCAAAAATACTATTCTTTCCTCCACACTGCCAAGCAAACCTATTTTACAACTCTTATTAATACCTTCTCATCCAATCCCCGTAAACTCTTCTCTACCTTCAACTCTCTACTTTGTCCTCCACCGCCTCCCCCCACTGATTTACTCACTGCCCAGGAAATCGCTAATCACTTCAAAAACAAGATTGATACAATCCGTGATGAAATCTCCACTCTACAGGTATCTCCCCCAGCTAAGACCCCATGTCAACAGATACAACTGACACTACCTCTATTCAAATCTACTACTCCAGACGAAGTTGCTAAACTCCTTTCTATCGCCCACCTAACTACCTGTCCCCTGGACCCTGTTCCCTCTCAAATGCTACGGTCACCCTCTGACCCCATCCTACACTCTCTAACCCACATCTTCAATCTCTCCCTCACCTCTGGCGTCTTCCCCGATGCTCTAAAACATGCACTGGTCACTCCCATACTCAAAAAACCATCCTTGGACCCTACCAATCTTAACAACCTACGCCCTATCTCCTTGCTCCCCTTTTCCTCTAAACTCCTTGAACGCCTGGTTTACAACCAACTGAGTGACCACCTCATTAAAAACAACCTTCTTGATCCCCTTCAATCTGGATTTCGCCCTCAACACTCCACAGAAACTGCTCTTTTAAAACTCACAAATGACCTACTAACTGCAAAAACCAACGGACACTATTCTGTACTCCTACTTCTGGATCTTTCAGCTGCCTTTGACACGGTTGACCACCCCCTCCTCCTCAAAAAACTTCACTCCATCGGTCTCCGTGACTGTGCTCTTCAGTGGCTCTCATCCTACCTATCCCAACGCACCTTCAGTGTCACTTACAATTCTACTTCCTCCACTCCTCTTCCCTTCTCTGTCGGGGTCCCCCAAGGTTCTGTTCTTGGACCTCTTTTATTTTCAATCTACACCTCTTCCCTGGGTCAGCTGATAGCCTCTCATGGCTTTCAATATCATTTCTATGCTGATGACACACAAATCTATCTCTCCACCCCTCAACTCACTCCATCAGTCTCCTCACGCATCACTAACTTACTAACCGACATATCTGTATGGATGTCACACCACTTCCTCAAACTCAACTTGTCCAAAACCGGGCTTATAATATTTCCTCCCCCACGTGCCTCTTCCCCTGACTTCTCTGTGAAGAGCAATGGCAAAACCATCCACCCGTCCCCACATGTCAGGGTGCTAGGTGTTATCCTAGATTCTGAACTCTCCTTTCAGCCCCACATCCAATCACTTTCCAAAGCTTGCCGCCTCAACCTCCGCAACATCTCTAAACTACGTCCCTTTCTAACCAGTGAAACTACAAAGCTCCTGATTCACTCCCTGGTTATCTCTCGCCTCGACTACTGCAACTCCCTCCTCATTGGCTTACCTTTAAATAGACTATCCCCCCTTCAGTCCATCATGAATGCTGCTGCCAGACTCATCCACCTTACAAACCGATCAGTGTCTGCTACCCCTCTCTGCCAATCCCTCCATTGGCTGCCACTCGCCCAACGAATTAAATTCAAAATACTAACAATAAGTTACAAAGCCATCCACAACTGTGCCCCCAGCTACATCACTAACCTAGTCTCAAAATACCAACCTAAACGCCATCTCCGTTCCTCCCAAGATCTCCTGCTCTCTAGCTCCCTCATCACCTCCTCCCATATCCGCCTCCAGGACTTCTCCCGAGCCTCGCCCATCCTCTGGAATTCCCTACCCCAATCTGTCAGACTGTCTCCAAATTTATCCACTTTTAGGCGATCCCTGAAGACTTTCCTCTTCAGAGAAGCCTATCCTGCCTCCATCTAACAACTGCATTATTTTCTCCATTAGCTCATCCCCCACAGCTATTACCCTTTTGTATAACTTGACCCTCCCTCCTAGATTGTAAGCTCTAACGAGCAGGGCCCTCTGATTCCTCCTGTATTGAATTGTACTGTACTTGTACTGTCTGCCCTAATGTTGTTGTAAAGCGCTGCGTAAACTGTCGGCGCTATATAAATCCTGTATAATAATAATAATAATAATAATAACTGGCTGTGGGAACCTGTCTGCAGGGTCAGGGGTAGTCAAGCAGTAGGTATGGTACAGTGTGTGTGTCCCCTTAACAGACTTTCCTCTCACCTGCAGTTATGTGATGCAGAAGGTGTCCACTTCAGGCCTCCACAGATAGATCAGGGTGTGCAGCTCAGCCAGGGATCCCCACAATCTGGAGGACAAGGGGGTGAAGGTATTCCAGGAATTGTTTCCCTGAACAGGGAGATATCCCCACCCAGCACAGGGCCTCCTCCTCTAGGCCAGCAGGATCAGGGTCTCCCCCAGTCAGTCCAACGGCTCCAGTTCTTCAGGAGAGGCCGCGGTTGCGGCCTAGTCACACGTGGAGGGAAGGAGAGACCAGGCCCAGAGCGTGGCCTATATACAGTCCAGGGTCTCCTCACCTGCCCCCATCCATAGTCCACAGCAGCCAGCCAGGTCGGACAGCAGGACCGATCACGCCAGGGGACTCGCGGTTTGCCGCGCGGCCCATCAGGAAAGGCCGCGGCTTCAGCCTAGTCGTCCACGGCAGGCCGGGAGCGTGCGATGGCGCCGATCTCAGCCCAGGAAGGGAAATCCTCCTCTCTCCTCACTTACTAGGGAGTCCCAGGTTCCCCCCGAGCAGCTGGGATGAAATCTGCAGGTTTTTAGGAGCGATGGATGCGGATTAGAGAATCGGATGAGTGGAGCTCTCTAGAAAAGCCGCCGCTCACATCACCATCTTGGCCACGCCCCCCCATAATTGTTTAAATTTAGAGGTGTTTGTGCACCGCAACAGTGGTGCATTCTTTAGAGTGTTCTTTTATACACTGAGGTGTAGTCATTACACCATTCACATGTGGTTGATTTCACTTGTATATTATTTGTGTATTATAGATATACGCATTTATTTGACTGCACTTAATTTACATCCATATTACTGCTTTTAGTCTACAGCTGTGCTGGCTGCTATTTTTCATTTATTTTTGTTCACAGCCCAGTATATTTTTCCAATTTGTCTAAGTTCTGGCCATGAGTGGTCTATTCTCATGACCCAGTAAGCCAGTGGATCAGCGAGCTCTCCATCTCTGTTTTTGCCCCTAGATAATCGTCCACCATGTGATGCAGACATTGCCGATGGGATGTGGAAGCTGACAGCCCTGGGCGGCAAGGACTTAAAAAAATTCAGAAATGCATCACTTAGGCAGCCACCTCCATCGCTCCTCTCTTGACCAACAGAAGCTTCAAAATGATGTTTTCCATGACACTGTAGGATACTTGAGTCGGGAAAAGCCTTCTCTTTAAGAGTACAGATTAGAAACAAAGTAATGTACATGTTTCAAAGACAGTTTCTGAGGCTTTGGAACTCCAGTGAACCACGGATAGAGCCGTTATCCACAAATGGAGATAACAGTGGTGGACAAAATTTACTCCAAGAGCACAACGACAACTCATCCAGGAGGTCATAAAAGAACTCAGAACAACATCTAAAGAACTGCAGGCCTCACTTGCCTCAGGTAAGATCAGTGTTCATGAATCAACAATAAGAAAGCTACTGGGCAAAATGGCATCCATAGGAGAATTCCAAGGACAAAGCCACTGCTGATCAAAAAGAACACAAAGGCTCATCTCACATTTACCAAAAAAATGTGATTATCCCCAAGACTTTTAGGCAAATATTCTGTGAACTGATGAGACAAAAATGTAACTTTTTTAAAATGTGTGCGTCCCGTTACATCTGGCATAAAACTAATACAGCATTTCATAACAAGAACATCATACCAACAGTCAGACATGGTGGTGGTGGCATGATAGTCTGGGGCTGCTTTGCAGCTTTAGGACCTGGATGACTTACCATAATTGATGGAACCATGAATTCTAAACTCTCTACCAGAAGATCCTAAAGGAGAATGTCTGGCCATCAGTTTGTGACCTCAAGCTCAAGTGCACTTGGGTTATGCAGCAGGACAATGATCTAAAACACAACAGCAACCTGAAGTCCACCTTCAAATGGTTCAAACAAAGCAAAATTTAGGTTTTGGAGTGGCCTAGTTAAAGCCCAGACTTAAATCCAATTGAGATGCTGTATCATGACCTTACACAGGCCGTACATGCTGGAAAACCCTCCAATGTGGCTGAATTAAAACAATTCTGCAAAGAAGAGTGGGCCAAAATTGCTCCACAGCAATGTCAGTTGCCAGTTATCACAAACGCTTGATTGTGGTTGTAGCTGCCAAGGGTGGCACAACCAGTTATTAGGTTTAGGGGACAATTACTTTTTCACATAAAGCCAGGTAGGTTTGGACAGCTTTTTTGCCTTAATAAATGAAATGTCATTTAAAAACTGCATTTTGTATTTACTCAGGTTATCTTTGTGTAATAATAAAATTTGTTTGATGATCATTTAAGTGTGACAAATATGCAAAAAAAAAAAAAAAATCAGAAGGGGGCAAATACTTTTTCACAGCATTGTAGATTATCCCTTTCATGACTAATGCCCCGTACACACGGTCGGATTTTCCGATGGAAAATGTCCGATCGGAGCGTGTTGTTGGAAATTCCGACCGCGTGTGGGCTCCATCGGACATTTTCCATCGGATTTTCCGACACACAAAGTTTGAGAGCAGGCTATAAAATTTTCCGACAACAAAATCCAATCGCGTCAATTCCGACCGTGTGTGGCCTGTTCCGACGCACAAAGTGCCACGCATGCTCAGAAGAAATTCCGACACAGAACAGCTCGGTCTGGTAAAATTAGCATTCGCAATGGATACAGCACTTTCGTCACGCTGCAATGTTAAAAATGGTTTAATACAGCGCACTCTCTTCTTCTTTATAATGTGACAAGAATTAAGTAGTTTTGCTGCTCATATTCACACAGACTTCCCACAAACTTTTTTTTTTTTTCTTGGGATTCCCTGAATATATAGTTATTTGTCACATCTGACATAAATGTTTTTTTTTTTTTGTTTTTTTTTATTTAAAGCCATTTTTCGTTTAGATTTTATGTTTGTATTTTTTCAAAGGCTGATCTTTGTTTAATGTTATTTTTAGTTTTACTCCAGACTATTTTTGTGTGTGTTTTGTGTGTCAAGTTACCACAACACCATTGATATCTTTTATTATTTAATCTCAAGGAGATTGTTTGTTGTTGGTGTCCCTTGTTAATTTCACATTGTATTTTTGAAACTGTCCTTTTTGAAGTAAAACACACATAGGCAAGTATAATTCAAACCAAAAATCCTTTATTAAGGGCTCAGAACCAAACAAAGAGGGAGGCAACGCTGGATCAACAGGAGAAATTAGCGAAGCCTGGGACCCCCAGGGCAGACATCAATTCTTGAACATGAAAATTGGTGGCCTGAGGAGTCCATATGTAAGGGAGGGCAGTCTGGTCCAGAAGTCCCAGAGATCCGGAAAGCAGCAGATGACATCTGTGTCCCCAGGCTATGGTACCACAAGAGGCTGCATCTTTTGGCCGACCAGACTGGATCCAGGGTCCTCACTTTCTGGTCTTCCTTCCACGCTTCCTTCCTGGCTGTGGCTCTGCTGTTGGAGATGTGGCAGGAGGAGGAGTAGGACCTGGAGGAGGAGGAGGACTAGGAGGACCTGGAGGAGAAGGAGGAGGAGGAGGAGGACTTGCAAGAGGAGGAAGAGGACCATGTGTGAGTTCACAAAGGTGTGTTTCAGATGTAATTTGGGCCCTCATCCCCTTATTAAGAGCCTCCAATATTAACGACTCACACATGAGTTGTTGTCCCTCCTCCATCCTCTGCATTTTAGAAGCAATGATGGCAGCGAAGTCATCCTGCACGGTGTGTGGTGCTCCCAGGGCCTCTGTAGCCCTCCAAAAGAGGCCTATGGCAGCCTTCTCTAGGGCACTCCTCCTCCTGCCACTTTCTCTTTCCAGGTGACCTGCAGATCAGGCAGCCGGCTCGGCCTGGCCACCTCCTGGCTGAGACTTCCCTGTGTATGAAAAAGGGACATGGTTTTAGTTTTTGCATCATCAATCACAATCATAAATTAGTACTCCAAACTAACATCTAGTTAACATCATTGATTGGACAACCAGCAATATTTAGAGGAATGCTATACCTGGCTCAATCTGGGTTTTTCCACATGTTGCTGCCTGGAAGGCCCAGGTTGGGCATCAGAAGCCTCAGCTTGGGGGGAAGGAAGCGTGGAAGGAAGACTGGAGAGGGATGACCTGGGTTCAGTCTGGCCTGCCAGAAAATGCAGCCTGTCATAGTACCACATCCTGGGGACATAGATGTCATCTGCTGCTCCAGATCTCTGCGAATCCTGGACTTTCTGGCGCTCCCTTACATATGTGCTTCTCAGGCCACCAATTAGAATCTTCAAATATGTAATGTCTGCCGCGGGGATCACCGGCTTCACAATTTCCAACAATTGATCCAGCGCTGGCCTCCTCTTTGTTTGGTTCCTGTAATGTGGGTGGTTGATCTCCCACAGACAGGGCAGCTCCCTGAACAAATTGAATATTGTCATGAAGTCATTATCTTGTAAGATATCCATGTTCACTGCAAGACACAACACAAGACAAACCCTAATGTCAGGCCAAATTCTCCTAATGTTGTTACAATATAGGCCTCAATGTAGAAGCAGTATAGGCACAACTATGTCTCTTACCTTCGTTCTTACGATCGGCGCCTCCAATGCTCCTTCCTCCGCTCACAGATCGTACGTAATACGCATGTGTGGTATACTTTATACACACTGCGCATGCGTGTAACTCCGCCCACCCCTGACATTCTTTCTAGTCTATTCCCTGCCCCTTTTCGTTCTGCGCAGTGGGGGAAGAGCACATGGCAGATACACAGCAGGTGCGTGCTAATTACAGGAACGAGGAGGAGGAGAAGGAGGAAAGCCTGGATCCGGACACGTCCCGATCCAGAAGGAGAAGATTTAAGGCCACAAATATGTCCTTTGGGGAGATGTTGGAGAAGGTGGACATCCTGAAGAAGGCCGACTATGATGGAAAGTATGGACCTTACCACAACCCCAATATCAGAAAGGCCAAGATCATTGCGAAAGTGGTCAAAAGTCTGCACCGGAATTTCAGGGTACGACGATCGAAAGATCAGCTCAGGAAGCAGTGGTCGGACCTGAAATTAAGAGAGCCCGAGCAGTACAGAAAGATCCGGAGAGTGCTGCAAAAAAGTAAGTAGTTGTGCTGTGTTCCTATTCATTTTGTCTTTATTACGTTCGTGCTGCTCCATATGCTTTTCTTAATTGTTGTACAGTTTAAAATGGCAATTTTAATGTTCATGGGACCATTAATCGTTCATATCAAACATTTTTATTTCGGCCTCTAAAACACCATTGTTTAGGCCATATGCATTTTCCGACATTTTTTAGGGCCTACTTGTATGAAAAATATTTGGTTGTGTAGATGGCTTTGTTACTAGAATGAAATGCAAACTAAATTCTGTGTAAGGAGAGCACACTGAGCAGCTGTTTTCACATCTGGACCCTGGAGCACTAGTGTGGGACACAAGAACACAATTTTTATTAGGGGGGGCACCCTACTATAGGGGGGTCTCCATCTGTGAAGCTTGTACAAAACAGGTAAAGTATTGCAGGTTGACAAAGGACACTAAAAAAGCTACATCTTCGAACTCTGCTAAAATTGACAATTGTACCCCACTTCCAAGCAATGTTTCCTATTTATAGTTCTGCCATCAAATATCTGTGTGCTAATTATACCATTTTGGTTTTACATAGGGGAGAAAAGACTTGGAGGACACCCCTCATTCGAGGAGACCAGAGACCCCCCACCTCTGGAAGAAGCGGAAATACCCCAAACACAAGCTGAGCAGGAGGAGGAAAAAGATGTGGTGGAAATTGGCACTGTCACGGAACGTCCCACACTCCGCTTGAGTGCTTCCGTCATATACCACTTCCTCCCAGTCTGTATACAGATATCAGATATTCCAACCTCTCTGAGCACAAAACAAGGCGACACTTGCTTGTTGCTACCATGAACTCCCTTTATTTAGAATCAAAATTACAAGACTTTATATGCCGTTGGAACCTCCTCTAACAATACAACTGTAACCTAATTAACCTAATTAACATGAGCTAATTAACTAATCCTTTATACAGCCTAGGTGATTGAGACATGACCTTTTGCCCAGACTGAGTTAATTATCACAGGACACCTTCTCACAATAGCAGCAGCTCCAATAGGAGTTGTCCCGTCTCCTACATTGTATAGAGGACAATGTGATCAGCTCATTCAATTAACATAAACACAGGTAGTTGGAGTGGATGACACCAGCATCTCCTCACAGGATGTGTCCCAACAGTATAATTCAGTCTTATCATTCTAATATGGCATATAAAGGGTTCCCAGAGTCTGTGTGTTTTGGGGGGACATGGAGCTGAATCCAAAGTAACACCAACCCCAGGGTCCCCCAGGCATACAGCTCACAGAGAGCACCATTCCCCCAAATGCTAGGGCCCATAGTCAAAAGGCAACAGGCTTGCATTCAGTCCTCTCCAACAGCCTCTGTCCCGGCTAGGTCTGTCACAGGCACCACAACAGGGGAGTGTCTGCGACCACAGGCTCAGGTAAGAGATGGATGCTGGCAGATTTTTGATACCTGTTTTTGTTTGATTACTCTCTTTTTAGGTGATCGTGATGTTATGGATCAAGATCCTTTCACATCAGAAAGTGCCCAGATCCTGATCGGGGAGATCATGGGGTGTAATTTTGAATTGGAAAACCTCAAGAAAAAAATCAATGATGTTATTCAAAAAAATAATAACATCATTGATTTTTTGGGGCGAATTTAAAACCCCACAAAATCACTTTGTTTTTTTGTGTGCAACAATCTTTAAAATTTTTGAGCGATGTTTTGAAAACCCAAATTTGGAGGATGCACACAGTGTGCCAACATGTGCTATCTGCCATCACGGGAGATCAATGGACGTGTTTTGGGGGTGCAACCCCTTCCTCAATAATAAAGTAGCGGTGAGGAAGGGGTTGCTCCCACAAAACACGTCCCTTGATCCCCCATGATGGCAGCTAGCACATGTTGACATTCGTAAATTGGTGTGCATCTTCCAAATTTGCCTTTTCAAGGGGTGACTTCACCCCATCTAAACGCAATATCAAACACAGTTCCTAAATACTCATGTCTGATATTGCCTTCAAGTTTTACCATATGTGAACTTTGTAAGTTCAAGATTTTTGTCTTTCTTGTTGTTTTTACACAGGCCTGTTTTATCGTAAATGGACATTTCTATTTTTGATAATGCCACCCCAAAAATTGTTATACAACAAACATGTTGGTTTGTTTTAAAAACCTTTGGTAAATGCACATGTGATTGTACAGGTATTAAAAAGTTTGTGAATCAAGAATGTGTGGATTATTGTTTCAACGCTACAACACTTTTGTGGTGATGTAATTGCTGTTTTCTGAGAAAATGGTGGTTGTTTCCTAAGGGCAAATCCTCTTTGCACTACAAGTGCAGTTTCAGTGCAGTTTCAAGTGCACTTGTAGTATAAAAAGTGTCTACGCCTTTAGTAAATAACACCCAACAGTGCTTTGTATAAGGTTACACAATCACGCCATTTTCAGGACTCCACACATTGCTGTCATGGTCAGCTAAAACAAACACAAGCAGTAAATGTCACCAAAGATTAGCTTTTTCTTTTTTATTTGCTAAATGCTTCACAAATGGTCTGGCATATTGATGGCCCACCTACCCACAAAGAACTCAAGGTATCTTAACCGGACATCACGGGCACTCAGGGAGGGCAAGCCAGGACGGCCACTTTCAAGCGCCGTCAGGGTTGGATCATGTAGAATTCCGGCCTCAGGCCCAACTGAGCCAGCATAGTTGGCAGAATGTTTGCGTAAAAAGTTATGGAGAACACAGCACGCCAGGATTAGATGATTAAGTTTATACTCCGTTATATGGATGGGTGTCAGAAATAGGCGGAACCGGCTGGCCAGAATTCCAAATGTGTTCTCCACCACTCTTCTGGCTCTGGCCAGCGGGTAATTAAAAACCCTCTGTTCCGGGGTGAGGGTCCTCATGGGGAATGGCCGCATAAGATGGTCCCCCAGCGCAAATGCTTCATCCGCAACAAAGACGAATAGGAGTCCTTCCACATTGTCCTCTGGAGGTGGCAAGTCCAAGCTGCCATTCTGGAGACGCCTGTAGAAATCCGTCTGGGCGATGACTCCACCATCGGACATCCGGCCATTCTTCCCCACGTCCACATACAAGAAGTCGTAATTAGCCAACACCACCGCCAACATCACAATACTATTGAACCCCTTATAGTTGAAATAGTACGACCTTGAGTTGGGTGGTGGGATGATGTGGACGTGTTTCCCATCAATTACCCCTCCGCAGTTAGGAAAGTCCCACCGCTGGGCAAAGTGGGAGGCCACTGTCTGCCATTCCTGTGGCGTGAAAGGAAACTGTTGAGGAAAACAAAAATAAATGACTCTTTTTGCACATAAACATGGCAAGCAGATTAGGCACAAACATTCTTGGCCAACCTCCAGATAGCATTTATTAAGGGGAAATTAACACCAAAGTATAAGGTAGACCTATCATATTCCCCCTCCCCCCTCTCATGGGCCATTTCTAACATTATAGGGGGGGGTGGAATCTTGGACAGGTAATCCTCTTCACTTCATTGAGAGATGAATGCCTAAATACAGGGTATTACTTGGAACAGCCCCTCCTTAGTTACACTATTGGCAGCCCACTGGACAGGTAAGAAGTGTCATAATACAAAGATATAAATACACACTGTACACATTTGAGGACATTTGGACATTCTGATATTACCTATTAAGATAATAATAGAATACAAAAACTTTAAAGAGTACCATTGGAAAGTATACAGGCAGGCCCTTGCACTACATGCTTTGGGGAATTCATCCATAAATCTGACCAGTAAAGAGATGGGTATAGTGTGTATGGGTTTGGCAAAGTCAGCAGATAGATGATTGAGGATAGATAGAGAATTGGGATCAGCTGACTTAGCAGTTGGGGGGAGGGAGGGTTTAGAAAAATGATTTGGGGACACTACAAAAAAAGCCTCTGGCACTCTGCCTGAATTTAAAGCACAAATCACATTTAAAAACATTTTAGGGGGTGTTTGGGGTAAAGCACTACTATGGAGCTGATAAAATACATTGTTAAGTGACTACATGAGGTGAATATAGGGGCAGGAGAGCATGTTGGGGAGGTAAGTGAAGGCAGATATGTATGAAGGACTTAAAAAATAATTACATAAAAATCCAGCATGCATGAGAACAAAGGGGACATTCACAACATATTACAATCATGGTAATTAGGGAATGAGGAAAGAAATACAATATATTAGCAAACATTAAATACAATAAAATGTGATATTAAAGGATAAAAATCTTACCTTCATATACTCCTTCTGCAGGACCTGTATGATGGCAGAACAGGTCTCTGGGATGATGATCCCCAGAGCCTGGGGGGAGATGCCTGTCGAGAACTTGAGGTCCTGCAGGCTTCTCCCTGTCGCCAAGTACCGCAGGGTAGCGACCATCCTCTGCTCTGGACTGATGGCTTACCTCATGTAGGTATCCTGCCTGCTGATATAGGGGGTCAGCGAAGCCAGCAGACGGTGAAATACGGGGTCCGTCATCCTGAGAAAGTTCCTGAAATCATCAGGATTATTCTCACGGATCTCACGGAGCAAAGGCATATGAGAGAACTGGTCACGCTGAAGCAACCAATTCTTGGTCCATGAACTCCTCCCCACCCTGTTCATGGACTGGACTTGTGTCAAGGTCAGGACCCCAACACCAAGCCCCCGCACAGCACGAACTCTACGAGGAGTACGTATACGCAACATGGCTAGAAAACGGTCAGCTGCTCAGAACGAAGTAACAGAACGCACTGAAGAACAGCAAGGCCTGTGAAGAGCGACTTGAAAAACAGTAACGAATGAACAAGAACACAATAACTACTTAAAGTCACGCAGAACTTACTTGCACGCACTGAAGAGCAGATACAAACCCACAAGCACAAACTGAACCGTAGAAAACGATCTGAAAGCCATGAGTCTGAAAAAGCGCGAATCGTCTCTCACCAAACTTTTACTAACACGAGATTAGCAAAAGGAGCCCAAAGGGTGCCGTGCTTGGTTCTGAACTGGCCTTTTCTAGTCTCGTCGTACGTGCTTGACGTCACCGTGTTGTTGGCGATCGGAAATTCCGACAACTTTGTGCGACCGTGTGTACGCAAAACAAGTTTGAGCCAACATCTGTCGGAAATGTTGTCGGAATGTCCGAACAAAGTCCAACCGTGTGTACGGGGCATAAGCCTATTTTTGACATTTGGTGTTTACAAGTTAAAATCCATATTTTTTACTAGAAAATTACTTAGAGCCCCCAAACATTATATATATATATATACATACATATATATATATTTAGCAGAGAATCTAGAGAATAAAATGGCGATTGTTGCAATATTTTATATCACACGGTATTTGTGCAGCGGTGTTTTAAACACAACTTTTTGGGAAAAGGGACACTTTCGTGAATTTTAAAAAACCAAACAGTAAAGTTAGCCCAATTTTTTTGTATAATGTGAAAGATGATGTTACGCCGAGTAAATAGATACCAAACATGTCACGCTTTATAATTGCACGCACTCATGGAATGGCGACAAACTACAGTACATAAAAATCTCCATAGGTGATGCTTTAAATTTTTTTACGGTTACCAGGTTAGAGTTACAGAGGAGGTCTAGTGCTAGAATTATTGCTGTCACTCTGACGATCGCAATGATACCTCACATGTGTGATTTGAACACCGTTTTCATATGCGGGCGTGACTTCCGTATGCGTTTTCTTTGCTGCGCGAGCTCGTGGGGATGGGGCACTTTAAATTTTTTTTTTCTTATTTATTTTATTTATTTTTATATTTATAAATTGTGTTTAAAAAAAAGATTGATCACTTTTATTGCTGTCACAGGGAATGTAAACATCCCTTGTGACAGTAATAGGTGGTGACAGGTACTCTTTATGAGGGATCGGGGGTCTAAAAGACCCCGATCCCTCCTTTGCACTTCAAAGTATTCAGATCGCCATTTTCAGCAATTCTGAATACTAAAAACTGAAGATATACAGGTTCAAAAAACGTCGCCCCAGACCTGTATTTCCACCTCTGCGCTATAGTTCCAAACGTCAGAATCCTATCGGAGCTGCCACTTGATAATAAAAGTACATAAAAAACGAATTCACCAAGGGAAAATTAGGGATGAATAGTGGCGCTGATCCCTAGGTAGTGGGGAAATGCCAGACACTCCTATACAGCCAGTGAACTGAATATAGACGTATACTGGATGATAAACTCAAGTGAATAAAATATACTGATACTAAGTAGGGAAAAAATAACAATAATCCCTAACGCCCAAAAAATATATGTTTGAAATAGCGAACTGCAAACCAAAAAAGATCATATATATACATAGGACACCCCGTGAAAGTGGTATACAAATATATATATCCAAAACAAATCTATAAATACTGAAAAAAAATATATAAAATCCAAAAAATGTGTACTGATAGTCCCAATAAATCCTGAAAAACAATGAAGAAAGTCCAAAATAGTGAAGGTGACTCCAAACTGCTCAGCTGCGTTTCAAAACATCCACCACACCTCTGTGACGTGATTCCACTCCCTTCTGAAATTCAAACTCACCAGCTTTTAAGGCCTCTCACTCTCGTGTTTGGCCTGGCAGAGCTTCTAATCCACTCTCCTGGGGGTCAGCATGCGAGCATACACATGCACTGCTTCATAGATCAAACGATTTCCTTATGTTGGTGGTGTGACATATAAGTAAAAAAAGCTCCAATAGTGTAATACCGTTTAAAAGGTTTAATCACACATAAAAACACCTTCAATAAATTCACATTTGAAAATAAAAACAATAGGCAAATCACTTCACAGCATACGGGAATATCTCACGACAAAGCATGCGATGACAACTGAAAATACAACAGGCGGCCACGGCGGACCCAGGAAGTGTGTGCGCGCTCACGTTCGTCTCACCCGTCCGCAGCACTCATCCCTCCACTGGCCCTCCGTTCTGTCCCCCTTCACTCCATCCTTTAGCACTCGTGTAGAATCGCCGTGTAGCCACGCCCCGACATGTTTCATTTTTTTTATATTAATTCTGAATACTGTATAGGAAGTTGGTCTGGTTCATGGTGCAACACCCATCAATAAAGCACCTCATCCCAATAATCATAGAAAAAAAGCTGGAGGTTAAGGGGATTTTAACAGTAAGAAAAATACATAAATTAAAATAACCAATGAATTTTATTATTACAAAGTTTAAAAAATACAAAATAAATATTCACAATAATAACAAATATTTGGTGGTCATATTGAATAATCAATTCAAAATCAATGAAACAGATATGTTTCATATCTACATCTCCTATATCAGAATTTAGATTTTCCTTTTTCATGTTTTTTTCAGCCTGTTTCCTGCATTTAATCTCAAGCAGGTATTTCAAAGCTGGCTTCGTTCTGGTCTGTCCCTAGCCGCTGGAAGCGGCGGATTGGTGATCGGGCCCCCTGGTGGAACGGGAGGCCTGGTAAGAGCGGCGGGAGGCGGCGTAAGGGGGTGACGTCCCCTCCCGCTCCTCCAGTATAACAGACTTTTTAGTCTTTTAGCCGCATCAGTTGTTATACCTGGAAAGCCGATCGCTGGCTCTAAAAAACAGTATGCAGCTGCGGGCATCATCCCGTTATAACCCCCGAAATCCGAGTATGCACATCTGCGTATGCTCGGCAGGAAGGGGTTATACTTTAATAAAACTGCACTGATGCACTGAAATATACTGCGTTAAGCATGCACTAATGCACAGAAATGTACTGTGTTAAATGGCACGTAATGCACTGCAATATATGCCGTTGAACTTGCAGTAACGCACTAAACTGTACTGCCTTAAACGGAAGATAACGCACTGAAATATACAGCGCTAAACTTGCAGTAATGCACTGAACTGTAAGGTGTTAAACTTGCAGTGACACACTGAAATATACTGCGTTAAGCATGCAGTAACGCACAGAAATGTACTGTGTTAAAGGGCACGTAACGTACTGAAATATACGGCGTTAAAACTTGCAATAAAACTTAATGTACACTGGACGTTTTACAACCTCCCCTGAACGATTTAAAAATGCCAGTTTTGCCGCCTTTACATGCTGCGTTTAACCGCGTTTAGCCACGTTTGCGTTTAGAAACTTTTTTTTAAATAGTCAAAATTGAAAAAACTCCTGTAAACAAAACATGGCTAAATGCTTGTTACCGCGTTTACACACGTTTACACACGTTTACACGCGTTTACAAGCTGTTACAGGCGTTTGGCATTTCAAATGCCTCTGAACATTCATCCTGAACGTATTTTTTTGCTCTCCAATAAATGCATCTAAACTCAACTGCCTAGAAATGACTATAAATGACCCTGTGTACTTGTACTGATAAGATAACATAGAGGAGAGTTCAGGGGCAGCTGAAAAAAATGCCCAACTGCTCATAAACGTCCGTTTACCAACAGCAGTGTTCATGAAGCCTAAGCCCTGGTTCACACTGACAGCGGGAATTCAGTGTGAACCAGGGCTTCTTCTCTTCTTCTCTTCTTCTCTTCTTTCTTTTCTTCTCCGGGCCGCTCCGCACCCATGCTGGCATGGAGGGAGGCTCCCGCTGTGTGACGGCGTCTCCTCGTCTGACGGTTCTTAAATAATGGGGGGCGGGGCCACCCGGTGACCCCGCCCCCCTCTGACGCACGGGGCATGACGGGACTTCCCTATGGCATGTGATGTCACAGGGAAGTCACCGGGTGGCCCCGCCCCCCGTTATTTAAGAACCGTCAGACGAGGAGACGCCGCCACACAGCGGGAGCCTCCCTCCATGCCAGCATGGATGCGGAGCGGCCTAGAGAAGAAAATGAAGAAGAGAAGAAGAGAAGAAGAGAAGAAGGAAGAAGAGAAGAAACGAAGAGAAGAGCGGGAGCCTCCCCCCATGCCATGGGTGCAGAGCGGCCCGAGGAGAAAAAGATAGAAGACGCCGTGGAGGAGATGCTGGACGAGAACGCCGGAGGAAGAACCAGAAGAGCCAGAAGAACCACAAGAAGAAGATGAAGGAAGATAGAAGAAAGAAGAAGCATTTAAATAAAGGAATTGTCAAAAACTGTCTCTTGTCATTTTTAACATTTTTGACAGTTTTTTAGTGAAATGGTAGGGGTAAGTACCCCCTTACCATTTCACACGGGGGGGCTGGGATCTGGGGCTCTCCTTGTTAAAGGGGGCTTCCAGATTCCGATAAGCCCCCCGCCCGCAGACCCCCACAACCACCGACCAGGGTTGTGGGGATGAGGCCCTTGTCCTCATCAACATGGGGACAGGGTGTTTTGGGGGGCTACCCCAAAGCAACCTCCCAATGTTGAGGGCATGTGGCCTGGTACGGTTCAGGAGGGGGGCCGCACTCTCATCCCCCCCTCTTTTCTTGCGGCCTGCCAGGTTGCGTGCTCGGATAAGGGTCTGGTATGGATTGTTGGGGGGACCCACGCCATTTTTTTTTTTTTTTGGCGCGGGGTTCCCCTTAAAATCCATACCAGACCTGAAGGGCCTGGTATGGAATTTAGGGGGACCCCCCACGTCATTTTTTTTTTTTTAATTTTGGTTCGGGGTTCCCCTGTGGGGAATTCCCATGCCGTTTTTATCAATGAACTTCTATGTGTATTGTCGGCAATGCAATAGCCGCGAGTAGTTTTAAATGGGTTTTTTCCTTCGAAATGTCATTTTGCTGTCATACTGTTCTAAACACGGGAAACATGCGCCCCTTTACAGGCATACTATAGACACCCCCCAGCTACGAAATTTAAAGGGATATTACACTTTTATTGTTTGACTTTAAGCATTATTAAAATCACTGCTCCTGAAAAAACGGCTGTTTTTAAAACTTTTTTTTGCATTGATCCATGTCCCCTGGGGCAGGACCCAGGTCCCCAAACACTTTTTATGACAATAACTTGCATATAAGCCTTTAAAATTAGCACTTTTGATTATTCATGTTCGTGTCCCATAGACTTTAATGGTGTTAGCGCGTTCGAACAAACTTTTTTCCTGTTCGCATGTTCTGGTGCGAACCGAACAGGGGGGTGTTCGGCTCATCCCTATTCGGGGGCAATTTCAGAGACATCTGCGTGGGTTGCAGCACAGATGTCAATGGAAATCGCACCCTGAAGTCACCAAAAGTAGTACAGAACTACTTTTGGGAATCAGTGTGGCACCGCAAATGCGGCATCGCACTGATTAGGACAGTGCAATTGCCACCGATTTGGCATGCGATTTGACATGTCAAATTGCATGCCAAATCGCTCTAATGTCAACCAGGGCCAAGGCTCCTTTCATACTTCTGCAACTTGGAAGTCGCACTATTTTTACAGCAATTTTTGCCATGCCTGTGCTGTGATTTTGCCGCGACTTGAAGAGATGTCTGTGTAATCTTGAGGTCTATGGACCTCAAGTCGCATCAAAGTCAGACCAAAGTAGTGCAGGGACTACTATGAAGTTGTTGCCACTTGAATTCGCACAAATATGAATGGTACTTATTGAAAATCATGGGGTATGACTTGTCATGCGACTTTGCAGTCTATCCACACAATCCACACAATTCCACCACAGTGATTGTTCGTCCTCAAAAGGAGTGCACACCACCACCAATAAAAATGCGTGCTCACCTCCCAGATGAGTCAAAACTCATATGCGGATCTCCCCACGAGCTCTTTACTCTCACTTCCTCTTCCCAATCAATGGTGAGTAATCCAGATGGCTCTTGGTAACTAAGCTCATTAATATCCAAAGAAGCGGATCATCTCCCAGCTTGGATCAAGATTCCATGAGTTCAGGACATGTAAATAATAAGTATAGAGACCATAGTGTTCTCCGTATACAAATTTATTCAAAGCCCCCAAACAGACAAGTTGCACTTACAAGATAAAAACTTTTAAAATCACATAAAAACCTCCAGAGTAGCACCACTGTGTCCACATACACAGTGCCTGGCTGGACCAGCTCCTCCCTTCTAGACGCGTATCGGCCAATCACAGGCCTTCCTCAGTAGATGGGTGGGCTGATCCCTCTAAGCTAATTTGTAGTGTATCATTGCTATAGCAACCCTCCGGGCATCGCCACAGCTCAGTCTGCGGTGCAGAAAGAACCTCCCTGCAGGAGATTTTTTTTTTTTTAAATCTTACTGCAAGTTAGCAGTGAGAAGGGCACACTTCCTGGTCTTGGTATTTGTATGTCCTGGAGACACAGGCAGAGGGAGGTTCTTTCTGAGCTGTGGCGATGCCTGGAGGGTTGCTATAGCAACGATACACTACAAATTAGCTTAGAAGGATCAGCCCACCCATCTACTGAGGATGGCCTGTGATTGGCCGATCCGCATCTAGAATGGAGGAGCTGATAGTCACGTCCAGCCAGATACTGAAGATCCTTCACTAACCGTTGGAGGATCTTAAGGGGTATTACATACAGACTGTAGTGTTGTGGTGCGGGGGGTACACACAGAGTGCAGAGTTTGGGGGTGAGCTAGGGCCATCTTTAAGGCAGGGCAAAAGGGGCAGCTGCCCTGGGCCCATCATTGCAGCTGCCTCATACTTGCCAACTACCCCACATTAAATTCCCTTGTCCTTTGAAGTTTTAGTCCCGTGCTGTGACTCACCTGCGCACCCTGTGTTTACATGTAAATAACGTGCACTGATATGTAAATATAGACAGAACTAATATGTGGATCAGCAGCATTGATATGTAAATAGCCACAGACTGGCAGTAACCTCTAGCAACCAATCAGTGAGCAGTAATAATGTGCAGTAACCTCTAGCGACCAATTATTGAGTGGTAAGGCTGTCCAGTAACCTCTATCAACCAATCAGTGAGCAGTATTGATGTACAGTAATCTCTAGCAACCAATCAACAAGCAGGAGGCATGTGCTGTAACCTCTAGCAGATAATCAGTGAGCCATAATTTGTGCTAGTAGCCAGTCAGTGAGCAGTAATGATACCTCTGGCAACCAATCACAATCGCTGCCTGATCTGATTCAATAAACTTATTTTGAGTCTAGCTGCTATTTATTGTATGCCTCAGAGCAGGTAGAGAGCAAAATTGCATGGGGGGCCCAGGAAAATGTTTGCCCAGGTTCCAATCAATATTAAAGATGGACCTGGAGTGAGCTACATAGACAGTGCAGAGTTCAGCTTTCTTCCACAGTCGCTTACCGCAACATCCCCCATCATCCACATGTCTTACTTTTGTTGCTCTATTAAGCTGGAACACCCAACCGACTCTAGTACTTTTCGCACACTGTAGGTGGCTTCGACTCTTCGACTGAACAGAGCCCTGTTCTATCTCTCTCCACGCCAATATCACACTGAAAATGGTCACTATTGAAAGAATACTTTTATACTGTGGGGCGGGACTAACAGCAATGAGCAATGATTGGATAGAGTCATCATGACAGCAGAGAGACCATCCAGTGGGGATTTCGGGATCTGCACTGCATCCTGGGCACCTGCACCTCCCTTGTCCACATCCTGCATTCAGTGGGAGGCACTCAGGAGTTCAGATCTGTGGGAGCTGGTGAGAGACAAGCTGTCACTTGTAAACACAGGAGTCGGACTTGTGTTTACAAGTGGTGATAGTGGTAGGCAGGGAGTAGGGTTGCCACCTGTCCAGGATTCACCCGGACAGTTTGGGTTTGGAATCATGCGTCTGGGTTTCAGACTGATTGAAACCCGGACACATTATTCAGACTGGACCATGATTTCCCAGCAGGGTTGCTGGCTGCAGTTGTCTAAGCCGAGAGTGTCTGTTACACTCTCTTTCACACTGCCCAAAGTTAGCACTAACCTAACAATCCTCCTCCCACACACACACACATTCCAGCAGCCTCAGATACATCTGAATGAGAGGTGCTGACTGCCAAGGGGTGAGTGAGCTCACCATCCATCCCTGTCTGTGACTGAAGTTTACCCCCTTCTCTCTCCTGCCTCTGAGAAAGTACACTAAAGGTAAATCATAGTTCTTGGAGCACCCCTTACATCAGAGTTTCCCTTTACACTAGGGGCCTTACATCAGAGTCCTCTCCGTACATCAGAGTTCTCAGTGTTCCCCCTTAAATCAGAGTTTCCAGTGTTCCCCCTTAAATCAGAGTTCCTAGAGCATCCCTTATGTTAGAGTCCCCAGAGTTCTCCCTTACACCAAAGTCAGCTGGGTCCCCCCTTACAGTGTAGGGGAATTCTGTGAGTTCAGATGTAAAAGGGGAACTCTGCGGATTCAAATGTAAAAGGGGAATCCTGCGGATTCAGATTTAAAAGGGGAACTCTGCAGACTCAGATGTAAAGGGGGACTCTTGTTATTAACTTCATATGATTATAAATGTTATTTAATAGCAAAATATATGTATAGTTTATACTATTAAAAATAAAATGTTGCGCGCTGCGAAAGTGTTCGGGTTTGACTTGAAAGAAAGGAAGGTGGCAACCCTAGCAGGGGAGCAGGGGGCCTAAGCCAGAGGTGGTGGAATTGAGTTCCACCAAGTTCCAGCTGAAAAAAGTCATATATATATATATATATATATATATATATATATATATATATATATATATATATATATATATATACACGTGTATGTATACAATATATTTGTATATTTGTGTTAACTATGATCCTTTATGTTTCAGACATATAATTATGCCAGTTACATCTATATTATATTGTGTTTTATTGTTGTCCTGATGAAGGGGGAGTGTTTTCTGACCACCAAAACCCATTCGGGGTCATTTACTAAGATGAACGCTCTGCGCTGGTACAGACCTTAATTGGTGCGCTGGATAGATCCTTAATCCAGCATGTGAACCAGCACACACACAGGAGTACCTGCACACGAGAATGTTTTTCCAGCTCAATGGGATTGCGCT
This sequence comes from Aquarana catesbeiana, assembly GCF_042186555.1. Classification (NCBI taxonomy): domain Eukaryota; kingdom Metazoa; phylum Chordata; class Amphibia; order Anura; family Ranidae; genus Aquarana; species Aquarana catesbeiana. The sequence goes on from NC_133330.1 coordinate 175,889,695, forward strand.
GGTTCTCGGCTCGCTGCAATAGGAAAAATACATCTTCCTATTAAACTAGCGTGAGAAAAACCGGCATGGGTACCCCCTTTGGGTGCATGCCAGGCCCTTCGGTCTGGTATGGATATTAAGGGGAACCCCCTACGCTGAAAAAACGGCGTGGGGGTCCCCCCAAGTCCATACCAGACCCTTATCCGAGCACGCAGGCTGGTCAGGAAAGGGGGTGGGGACGAGTGAGCGCCCCCCTGAACCGTACCAGGCCACATGCCCTCAACATGGGGGATGGGTGCTTTGGAGAAGGGGGGCGCGCTGGGGCCTCCCCACCCCAAAGCACCTTGTCCCCATGTTGATGAGGACAAGGGTCTCTTCCCGACAACCCTGGCCGTTGGTTGTCGGGGTCTGCGGGCGGGGGGCTTATTGGAATCCGGGAGCCCACAACCCCCCACCCTATGTAAATGAGTATGGGGTACATGGTACCCCTACCCTTTCACCTGGGGGTAAAAAGTGTCAAGAAAAAAACACACTAGACAGGTTTTTAAAGTAATTTATTAGGCAGCTCCGGGGGTCTTCTTCCGACTTCGGGGGTCTCTTCCGCGCTCTCTGGATCTTCTCCCAGTCTCCGGTTCTTCTGCCAGGCTCCTCCGCTATCTTCTGCTCTTTTGCAGCTCTTTTGCTAATGGAGGAGCCGGTCTTCTCCCGCTGTCTGGTTCTTCTGTCGCTGTCCAGTTCTTTTCCGCTCCGGTTCTTCTGCCAGGCTCCCCTGCTATCTTCCAGCTCTTTTGCTAGCGGTGGCCCGGTCATCTTGTTCTTCTTCTTCTTCTTCTTCATCGCCGCCGGGGCATGCTGGGACTGTGACGACATAAGGAGCGGGGTCACCAGGTAACATCACCCAGTGGCCACGCCCCATGCCTATATAATTGGTTACAGATCTCACTCACGGCATTACAGCGAGAGGGAGCGTTGTGTCAACATCTCAGGAAAAGAAGAGGAAAAAAGATGTCTCAGAGGACCGGGCTCCCCTGCTAGCAAAAGAGTGGCAAAAGAGCAGAAGATAGCAGAGGAGCCCGGCAGAAGGAAGAAGGCATCGGAGAAGAAACAGAGAGCGATGACACCGGAGAGAGGGAGAAGACGCCTGTGAGACCCCCGAAGTCGGAAGAAGACTGGGCTCCTCCGCTAGCAAAAGAGTGACAAAAGAGCAGAAGATAGCGGAGGAGCCTGACAGAAGAGCCGGAGAGCGCAGAGAAGAACCGGAGACCGGGAGAAGATACAGAGAGCATGGAAGAGACCCCCGAAGTCGGAAGAAGACCCCCAGAGCTGCCTAATAAATTACTTTAAAAACCTGTCTAGTGTGTTTTTTTTAATTGACACTTTTTTCCTAGGTGAATGGGTAGGGGTACGATGTACCCCATACTCATTCACATAGGGTGGGGGGCCAGGATCTGGGGGCCCCCTTATTAAAGGGGGCTCCCGGATTCCGATAAGCCCCCCGCCCGCAGACCCCGACAACCAACGGCCAGGGTTTTCGGGAAGAGGCCCTTGTCCTCATCAACATGGGGACAAGGTGCTTTGGGGTGGGGGGCCACAGCGCGCCCCCCTTCCCCAAAGCACCCATCCCCCATGTTGAAGGCATGCGGCCTGGTACGGTTAAGGAGGAGGGGCGCTCGCTCGTCCCCACCCCCTTTCCTGACCTGCCGGGCTGCGTGCTCAGATAAGGGTCTGGTATGGATTTTGGGGGGACCCCCACGCCATTTTGTTTTTTTTAATTTTGGCATGGGGGTCCCATCTGAATCCATACTAGACCCAAGGGCCTGGTATGGACCGGGGGGGACCCCACGCTGTTTTTTTTCACTATTTTTTTTTTTTTAGCTGGCATTTTTTTTTTAACATTGAGCGGGAAGTCAGCTGACAGCTGATGACTCATAGGTTGTTAAGGACACAGCGGTCGGCTTCCCGGCCCCCTTCTTAGCAACCAGCTATATATAGTGTAAAAAAAAGAAATAAAAAAATGCAAATTGCGGTAAAAATGCGGTACTTGCGTTTTGGATGCAGGTCCATTGAAATCTATTACAAGCAAAATGCTGCATTTTGCGCAAAAAAAGTCCACAACCCTTTCCAAAAATGCAGAGGCACAAAAATGCATTGATGTGAACATGTTCCAAAGGAACCCAAGTTAAAAAATTCCCATGCATTTCTGCAAAATGCAAAATGCATCAAAAAAACGCATTAGTGTGAATAGAGCCTAAGGCCCTTTTCATACTGGGGCGGGGGGGGGGGGGCGTCTGTGGTAAAGCGTCGCTATTTTTAGCGCCACTTTACTGACGTTTTATTTGGCTGCTAGCGGGGCGGTTTTAACCCCCCCACAGGGTGGTTTTAACCTCTCTGCTAGTGGCCGAAAAGGGGTTAAATCCGCCCGCAAAACGCAGCTGGAATCGGTATCACAGCACTGCCCCATTGATTTTAATGGGGAGGAGCAGTGAGTTCACCGCTCCAAAGAAGCTGCTGGCAGGACTTTTTGTGACGCCCTGCCAGCGCACTGCTCCAGTGTGAAAGCCCTTACTGGAGTGAATGGAGCCGCTTCTTTAGGGCGTTTTTCAAGCACTATTTTTAGTGCCGTAGTGCCTAAAAACACCCCAGTGTGAAAGGGGCCTAAAAAAAGTCCTGCTAGTAGCTTCTTTGGAGCGGTTTATAAACCGCTCCTGCCCATTGAAATCAATGGGACAGTGAGGCTATACCGCTGGCAAAACGCCGATGCGGTGGCGTTTTGCATGCGTATTTAACCCCTTTTCGCCCGCTAGCGGCGGTTAAAACCGCTAGCGGCTGAATACCGCCGGTAAAGCAGCGCAAAAAATAGCTCCTGCCCGCACCGCCCCAGTGTGAAAGGGGCCTAAGGCTCCCCTCACACGGACGGACCTTTCAGGTCCGCCTCCGACCTGAACAAACACTCCATGGACCTCTATGGAGGGTTGGATGTCAGTGGTGACATGTCCGCTGACATCCGACCCACCCCAATCCTAAAAGTGTATCTGTGGATCGGATCGGGTGACGACGGACTCTACGGTCCGTCATCATCCGATCCCCCATAGAGGAGAGCGGCACTCTGACAGGTCTATCCATGCACAGTGTGCAGAGACAGACCTGCCATCTGCCTGCCCAGCGGGGATCGACAGAGTGATCCCCCGCTGAGCAGAGCGGGCTCCATACACAGGGTACAAAGTCCCATCGTGTGTATGAGGCTTAAACACCAGAAATTCAAGTTTTCATGTCTTTAAAGTTCACCATACACTGGCCAATCAGTTAGATCTTCCATAAATTAGATTCAGTGCAAGAGCCTGTTTGATTTTCTACAATTAGAAGTAATTCTTACAGTGCATCTTCCTATTACTGTTTAGCCTAATGCTCTCTTTCCACTATTTCAACCCCAAAGTTGCGTGATTTACAATGTGCTTTTTCAGCTTGTTTTCCACTATTGCAACTTGTCATGCCACTAGGGACTGAAAAGTTGCATCACAAGTTCTACCCCATGATTTACAATGAGTACCGTTCATATGTGTGCGACTTCAAGTCGCAGCAACTTCAAAGTAGTCCCTGCACTACTTTGGTCCCACTTTGATGCGACTTGAGGTCCATAGACCTCAAAAATACACAGGCATTGCTTTAAGTTTTGGCAAAAAGTTGCGGGAAACTCACGGCAAAAAACACGCAACTTTGGGCTTGCAATAGTGGAAACCGAGCCTTAATGCTGTGTAATGTGACTAATTCAAAACATCTGAGAAAAAGTCGCACTGAAGTTAGAACAAAGTAGTGCAAGAACTTTTTTTGGAGTTGCACCAATTAGAATGGGGGAACATTGAAATACATGTGTTTTGACTTGTCCTGCGACTTCACATGTGTCAAGTCGCACAACAACTCGCAGTAGTGGAAAGAGAGCCTAAGGCCACTTGGGACTGAAAAGTTGCATCACAAGTTGTACCCCATGATTTACAATGAGTACCGTTCATATGTGTGCGACTTGCTTACGCACATGCCGTATACACAGCGGGCACACATCTTTATTACAGAAATCCATATTTGCCATAGAAATTAATCACTTGCTTACTGGACACTTAAACCCCACTGCTGTCCTGACCAATTTTCAGCACTGATCCATTTGGAATGACAATTGCGCGGTCATACTTAGCCAAATGTTTTTTTTTTTTAAAGTTCCCACAAATAGAACATTCTTTTGGTGGTATTTGATCGCCTGTGTGTTTTTTTTCTTTTGTTCAAACAAAAGAAAAGACAGATTTTTATAAATAATTTTGTATATTTTTGGATATTTTGATATTAAATTTTGCAAACAGGTAATTTTTCTCCTTCATTGATGTACGCTGATGAGGCGGCACTGATTGGTTACACTGATAGGCAGCACTGCTTGGGATCACTGGTGGGCTTTGATAGGTGGCACTGGCAGGTGGTACTGGTGGGCACAGATGAGGCAGAATTGCCTCTTCGGGACCAATGTCCCTTGCACCTAAGCCGGTGATCAGCTTTTATTCTTATCCTCATGCTGTCAGCGTGAGGAGAAAAAATAAACAGATTGGCCCATACTTCGATCTGTGATCACCCGAGTCTCAGTGACTCAGTGCGTGTGCAGCAGGGAGCATACGGGGAGCCCGTCCTATGACAGCCTCCCAGAAATTCATGTCCACGCTGTGGCCGTCGTTTGGCTATAGCACAGACACCAAGTTGTTAATAGAAAAACAGATGCAGATTTCTAGGACTGGCCAAAAATAATGTTTAGAGTCAAAGGCAACTGATGACTTTCTATTAAAGGTCTAAATAGGCCATTAACATGCATCACAATTGAACTTAGGAATGTGTCTTTGCAAAGTTAAACTCATTAAAATCCTTTCTTATTTTTGCTTGGGGATAGACTGCAGAGAGATTATAAGCTTTGGGGGATGTCTACACCTAGAGTTGCCACCTCATCCCTTTAAACCCGAACACATATGAATTACACAGGTTCTGAGGCTAATTTAATGCAGATAAGGCACCAAGTGAATCTAATTACCACCTTAATCAGCCACAGAACCTGTGTAATTCATATGTGTTCGGGTTTAAAGGGATGAGGTGGCAACCATATCTACACCCCTGATAGGGTGAAGACACCTCCCAAATTTTGCCAATTTCTCATTCCAAATTATTCACTTCCTGTCACATAGCCAAACAGGAAGTGAGGGTAAAACCCTACCAATGTATGTCCTTGGGGACAAAGAGGTCAATCTAAATAGTTTCCCCATTCGGGAAATTGCACTCTAGCATTTTGCCATGTACATCCCAAATTATTATGTATCTTGGGGTTTATTTACTAAAAGATAAATCCACTTTCCTGACAGACTCTATGGCAGCCTACGTATGGGTTAATCCTGCCTCTCATACCTCATAGGACCCCACCCCCATAAATCTTTGCATCTAGACAGAGACCGTGTTCCTTTTTTGTCCTCCTCCTAGGACCAAGGTAGTCTTACCTTACAAAGGTTTTCGGTCCAGTGCTGGTGGTTTGCACGTGAAGATGGCGGTTCAAGCGGTGTCCTTCTTGGAGTCTATTTACCTTGGCTATTAGCGGGTGACATGGGCAGTTATTGTGATGCCCTGAAGACCTTACTAGCCAGACATTGGCAGGCAAGCGGCAACATGGCCAATCATCCCAGCTATTAGCGGGAGGCCCTTTTCGTGAGATGCCCTGGTCGTGCAGTATGAGCAATCTTGGCTCCCGGATCGAACGGTGCCGTGGTGGTAATGTATAAAAGTAAATTTTGCTTACATGGCAGCTGTTTTTGTTGTGTATGTTCGTTTGTCCCCTAGCTCCTTTTTCTTTTTTGGCCATGGCGGCTGGGAGGCATCTGCATTCCAGCCTCGCCGCCTTTCGGTCCATCTGCGCATGTGCGAGCCGCGATCGAGGTCGAGGCTTGTTTGCACATGCGCGGTCCGGGAAAGATGGCAGCGGTCGTGCATGTGTGCGAGGTCCATGGGGTGGTGTCGGGCACAGCGCAGGTGGGCTGGGTGCGCGATGACATCATCCGAGGCGGCAGATTTAAATAGCTGTCAGATTCAACTATTCTTTGGGATGCCTTGCAGGATTTAGCAGCTGCTTCCCCAAGCGCATTTCTTTGCTGATTAAGGTAAGGGGTTATGCTGCACTGCTTGTCCATGATTGTAACTTACTGCTAATACTGTGTTTTTCTTATATTCTTTGTTGATCACTTTTCAGTGTCTTTCTGAGCCTTTTGCCATGGATGTGTCACCGCCCCCCAATGGCCAACCCTTACACTGCAGGTAGGATGGAATTAATTTTCCTCTTCCTGTTTGTTTTGGGTTTACTAGTCAAGTGCATGTTAACTCCTTCTTTCCCTCAGCCCTTCTAGGTCTTAACACCGGCCTTCAGCACGTGAAGTTAATGACAATTCTAGATCACAAAGTCGTCATTCAACGTCAAGTTCTAGACGTCCTAGATCATCTTCCAGACGGTCCACGTCTAGTCGTCATTCTCACCACCATTCCAGCCGCTCTGAAAAGAAAGCATGCTGGGGATATAAAGCTCAGGTCCCAGAGGGTAAATCTCTCTGTGAGTTATGCTATTCTCAAGCTGTAAAGGAAAGAGGAGCTGGAGACGAACAGGTGGAAGCTTTGGTCAGAAGAGTGGTTCAAGAATCTCTGAACAGAATGGATTGCGTCCGTACAACCAGCCCTCCTGCTGCTCCAGCATCAGTTCCTGGCGGGGTCGACCCTGCGTTTCCAGGTCTTTCTCGATGAAGTCCCTTCTTAAGTGGTTCCTCAGACAGCAAAGTAGAGGTGGAAGATTCCAGTACAGGATTTGATTTTTCCTTGGTTCCACAGTTGGTTAAAGTGGTTAAAGATGCATTGAGATGGGAAGAGCCAGTAGAAGCACCCTCTAAACAGAGGAAGTACTTCAAGCAGCTCAAAAAAGAACGCCCAAATTTCTTCTTCCTGGGTGAACTTGGGGAAATTATTTCAGATGAATGGAGTAAAGTTGAGGAGGAAAAACTCGCTAATTTCCAAAATAGCGAAAATGTATCCATTCAAAGGTGAGGAGGTAAAGCATCTGGAATCAGCTCCCCTCATTGATGCGGCTTTAATGAGGTTGGTGAAACATGTCACACTTCCTCTGGAGGACACGGTTTCTATTAAAGATGGTTTAGAGAGGAAAATCGACACTGACCTCAAGCGCATTTATATTACAGCAGGCATGGCTTGTAAACCAGCCCTGGCACTGGCAGCTTTGTCTAAAGCTATGGAAGCTTGACAAATGATATGGATGCAGTGTTAGGAAGGATCTCTGAGGAGTTGGTCAAGAACTCACCAGTACACGAGCTGAAGCTGGCGTCAGTCTTTCTGGGAGAAGCATCCCTTGATATTATTTGCCTTGTGGCAAGTGTCAAGCTTTCTTCAGTCACAGCGAAGCGCGCCTTGTGGTTGCACCCGTGGGTTGTGGATCCTGCCTTTAAACAGGCATGGTGTAAATTTCCCTTTGAGGGCTCCTCCCTCTTTGGGAATAAACTTGACACTGCCATTACCCATTCTACAGGTGGTAAATCAGGGTTCTTACCCCAGGACCGCCTGTTCTCAACTCTTCCTGTCTGCTCATGACCCTGACCTTTGGCGTGTGTCCCTGACCATCCCTGTTTGCCTGTGACCCTGAACCTTGGCGTGAACTCTGTTGTCCTTGTCTGCTTGTGGCCCCGACCTTGGCTTGTCCCTTATTTTCCTTGTTGTTCCAGCCTGCTGCCTCCTTCCTCTTCTCCTGTAGTCTACCGTGAGCATGAGCTGTGGGACCCTGGGGGCTGTGACCTGGACCACTAGAGGCTCTGGTGAACACCTGCTGGCTCTTAGACTCCACGCCCTGGGAAATCTATGCTCTAGCTCCCAGTGGGATCTGTGTCAGTGATCCAGTAGGCTTGCTTCCTGAACCTCCCAGGGTTCAATCTGCAGCAGTTAGTCCTAGGGTCCACTACCTAGCGGTGCACTTCTGACTCCTACAAAGTGTATCTGTCACCTAGCCTCAAGGTGACCTGACAGCTCAGTTACCGGGATCCGGTCCCTCTCCCATCCAGACCAGATCTCCTGTTGCAGGGAATGTCTCTTCACCCATGGCCATCTCATCTCCGTCTGATGGCTTGGTGGTTGAGAGGGGAAGGCTGGAAGCGCTAGGATGTCCAAGTACAGCTATTGCTACATTGTTGAATGCCAGAAGAGCGGCACCAACAGAGTTTACCAAAGAATTTGGTCGAAGTTTGCGGACTATGTTGTTTCCACTAATGGTTTTTGTAATGACCCAAAGATATAGGATATTCTGGGTTCTACAAACGGGCCTGTCTTTATCGGTTAGTTCCTTACGAGTTCAGGTTTCTGTAATCTCTGCCTTCACAGGCGTATCATGGGCCAGACACCCTCTTACTTGGCAGTTCTTCAGGGGAGCAATAAGACTTAGACCTCAAAGAAAACTGAGATTTTCTAAATGGGATCTTCCTCTTGTCTTGGATTTTTTCTCAGGAAAAGAAATATGACATATAGATCAGTCATCTATTAAAGAACTTTCTCTCAAAGTGGTCTTTCTAGTAGCCATAACTTCGGCTAAGAGGGTTTCTGAAATTGGTTCCTTAGGATTCAAAGAACCATTCCTTACTTTCTTCCCAAATCGAGTAGTCTTGATTCCTATGTTAGGTTCAAATCCCAAAGTAACAACTGTCTTCAATGAAAATCAGGAGATTGTTCTTCCTATGTTCAGGTCTACTGAGGACTCTAATATTCATCCTATAGATGTTGGAGAGGTTCTAAAACAATACTTAGAAGCCACAGGTTCTTTTCACCAGTCTGATCACCTGTTTGTTCTCTTCCATGGTAAAAACAAGGGATTGCGTGCTTCCTCTAGAACCATCGCAGCATGGATTGTTCAGGCCATTCAGTGGGCTTATAAGTCTAAGGGTTTGGCTCCTCCGGAGGCAGTGACCGCTCATACTACCAGGAGCGTTTCTACATCGTGGGCAGCATCCCGTCATGTATCTCTAGAAGTAATCTGTAAAGCGGCCTCATGGTCATCGATTAACACTTTTATGACGCACTATTGTGTAGAGCCGGCTTCTTTGTCTTCGGTTAATTTTGGTTTGCACGTATTATCTGTTGATGGTGCCAATTAAACCTTTTTTTCTTTAACCAGCAATTGCCCACCCCGCTGTGTATGGCTAGTTATTTCCCATACGTAGGCTGCCATGGAGTCTGTCAGGAAAACAGAAAATTTATATCAAATACTTACCGTAATATTCCTTTCCTGATGGACTCCATGGCAGCAGGCGTTCCCTCCCATTTGCTGGAGTAGGCTAAGTTATGGAACACGGTCTCTGTCTAGATGCAAAGATTTATGGGGGTGGGGTCCTATGTGGTATGAGAGGTGGGATTAACCCATACATAGGCTGCCATGGAGTCCATCAGGAAAGGAAAATTACGGTAAGTATTTGATATAAATTTTCCGTTTTGCACTACAAGTGCAGTTGCTGGAGATCTGAGGGGGACATGCAAGGAAAAGAAAAAAAAAAACAGCATCTTTGCCTCTACATGATTGGATGATAAAACCACCAATGCTACCCCTCTGATTTTCATCAAATACACTTGTATTGCAGAAAGGATTTGCCTTTAATAAACCCCAAAATACCTAATAATTTGGGGCGTATACATTAGAGTGCAATTTGCATAATGGGGGCACTAGTTAGATTGGCCTGTGTATCCCCAAGGAAAAATATTAGGGTTTTACTCACTTCCTGTTTGGCTATGTGACAGGAAGTGAAGCCAATTTTAAGAAAAGGGACACAAAGCCCAACCTTTAAAAAAAATAAAAAATAAAAATCTTGATTTCCCTCAAATGTCCACAATTAGAATAGGATTGTCTTCAGCTTGATTTTAGTTCAGTGCTCTAAATCAATGCTTCTCAACCCTGTTCTCAAGTACCCCCCAACAGGCCATGTTTGCAGGTTTTCCTTCATCGTGCACAGGTGCTTTAAATCAAAGTCAGTGGCTTTGTATTTTGGACAGCTATTTTAGATAAGATAAAATTTCTTAAACATGTCCTGTTGGGGGGGGGTGTACTTGAGGACTGAGGCTGAAAACCACTGCTCAAAAAGAAAATTGAATACTTACCACTCTGAAATGTTACTTTTCTGGTCACTATCCATGGCAGCATAGGCACGATCCATGCTTGTGCTACCATGAAGGCACCAGGAAAGTCACTTAAAACAAAAAAACAAAAAAACAAAAAAAATGAAAAAAGGGATTTGCCTAAGACATGCCAATCAGCCTAGTTAAGCTGCAGCTGGGAAATCTGTTGCATGAAAACAACACATATAAAACAAAGAATTTGAAACAATTTTATTGGTCCAAAAAGGAAAAAAAAATAAAAACACAGGACTTGGAAAAGCAAGGAAAGTAAAATACACACATGTATGTTAATTTGAGACACTAACAGAATAGGTTTGACCCTTTTGCAGTGTAAATTAACAGGAGTTAAAAGGAGTGCACCCACAAATGGACATCTATTAAGGATTAAAACAACATTAGGCACAACATCTTAAAAAAGAATTTTAGAAAAAAGGCAGCACAGACAGTTAAATCAAAGTGAACAACGTAAAAACAAAAATTGCCAACATAAAAAAGATTTCTTGGTAAAATAACCACCACCCCAAAAAAAAAACCAACAAACCAAAGTAACAAATTGCATACAAACGCATCTGTTTTGCAACAACATAACAAACAAAATACAAATAGAAAATACATGTGTTAGAAACTCGATAAGGACACCCAAATGTACTCTCTTGCCGACACACACACACACACACACATACAGCTAGCACAAAATAAGCCACCCCACTGTCCAAAATTAAGCACATCATCCAGCATGCACCAAAATTACAGATGGGACAAAACACCCCCCAGTTCAGGGGGGCAACTAAAGAGTCTAACATGTGCAAAAGTTATACAACAAATACCATTGCAGTCTAATGCCCCGTACACACGGTTGGATTATCCGATAGACAATGTCCGATCGGAGCGTGTTGTCGGAAATTCCGACCGTGTGTGGGCGCGATCGGACATTTTCCATCGGATTTTCCGACACACAAAGTTGGAGAGCAGGAGATAAAATTTTCCGACAACAAAATCCGATCGCATCAATTCCGACCGTGTGTGGCCTGTTCCGACGCACAAAGTCCCACGCATGCTCAGAAGAAATTCCGACACGGGACAGCTCGTTCTGGTAAACTTAGCGTTCGTAATGGATACAGCACTTTCGTCACGCTGCAATGTTAAAAATGGTTTAATACAGCGCACTCTCTTCTTCTTTATAATGTGACAAGAATTAAGTCGTTTTGCTGCTCATATTCACACACACTTCTCACAAAGTTTTATTTGTGTTTTTTTAGTGGGATTCCCTCAATATATTGTTATTAGTTGTCACATCTGACAGTTTTATTTTTTTTTTATTTTTTTTTTTGGATTTTCAGCCTTTTTTTTTCTTTAATGTTTGGATTTTTTCCAAGGCTGATCTTTGTTCAATGTAATTTTTATTTTTACTCCAGAATATTTTTGTTTGTGTTTTGTGTGTCAAGTTACCCCAACACCATTGAGATCTTTTATTATTTAATCTCCAGGAGATTGTTTGGTGTTGGTGTCCCTTGTTCATTTCACATTGTATATTTGAAATGTACCTGAATCCTCACAAACCAACTGTCATTTTTGAAGTTAAACACATAGGAGAGTATAATTCAAAACAAAAATCCTTTATTAAGGGATCAGAACCAAAGAGGAAGGCAACACTGAATCAACAGGAGAAATTAGCGAAGCCTGGGACCCCCACGGCAGACATCAATTCTTCAACATCAAAATTGGTGGCCTGAGGAGTCCATATGTAAGGGAGGGCAGTCTGGTCCAGAAGTCCCAGAGATCCGGATAGCAGCAGATGACATCTGTGTCCCCAGGCTGTGGTGCCACAAGAGGCTGCATCTTTTGGCCAACCAGACTGAACCCAGGGCAATCACTGTCTGGTCTTCCTTCCACGCTTCCTTTCGGGCTGTGGCTGTGCAGTTGGAGATGTGGCAGGAGGAGGAGTAGGACCTGGAGGAGGAGGAGGAGGAGGACTGGGAGGACCTGGAGGAGGACTGGGAGGACCTGGAGGAGAGGGAGGAGGAGGAGGAGGACCTGCAGGAGGAGGAGGAGGACCATCCCAAAGCTGTGTGTGAGGTGTAATTTGGCCCCTCATACCTTTCTCCAGAGCCTCTGATATGAGGGCCTCACACATGGCTTTTTGGCCCTCCTCCATCCTCTGCATTTTATATGCTATGAATGCAGCAATGTTCTCCTGCCTGGTGTGGGGTGCTCCCAGGACCTCTGTAGCCCTCCAAAAGAATGCTATAGCCGCCTCCTCTAGGGTACTCGTCCTACTGCCACTTTCTGTTTTAAGGTGTGGTGGAGGGACCATGATATCAGTCAGCCGGCTCGGCCCGGCCACCTCCTGGCTGAGACTTCCCTGTGTATGAAAAAGGGACATGGTTGTAATGTTTTGCATCATCAATCACAATCCTAAATTAGTACTCCCAACTAACATCTAGTTATCATCATTGATTGGACAAGCAGAAATATTTAGAGAAATGCTATACCTGGCTCAATCTGGGCTCCTCCACATGTGGCCTGGAAGGCCCAGGTTGGGAGTCAGAAGCCTCAGCCGGGGGGGAAGGAAGCGTGGAAGGAAGACTGGAGAGGGATGGCCTGGGTTCAGTCTGGCCTGCCAGAAAGTGCAGCCTGTCATAGTACAACATCCTGGGGACATAGATGTCATCTGCTGCCAGGGGCGGATCCAGAGTCAAGTCTCGGGAGGGGCACTGCCAGAAAATACATTTTTTTTGCGGGCAATTTATCTGGGAAATGGCTGGTGTTGGCGCTTCAATCATCACGGCACCATGGTTATTATGGTGTCAGGATGATTGAAGCACATTATTTCCATTCTTACATTGTAATATACAATGAAATAGTTAAACTCACCATAACGCAGAATCAGTTGGAGTCACTTTCCACGTCGCCTGCCACCAAATGCGGATTGTCACTTGCAACACACTGCAAATTGTCACGACACCTGCTACACGTTGCGGATTGTCACTTGCCACGTCACCTGCCACATGCTGCGAATTGTCACTTGCCACCAAATGCAGATTGTCACTTGCCACGTCACCTGTCACCAGATGTGGATTGTCACTTGCCACGTCACCTGCCACACGTTGTGAATTGTCACTTGCCACGTCACTTGCCACATGTTGTGAATTGTCACTTGCCACGTCACCTGCCACACATTGTGAATTGTCACTTGCCACGTCATCTGCCACACGTTGCGAATTGTCACTTGACACGTCACCTGTCACCAGATGCGGATTGTCACCTGCCGTGTCACTTTCCTGCTAAGGTGGTCTCTTGCTATGTCCCAGAGTCAGGCAGCAGAGAGATGATGTAATCTCTCTGCTGCCCATAGCTGCCTTCACAGTGAGGGCGGAACTGCAGGGATGCAGGGCAGGCGCAGGGTGGTGAGAGATGTCATCTCTCTGCTCCCCTGCCTGCCGGCTCCCTGATTGGCCAGCAGCCCGCTCAGTCACACACAGAGCTGCCCAGCTACCCCCCTCTCTCACCTGCCCACTCACCGAGTCGACCGAGCCGCCCGCACTGTCACTAGTGGTGCCGCCCACACTGTCACCTGGGGAGCCGCCCGCACTGTCATCCTCAGAGCCGCCCGCACTGTCATCCTCAGAGCCGCCCGCACTGTCATCCACAGAGCCGCCCGCACGGCGCACACACTGTCATCCTCAGAGCCGCCCGCACTGTCATCCTCAGAGCCGCCCGTACTGTCATCCCCAGAGCCGCCCGTACTGTCATCCCCAGAGCCGCCCGCACTGTCATCCCCAGAGCTGCCCGCCCGCACTGTCATCTTCAGAGCCGCCCGCACTGTCATCCACAGAGCCGCCCGCACGGCGCACACACTGTCATCCTCAGAGCCGCCCACACTGTCATCCTCAGAGCCACCCGCACTGTCATCCTCAGAGCCGCCCGCACTGTCATCCCCAGAGCCGCCCGCACTGTCATCCCCAGAGCCGCCCGCCCGCACTGTCATCCCCAGAGCCGCCCGCCCGCACTGTCATCCTCAGAGCCGCCCGCACTGTCATCCCCAGAGCCGCCCGCACTGTCATCCCCAGAGCCGCCCGCACTGTCACCCTCATTCTCGGAGGGGGCAATTGCCCCGTTGCCCCCCCCCTGGATCCGCCCCTGTCTGCTGCTCCGGATCTCTGTGAATCCAGGACTTTCTTGCGCTCCCTTAGATATGTGCTCCTCAGGCCACCAATGAAAATCTTTAAATAAGTGATGTCTTCCGTGGGGATCACCTGTTTCACAATTTCACACAATTGCTCCAGTGCTGCCTTTCTCTTTGCTTGGTTCTTGAAATGGGGGTGTTTAATCTCCCACAGACAGGGCAGCTCACTTAGCATATCTATGAATACTGACATGAAGTCATTATCTTTCATTAAGATATCCATGTTCACTGCAAGACACAACAGAAGACAAAGCCTAATGTCAGACAAAACTCTCCTAATCTTGTTACAATATAGGCCTCAATCTAGAAGCAGTATAGGCACAAGTTTGGCTCTTACCTTCGTTCTTACGATCGGCGCGTCCAATGCTCCTTCCTCCGCTCACAGATCGTACGTAATACGCACGCATGTTACGCTTTATACACACTGCGCATACGTGTAACTCCGCCCGCCCCTGACGTTCTTTCTAGTCTATTCCCCGCCCCTTTTCGTTCGGCGCAGTGGGTGAAGAGCACATGGCGGAGATACAGCAGGTGCGTGCTAATTCTAACAACGAGGAGGAGGAAAGCCTGGATCCAGGCACGTCCCGATCCAGAAGGAGACGTTTTAAGGCCACAAATATGTCGTTTGGGGAGATGTTGGAGATGGTCGACATCATGAAGAAGTCCGACTATGACGGAAAATATGGGCCTTACCCCAACCCGAACATCCGAAAGGCCAAGATCATGTCGAAAGTGGTCAGGAGTCTTGAGCGGAATTTCGGGGTACGAAGATCAAAAGATCAGCTCAGGAAGCGGTGGTCGGACCTGAAGTTGAGAGAGCCAGAGCAGTACCGAAAGATCCGGAGAGTGCTGCAAAAAAGTAAGTAGTTGTGCTGTGTTCCTATTCTTTCTGTCTTTATTCCGTTCGTTCTGCTCCATATGCTTTTAGTAATTGTAACGTTTCAAAAGGTCAACTTTAATGTTCATGGGCCCATTATTCGTTCGTATCAAACATTTTTCTTTTGGCCTCTAGAACACCATTGCATTTTCACACATTTTTGGGGGCCTACTTGGATGCCAAATATTTGTTTGTGTAGATGGGTTTGTTACTAGAATGAAATGCCAACTAGATTGTGTGTAAGGAGAGGACACTGAGCAGCTGTTTTCACATCTGGACACTGGAGCACTAGTGTGGGACCCCAGAACACCTTTTTTATTAGGGGGGCCACACAGGTGCTCCAGTGTATACTATAGGGGGGGCTACATCTGTGAAGCTTGTACCAAACAGGTAAAGTATTGCAGCTTGACAAAGGGCAATAAAAAATATACATCTTGGAACTCGGCTAAAATAGATAATTGTACCCCACTTCCAAGCGATGTGTCACGACCATACTCACCGAGGCCGAGATGCCGAGAGCGGCTTGCCCTTACGACCACGCGCACCCGAACCCCCGAGAGTGAGACAGGGGATCGGAAGCACGCGGAGGCACGGGTCTCCGATAAACTGTAGGAAGACTCAGGATGGCTTGGATGGCGGGAAGTCTTCTGAAGGAGTGCCTGGAGGTGCAAAGGGCAAAGGTTAAGAGATATCAGACTGGTGATTAGGAAGTCCTTATAACTGAGGGGATCAAGGGGGTGGCAGCCCCGTGGGAAGTATGGTTGGAGACACAGGCAGAGGACAGGAAATCCAACAGGTCTGGAGTGATCCTTTAACAGGCAGAAGGTCAGGGTATCCAGCAAGCAAGAGTGGTCGTTTATCCAGGCAGAAGGTCAGGGTATTCAGCAAGCAAAGAGTGGTCGTTTATCCAGGCAGAGGGTCAGGGTATCCAGAAAGCAAAGAGTGGTCGTTTATCCAGGCAGAGGGTCGGTTTCACAAGAGACAGTAAGCAGGAGTTCAAACACAGGCAGGGGTAAGCTGACGACAAACCAGCAACCCGACTGGGTGCTGGTGTCGTCTAAAGTAACCTCCCAGTGAGCGCGTCAGCGTGACGTGCTACCAGGCACCCGCACGGGCGACGGCGCGCACACACGGGCCGCCGTGCACCCGCGCGCGCCGCACCATCAGGCCGCGCACGGGTGCACGTCTCAACAACAACCCCCTGCGCATGCGCCCCGCAGCCCGGCGAACGGAGGTGACTTGTCCTCCATGACACAATGTTTCCTATTTCTAGTTCTGCCATCAAATATCTGTGTGCTAATTATACCATTTTTGTTTTACATAGGGGAGAAAAGACTTGGACACCCCTCATCCCAGGAGACCAGAGACCCCCCCCCTCTGGAAGAAGGGGAAATACCAACCCAAGAAGCTGAGCAGGAGGAAGAAGAAGACGTGGTGGAGATTGGCACCACAACAGGTGAGTGTCTGCGACCACAGACTCAGGTAAAAGAGATGGATGGTGGCAGATTTTTGAGACCTTTTTTTTTGTTCTTTATCTCTTTTTAGGTGATCGTGATCCAGAACGCTTTACATCTGAAAGTGCCCAGATACTCATCGGGGAGATCATGGGGTGTAATCTCCAATTGCAAAACATCCAGCAACAAATCACTGATGTTATTAAAAAAAATAATAACATCATTGATGTTTTGGGGCGAATTTAAACCCCACAAAATCACCTGTTTTATGTTACTAAAATTTTTACAATGTTTAGAAAAGCCAAATTTGGAGGATGCACACAGTGTGCCAACATGTGCTATCTGCCATCACGGGAGATCAATGGACGCGTTTTGGGGGTGCAACCCCTTCTTCAATTATAAAGTCGCATTGAGGAAGGGCTTGCTCCCCCAAAACACGTCCCTTGATCCCCCCTGATGGCAGATAGCACATGTTGACATTCTGAACTTGGTGTGCATCTTCCAAATTTGGCTTTTCCAGGGGTGATTTCCCCCCATCTGAACGCTATATCAAACACAGTTCCTAAATACTCATGTCTGATATAGCCTTCAGGTTTTACCATATGTGAACTTTGTAAGTTCAAGTTTTTTGGCTTTCTTGTTGGTTTTACACAGGCCTGTTTTATCTGAAATGGATATTTCGATTTTTGATAATGCTACTGCAAACATTGTTATACAACAAACATGTTGGTTTGTTTTAAAAACCTTGCGTAAATGCACATGTGATTGTGCAGCTATAAAAAAGTGCCTTACTCAAGAATGTGTGGATTATTGTCTCAACACTACAACACTTTTGGGGTGATGTAATTGCTGTTTTATGCACAAATGGGGGTTATTTCCTAAGGGCAATTACACTTTGCACTACAAGTGCAGGTTCAGTGCAGTTGCAAGTGCACTTGTAGTGAAATGTGTTTTGGCATTTAGGAAGTACCAGCCAACACTATTTTTTATAAGGTTACCCAATCACGACATTTTCTGCACTCAAAACATTTCTGTCAGGGTCAGCTAAAACAAACACAAGCAGTAAATGTCCACCAAGAATTTCTTTTGTTTGTTTTTTATTTCAAAAAGGTGTCACAGATTCTCTGGCATATTGATAGCCCCCCTACCCGCAAAGAACTCCAGGTAGCGTAACCGGACATCACGGGCATTCAGGGAGGGCAAGCCAGGACGGCCACTTTCAAGCGCCGTCAGTGTTGATGGATTTGGGATTCCGGCCTCAGGCCCAACTGAGCCAGCATAGTTGGCTGAATGTTTTCTTAAAAAATTATGGAGAACACAGCAGGCAAGTATTATATGGTTCAGTTTATACTCCGCCATATGGATGGGTGTCAGAAATAATCGGAACCGGCTGGCCAGGATTCCAAATGTGTTCTCCACCACTCTTTGGGCTCTGGCCAGCCGGTAATTAAAAACCCTCTGTTCCGGGGTGAGGGTCCTCATCGGGAATGGCCGCATCAGGTGGTCCCCCAGCGCAAATGCTTCATCAGCAACGAACACAAATGGTAGACCTTCAACATTGTCCTCTGGAGGTGGCAAGTCCAAGCTGCCATTCTGGAGACGCCTGTAGAACTCCATCTGGGCGATCACTCCACCATCGGACATCCGGCCATTCTTCCCCACGTCCACATACAAGAAGTCGTAATTAGCCGACACCACCGCCAACATCACTATACTATTAAACCCCTTGTAATTATAATAGTACGACCCCGAGTTGGGTGGTGGGATGATGTGGACGTGTTTCCCATCAATTGCCCCTCCGCAGTTAGGAAAGTCCCACCGCTGGGCAAAGTGGGAGGCCACAGTCTGCCATTCCTGTGGCGTGGAAGGAAACTGTTGAGGAAAAAACAATAAACATTACAATTTTTTCACAGAAACATGGCAAGCAGATTATACACAAACATTATGGGGCAACCTCCAGATAGCATTTAATAAGGGGAATTTAAGAAGGCCAAAGTATAAGGTACACCTATCATATTCCCCCTCCCCCCCTCTCATGGGCCATTTCTAACATTATAGGGGGGGGGGAACTCTTGGACAGGTAACCCTCTCCACTTCATTTTGAGATGAATGCCTAAATACAGGGTATTACTTGGAACAGCCCCTCCTTAGTTACACTATTAGCAGACCACTGGACAGGTAAGAAGTGTCTGAATACAAAGATATAAATACACATTGTACACATTTGAGGACATTTGGACATTCTGCTATTACCTATCAAGATAATAATAGGATACAAAAACTTTAAACAGTTTCATTGGAAAGTATACAGGCAGGCCCTTGCACTACATGCTTTGGGGAATTCATCCATAAATCTGACCAGTAAAGAGATGGGTATAGTGTGTATGGGTTTGGCAAAGTCAGCAGATAGATGATTGAGGATAGAGAATTGGGTACAGCTGACTTAGCAGTTGGGGGGAGGGAGGGTTACCAAAAATTTGTGGACACCACAAAAAAAGCCTCTGGCACTCTGCCTGAATTTAAAGCTAAAATAACATTAACAAACATTTTAGGGGGTGTTTGGGGTAAAGCACTACTATGGAGCTGATAAAATACATTGTTAAGTGACTACATGAGGTGAATATAGGGCAGGAGACACCATGCTGGAGTGGTTATTGAAGGGCAAATATGTATGAAGGACATATAATAATAATTACATAAAAATCCAGCATGCATGAGAACAAAGGGGACATTCACAGCATATTACAATCATGGTAATTAGGGAATGAGGAAAGAAATACAAGATATTAGCAAACATTCAATACAATAAAATATGATATAAAAGGATAAAAATCTTACCTTCATATACTCCTTCTGTAGGACCTGGATGATGGCAGAACAGGTCTCTGGGTGTCAGAGAGGTTACCTGGTTGGGCGCCGGGGCGCGCCGGGGCGTGTTGGCGCTCGCGTTCCTGTCCGTGCTGGGGCGCGTGTCCCTGTGGGCACCGGTGTGTCTGGGCTGGCCGACCGTGGCGTGCGGGGTGGCGTCCGGGCGTTCGTGCGTACGCGCTAGCGCGCGTTCGCGTTAGCGCGCGTCCGCCTGTGGGCGCTGCTTGTGACGCGACCCGGTTCGGTGGGCGTGCACGCCGGTGTCGGGGGCGCGCTCGGGCGCATGCGGGGGCGCGGCACGCTTTGGCGAATCGGCGCGCGCACGTGCGCGGCGTTTTGGCGCCAATCGGCCTATTTAAGGCTTGCCTCTATGCTGACCCAGTGCTGCCTGATCAAACAGCTCTGTACCTTGTCCGTGATCATCCTGAGTTCCTGTTTCCCTGTTGTGCTTATCCGTTGTGACCCGGCTACCCCTTGGACTATCCTTGATTGCTGCCTGAACCCGACCCCGGCTTGTCTGACCTTGTTTTTGCCTCACCCTCTTGTACCGCTGCTGCCAGCCCGTTGCCGACCTCTGCCTGTGTGTGACCAGCCTGATCAGTTCCTGCCCAGCATCTGCTCTACCCAGTCTGAAGACCTACCGGTTGCTTGCCAGACCATTGTGCTCCAGGATCCTACTACAGGCCCTCATACCACTCCGCATTCGTGGCCTCCTGTCTACTCTATCAGGGGCCCCGAATCGGATACGTAAGGGAGCCTACCCTCTGCCCAAGCGGACTCACCTGTCTGGTAAGTGTGGGACCTGATAGTATCAGGCAGCCATGACTGAGTCCGGGCAGGGGGCCTCCCCCATGGATGAACTGTGCAGGCACCTAGCGGGCCTCACTCAAGCCGTTAAAAGTCTGCAAGAAGGCTACACTAGATTGGAAGGGCAGGTCCAGGCCCTCTCAGCCTCTCCTTCAGGAGCAGCGTCCAATTCGGCTTCGGCACCCTCTGTAGTGATGCTTCCACCAGAGCCCAGAGTACCTCCACCCGAGAAGTTTTCAGGAGATCGCAGTAAGTTCCAAGCGTTCCGCAACGCTTGCGAACTGTATTTTGCCCTGCAACCCCGTACATTCTCCCTGGAAGTTACTAAAGTGGGGTTCATCATATCCTTGCTGACTGGTGAACCTCAAACCTGGGCCCACAATCTGCTGAAACAAAAGGCTCAATCCCTTGATTCCGTGAGTGACTTCTTCCTAGCCATGTCCCAACTGTACGAGGACCCTCAGCTAACGGCAACGGCTGAAGCCACTTTGCACTCCCTCCAACAAGGTCGCAGAGCGGCTGAAGATTACGCCGTGGAGTTTAGGCGTTGGAGTGCCGACACGGAGTGGAATGACGCTGCCTTGCGTCACCAATATCGGCTGGGATTATCTGACCCTCTAAAGGACGAGCTGGCACGAGTGGGGGTTCCCCAGACACTAGAGGAACTCATCAATTTATCTATCCAAATTGACCGTCGCCTCAGGGAAAGACGCTCTGAAAGATCAGTTGGTCATCCACGTCTTACCTGGATGTTGCCCAGGGCCCCTAGTGCCCCGCACCAAGCTCCATTGGTCTCATCCGCTTCCGCCCAGGAAGGCTCGGAGCCTATGCAGTTGGGACTGCTCCGTCCCTCTCTGACCCCAGAAGAGAAGACCCGAAGACGCACACTCAACCTGTGCTTGTACTGTGGAGAGCCCGGTCATTTTGCAAGAGCATGCCCCAATAAGAGGCGTAAGTGTCTACCGTCTTCCTCATTGTGTGCACCTGTCCTACCTAGTACCGGTAGCCATTTAACTCTCTCCATTGTCTTGCAGTTACCTGGAAGGAGCATCCCAGTACCGGTCATCGTTGATTCAGGAGCATGCAGTGGATTCATTGACCGGACCTTTGTTGAAACTCACCATATCCCCACTCAAACTAAAGCCCAAGGACTGGCAGTCTTTCTAGCAGACGGTTCCACCCTCCGTTCCGGACCCGTCACCCAAGAAACGGTTCCTCTTTTGGCCACCATTGGCCCGGAACATCAGGAACTATTACGCCTAGATGTCATCTCCTCTCCTCTCTTTCCAATTATCCTAGGGATACCTTGGCTACAGGCCCACAATCCTAGCATCAACTGGGCTACGGGCAAGGTTCAGTTTTCCTCCGAATATTGTAGACAAAACTGCTTACGGGGAACCCCACCAACCTCTTCCCAATGTCTGTGCATGGACTCTGAAACTAAACTCTACCAAGATCTTCCTGAACCCTACCGGGATTTCCTAGACGTGTTCAGTAAGAAGGGGGCAGAAACCCTTCCAGCACATAGACCCTATGACTGCCCAATAGAACTTCTACCGGGTACCGAAGTCCCCTTTGGTAGGATCTTTCCCTTAACTGAGCAGGAGCTGGGCACCTTGAAGACTTACATTGACGAAAACCTGAAGAAAGGGTTCATTCGTCCTTCTACGTCTCCAGCTGGGGCAGGCATCTTCTTCGTAGAAAAAAAAGATCATTCCCTACGTCCCTGCATTGACTACCGGGAGCTTAACAAAATTACCATAAAAAACAGATACCCGCTACCTTTGGTTCCTGAGCTGTTTCAGAGGTTAGGATCTGCTACCGTGTTTACTAAACTAGACCTCCGTGGAGCCTATAACCTGATCCGTATAAGAGAAGGAGACGAGTGGAAGACAGCTTTTCGTACCCGATTTGGTCATTATGAGTACCTTGTCATGCCTTTTGGTCTGTGCAACGCACCGGCAACATTTCAGCACTTTGTTAATGATGTCTTTCATGATTTACTGGATTTATACGTCATCGTTTATCTAGATGATATCCTGGTCTTCTCCGCCTCTCTGATGGAGCACCGCAGACATGTACGAACTGTACTCTCCCGGCTAAGACAGCATGGGCTCTACGCCAAACTTGAGAAGTGCGAATTTGAGCTCCAATCCATCCAATTCTTGGGTTTAATCATCTCTCCTGATGGCATTAAAATGGATCCTCAGAAAGTATCCGCCATTCTGGAGTGGCCTGCACCGACTGACAAGAAAGGGGTACAACGTTTTATTGGCTTCGCCAATTTCTACAGAAAGTTCATCAGGGGATTTTCTTCAATCATAGCTCCCATTACGGAACTTATTAAACAAGGGTGCCGGTTCCACTGGACCCCTAAAGCACAAGAGGCCTTTGGAAAACTCAAAGCGTTGTTTACCTCAGCCACTATTCTTAAACATCCCAATCCTGCCTTGCCTTTCGTCCTGGAGGTGGATGCCTCCGAAGTTGCAGTCGGAGCTGTACTGTCTCAGAGACAGGGTGCCAAAGCACTCCTGTATCCAGTGGGATTCTTCTCACGTAAGCTCTCTCCGTCCGAGAAGAACTATGATGTGGGTGATCGGGAACTTCTGGCCATTAAAGCAGCTCTGGAAGAATGGCGTTATCTCCTGGAAGGTGCAGCACATCCCATCTTGGTCTACACAGACCATAAGAACTTAGAGTACCTAAGAACGGCCAAGAGATTAAAACCCCGGCAGGCCAGATGGGCACTTTTTTTTCGCGATTTATTTTCCACATCACGTACAGACCTGGATCCAAGAATGTCAAATCCGACGCCCTTTCCCGGATGTTCCTTGACTCTGAAAGAACCCTGTCCCCAGACACCATTCTTCCTTCTGGAAATTTTCTCGTTCTACAGGAAGACATAATTTCTCAAATCAGGCGAGCTTCCTCGAGAATGCCCCCACTTGCTGAAGCCTGTGCCAAGGATGGACTGCTCTGGTTCAAGAATAGGATTGTGGTTCCTGAGGAGCTGAAAGCACGGGTACTAAGCTTGTGCCATGACCACAAACTTGCGGGTCACTTCGGCACACGGAAAACAATTGACCTTGTCCAACGCTCCTTCTGGTGGCCTCATCTTACCAGGGATTGTAAGGCATATGTGGAGTCCTGTGATACGTGTGCCAGAAATAAGACTAGCCGGTCAAGAGCATGGGGCCTACTGAAGCCATTACCAGTTCCAGAGAGACCTTGGGCCATGATCTCTATGGATTTTATCGTGGAGCTTCCACCATCAGAGGGTTTTTCATCCATTTTTGTTGTAGTGGACAGGTTGTCTAAAATGGCCCATTTCCTCCCCATGAAGGGCACCCCCTCAGCCATGGAGACCGCCGCTATCTTCATCAAAGAGATCGTCAGACTACATGGAGTCCCGACCAATATAGTCTCGGACAGAGGCGTCCAGTTCACCTCCAGATTCTGGAGATCCCTTTGTGGTGCCCTTGAGATCGAGTTGTCCTTTTCCTCGGCCTACCACCCTCAGTCCAATGGACAAACTGAGAGGACGAACCAAACCTTGGAGCAATACATCCGCTGTTTTTCAGCTTTTTCCCAAGATGACTGGGCCTCCCTGCTTCCCATCGCAGAATTTTCTTATAATAACTCTTTACATTCAGCGACTAATCAGTCTCCGTTCTATGCCAACTACGGTTTCCACCCATCCTTCTTACCTGGAGCATTTTCTGAATGCCCTGTTCCTGCAGTTTCCGAGACCTTGAATTTTTTCGCCAATAACAATAAATTGCTACAGGAAACCATGACCAAGGCTCAGGAAGACTATAAGAGGATCTTCGACAGAAAGAGGCGAGGAGAACTTATGCTAGAACCTGGCAATTCTGTCTGGCTGTCCACCGCAAACCTCAAGCTAGCTTGTCCATCCAGGAAACTGGGTCCCAAATACCTGGGTCCTTTCTTGATCAAAAGGAAGATCAACAATGTGGCATTTGAATTGGACCTCCCCAATTCCCTGAAAATTCATCCAGTATTCCACGTTTCTCTCCTAAAACCGGTCACGCCTAATTTCTTTCCTGGTCGTTGCATTGGTCCACCCAAACCGATCAAGGTTGATGGCGAAGAGGAGTTTGAAGTGGAAGCAATTCTTGATTGCAGAAGAAGGCGCAATCAGGTACAATATCTGGTGAAGTGGAGGGGCTACGGTCCCGAAGACAATTCGTGGGAACCAGAAAACAATTTGCACGCTAACGATCTCCTTCAATCCTTCAAAACCTCTCATCCCGCAAAGATGGCCCAGCTGGGCATCCGGAGTCTGCCCTTGAGGAGGGGGCACTGTCAGAGAGGTTACCTGGTTGGGCGCCGGGGCGCGCCGGGGCGTGTTGGCGCTCGCGTTCCTGTCCGTGCTGGGGCGCGTGTCCCTGTGGGCACCGGTGTGTCTGGGCTGGCCGACCGTGGCGTGCGGGGTGGCGTCCGGGCGTTCGTGCGTACGCGCATTCGCGCTAGCGCGTGTTCGCGTTAGCGCGCGTCCGCCTGTGGGCGCTGCTTGTGACGCGACCCGGTTCGGTGGGCGTGCACGCCGGTGTCGGGGGCGCGCTCGGGCGCGTGCGGGGGCGCGGCGCGCTTTGGCGAATCGGCGCGCGCACGTGCGCGGCGTTTTGGCGCCAATCGGCCTATTTAAGGCTTGCCTCTATGCTGACCCAGTGCTGCCTGATCAAACAGCTCTGTACCTTGTCCGTGATCATCCTGAGTTCCTGTTTCCCTGTTGTGCTTATCCGTTGTGACCCGGCTACCCCTTGGACTATCCTTGATTGCTGCCTGAACCCGACCCCGGCTTGTCTGACCTTGTTTTTGCCTCACCCTCTTGTACCGCTGCTGCCAGCCCGTTGCCGACCTCTGCCTGTGTGTGACCAGCCTGATCAGTTCCTGCCCAGCATCTGCTCTACCCAGTCTGAAGACCTACCGGTTGCTTGCCAGACCATTGTGCTCCAGGATCCTACTACAGGCCCTCATACCACTCCGCATTCGTGGCCTCCTGTCTACTCTATCAGGGGCCCCGAATCGGATACGTAAGGGAGCCTACCCTCTGCCCAAGCGGACTCACCTGTCTGGTAAGTGTGGGACCTGATACTGGGATAATGATCCCCAGAGCCTGGGGGGAGATGCCTGTCGAGAACTTCAAGTCCTGCAGACTTCTCCCTGTGGCCAAATACCGCAAGGTAGCGACCAACCTCTGCTCCGGAGTGATGGCTTGCCTCATGCAGGTATCCTGCCTGCTGATATAGGAGGTCAGCGAAGCCAACAAACGGTGCAATACGGGGTCCGTCATCCTGAGAAAGTTCCTGAAATCATCAGGATTATTCCCACGGATCTCACGGAGCAAAGGCATATGAGAGAACTGGTCACGCTGAAGCAACCAATTCTTGGTCCATGAACTCCTCCCCACCCCGTTCATGGACTGGACTTGTGTCAAGGTCAGGACCCCAACACCAAGCCCCCGCACAGCACGAACTCTACGAGGAGTACGCATACGAAACATGGCTAGAAAACGGTCGGCTGCTCAGAACGAAGTAACAGAACGCACTGAAGAACAGCAAGGCCTGTGAAGAGCGACCTGAAAAACAGCAACAAGCAGGCAAGATCACACAGAAAACTCTGATACGAACTGACTGCACGCACTGAAGAGCAGATACAAACCCACAAGCACAAACTGAACGGCAGAAAACGATCTGAAAGCCACGAGTCTGAAAAAGCGCGAATCGTCTCTCACCAAACTTTTACTAACACGAGATTAGCAAAAGGAGCCCAAAGGGTGCCGCGCTTGGTTCTGAACCGGCCTTTTCTAGTCTCGTCGTACGTGGTGTACGTCACCGCGTTGTTGGCGATCGGAAATTCCGACAACTTTGTGCGACCGTGTGTAGGCAAAACAAGTTTGAGCCAACATCCGTCTGAAAAAATCCTAGGATTTTGTTGTCGGAATGTCCGAACAAAGTCCGACCGTGTGTACGGGGCATTAGGGAACTGACTTGGCAATTTTACTAGTCCCCACTTGGCTGGCTTATCTTCTAGTTATTGGCTTTAAAATTAATATGGGGCCCAGGTCCCACCCTAAGGGACATATATCAATGTCACCAATTGGACAACCCCAAAAAGGAAACAAGGAGAAATGCCTTTAAATATGCCAAATTGCTTAAGGGCCAGTTCACACCAATGCAGTCCAGTGCATATTTTATGCATCAAAAATGCATGGAAATTCGGTTATATGGTTTGCAATGGCATAGTTCACACCAGTGCTTGCCATTCCAGTGCGTTCCAGAAAAAAAAGTAGAACATTTTTTCTGCACTGGACTGTACTGGAAAGCTGTAAAACGCACCAAAAACGCACTGAGACGCACTTGTCCTTATTTAAGGTTATAAAAAAGAGGGGGAAAAAACCGGACTGCATCAAAAACGCACCAAAAATGCACTGGAACGCATCAAAAATGTGCATGCAGAAAAGCACCTGGAACACGTCCGGACTGCGTTTCTATGGTGTGAACTGGCCCTAAGGGCCCTAAGGGCCAGATCACACCATAGAAACGCAGTCCGGATGCGTTCCAGGTGCTTTTCTGCATGCTCATTTTTTATGCGTTCTAATGAGTTTTTGGTGCATTTTTGATGCAGTCCAGTGCTTTCCCCACCTCTTTTTTCTTAACCTTAAATAAGGACAAGTGTGTTGCAGTGCGTTTTTGGTGCATTTAGGTGCGTTTCAGTGCGTTTTTGATGCATTTTACGGCGTTCCAGTACAGTCCAGTGCATAAAAAATGCAGCATGTTCTACTTTTTTTTGGGGAACTGGAAACGCACTGGAACTGCAAGCACTGGTGTGAACTATGCCATTGAAAACCATATAACCTACTTTCCGTGCGTTTTTGAGGCAGAAAAAAATGCACTGGACTGCATGTGGTGTGAACTGGCTCTTAAGGAATAAAAGATATTTAAAACTACTTGCAGCTATAATGAAATGTTGGTCTGGCAATACACATAAAAGTTAATTGATAAAAACAGCATTAAAAAAAAAAAACAAAATTAAGAAAAAAAAAATGTGTGGGGTTCCCCCGAAATTCCATACCAGGCCCTTCAGGTCTGGTATGGATATTAAGGGGAACCCCGCGCCAAATAAAAAAAAATGGCATGGGGTCCCCCTCAAAATCAATACCAGGCCCTTCAGGTCGGGTATGGATTTTAAGGGAAACCCCGCGCCAAAATAAAAAAAATGGCGTGGGGTCCCCCTCAAAATCCATACCAGGCCCTTCAGGTCTGGCATGGATTTTAAGGGGAACCTTGCACCAAAATAAAAAAGAAATGGCCTGGGGTCCCCCTAAAAATCCATACCAGGCCCTTATCCCAGCACGCAACCTGGCAGGCCCCAGGAAAAGAGGGGGGACGAGAGAGCGGCCCCCCTCCTGAACCGTACCAGGCCACATGCCCTTAACATTGGGAGGGTGCTTTGGGGTCCCCCCGCAAAGCACCTTGTCCCCATGTTGATGAGGACAAGGGACAAGGGCCTCATCCCCACAACCCTTGACCGGTGGTTGTGGGGGTCTGCGGGTGGGGGGCTTATCAGAATCTGGAAGCCCCCTTTAACAAGGGGACCCCCAGATCCCGGCCCTCCCCAATGTGTGAAATGGTAAGGGGGTACAAAAGTACCCCTACCATTTCACAAAAAAACTGTCAAAAATGTTAAAAATGACAAGAGACAGTTTTTGACAATTCCTTTATTTAAATGCTTCTTCTTTCTTCTATCTTCTTTCTTCTATCTTCCTTCGGTTTCTTCCTTCATCTTCTTCTGGTTCTTCTGGTTCTTCCTCTGGTGTTCTCGTCCGGCATCTTCCTCCGCGGTGCTGACGTCTTCTTCCCTATGTCTTCTGGGCCGCTCCGCATCCAGCATGATGGGATTGGAGGCTCCCGCTGTGTGACGCTTCTCGTCTTCTGACGGTTCTTAAATAACAGAGGGCGGGGTCACTGGGGACTTCCCTGAAGCTTTCCCCGTGATGTCAGAGGGGGCGGACAGGAAAGTCCCCGTGCGTCAGAGGGGGCGGGGTCACCTGGTGGCCCCACCCTTCCTTATTTAAGAACCGTCAGAAGACGAGAAGCGCCACACAGGGGGAGCCTCCCACCCCATCATGCTGGATGTGGAGCGACCCAGAAGATAAAGGGAAGAAGATGCCGGCACCGCGGAGGAAGATGCCAGACGAGAACACTGGAGGAAGAACCAGAAGAACCAGAAGAAGATGAAGATGAAGGAAGAAACTGAAGGAAGATAGAAGATAGAAGAAAGAAGAAGCATTTAAATAAAGGAATTGTCAAAAACTCTTGTCATTTTTAACATTTTTGACAGTTTTTTTGTGAAATGGTAGGGGTACTTTTGTACCCCCTTACCATTTTACACGGGGGGGAGGGCCGGGATCTGGGGATCCCCTTGTTAAAGGGGGCTTCCAGATTCCGATAAGCCCCCCGCCCGCAGACCCCCACAACCACCGACCAAGGGATGTGGGGATGAGGCCCTTGTCCTCATCAACATGGGGACAAGGTGTTTTGGGGGGCTACCCCAAAGCACCCTCCCAATGTTGAGAGCATGTGGCCTGGTACGGATCAGGAGGGGGGGCTCTCTCTCGTCTCCCCCTCTTTTCCTGCGGCCTGCCAGGTTACGTGCTCGGATAAGGGTCTGGTATGGATTTTTAGGGGAACCCCACGCCATTTTTTTTTAATTTTGGCACGTGATTCCCCTTAACATCCATACCAGACCTGAAGGGCCTGGTATGGATTTTGAGGGCACCCCACGCCATTTTTTTTTATTTTTGGCGTGGGGTTCCCCTTAATATTCATACCAGACCTGAAGGGCCTGGTATTGAATTTCGGGGGAATCCCACGCATTTTTTTTTCTGAATTTTGTTTATTTTCTTAATGCTGTTTTTATCAATGAATTTTTATGTGTTTTGCTGGACCAACATTTCATTAGCGCCACACGAAGTGAACCAGCATTAAAAAAAAGTGTAGAGGTGCGCCCGTTCAACCTATGCAAATGCGTTTACGGTGCCTGACATTTACTAATATTTTGCCGGTGCAGTGAACCAAAGTATTTGAACAAGTGCAAATGCCGTTTGAGCATGCACAGTGCATAAATTCACCTCCCGTAGTTTAAATGTATTTGCCGGCGCTGCCAGCTTGTTCAGAGAAAGTCACTTTCTCATTCTATTTTGGCCATATTTGTGACTTGGGCAGTTAGTACTGAACTTCCTCACATCACCCCACATCACCCCCATATTATTGGCACTTCCAGCTTGTTTAAATTTGAAGTTAAAGATGCCGTGCTCCAGGTCTATAGTGGCGTACAGATCACCTCTTCCCATGCGCCAGGAAGAGAATAGTAAATGGGGAATCGCGCTGTGTTACCGGCGCAAATGCTTTGTAAATATGAAAATGTAATTTGCGCATCAGCGTGCACCGCAAATCATGGCGCAAATGCTTCGTAAATTAGCCCCATTGTCTGTCTTTTAATGCAAACCAGTAAATCAATTTAGACTCTTTTATCATTCGGTTTGATGCTATTTCCATTAGTACATGGAACTCTCAAGGGGTTAATAAAAGTAATGTTATTTAGGAACAAATTAGTTAAAATAAAACAAATAAGTAACCCAAGTACAAACATATCACATTATAGCAAATTAGGTTATATGTAGCCTAAAATGTGTGCTTTGTGCACTTTTTATTATGAGCGGAATTATCTAAAAATGATAGTATAAAAGGCTGATCCTCTTAGGAAAAATCTTGTCCTTGCATGCTCATTTTCTGGTGACTGAACTTTGAGGGAATATTAATTGCATTAAAAAAGTATTTCATGCTCTTATTAAACAAAAAGTAAAACATATTTTACAACTAATCAAAGAGTTATATCATGTATTCCTCTTTGAGTAAACTAGGCCAAAGTTTTTGTGCATAAAAAAGGTAGATCAGTAGCATACCATATTACAGATAAATCATACACTTTAAAACACTATCCTTTTTCTGAAGTATATTCTTGTACAGGTTGTTGCAATCTGTACAAGGTAACATTTTTATTTGGAGTACAACATGTGTAAAGTTAATGTACAAAATTACAGAAAGAAATGAATTAGCAAAATTAAAAGCAAATTGCAAGAAGAGATTCACTATATCATAGTCAACATCTATTTTTTATTAAAAAGGGGTTTGTAAAACATCACTCTTGGTCAAAGCTGGCTAAGGGCCTGTAAAATGTGCAGATTGACTGGCATTTGTTGTGCATATTTCCACAGAGGGATTCTTCAATCTTGGAATACATTATCAACTTTAACACTTGAGAACAGTGTTGCATCTCTAGTCAAAACAATTAAAAGAAAGCCTGAATAAACAAGCCAAATCTTTATGCTATCACATACTGAATGTCTATAGAAAGCAACCGATTATGATATGCATATGCATGTGTTAACATTGAACTTTACAATAAAATGTCTGGAGAAAAAACATCTCAGAGATGCAAAAAAACAGAGAAGCAAAAAAACATAAAAGAAAAATAAAATAAAAAATAAAACAGAACAGCAGCACTGGAACAGCCATAAGGTGATCCAAAAAAGGGACCATGAAAGAGTATGTTGCTTGAGAAGAAAAAGGCCTGTGAGGCCCAAAAAATAGTACAAGAAAAAAGGAACAATATCACAAAAAAGCCTGAGTATCTAGAACTACTCAGGAATCCTCAGTCGCAGCCTGAGGACCAATAGGGGAGCATAGCAGTCTCCAACATGGTAAGGGACCGGCGACTTCCCCTCATGTTAATCTGCCTATAGTGTGACCTGTCCGAACACTCCTCTGGGTTAACTGGTGAGAAGCAACCATAGGAGAGCCTTAGAAGTAGAAAAGACAACTGTTTCCTTTAAAAAAAAAAAGAAAAATAAGTCTGTAAGCAAGAAGACAAACGGGCAGCAAACATAGCTGAAACTTTGCAGGGCACCTTCAAGGGGAGGCGAGGTGGAAAACACAGTGGGCCCATAAAGGTAATTGACTAATGGTCGAGATCTCAAGTGGAACCATAAAAAGGTATGAACAAGGGTGGGGTGCCCGCATCAAATCAAGTGGGTGGCCTTGAATGTTGAAAGCGTTGGGGTGTGGAGTAGGCCTTTGAACCTCTTCCTCTCACCGGGGTCCAGATTCTGGACGGAGCTGACAGGGGACGCGGAGTGACAGATAAAGCCTGATCCACCTCCGCAGGGAGCGGAGGGAGGCCCAGACGTTTGATGAATGCGTCCCCTTCCTGAAGATCCCGGAGTACATGTTGGACCCCATCCAGTGTGACATTGAGGCAAAAAGGAAAGCCCCAATAGTAAGGGACCTTGTGTAGCTGTAGGTGAGATGTGATGGGCCATAGAGAGCGACGTTTTCCCAATGCGATCGGAGAGAGGTCACTGAACAGTTGGATCTTGTCTCCCTTGTTGTCAATGCCTGATCTGTTGCGGGTGGCCCTGGTCAGGGTCTCTTTACTCTCATAGGAGTGAAAATGGACCATTATGTCACGGGGTCTGGCCCCCCGCAGGAGGTTTAGGAGCCAGGGACCTATGTGCACAATCAAGCCGCCAATCAATGTCCACAATTTCAGGAGCTAGGGTTTTGAAAAGGCCCAAGAGATAGGGTCTAATGTTGTTGTCAGCCACTGTTTCAGGGACACCGCGGATTCTTAGATTCTGGCGTTGTTCCCTGTTCTCAAGGTTCTCCTGCTGGAGCTGTAGTTGGGATACTGAGTTTTTAAGGAGTGCATTCACCTCTTCAAGAGCCTGCACGTAGAGCAGAGTCTCATCAAATTTTGTCTCTAGGGAAGCTGTGCATTCACTAAGTGCATCTATTTCTCCCCTGAGCTCTCTAGAAATCCTCCCCATCTCCTGTGCTATGTCCCTGGTTACCTGCTGGGCCAGGGCCTGGAGCTTAAGGTTCATCATCTCTGGGGTCAGGACCGGGTGAGGAGAGGAGGCAGTGTGTGGAAGGATGGCCTGCTGCTGCGATCTGTCCTCCGCCATCAAGGTGCTGACGTAGTCCTCCGGTTCTCCCTGAGAAATCGAGGCCAGGGATTGAGGCCAGGTCAGGAAACCATCCATAGTGGAGGAGGGCCTCGAGTGTTGCGTGGCTCGGTAATGGGATCTCTGGTCCCCGATTTTGCCCATGAAGTGCCAGGGAGTGTCGGGGAGTCATGGTGTCTCACCTCCAGAGCTAAGGGTAGCTAAAGAAGCTGTGCAGAGGTCGCGGATCACTGGACGGGAGCAGAGCTGCCATCTTAGAGAGCCGCGCATGCGCCCACCTTTGGTCATTTTAATGCTTTTGCTGCAAGGCCCTGTACTGCACTTTTAACAGGTGGCCAAACCACAATTGCAATATTTAATTTTTTATCGTTTTTCACTTACAACTTTCAGAGTTTGTCAAAGACCCACAAAGCCATACATTAAAAGCGTGGGACCAATAGAATGAAGAGATGGTGCTACTGATTTTGTAGGTTCCAAGATTGGTGCAAAAATGTTTATCACAACAAAATTTTTATAAAAATACACTAAAACCATTATTATTACACACAAACATGACAAAACTATCACCATTCCTACTACACCTATAAAATAAGACTGTATTGAGTTATTAAATAACAAATATTGGAGAATTTGAAGTTGTACCTTTTTTGCAAAATGCTAAAAATCAAAGTTATGCAAAACTGTAAATAAACAAGTTAGGCTTATAATTTGGCCTTGTGGTAGCGTCCAATCCACAGTGGTAGTGTGTGCTGCATTGGTGTGCATTGTGATAAAATGATGCAAGAATACACTTTTTACGATGCAGAATTTTACAATGTAAGGTGCTGTGTGGCAACTGAATGCCCTAAATGCTCTAAATGAACATACACAGTAGCTCATCCCCACCAATGAGGAGTTACCAGAATTATTTGATTGCATGATCAATGACTAGCTGAAGGAGAATCATTTTGGTCATTGTTGTGTATTTGTATATTTTAGGAAAGCATTATGGCATTTCTGCTTTAGAAGATTTAGGAGATAGTAGTAGGGGAAGAAGCATAAAGTTTGTATGATTAATCACTTCAGCCTGGAAGGTTTATCCCCCTTCATGACCAGGCGTTTTTTTACAATATGTCACTGCGTTACTTTAACTGACAATTGCACGGTCATGTGACTCTGTACCCAAATAAAATTGATGTCCTTGTTTTCCCACAAATAGAGCTTTTGGGGGTATTTTATCACCTCTGAATTTTTTAAAAAAGCAATATTTTTTACTTTTTGCTATAAAACATACCCAATAAAAAAAATTTAAAAATTTAATTTCTTCATCAATTTAGGCCAATGTGTACATATTTTTGATAAATCCCAATAAGCACATATTGATCGGTTTGCGCAAAAGTTATAGTGTTTACAAACTATGGGATATACTGTATTTAATATTTTTTTTTACTAGTAATGACAGCGATCAGCAATTTTTAGCAGGACTGCGAGATTGCGGCGGACAAATCTGACACTAAGTGACACTTTTTGTGGACCAGTGACACTAATACAGTAATCAGTGCTAAAAAAAAATGCTGGTTAACATTAGGGGTAACCAAAGGGTTAAATGTGCTCCTAGAGAGTACCTTCCAACTGTGTGGGAAATGATTTGATGGGGGAAGACAGAAATCTGTGTTCCTGCTTAGGAACACAAGATCTCCATCTTACCCTCTCACAGAAGGGGGGTCTGCCTTGTTTACATAGGCAGACCGCCGTTCTGCCTCTCATGAGAACAATCGGTGGGTCTCAGCGGACATCGGGTCTACCGGATCCGCTAATTGGCTCCCGCTGTGTTTAATGACAGCCGGCGGCGCACGCGTGTGCCCCAGACCCGGTGCGAGAAATCATGAACAGGTACATGATTTTGCACAAGAGGGCCACCCTGCTGCAGTATATCTGCGTGGGGCAGTACATAACAGGTTAATAAAGATGTGACCTGTTAACAGTCTGTCTGCACTGCCGAGACACAACAATGGCAACTAGTGATGGGCTGAACACTGGTTCATTTGGCACCAGAACTCCCAAACATGGAAAAAGCTTGTACCCAAACTGTGAAAATTATTAAAGTCTATGGGACCTGAACTTAAAAAATCAAACATCTCCATTTCTAAGGCTTATATGCAAGTTATTGGCCATAAAAAGGGTATGGGGGGGCCGGTACTGCCATGGCACATGTATCAATTAATCATTTTTAAAGGAGCAGTGATTTTAATGATGCTTAATCACTTCCCACCCGTCATATGCAGAATGACGGCTGTGTGGTGGCTCTGTTATCCGGACTGGGCGTCATATGACATCCAGCAGGATAAGCCGTTCGTGCGTGCCCCTGGGGGCGATTGGTTGTGCGGTGTGACGATCCAACACACCACATCTCCGATATAGGTAAAGAGCCTCTGATGTAGGCTCTTCACCATGTGATCAGCTGTGTCCAGTCACAGCTGATCACATGGTAAACAGGAAGTGCCGGTAATTGGCTTTCCTCAATTCACGCTGACAAGGTGTGGGCAGAGGAGAGTCGATCAGTGGCTCTCCTGACGGGGGGGGTCTGTGCTGATAATAAGCGCATTGATTATCAGTGCAGACTCATCAGCAATGCCGCCAGTGGTGCTCATCAGTGCCACACCAGTGATGCCCACCTGTACTCACATGTGATGCCAATTACTACCCACATTTTATGCCAATCAGTGCCCATAAAGGATGCCAGTAAGTGCCCATCAGTAATGCCTGTCAGTGCCTCCTCATCAGTGCTGCCTATCAGTGCCATCAGTGCCACCCATCAGTGCCACCTATCAGTGTCCATCAGTGCTGCATATCAGCGCCACCTATCAGTGCCCATCAGTGCTGCATATCAGTGCCTGCTCATCAGTGCCCATCAGTGCCGCCTCATCGGTGTCACCTCATCAGTGCTGCCTCATCAGTGCCTGTCAGTGAAGGAGAAAACATACTTTCCGGTATTTACAAAATGTTATAACAGAAGCAAAGAAAAACATCTTTTTTTTCCTGTCTTTTTTTTTTGTAGTGCAAAAAATAAACAAGCCAGTGGTGATCAAATTGAAAGTGAATAAGATGATCTTGCGCAAATTAATATTAATAAATACACTGAATAAATAAAACATTAAATAAATAAATAAACGTGTCTATAAACATCAACAACAAAGTATCCTAATGGAAAATAATGTGAAAAAATGCCAATACAATGACACCGTATGTGAAAAATAGGTAAAAAAAATTAAAGAATAAAATGTAAAACTTAGAAATTAATTATAATAAAAAATGTTCAAGTCCTCTTTATGTGAACAAATAAGTGAATAAATTCTGCTGCTATCAAAGTTGATAGATATGAGTGTCCATATGTTGTCCTAGTGTGGTTTCTTCAATATTATAGTCTCCCAAAACTCTCACCTCAATGGTATGAATAAAAAGCAGTCAACATTCGAGATCTCTACTGTCCTCCATGGGTGAGCAGATCCTTCGTTGTTCCTCCTATGGGCGCATAGATTCCCTCCAATATATATATATATATATATATATATATATATATATATATATATATATATATATATATATATATATATATATATATATATATATATATATATATATTATATGTATAAGGGAGTACCTCAGTGTGAGACGGGGGACAAAATACAGAAGCCTCCAATAGTGCAATATGTCAGGGCTAAATAATGTATTTATTGAAATAAAGCAGAGTGGACTCTTACATAAAAACATTAAAAACAACACAGGGAACAAATTTGGCGTTGTTCCACGCCTTCTCACATCACTTCCGGTGTGCGGCTATCCCGGCCAATCCCTATGCGTTACGTTGCACCTTGCAACTTCATCTGGGAATCTATGCGCCTATAGGAGGAACACCGAAGGATCTGCCCACCCATGGAGGACAGTAGAGATCTTGGATGTTGACTGCTTTTTATTCATACCATTGAGGTGAGAGTTTTGGGAGACTATAATATTGAAGAAACCACACTAGGACAACATTTGGACACTCATATCTATCAACTTTGATAGCAGCAGAATTTATTCGCTTATTTGTTCACATAAAGAGGACCTGAACATTTTTATTACAATTAATTTCTAAGTTTTACTTTTTATTCTTTATTTTTTTTACCTATTTTTCACATACAGTGTCATTGTATTGGCATTTTTTCACACTATTTTCCATTAGGATACCTTGTAAGAAATCACCTTATGATTCATTATTACCTAATATGTATATTTATGCAATATCACATATTGTGCACTGTCACTTTACTTAGATGTTTATAGACACATTTATTTATTTAATGTACTATTTATTCAGTGTATTTATTAATATTAATTTGCGCGAGATCACCTTATTCACTTTTACAGCTTTAGTGTCTTGTGATACACTTAGAGATTTTGCTGCATTTTTGATTTCACACTGTAGCTCTATATTAGTTTGTTTACTGTTCCCTGTTAGCGCGAGAGATTTCATTTAACACTTCACTTTAGTGGTGATCAAATACCACCAAATGAAAGCTCTATATGTGGGGAAAAAAAGATGAAAAAGTCATATGCGACAGAGGTGAAAGCTGAAAGTTGGTCTGGGCAGGAAGGTGGTAAAAGTGCCCTGTATTGAAGTGGTTAAAGTGAAACAATAAAAATGAATAAGTCCTTTAATTATAGTGTCTAGGGGGTCCCCTTAGTATGCTTGTAAAGAGACGCATCTGTACTGTGTATAGAACCTGCTGCAGCAAGACTGACATATAAAGAAAAAAAACATTTAAACTGATTTTTCCAGCTGAAAAAATTGGAGAAAAAAAACTGTGCTATAAAATGTTTACATGTGAAAAAATAACAGTGGAAAGAGCAGCAATTCCAACAATAAACATCAATTGTAAATACATTTCTCTATGATTTTCCCAGCTGCAAGTCTTTGCCAGCAATACAAAAATGTAAAAAAAAAAATGGCGTAGGGTCCCCCCCCCCCCAAATCCATACTAGACCCTTATCTGACCATGCAGCCGGGCAGGCTAGGAAAGAGGGGGCATGAGGGAGCGCCTCCCCCCGAACCATACCAGGCCACATGCCCTCAACAGGGGGGGTGCTTTGGGGCAGAGGGCTCTGTCCCCCCACCCAAAAGCACCTTGTTCCCATTTTGATGGAGACAAGGGCCTCTTCCCAAAGTAAAAATAAACCCTTGCGAGCAACCTAAATCTACTGAATGTTCTATAGTCTAATATTGTCAGCAGCAGGCATTTCTCACATTCCCATACTATGTGCAAAAGCAATTACAATTCGTAAATGGGTTGCGCTTCTGATATATTCTAAATCAATCCTAAATAACTCCTTTTTACACAATTATAACAAGTATCTCTCTGTATTTTAGACTCCACCCAAAGTGCACACTAAACACTAAACAGTGCTCATATGACCGTGAAAACAACTTCTAAACAGAGCTATATATATATATATATATATATACATATATATATATATATATATATATATATATATATATTACTCTTCTTATAATAAATCACAACATATGCTGTATAATTTGCAGTGCTCAAGCAATATTGTAAAAAATTAGCATATATAAAAAAAACATGCAGTCCTTGATAGATCATCAAAGGAAAAAACAAAAACAAAAGTCCAATCAAATCGGTGTACAAGTGATCACCACTCCTTCTAATCCATTTAGGTGCTTAATTAACCACTGCAGCTGATAACACCCCACTCGTGCTCCCATTCTGGGTGTGCTCTCACCTCTATGCCAGTGACCTCACACTTAAGTTTGGTCAGCACTCCCTTTTTAGCCACAACCTGACTAATGAGTAGAGATGTTCTGTCTCCCTCTAATCCTCCTTGCCTGTAGCAGTATCTCTAACCATAGAATCCATGTATGCAAGAAAAATTGATCTCCAGATGCTTATACCACATTAAAACCAAAATCTTTATCAAAATGCTCAAAGATAGCTACTCATATATTTGGGGTGCTTGTAACGCATCACTCTGACCTTGCTTAATAATGTGTGCAGTATGTTGCCTCCGTGACACCAGCAGCTCATTTGCGGATCCTTCCAATGATGGAGGATGAGGACATAGATGAGTGGTTCTATTTTTTTTTTTGTTCATTTCATAAAGATTTTATTAAAGGTTTTCATGCGCAGTACAGTAAATGATTCCATAGACATCACTGCAAGTAAACCAATACATACAAATGCAGAACAAAACAAGGTATACAGAAACAACTCCATCCATAGCCATCCATAGGGGTAGGAGGAGAAGGGAGGGGGGAGAGAAAAAGAAAAAAAAAAGGGGGGAAGAATTCAGAGGATAAAAGGGAGGAGAGGGGGTGGGGCCACCACCAGCTACCCTCTCCGTCTCTATCATGTAGAATTGTATCTTGTGGCAAGTGGAAAGCGGTAAGGAGGATCATTTGCTGCCAAGTCCCATTCTCCCTGGACATTTCACTTGCTTTGTCATATCAGGTCTTGGAATTCATCATAAAATGGAAAAATAGAAAATAAGAAAAGTGGAGAACCAGATTAGGGAATTAAAGAATAAAATAGAACCATTTAAAGCAGAACTCTGGACAAAAAGTTTTTTCAATGTCTTTCACTGAATATGCCATCCATCTTCTTCTGAGCTCTGTAGTTCCTCTGTAATAGCCTGCTAATTTTGAAGAAAGACCGTTACAGCCCTGTGGTTTCCTGTTTGTAAGACCGATGGCTGCTATTCCTCATATACCCTCAGCCATCGGTCTTGGCACTTCCCTTTTGTAGTTCTCTACAGCAGACAGGAACTTGTACTTCCATCCCTGCTTGCTGTAGTGGGTGGAGGGGTCTCACAGACCCCGGTCTGTACCGCCCATGGAGGTGATGTCCCCCTCTTCCTCCCTCCTCCTCTGCTCCCTGCCAGCGCCCTCCCCTCCCCTGCTGATGCCGTCACCCGCCTGTTATCTCTCAGTGCAGCAGGGATCGTTAGGAGACACTGGCCTGATGACAGAGCAGTGATCTCCAGCTGTGACAGATCTTGTATATGAAACACCGATCGCTGTACAATCCAGATTTCTGGACTGGCATTGGAACAGTGTGCTGTCTATCACAGTGTCGTTCCAGGAGGTGGGACTGTACGGCGATCAGTGTTTCACATACAAGATCTATCACAGCCAGAGATCACCGCTCTGTCATCCGGCTGGTGTCTTGTAATGATCCCTGCTGCACATATGGACACTGATGAGCACAGATAGGCTGCACAGATGAGACTGCAGTTATGGGCAAAGATAAGCTTCACTGGTGTGCACAGATGAGACTGAATTTACGGGCACTAGTGGGCACAGATGAGACTGCACTGATGGGCACAGATAGGCTGCACTGATAAGCTGCATTGATGGGCACTGATAAGGTTGCACTTATGGGCACGGATAAGCTGCACTGGTGGGCACTAATGAGGCTGCACTGATAATGCAGCATTGATGGGCACAGATAAGCTGCACTGATGGGCACTGATAAGGTTGCACTTATGGGCACTGATAAGCTGCACTGATGAGGCTGCACTGATAAGGCAGTACTGATGGGCACTGATGAGGCTTAACCACTTCAGCCCCGGAAGGATTTACCCCCTTCCTGACCAGAGCACTTTTTACAATTTGGCACTGCGTCGCTTTAACTGCTAATTGCGCGGTCATGCAATGCTGTAACCAAACGAAATTTGCGTCCTTTTCTTCCCACAAATAGAGCTTTCTTTTGATGGTATTTGATCACCTCTGCTGTTTTTATTTTTTGCGCTATAAACGGAAAAAGACCGAAAATTTTGAAAAAAAAAGATATTTTCTACTTTTTGTTATAAAAAAAATCCAATAAACTCAATTTTAGTCATACATTTAGGCCAAAATGTATTCGGCCACATGTCTTTGGTAAAAAAAATGTCAATAAGCGTATATTTATTGGTTTGCGCAAAAGTTATAGCGTCTACAAACTAGGGTACATTTTCTGGAATTTACACAGCTTTTAGTTTATGACTGCCTATGTCATTTCATGAGGTGCTAAAATGGCAGGGCAGTACAAAACCCCTCCAAATGACCCCATTTTGGAAAGTAGACACCCCAAGGAAATTGCTGAGAGGCATGTTGAACTCATTGAATATTTATTTTTTTTGTCCCAAGTGATTGAATAATGACAAAAAAATAAAAAATAAATAAAAAAAAAAAAATTACAAAAAGTTGTCACTAAATGATATATTGCTCACACAAGCCATGGGCATATGTGGAATTGCACCCCAAAATACATTCAGCTGCTTCTCCTGAGTATGAGGATACCACATGTGTGGGACTTTTTGGGAGCCTAGCCGCGTACGGGGCCCCGAAAACCAAGCACCGCCTTCAGGATTTCTAAGGGCATAAATTTTTGATTTCACTCCTCACTACCTATCACAGTTTTGAAGGCCATAAAATGCCAAGATGGCACAAAACCCCCCCAAATGACCCCATTTTGGAAAGTAGACACCCCAAGCTATTTGCTGAGAGGCATGTTGAGTCCATGGAATAGTTTATTTTTTGACACAAGTTGCGGGAATGTGACAATTTTTTTTTTTTTTGCACAAAGTTGTCACTAAATGATATATTGCTCACACAGGCCATGGGCATATATGGAATTGCACCCCAAAATACATTTAGCTGCTTCTCCTGAGTATGGGGATACCACATGTGTGGGACTTTTTGGGAGCCTAGCCGCGTACGGGGCCCCGAAAACCAAGCACCGCCTTCAGGATTTCTAAGGGCATAAATTTTTGATTTCACTCCTCACTACCTATCACAGTTTTGAAGGCCATAAAATGCCAAGATGGCACAAAACCCCCCCAAATGACCCCATTTTGGAAAGTAGACACCCCAAGCTATTTGCTGAGAGGCATGTTGAGTCCATGGAATATTTTATTTTTTGACACAAGTTGCGGGAAAGTGACAATTTTTTTTTTTTTTTGCACAAAGTTGTCACTAAATGATATATTGCTCAAACATGCCATGGGCATATGTGGAATTACACCCCAAAATACATTCTGCTGCTTCTCCTGAGTACGGGGATACCACATGTGTGGGACTTTTTGGGAGCCTAGCCGCGTACGGGGCCCCGAAAACCAAGCACCGCCTTCAGTATTTCTAAGGGCATACATTTTTGATTTCACTCCTCACTATCTATCACAGTTTTGAAGGCCATAAAATGCCAAGATGGCACAAAACCCCCCCAAATGACCCCATTTTGGAAAGTAGACACCCCAAGCTATTTGCTGAGAGGCATGTTGAGTCCATGGAATATTTTATATTTTGACACAAGTTGCGGGAAAGTGACAATTTTTTTTTTTTTTTTGCACAAAGTTGTCACTAAATGATATATTGCTCAAACATGCCATGGGCATATGTGGAATTACACCCCAAAATACATTCTGCTGCTTCTCCTGAGTATGGGGATACCACATGAGTGGCACTTTTTGGGAGCCTAGCCGCGTACGGGGCCCCGAAAACCAAGCACCGCCTTCAGGATTTCTAAGGGCATAAATTTTTTATTTCACTCCTCACTACCTATCACAGTTTTGAAGGCCATAAAATGCCAAGATGGCACAAACCCCCCCCAAATGACCCCATTTTGGAAAGTAGACACCCCAAGCTATTTGCTGAGAGGCATGGCGAGTATTTTGCAGCTCTCATTTGTTTTTGAAAATGAAGAAAGACAAGAAAAACATATTTTTTTTTTCTTTTTTCAATTTTCAAAAGTTTGTGACAAAAAGTGAGGTCTGCAAAATACTCACTATACCTCTCAGCAAATAGCTTTGGGTGTCTATTTTCCAAAATGGGGTCATTTGGGGGGGGGTTTATGCCATCTGGGCATTCCATGGCCTCCGAAACTGTGATAGGCAGTGAAGAGTGAAATCAAAAATTTACGCCCTTAGAAAGCCTGAAGGCGGTGCTTGGTTTTCGGGGTCCCGTACGCGGCTAGGCTCCCAAAAAGTCTCACACATGGGGTATCCCCGTATTCAGGAGAAGCAACAGAATGTATTTTGGGGTGTAATTTCACATATTCCCATGGCATGTTTGAGCAATATATCATTTAGTGACAACTTTGTGCAAAAAAAAAAAAATTTGTCTTTTTCCCGCAACTTGTGTCACAATATAAAATATTCCATGGACTCGACATGCCTCTCAGCAAATAGCTTGGGGTGTCTACT
The DNA here is from genome assembly GCF_042186555.1 of Aquarana catesbeiana. Classification (NCBI taxonomy): domain Eukaryota; kingdom Metazoa; phylum Chordata; class Amphibia; order Anura; family Ranidae; genus Aquarana; species Aquarana catesbeiana. The sequence continues at coordinate 175,932,357 of NC_133330.1, forward strand.
TTCCAAAATGGGGTCATTTGGGGGGGTTTTGAACTGTCCTGGCATTTTATGCACAACATTTAGAAGCTTATGTCACACATCACCCACTCTTCTAACCACTTGAAGACAAAGCCCTTTCTGACACTTTTTGTTTACATGAAAAAATTATTTTTTTTTGCAAGAAAATTACTTTGAACCCCCAAACATTATATATTTTTTTAAAGCAAATGCCCTACAGATAAAAATGGTGGGTGTTTCATTTTTTTTTTTCACACAGTATTTGCGCAGCGATTTTTCAAACGCATTTTTTGGGGAAAAAACACACTTTTTAACATTTTAATGCACTAAAACACACTATATTGCCCAAATGTTTGATGTAATAAAAAAGATGATCTTAGGCCGAGTACATGGATACCAAACATGACATGCTTTAAAATTGCGCACAAACGTGCAGTGGCGACAAACTAAATACATTTTTAAAAGTCTTTAAAAGCCTTTACAGGTTACCACTTTAGATTTACAGAGGAGGTCTACTGCTAAAATTACTGCCCTCGATCTGACCTTCGCGGTGATACCTCACATGCATGGTGCAATTGCTGTTTACATTTGACGCCAGACCGACGCTTGCGTTCGCCTTTGTGCGAGAGCAGGGGGGGACAGGGGTGCTTTTTTTTTTTTTTTTTTTTTTTTTTTCCTTATTATTTTTTTGCTTTTTTATCTTATTTTTAAACTGTTCCTTTCATTTTTTTTTTTTTTAATCATTTTTATTGTTATCTCAGGGAATGTAAATATCCCCTATGATAGCAATAGGTAGTGACAGGTACTCTTTTTTGAAAAAATTGGGGTCTATTAGACCCTAGATCTCTCCTCTGCCCTCAAAGCATCTGACCACACCAAGATCGGTGTGATAAAATGCTTTCCCAATTTCCCAATGGCGCTGTTTACATCCGGCGAAATCTAAGTCATGAAATGCTCGTAGCTTCCGGTTTCTTAGGCCATAGAGATGTTTGGAGCCATTCTGGTCTCTGATCAGCTCTATGGTTAGCTGGCTGAATCACCGGCTGCATTCTCAGGTTCCCTGTTGGGACAGGAGAGCCAGAGAAAAACATGGAAGACGGTGGGGGGGCATTCCCTCCCACTGCTTGTAAAAGCAGTCTAGAGGCTAATTAGCCGCTAGGATTGCTTTTACATGAAAGCCGACCGCTGGCTGAAAAGAATGATACCAAGATGATACCTAAACCTGCAGGCATCATTCTGGTATAACCACTCAAAGTCCAGCAACATACCAGTACATTGCTGGTCCTTGTTGGGCATACATTGTAAACTTTTTTTTCATGCAGCCTGTGGGCTGAACGAAAAAAAGATCTTGATCGGTGGGTATGCCCACCATTAGAATACCTCCCTTCATCCACCCACTTCTAATGATGGGCATACATGCACCGTTTTATATATGCTGAAGCATGGGGGCATCCTCCCTCAAAAGGCAGGAGCAAATCGCTCCTCCACCCACTGCTGCCCCCACGCTTCGGCATATATGCTGAAGTATGTAACTGTGGTGGTGAAATCACCTCCGACAGCGCTGGAGTCACGGCTTTATGTATCGTGGGAGCAAACGCTGTTGCTGTCAAGATAAATAAATCCGCGCTGCAACTGAATGGCGTACCTGCTAAGCAAATGATGGTTAACAAAAAACAAAGTAACATTACAGTATAACAGTAATACTTACCATACCTGCAAAGCAAATACAAAAAAAAAAACATAGTAAAAAATAAAACATTTAACGCAACCTGTGCCTACCTAAAATATATATATGCCGAAGCATGGGGGCATCCTCCCACAAAAGGCAGGAGCAAATCGCTCCTCCACCCACTGCTGCCCCCACGCTTCGGCATATATGCTGAAGTATGTAACTGTGGTGGTGAAATCACCTCCGACAGCGCTGGAGTCACAGCTTTATGTATCGTGGGAGCAAACGCTGTTGCTGTCAAGATAAATAAATCCGCGCTGCAACTGAATGGCGTACCTGCTAAGCAAATGATGGTTAACAAAAAACAAAGTAACATTACAGTATAACAGTAATACTTACCATACCTGCAAAGCAAATACAAAAAAAAAAAAAACATAGTAAAAAATAAAACATTTAACGCAACCTGTGCCTACCTAAAATATATATATGCCGAAGCATGGGGGCATCCTCCCACAAAAGGCAGGAGCAAATCGCTCCTCCACCCACTGCTGCCCCCACGCTTCGGCATATATGCTGAAGTATGTAACTGTGGTGGTGAAATCACCTCCGACAGCACTGGAGTCACGGCTTTATGTATCGTGGGAGCAAACGCTGTTGCTGTCAAGATAAATAAATCCGCGCTGCAGCTGAATGGCGTACCTGAAAACAAAAAAATGGTTAAAACACATTAAACTATAAAAAAATTACATACCTGAAAAGCAAACATGATAAAACATAACAATAAAACATTGCAGAATAGAATACAGTAAAAAAGAGAAGAACAATATAGAGAAAATAGAGAGAGAGAGAACAATAAAAATGACAACTATTTTTGTTTTTTTTATTTTATTTTTTTTTGTGTATTTTTTTTATTTTTTACTTTTTTTTTTTTTTTTTACATTTTTTTTTATAACTGTAACTTTTAAAACTGTAACGGTTCCAGGTTTGGGTCTCTCAAAATGCGATGGCATCTTGGGTGACCCTGTGAAAGTGTGTCCTAGTCTGTGCAGTGCTGTACCCTACGCTAAAACTCAACTAGTGTATGGTAGCGTTCAAAACATTCACCAATGCAAAGACCAGGATTGCCAGGACAGGAGGGACAATAATACCGGGTGTCACGCCTAAATCCGCGCTTGCTGCAGACACGACATTTTCTTTGGGGGGCTCGTTGGGTAGGGGTACTCGGGATGGCATAAGGAAAATGCCTCTCATGCAGCCGGCCTACTGCATTTGGTTGGGGAAGGTGAGGTGGAGCACCGTCTGGAAACAGAAGGGCTCTGACGATCTCTTCCTGGAATTTAAGGAAGGATCCAGTCCGTCCTGAAGCTCTGTATAGCACATGAGCGTTCAGCAAAGCCAATTGAAATAAGTATACAGACACTTTTTTGTACCAGCGTCTGGCCTTACGGGCAATTAGGTACGGCGCCAACAACTGGTCGTTGAGGTCCACCCCTCCCATATTTTGGTTATATTCGTGGACACAGAGGGGTTTCTCCACAACACCAGTCGCCGTAGTAATTTGGGTCGTCGTGTCTGCATGAAGGGAGGTAAGAACGAAAACATTCTTATTGTCCCTCCACTTCATAGCGAGCAAGTTATTACACTGCAAGCAGGCTCTCTCCCCCAGCCTAAGACGGGAATCTACAAGCCGCTGAGGAAAGCCCCGGCGATTAGGTCGCACGGTGCCACATGCTCCAATTTGATGATCAAAAAGGTGACTAAAAAGTGGCACGCTCGTGTAATAATTGTCCACGTACAAGTGGTACCCCTTTCCGAATAAGGGTGACACCAAGTCCCACACTATCTTGCCAGCGCTTCCTATGTAGTCAGGGCAGTTGATCGGCTCTACGTGACTATCTTTGCCCTCGTAAACCATAAATCTACATGTATAGCCTGTGGCCCTGTCACAGAGCTTATACATCTTGACCCCGTATCTGGCACGCTTGCTGGGAAGGTACTGTTTGAATGACAAGCGGACAGAAAATTTAATCAGGGACTCATCAACGCAGACAACTTGATGGGGAGTAAACAAGTCTGCAAAACGTTGGTTGAAGTGGTTTACGAGGGGCCGAATTTTGTAGAGCCGATCGTATCCAGGGTCTCCACGAGGACGACAGAGTTCATTGTCGTTGAAGTGCATGAACCGCAAAATCTGCTCGTATCGTGCCCTGGTCATGGAGGCAGAGAACACGGGCATATGGTGAATTGGGTCAGTGGACCAATATGACCGCAACTCACTCTTTTTGGTTATGCCCATGTTGAGGGAAAGGCCCAGAAAGACCTTAAATTCGGAGACCGTAATTGGTCTCCAATCTCTGGCAAGGGAGGACTGGGGAATAGTGGCGATGTGTTGACCAGCGTACAAATTGCTTTGGTCCACAATAGATCTATAGAGATCTTCGGTGAAAAACAGTGAATAAAAATCCAGTGGCGTAAAATCAACTGTTTCCACCTGAATTCCGGGTTGGCCAGTGAATGGGGGCAATACGGGTGCTGCAGAAGTGGTGGGTACCCAATTCGGATTGGCCAATGCAGCAGGAAGGGCACTATGGGCACGACGGGCCTGTCTTTGTCTTCTTGGTGGCAGCGGGACCCTACTAGTGCTTGCCACCTCACCAGCTTGAACTGCACTTATGGGACTCGCCACGTCACCACGTGATACTGCAGTGCTGGATGTACGACCAGGGTGTACTAGGCCGCTGGTGCTTGCCAGTTCACCAGAAGGAGTAGCGGCACTAGTACTGCTCTGCTCCATACGAGGGACCTGCGGTTTTTGCACTTCAAGGACAGAAGAAGAAGTTCGGGGTCTGGTACGCATGACCCTAGCAGGGACCACAACTCCATCGTCAGAGCTATCTGTCATGGAGCCGCTGTCCTCTACAGGATCGTATTCTGAGCCTGAACTTGACAGATGAGTGACTTCCTCTTCACTATCTGTCATACTCAGAAACGTGTAGGCCTCTTCACTAGTGTACCTTCGATTTGCCATTTTGGCCTCTAAATTTAGGGGTACACTAGTGAGACTCACAGGCAAAAAAGCTCCTGACTGTCAGCGACTGATTCAAAACGCTACCAAAAAACTGTTAGCGATCGCAGGGATCAGGCCTGACTCTGCGAACGCTGCAGTTATGTGTGCTTAGTGTTTTGTGACAGTTATCGATCGATACTGCACTTGGGTGGGCTGGGCTGGGCTGGGCCGAGGAGCAAAACGCAGGTGCTAGCAGGTATCTGGGCTGATCCCGCTAACACTGCGTTTTTTTGGGGGACCCTAAACTGCTGGGGAGTATAGATCTGATCGGATCAGATATCGATCCGCTCAGATACTATAGCACTAAGGGAGGTGTATGCTGCGTGCGTGGGTGTTAGCGGTACTGGCGCTAACCTGACGCTGCCTGGGGCGACGCAGACCTTATCTGACCCTAAAAACTTAACTTATATCACCGCCGGGCAATTAGGGGGTTAAACCTTTATAAGGTAATAAACGGCGGGTGCCCTAAAACTATAATAAACTGTAATAAACTATAATAAACTACAAAAAACAAACCAACTAACCAGCGTCACCTGTAACAATTATATGGTGATCACTGGTGAAAGGGTTAACTAGGGGGCAATCAAGGGGTTAAAACCTTTAGAAGGTAGTATATGGGGGTCCCTGTCGCTATAAAACACTGACAGCGAACCTATATACTTACCTCCCTAACTAGCGTCACCTGTGTCACTAATACAGCGATCAGAAAAACGATCGCTTAGTGACACTGGCGACGGGGGGTGATCACGGGGTTAAAACTTTATTAGGGGGGGTTAGGGGGGTACCCTGGACCTAAGGGGGGTACCCTAGACCTAAAGGGGGCTAACCTAACTGCCCTAACACTTATAACTGACACAAACTGACACCAATGCAATAATCAGAAAAAAAAAAAACTGCTATTGGTGTCAGTATGTGTGGGGGTACAGGGGGGTGATCGGGGGGTGACTGGGGGGTGACAGGGGGGTGACAAGTGTGCCTGCATGTTCTACTGTATGTGTAGTGTTGGTGCACTTACTTGGATGTCTTCTCTCCTCGGCGCCGGACGAAAAGACCGGCTCGAGGAGAGATGACATCACTTCCTCCGCTTCTGTTTACATTCACAGAAGCCGAGGAAGCACATCATTGGCCAGGAGCGATCGCGAGGGGGGAGCCACGAATGAGTGGCCTCCCCCTCACCTTCGATCGACCCTGACCTCGATCCGACCGCCGCTGGCACCGGGGGGGGGTCCGATCGGACCCCCCACCCGCGGGCAGGCAAGGACGTACCTGTAAGTCCTTTTGCCTGCCCGTGCCATTCTGCCGACGTATATAGTCGTGCGGCGGTCGGCAAGTGGTTAACTAAGGTGGTACTGATGAGGCTGCACTGATAATCTGCACTGATGTGGCACTGACAAGGCTGCATTTATGGGAACTGATAAGCTGCACTTAAGTGTCACTGTTGAGGCTGCACTTAAAGGGCACTAATAAGCTGCACTGACAAGGCAGCACTGATATACTGCACTTATAAGGCAGCACTGATATACTGTACTGATGGACACTGATATACTGCACTGATGTGACACTGATAAGTGGCACTGATGAGGCTGCACTTATGGGCACTGATAAGCTGCACTGATGGGCACTGAGGTGGCACTGATGAGACTGCACTTATGGACACTGATAAGCGACACTGATGTGGCTACACTGATGGGGCTGCACTTATGTGCACTCATGAACTCCAGTGATGGGCACTAAGGTGGCCCATGATGAGGCTGCACTGATGGGCACTGAGGCTGCACTTATGAGGCTGAACTTATGGACACTGATGAAGCTGCATGGATAAACAGTGGACATTAGACATATGCACTGCCAAAAAAAATGTGTTCTTTTCATTTTCGCTACATTCTTTTTTTTTTTGGGTCATTAGTTATGATCAAAATTTGAAAATTCTGAAAAATTTTAATTTGTTATGTTCCATTCATTTGGATGTGGTATTCATTATTTCGATAATCCACTAGGTCGGTGCACCTTCTTCCTATGTTTGCTTTTAGCCCTGGTTTTTACCCAATTGAAGAGGGCAGTAAAGCTTCAGTGCCCACATTGGTGGTTCTAGTTGGCAAAAACCTACAGTGGTCCATTTGAGTTGTCCAAGGCAGAAGACATGTCCATTTGGGTTCCATAAAGATTGGATTGCCAGGAAGATTGTCATACCTGTAGTGTAAACTTTTTTGCATATTTATTAGAGGTGGCTGACCCCACACCATCTTCATCCAAGCAAGGTTGTGCAAGATAATGACACTAACCTTCTACTTGCCCTTTGTCAAGGAAAGTTCACACATGTTCACAATGAAGTACTCTTGCTTCAAAAAAAGTTCTTCATCAGGCAAAAAAACTTTGTGGCCACTTTAGGGCATTAGACTTGGCCAGTGTCCACCTGGCATAAATGCAGCATTATCATCAGTTTATTGCCATCCAACCCTTCTGTGACTCCCCCCACACCTGTGTCAGGGATCAGCGGCTAAGGAGACCAGACACATAGCTACACCCAGGAACTGAGACCAAAGTATATATCATTAAAGTGATGTTTATTTACAGTGAAACAGCAAACCATAAACACAGAAAACACAGTAGACATGAACAATCCCAAACAGAACCAAAAACCCTGCTAACAAGAGCTGTTGAACCTAAACAACTAAATATATATACAGACCAAGCTAGGGACAAGGGTACAAGGAATGCAAGGTTACAAGGCAGGTGGGAACACGGCTGGGTACAGAGCAGAGGGAGGTAGGAGCAAGGCAGAGAAGTGCAGACTGGATCAGGCAGCAAGGCAGGGACCAAAATCGTGATGCGCCCGGAGAAGGAAGAAGCAGCCTTAAGTAGCCCCCCGGCAGCTGAACACTAATGTAACGGATTAGTACAGCCTGCCGGCTCCTGGGAGACACCTGTTGGTGGACACTGGAGCTGAAGCAAACAGCCCAGAACAGGATAGTGCCACCAGTAGGTGAACTTAATCCTAACACCCTGTCCCTATTGCATTCCATCCCTGTGAGACACAGGCAGCAGGGGGCAGGGGAAGAACTGTTGAGGTGCTGGCAGTAAGTAGAAGGAGGAAAAAGAGCACTAGGGATCTGCTTCCATTGGTAAGCCAGTAGATGTTGGAGATGTTGCCTCTGGGACCTATGCTATATAACCAGTTCTCCAGGTTGTGCCCTGGAACCATAGTTTGTTCTAATTCACACCAGAGGATATTATGAGGCAATGTGAGCCAACTGCTAAGCTGCGCTAGAATTGTGGAATGATAATAATCTTTGATATCAACTAGTCCGAAACTTCCAGCCAGTCTATGTTTAATGAGTGTACTATGTGCACTACATGGTTTTTTCCCTTGCCAGATATAAGAGTTGAGGTGTTTTTGCAAGGTGAAAAGATAGGAGTTAGGGATGTGAATTGGTAGCGCACGTAATAGGTACAGTAGTCGTGGGAGTAAGTTAATTTTAAACGCAGCTAGGCAACCTGCCCAAGAGAAATCAAATTTAACTAGCTTGTCTAGTTCTCATACAAGTTTTAATCAAAAGGGTATAATGTTTTCCTTATACAGGTCTTTGATGGATTAAGTAGCCTATGCCTGTGTCATTCCAGATATAGAATATTAGATATTTGGAACATTATAGAACATTAGATATGTGGAAGGGGGTGGAAACCATATCAGAGACGTAGACTTGAGCTGAGGGATTAGAGTAAAGGGCCATGATAGCTGAGAGAATTCTATCTCTAAAACCAAATTTCTGAAGGACGGCTCTCAGACACATCCAGTGCATCTTGTCCAGCGCCTTCTCTGCATCCAGAGATAGGAGCAGTGAAGGCATTTGTGTGCGCTCAGCAAAGTGTATAATATTGAGCAGGCGCCTGGTTACATTGGAGGTTTGCCTCCCCGCAACAAAGCCTGTTTGGTCCCTATAGATTAGGTAAGTATAAGTCTAGCGGCAATTCGTTGGCGCCCGTGATCGCGCACCAGTAGGATCTTCCTGACATTTCACCCCCAAGGGGCAGCCTCCAGATGCCCAATTAGGCCAACTTCTCAGGATGAGATCTCTTAAAGGATTGAATCAGACTCTTGGCATGGATGTTGCCCTCAGATTCCCATGAGTTCTCCTCAGGTCCATAGCCTTTCCATTTGATCAAGAATTGGATTTGATTACTTCTTTTCCTGCAGTCCAAGATTGCTTCCACTTCAAATTCCTCCTCTCCGTCCACTATTACAGGGTCAGGAGGATCCAAATTTCGGTCAGGAAAAGAGTTGGGAACAGAAGGCTTTAGAAGTGACACATGAAAAACAGGATGGATCCTGAGTGAATCTGAAAGTTCCAGTTCAAAGGCTACCTCATTTGTTTCCCTTTTTAAGGGAAACTGACCCATGAACTTAGGACCCAGCTTCTTTGATGGGCAAGCCAACTTTAGATTCACTGTGGATAACCATACTAGATTATCGGGTTCAAGTACTAATTCTCCTTGTTTTTTCCTGTCGAAGACCTATTTATTGTGTTCCTGTTTCCTTGTCATGGTTTCCTGTAATAATTGATTATTAAAGCAGAAAAAATTTATTGTTTCATGGACCGCTGGTACAGAACATTCAGGAATGGAGTTAGGCAAAAATGATGGATGAAAGCCATAATTGGCAAAACATGGTGTTTTGTTTTGTAGTTGAATGGATAGAATTGTTGTAAGCAAACTCGGCCAATGGGAGCAGGGAGATCCAGTCGTCTTGGAAAAATTAAGAAAAACAACATAAGTATTTCTTGAGGGTCTGGTTGGTCCTCTCTGTTCGCCCATTTGTCTGAGGATGGTAGGAAGAGGAGAACGATAGCTCTTTAACTAGAGCCTTGCACAGAGCTTTCCAGAATCGGAAAGTAAATTGTACTCCCCAATCTGAAACAATGTTGACCGGTACTCCATTAAGTTTAATGATTTCTCTGATGAATATTTGCGGGAGCTGAGAGAGTACCTTTCATTGGAATGAAGTGTGCCATTTTAGACAAGCGGTCTACCACTACAAAAATAGTGGTATGACCCTCTGCTGGGGGCAATTCGACAATAAAGTCTATGGATAACATCTTCCATGGTCTATCTGGGACAGACAATGGTTTTAACAACCCACCAGGCCTTGGCTCTACTGTTCTTGCCCCGGATGCAGGTGGTGCACGATTCCACGTACCTCTTGCAGTCTCCAAATACAGTACTTGAGGCCACCAGAAGGTCAACAGTTTTGGTTATGCCAAAATGTCCGGTTAGTGCATGATCATGATAAAGTTCTAGCACAGCGACCCGTAGGCCTTTGGGTACAAAGATCTTGCCATTGTACCAGAACAGTGAATAATATAAAATTTAAACTCGAGCTGAATGGTGAAAAAACTGTGAAAAAGAAAACTAAAGCAGCTGCCACACACAAAGTGCTACTCACTAGAAATGTAAAATTATGGAAATGTGGCGCTCGTAAATGTTATTAAACATGTGTGACCAAGTGTAGATGAGTGCAGATGTGAATATATAAAGCAAAAAACATATAAATAAAGTCCAAATAAATGTGCTGAATGTTCTGATCCGCAATGGAGAAAAAATTTTTTTGAAGTGCAATGGACCACAGACGCTCCAGGACTTTTCAGGTGCAGAAACGCCACCCCCACATGTGTCCTCACTAACCAAATGGCGATGACCCCCCGCTTTGCAGTCTGGGGATCACTTCAGGCTTTTGTGATGGTATCCAGAGAAGCTCAGGAGTGGTGTTGTGCACATCAGATCAAAGGATTTCTTGTTGGAATTTCTCAGCAGAATCACCAGGCAGCAAAAAAAGGATACAAAAATGGAACTAATAGTGAAAAGTACCGTTTGAAAAGGGATTTATTCCATATACTTTAGGGGATGTGACTAAGTCGCTAGACAGAGTCAGGAAACGCTTTTGAGCCACCCAAGGCTCAGTGTGGATCACAGGAAAATAGGCTCCAGCATAAGCTCAAGCCATAAGCAAAAAGAGAAAGGAACCATATGGTGTGATAACGTTTAAAATATTTTATTACAAGGTCAGATAAAAAAACTCTCCCCCAAAAGGGGGTGCTCACATTTTGAGGGTGCGTCAGTGCACCACTCTGAAGAGGCATATAACCTGGATATAACAGTGAGATAATGGATGTAACAGTGAGGTTATGGAGACTGTCCTAGCACAGATAGCTGCTGCTGCCTAACACTCCGTCCTGGCCCCTCCCCTATGCATCTTCGACACAGGGCATACGTGTCATAATCAGGGGGGATGTGATTGCCCCTGATGATGGCACGTATGCCCTGTGTCGAAGTCTCAAGTCAGACACATCACACACTGATCAATCAATCCACACAGGGCGAGTTGAGGAAAACATCCATGATATAAGGTAAGTTCTGTAATATCCCCTCATGCCAGAAAATAGAGGAACTTTTTAACATTTTGAATGCGGATGCATTTTACAAAATATATAATATTATATTTAATAAAATATATAATATAATATATAATATTTTTTACATACTTCTCATATTTGCAGATTCTTCTGCAGAAATTTGCAGGCATATTTGACAAGCAGGAGAAGAAAAATGGCCATCTAAAATCTCTGCCATATACACCCCCTGTGTGGCCTGTTTTGGATATCAATGCTCTGGGTATTTTACCTGCAAGATTATCCACATATATCTTTACATATATTATAAGTTGCTCTGACCCATATATATACTGTATATATATTGTTATTAATTCTTCCCCCTCTGCTTTTGATGCCAGGTGGTCTCACTGTCTGCTTAACAGCACCCACCCTGGTTACCACTTTTTTACCCCCTTCTATTGGATGGTTTGGTGGTTTTATAATTTTTTTAATGATGTGATGGGTCATTGCTGAGGCGTGGGGGCATTCTGTAAGTTTCACACCTTGAGCCCATTTCTTGCTAATTGTATACTGCCTTATGGTGTATGATATATATATACAATTACATGTGTTATTTAATATGATACAAATACTGTTGTTATCTTTTTAGACCATATCAATACTACATGCAGAGATTTCCCAAAGAAAAGAGTCCCAGAACTCTGAAACACATTGGATTTTGCTTGTGCAACCTCTGCATGTGTATTGTAATACTATCAATAAGTGATTTTTGCCATGAGTAATAATTTGCCTCACTTTTACATGTATTGATATTGTATTGTCCGTGTTCTATGGGTTTTTTTCATATGGGTTTAAATTATAACTTTTTAAGAAGTCACTTGTTTACCCCTTGAGCCTTTTAAGTCCAATTTTTTCCAATGAGGAAACCCCATTTTTTCCAGCTTTTTTTCATATGGGTTTTCCAGAAAATAAAATAGTTTTAATTAGTTTCTACTTATTTACTTTTGTGGGAAAAATTAACCAAAAACAAAAACAAACATTATAGCATATTCAATTGCTACACAAGTCACATTGTAATGAATGTTGCTAAAACTATGTTTCCTTTTCAATCTACATCACTGTAATTTTCTATAAAAAGCAATGCAGTAAGGCAACTATCAGCTGTGTACAGAACACCCCTCAGAAATTTAATTTCCAGGGAGCGTGGCCAGCATGTGCACTGGATGGCAGCATAGGAGCCAAGCTCCTGGGCAATTAGGGCAACCAGCAATGATCTGGGGACCTGACTGACATCCTGCACACCCCAGCACCTACCCAGTTCCTGCAGGCACACCGCCACAATGTCCAGAAAGAGGAAGGACGATCAACGTCCCCAGAAACTGGCGGCTTTCTTCCTTCAGGAGGCTGACAAGATGGCGCCGCCACTCTGCCCCCTGCCCCCTCCTCTCCACTAATAGGTCATTATACAGATCTACCAGATGATCAGTTTGGGGCTGAAGGACACCAGGGTGAAGGCTCTTCACTGCATCCTCCTTCATCGCCTAGTCAGCTCTGTGCCAGTCCAGCTAATGCTAGAATGCACCTGGATGAAAACCTGCAAGGATCTGAGGTGAGCCATGTTGTCCCTGAATCCATAGTGCAAACTCCCCACCCCTTCTCCACAACCTAATTTCCTACTTCCAACCAGCCAGTGATGGATACACTGCTGAAAGAAATGTTATTATCTCTGCAGAACTCCTTGAATGCTGATTTTGCCACTATGACCCACAAGTTCTCATTTGTATTAAACTCATTAGGAGAGAGAGTGAATCACATAGAGGATTCTATGGGAGAAAACACCAAATGATTTAGTGGATGACAGTTTAGAAGATAGACAGTGGATGAAAGCAAAATTGCAGACCTAGAATATAGGTCATGGTGTAACAATTTAAAGTTGCGGGTCGATCCCTGAATCAGTACAATCAGGTGACTTAAAGCGCTATGCTACAGACATGTTCAGTTCCCTCCTGCCTGAAGAAACCCCTCTGGACTTGACCACTGGACGCATATATCGCCTGCCCAAACTGCCTCATTTACCAGAAACCATACCATGGGATGTCATTATGCGCATACATTATTTTCACATTAAAGAACAACTCCTAGCAAAGTCCACATCTCTCTGGTAATTTCCAGCTCCCTATGCAAATATCCAAATGTATGCAGACCTTTCCAAATTTACCCTAGACATGAGGATACAACTTTCCCCTGTGACGAAAACTTGCCGTAATCTTAATATACAAATGGGGCAACCTCACTAAGCTTATTGTGGAACAGAATGGGGTTTCACACAATATTACCTCTGTAAATAAAGGCTTAGCGCTCCTTCATACCTGGGGCATAATTCCTGAGCCACCGCCACAAGAGGCCACACATAAGCCTCCAGAGAAGGTATCGCCCTCATGGCACAAATCCACCTCCTATCTGCAGAGCAGGAATAGATAAATGCCACAGGGTCCTCCTCCTCAACTTTAATTTCAGCCTCCAACATATTAGCCCTTAGTCCCAGCCATTGTCACACAGTGCCCTAGCCTTGGTCTTATGGACTTTCTCCCTGTTGTGTACTGACAGTGGTTCAGTTACAGCATTTGCCACCACTGTCTATATTTTGTTTGCCTTGATTTGTTACAGATTTTCATGTCTTCTTTGTCTTCCTCCGACTCTCCTATGGAATTCACCATCCACCTCACCTTTTCACCGATTGGACATTCACATCTGATCATGCTTTCAAGCGGAATCCACCTTCCAGGCCTCAAAAGGACTTGCCGTTTCCACTACTGTTTGCGCACCTTAACTGTGAGTACAGCGAACTGCACATACACATACATGAACTTCACATACACAAATGGGTCTTAAAGTTCTGTCTCTTAACACTAAAGGATTAAACCATCTGGCCAAAAGAACTTTAATGTGGAAAACTGCCTTAAAGTGGTTGTAAACCCACTTTTGAATTATCAGATAATCCCCTATGTTAGCTAATGTTATGTCTCCACTGTATGTGCTTTATTAAAAAAATGCCTCTGTATACCTTATTTCCGAGCACCGCTCCACGCTCACATGACCGCCCGCCATTCCTTCTCCCGATCTGACAGCTACAGCAGGAGGCACTGAAAATCCCCCGCTGACATCAATCGGGATGAGGAGAGGGGGAGAGAGGCAGCTGGTCACGTGAGAGCCCAAAAGGCGCTCAGAAATAAGGTATACAGATGCATTTTTTTAATGAGCCACATACAGTGGAGACACCATTATCTAACACTGGGGATTGCCTGAAAATGCTAAAGTCATTTCAGCAGCAGGAAGGGAGGGGGTGGACACTGGCTTGAGCTGACATCAAGGAAGGGAGGGAGGAGTGGAGAACAGAGGAGGACGAAGGAGAGCTGTGGGTGACAGGGGCACATAAACTGACCACAGTGTCATGGCTCAGCAGCCATGATAAACCATGGTCAGTTTACGGGGGGGGCAAAACCAGGCAAGATCAGCCAGGTATTTTAGATAATATAGGGGGGCAATCTACACAGCACAAGCACTGTGCTTTTATTCATGCTTTAAAGTGATAGAATCAATCTTTTTTAGGCTAACAAACGCTTTAAAGCAGGGATGTGACATCCTCTGTACACAAGAGACTCACCTCCAGAGTACAGCAGCTCTGAAGTGTACGCATAGGGCCTTTCCCCTTATCTTCAGCCCATATCTTCAGCCCAGAGAAAAAAAAAAAGAGGTGTGCTTATCACCACACCCGATACAATTGCCTTTCAGCTATCAACTGGACTCTTCCTCCTCACGCTCTAGGCTGCATTCCCAATGTCCAAATTTCTCTGTGTTCATGATCTTTTTGATGTTTGGCGCTGTCATTATCCACAAAAATGCGACTACACTTTCTTCTTAGCGACATATACAGTAACTCCTTGTCAGAAATATCCTGCCAGTAACAGGCATTCTAGTCTTGCTGGTGCACGATTGCGGGTGCCAATGTGCATGGGCCATTAACGCCAAGCGGGCTTTTTAAACCAAACTGACACACAGGGACTTTTCTGTCTGCTCTACAGCGTTTTGTGTGTTCCTGATATCTGAAATCTGTTCCTGTGTATAAGGACACCCCGAGTATGAAAGGGGTTAAAGCCGTTTAGGACATTCCATTTCCGAACACAAAGGCAGCTACCGAACACTTCAATCAGCCGAACAAGAAACCCATACAAATAATTCTCCTCCCAAGGACAAGACGAGGATCTGTATTGAGGGTCAAACAGGAATGAACTTTTATTTTGAGATCTCACACAAATATATACAGCAGGATGAAAAAAACAACCTCTCACCAGAACCCTAATTAACATGAGCTAATTATCTAATCCTTTAGACAGCCTAGGTGACTCAGAGACATAACCTTTAGGACAGACTTCACATCTACGAAAGATGAAGGAAGATAGAAGACAGAAGAAAGAAGAAAGAAGAAGCATCTAAATAAAGAAATTGTCAAAAACTGTCTCTTGTCATTTTTAACATTTTTGACAGTTTTTTAGTGAAATGGTAGTTACCCCCTTACCATTTCACACGGGGGGGGCTGGGATCTGGAGGTCCCCTTGTTAAATGGGGCTTCCAGATTCTGATAAGCCCCCCGCCCGCAGACCCCCACAACCACCGGTCAGGGTTGTGGGGATGAGGCCCTTGTCCTCATCAACATGGGGACAAGGTGTTTTGGGGGGCTACCCCAAAGCACCCTCCCAATGTTGAGGGCATGTGGCCTGGTACGGTTCGGGGGAGCGCTCTCCCATCCCCCCTCTTTTCCTGCGGCCTGCCAGGTTGCGTGCTCAGATAAGGGTCTGGTATGGATTTTTGGGGGGACCCCATGCCGTTTGTTTTTTTTAATTTTGGCGTGGGGTTCCCCTTAAAATCTATACCAGACCTGAAGGGTCTGGAACGGAATTTAGGGGGACCCCCACGTCATTTTTTTTTTAAATTTTGGCACGGGGTTCCCCTTAAAATCCATACCAGACCTGAAGGGTCTGGTATGGAATTTAGGGGGACCCCCACGTCATGTTTTTTTAAATTTTGGTTCGGGGTTCCCCTGTGGGGAATTCCCATGCCGTTTTTATCAATGAACTTCTATGTGTGTTGTCGGACCGGCAATGCAATAGCCGCGAGTAGTTTTAAATGACTTTTTTTCCTTTGAAATGTCATTTTGCTGTCAGACTGTTCTAAACACGGGAAACATGCGCCCCTTTCCAGGCATACTATAGACACCCCCCAGCTATGAAATTTAAAGGGATATTACACTTTTATTGTTTCACTTTAAGCATTATTAAAATCACTGCTCCCGAAAAAACGTCCGTTTTTAAAACTTTCTTTTGCATTGATCCATGTCCCCTGGGGCAGGACCCAGGTCCCCAAAAACTTTTTATGACAATAACTTGCATATAAGCCTTTAAAATTAGCACTTTTGATTATTCATGTTCGTGTCCCATAGACTTTAATGGTGTTCGCGTGTTCAAACTTTTTTCCTGTTTGCATGTTCTGGTGCGAACCGAACAGGGGGGTGTTCGGCTCTTCCCTAGTCCCCATGCATACAGCTCACAAAGACCACCATTCCCCAAAATGTCAGGGCCCATAATCGGTAGGCAAGAGGCTATCATTCAGTCCCCTCCAAAAGCCTCTGTCCTGGCTAGGTCTGTCACACTGTGCTTTACCCGGCTTGCCTCTGACCATCCCTGCCATCTGCCTGCACCTGACTCCGGCCTGTCTGACTTCTTTTCAGCCTACTCCTTTGGTCCTTCTGCTGCCCGCCTGATAACCGACCTGACCTGCCTGACTCTTCTGAGTTCCTGAAAGAATCTTCCTGCAGTCTTCTGCACCTGTCTGCTGATCCAGCCTGTTCCAGGTTCCAGTCTGCTACCCTGCTCCAAGTCAGCTGTTCCAGTTCCAGCCTGTTATACCTGTCTGCTGATCCAGCCTGTTCCAGGTTCCAGTCTGCTGTCCGGCTCCAAGCCAGCTGTTCCAGTTCCAGCCTGCTGTTCCTGTCTGCTGATCTGCTGATCCAGCCTGTTCCAGGTCCAGTCCACTGATCCACTTCCAGTCTGCTGTTCTCCTGTGGTGAGCTTTCTGAAATCCAGACTTACCTCCTGCTGTTGATCCTGCCAGGCGCTCGTGCCACTCCTCACTCCTTCGCCTACTGTTTACTCTACCAGGGGCCTTGAGTTGGAGGTGCAAGGGAGGCCTTCCCCTGCAGTTCGGGCTGTCCAAGCCCAAGCAGGGAGCCTCTCCTATGTAAGAACTTTGCCTACACCTGGCAGGCTTGTCCCAGGCTGTTAAAAATCTTCAGGAGGGATACACCTGACTGGAGGAACAGGTTCATGTACTTTCATTTCCCACCGGCACGCAGGGGTCTTCCCACACCTCTACTTCTTCAGCCAGTACTGCCTCTTCTACAGTTGTTATGCTTCCATCTGAATGAAGGGTTCCCACTCCTGAAAAGTTATCTGGGGAACAAAGCAAATTCAGGGCATTCCGAAATACATGTGAGCTATACTTTGCTCTACAACCACGTACCTTCTCCCTAGAGGTCACCAAAGTGTGTTTTGTTGTCTCCTTGCTCCTGGGTGAACCCCAAACTTGGGCCACCACCTTCTGGAACAGAAAGCCGAAGTGTTAAACAACCTAATCACCTTTTTTGATGCTATGGCCCAGCTGTTTGAGGATCCACAGCTCTCTGCAACCGCAGAAGCCGCATTGCATACTCTTCAACAAGGACGCAGGGTAGCGGAAGATTATGTTGCTGAATTCAGGCTATGGAGTGCCGATACGCACTGGAACGACGCTGCCCTTTGTTACCAATTCCGCATGGGACTGTCAGTTCCTTTGGAAGATGAACTGGGCCGAGTTGGAATACCCCAGACCCTGGATGCACTAGTCAATTTAGCTATACAGATTGACCGGTGTCTGAGGGAGTGAACAGCTGAATGGGCAACTGGGCCTTCCCATCCTACCTGGATGCTACCAAGAGTTCCCAATTACTCTCACCTGGCTCCTTCAGCACAGCCAGCTTCCTCGCCTGACACATCTGAACCCATGCAGCTAGGGGTACTTAGCCCTTCTCTCACGGTGGAAGAACGCCAACATCGCCGGGTGAATAACCCATGCCTGTATTGTAGAGAACCTGGGCATTACATCAGAAATTGCACCGCCAAACTCCGTAAGTGCCTATATGTTTCCTCTGATCATGCATCCACTTGGGTCAAGACTTCTTCTCACCTTGCTCTCTCTATCTTGTTGCAGTTCCCAGGAAGGACTTTACAAGTTTCCGCCATTATTGATTCTGGGGCCTGCAGCTGCTTTATGGATTCTTCCTTTGCAGCCAAACACCAGATTCCCTTGCTGTTCAAGGGCCAAGGACTTTCTATCCACCTGGCTGATGGGTCTGCCATTAAATCCAGGCCAGTTACTCAAGAGACTACTCTTCTACCTATCACCAGTGCCAATTTACACCAAGAACTGTTACGCATGGATATCATCTCCTCACCCTTGTTCCCCATTATCCTTGGCATGCCGGGTCTACAAGCCCACAACCCTTACATCAACTAGGCCACGGGAGAAGTCAAGTTCCCTTCTCCTTACTGCCAGCAGTTCTGTGTTCCTAAGAATTCCTGTGAACCTCCTATTCTGTTATGTCTGGACACCAATACTGAGATATGCCAATCTGTGCCAGAGGCCTACCATGACTTCATGGGTGTCTTCAGTAAGAAGGGAGCGGAAACCTTTCCACCCTATCGAGCATACGACTGCCCCATTGAGCTCCTTCCAGGAGCCAAAGTGCCCTTTGGCAGAATTTTCCCTTTAACTGAACTGGAGCAGGGGATATTAACCACTTGCCGACCGGGCCATAGCCGAAAGACGGCTACAGCACGGTCAGCTTATTCTGGGTGGACGTCCGTTGGACATCCTTCGAGTATGTTGCTCCCGGGGCCACGCACTCGGGAACATCCTGAGGACCCGGCGCCTCACGGATCACGGTAAATAGCCGCTGATAGAGGCCGTTTACCACGTGATTTTTCCGTCAAATGATGGAGCGATCACTTGTAAACAAACCGGCGTCACGTCATGATGCCGGTTCCTCCCTCCCCTCTCTGGACCGATCGGTACAGTGAGAGGGGAGAGGGGGAGAGATTGCAGCAGTTCTGTGGGCTGGATGTTTAGTGCCCACAGCGCTGCTCAGTGCCAATAATCTACAATACATTGCAACACTGTGCAATACTCTGCCAATACTCTGCAACACTGTGCAATACTCTGCAAAACTCTACCAATACTCGTCAATACTCTGCCAATACTCGCCAATACTCTGAAATAAATTTTAACAGAAATAAAAGAATTTTTTTTTTATTGAATTTTCAGTCTTTTTTGATTTATAGCGCAAAAAATAAAAAACCCAGCGGTGATTAAATACCACCAAAAGAAAGCTCTGTTTGTGTGAAAAAAAGGTCAAAAATTTCATATGGGTACAGTGTTGCATAACTGAGTAATTGTCATTCAAAATGTGAGAGCACGAAAGCTGAAAATTGGTCTGGTTAGGAAGGGGGTTTAAGTGCCCGGTGGTCAAGTGGTTAAAAGAATATATCGATGAGAATCTAAAGAAAGGATTCATCCATCCATCCACATCCCCAGCAGGTGCGGGCATCTTTTTGGTAGAAAAGAAGGATCACACCCTACGGCCTTGCATAGACTATTGCGAGCTTAACAAAATCACCGTTAAGAATTGCTACCCTCTTCCCTTGGTACCTGAGGTATTCAAGAGACTGGGAGCCGCCACTATTTTTACCAAGCTCGATCTCCAGAGGGGCTTACAACTTGGTCCGTATCAGGGAAGGGGACGAATGGAAGACTGCTTTTCACACCCAATTTGGGCACTTTGAGTACCCGGTAATGCCCTTCGACCTGTGTAATGCCCCTGCTACATTCCAGTACTTCATCAATGACATCTTCCGGTATTATTTGGATCTGTTCGTCATCGTCTACCTAGATGATATCTTAATCTTCTCCTCTTCTCTGGATTCCCATCGTAGGCACGTCAGGTGTGTGTTATCTGGGCTCCGACAGCATGGCCTGTACGCCAAGTCTGAAAAGTGCGAGTTTGAGCAAGAGAGTATTCCATTTTTGGGACTAATCATTTCTATAGAGGGTATCAAGATGGACCCTCAAAAGATTGCTGCATTTCTTGATTGGCCAGCTCCCACAGACAAGAAAGGAATCCAACGTTTCGAAGGATTTGCCAATTTCTACCAAAAGTTTATTAAAGGATTCTCAGCCATCATCAACCCTATCCCCCAGCTAACCAAACAAGAAATCCGCTTCCATTGGTCCCCGGAGGCCAAAACTGCCTTTGAGTCCCCTAAGAGACTGTTCACCTCCGCTTCTGTGTTGAAGCATCCTGACTCGACCTTACTTTTGTTCTGGAAGTAGACGCTTCTGAAATCGCTGTGGGAGCAGTACATTCCCAACAACAGGGGACCAAAGCCCTTTTACACCCGGTAACCTTCTAAGTAATCAACAGCAGAAATAAACTACGATGTGGGAGACCGAGAACTACTGGCAATTAAGTCTGCACTGGAAGAGTGGTGATACCTGTTGGAAGGAGCAGCCCATCCAATCTTGATCTACACAGATCACAAGAATCTGGAATATCTGAAGTCTGCAAAAAGGTTGAAGCCACAACAAGCCAGGTGGGCATCATTCTTCTCCAGGTTCTCTTTTCATGTCACCTACCGGCCGGGCCCGAAGAACACAAAACCTGACGCCCTGTATGTTTCATAAGTCCAAAGAAACCTCTCCTCCGGACACTATTCTTTCCCCAGGAAGTTTTCTTCTGGTACAGAAATATTTGCTTTCCCAGATTAAGCAAGCCTCCGTGGAATTGGCACCCCCCATTGAGGCGGAGTAACAAGCAAAAGATGGTCTGTTCTGGTACAAGTAAAATTATGGAAATGTGGCGCTCGCAAATGTTATTAAACATGTGTGACCAAGTGTAGATGAGTACAGATGTGAATATACAAAGCAAAAAACATATAAATAAAGTTTAAATAAATGTGCTGAATGTTCTGAACCACAATGGAAAAAACAAAACTTTTGAAGTGCAATGGACCACAGACGCTTCAGGACTTTTCAGGTGCAGAAACGCCACCCCCACATGTGTCCCCACTCACCAAATAGCAATGACCCCCAGCATTGCAGTCTGCGGGTCAGTTCAGGCTTATGTGATGGTATCCAGAGAAGCTCAAGAGTGGTGTTGTGCACATCAGATCAAAGGATTTCTTGTTGGAATTTCTCAGCAGAATCACCAGGCACCAAAAAAAGGATATAAAAATGAAACTAATAGTGAAAAGTACCGTTTGAAAAGGGATTTATTCCATATACAAATGGGTACTTAGAAAATAGTTGATAAAAACAGGCATGTAAAGGGATTAGAGATGGATCCGGATGCTACTCATGGAGTGCGTTCCAGAAACCAGGTAGTGCGTTCCAAGGAGCAGGAAATGACATCAGTGCCATCGAAAATACGTTGACATGTTTCACCAACCTACAGGGCGTTATCAAAGACCTAATTCCTGGCCCACTCAACCACTTTAAATAGAGGAAAGGAGGAAACATCCCCCACACAGAGGACTAATCACCATCCACCTGGGAACCATGCTGATGATGAAATGAAAAAAGGTCACCTACACAGGCAGAGCACAGCCGCTGGGAGAGACCAAAAGAGTGCAAATAGCAATCTGCAAAAACGATTCCAAGGACTAAAGACGTCAGTCCTTGGAGCTCACTGGGAATACATTTACATGCAAAATTAAATTAATATACATACAAGCCAAAAAATGAAAATATAAAAAGGAAAAACTAATATTGAAAATGAAAATGAAATAAAAATAAGAATAAAAATAAATAAAAATGCAAATAAAGAAAAAAGAAAAGAAGAAAAATAGAAAAAAATAATAAAAATAAAAATAAATAAAAATAAAGCAGGGGCGCATGCGCGGCTTCTAACATGGTGGATGTTCTCTAGGTGAGCTCTGGACTCCGCCGAATCTCCGAGACCACTGAGAAGCTTCAACAGCCACACACAGTGCCAGGGGTAAGCCTGAACGTTTGCCACACTGCTAGAGCTCCTCATGGGAAAAATCAGCCAGCAGCAGCAGCACTATAAACCGCTGCTCGGGCCGCGTGGAGAAACGAACATGGATCCCTTCATTACTAGGCCGCAATCCACGGCCTCGATTTTGCCCAGGGACCCGTTTGCCACAATGGATCCGCTCCTGGGGATAGAGGAGGTCGAAAACCACACGGTCACTACCCAGAACCTGACCTCCTCTCCCAACTCATCCCCTCTCTCTCAAGAGGTTCTCACCCCAGCCATTTTAGATACTAAGCTGGGCACTAAGCTGCAGCTTCTCCTCCAGCAGATTACCCACACAGTTGCACCTGAGGTGAGCAAACTAGCAGCAGAGTTAAGAGGGGAAATAAACCAAATAGGGGAACACACAGATGCACTTGAATACAAGATGGTTGAAATGGTGAACTATGTACAAGCAATCGAGAAGGAAAATCACACACTTAGACATTCAGTCTCCCAGCTACAATTACAGCAGGAGGACTTTGAAAATAGGGAGAGGAGGCAGAACCTGCCGTTCAGAGGCATCCCCGAAGTGGTAGGGGACCCCATCCTGTGCCCATACCTCCTGGGTCTTTTTAACACACTAGCACCCGCGGTTGTGGATGTGGATTGGCGTCTCGACAGGGCCCACTGCTCTCTAGGCCCGAAACCCCCGGCTGGAGCTAGACCTAGAGACGTTATAGTGAGGTTTCACTATTATGATAGTAAGGAGGCATTAACCCTGGTCACATGCAACAAATCTCAGCTTATGTACAAAGGGGCAAAACTGCAGATTTTTAGTGACCTCTCTCCTATTACGCTGGCTAAATGGAGAATTCTGCGATCAATCACATCTCATTTGCAATGTCATCAAGTCCTATATTACTGGGGATTCCCCTTTCGCCTCACAGTATCCAAAGATGGCACCCAACATAGTCTCCGAGACCTTCAAGAGGGAGAAGCCTTTATAAAGATTCTTGGACTCCCCTATACCTGAAGAAGACCTATTAACTCCTCAGGCACTGGTTCACCCTTTTCCTACCACCCCCAGTTGGGTCTGGACCCCTTTGAGGAACTGAGCGAAGAAACAACTATCAACACCACAACATCCAAGAGCATCCAAGCAACCTCCTTGATACACTCGCAAAGTTTTTCTTGGGATTCTACCTTTTTTCTGATTCCTCCATAGTCCAAAAGAATCATAGCGCTGTGCTCTGGACTAAAGGTTTAAAAATTTGCCCTGTATTTTCATTGGGGTAATGTTTTTTTCTCAACCCATGGGATATCAACAAATGATACGGTCATTATCAACATACTGACAGTTGTTCATGTTTTCTTTTGCTGTTGACCTTTTCTCTCCTATCAGGATATCTCCTGCAGGACTTTTACAGCTACAGCCAAGTTCATAAGGAGATTCGATGGACTCCCTCTCTCCTTAGAGTCCCCTGGTGGAGTCCCACATGAGACCCTACCTGGTCTCTGAAGTTCTTCAGGGTCCCCTAAGACATGGCCATGTCTTAGGCTCTCACATACAGGTTTTTTCTTTTTGTTTTTTTTGTTGTCTCAGTTGCAGTTATATATTCATGCTCTTATGGTTTTTGTCTTCATGTCCATGCTCCAATGCCAGCTCTGTAAGCTGAGGACCCTAGTTTTTTTTTCTTTTTTCTTTTTCTTTACAATGTTTTTTTACCTACCTGGTATACTCGTTACTGCATAGGTACCGAAAGGTTGTTCTACCCATGAGTGATTTTATACATCCTTATATCCATTTAAATGTATTCTTTGATGTGTTTTCTCCTGTGGTTTGTATACTAACAAAAGCATTTTTGGAAGTATTTCACAAATGGCATTGAGGATCATGTCTTATAATGTGAAGGGCCTGGGCTCCATTCAGAAGCGTTGGGTGGCTCTGAAGGAGTTCAGGTCCTCCGGTGCGGATGTGATATTGATTCAAGAGACGCACTTTAGAGCTGACGGCTCGTTAACATTTGCATCAAAGTCCTTCCCCACCTCCTTTCTTGGACAGATTTATTTCCTTAACAAACTTTTTGATGCCCCTCAGTACCGCTCTCAACCGTTTATGATTGTTGATGGGGATTTCAATCTGGTCATGTCCCCCACTAGAGATAGACAAACTTTGTTTAATGCCACCCCCTGGAGGAAGATCATATCCCAAGCTAGTTCATTCCATAAATGTATCAGGTCCCATCAACTCTTTGACTCATGGAGGATCAAACTGCTAAGCAATACACATTTTACTCCATGGCACATGAAATGTATTCCCGCCTTGACCATTTTTTAATTTCTGCTCCACTTATCCCTTATGTTATTGAGTCCGATATATCCCCTATCACGTGGTCTGACCATTCTCCCATTACATTAGACCTTATACTTTCCCAGACCCACACTAGATCATGCCACTGGCGCCTCAATGACCACCTTATACAATCTGATGTCTCATGGAATAAGCTGGCAACGGGTCTAAAAGAATTTTTCCAACTTAACCTGGGGTCTGTGTCTGAGTTTTCTACACTGTGTGAGGCCCATAAGGCTGTCTTTCGTGGTGAATGCATAGCAGAGGATTCACGTTTGAAAAAGGACAGAAATATTCTTTTGCAGTCCCTTTCTTCAGCCTTGGCAACGGCTGAACGGCAGTTGTTGCGCAGTCCCACAGTGTTGAAACTTCATAAAGTCACCACCCTCAGAGAACAAATTAAATCAACACAACTCGGAAAGGCAGCTAAATCCCTTCTTTGGACAAAACAAAAGTTTTATGAGTTCTCTAATAAGCCTCATAAGATCCTAGTCAACAAATTACGCCCACGCACTTTTAACTCTTTCCCTGACTTTCTTCTCCAAACAGATGGATCCAGAACCCATTGCCCTCAAGAGATGTCCAAAATTTTTGGTAGATTTTATCACAAGTTGTATAATTGTTTGACCCCTGCAAATAATTTTAACTTTACCCAAGGGAAATTTGAGGAGTTCTTCTCTGACCTAAAGCTTCCAAAGCTGTCCACACCTGATCTAGCTAGTTTAAACTGCGGAAGAGCTCCTCATTATAGTCAAAGATCTCCCGTTAAACAAATCACCAGGCCCAGATGGGCTACCATACTTTTACTATAAGACCTTTATAGACATACTGTCATCCCATATGTTGATCCTTTATGATTTCTTATGCCGCGTACACACGATCGGACTTTCTGGCATACTTGGTCCGGCAGACTTTCCGACGGACTTTGTCCGCCAGGTGCACCGACTTTAAAATGGACGGACTTGTCCCCACACGACCGGACTTTCCGGCGGGCTAGGTCCGCCCGTCTTTCCAACGGACTTTTGCCGGAGTTACGGTGGACTTTTAGAATGAACGGACTTGCCCACACATGGACAAGTCCGTTCATTTTGAACGTGACTCAGGTACGACGGGACTAGAAAACGAAGTCAATCTTGCCGCTTTTATCGGTGAGATTATAGCGAGCCCCGTCGCGGGTCATACCAGGCCCTTAGGTCTGGTATGGGTTATAAAAGGAAACCCCTATGCCAAAAAAATGGCGTGGGGTCCCCCTAAAATCCATACCAGACCCTGATCCGAGCACACAGCCCGGCTGGTCAGGAAAGGGGGTGGGGACGAGCGAGCGCCCCCTCCTGAGCCGTACCAGGCCACATGCCCTTAACATGGGGGTGGGTGCTTTGGGGGAGGGGGGCCCCGCAAGGGGGGCAAGGGCCTCTTCCCAACAACCCTGGCTGTTGGTTGTCAGGGTCTGCGGGCGGGGGGCTTATCGGAATCCGGGAGCCCCCTATAAGAGGGCCCCCAGATCCCGGCCCCCCACCCTATGTGAATGAGTATGGGGTACATGGTACCCCTACCCATTCACCTAGGGAAAAAGTGTCAATAATAAAACACACTACACAGGTTTTTAAAATAATTTATTAAACAGCTCGGGGGGTCTTCCTCCGGCTTCGGGGGTCTTCTTCTGGCTTCGGGGGTCCCTCCGGTTCCTCTTCTCCCGGCATCCAGTTGGTTCTTCTCCGCTCACTCTGGCCTCTTCTCCCGGTGTTCCAGTTCTTCTGCCGGCTCCTCCGCTGTCTTCATGCTGCTCTTTTGCCAGCGGAGGTCCGGACTTCTGGGCTTCTTGTCTTCCTTCCTCTTCTCTTCTCCAGATGTTGACACGATGCTCTCTCCGGCTGGACTGCTCTCTGAGCGCTCCGTTGTGATTTATATAGGTGGAGACCCCGCCCCCTTATGACATCACAGTCCCTGGGCATGCTGGGACTGTGATGTTTTAGGGGGCGTGGTCAACATCACCCAGTGATACAAACGATTATAAAACCAACAAAGTTTATAAATGGCAAGATGCCATATTAACTGAAGAGGTGATTGTCCCTATAGAGGATAGAGAGACCATTCCTACAACTTCGTATATCTCACATTGTGGAGCAACCCCCGGTCATTTCAACAGGACAACAGCAATGCTGGGCCCCGTGTTGATTCCAAAGCCTTTGGGGTTTCCACTTATAACAGGTATGAACCCCTACAACAGGATGAGTACTATGCCTCTGATGGATATTATCAGCAGGATTATGGTAACAATCGTGGTTGGAACAGCCCTGGTTGGGCTTCATCACAACCCAGGGGAGGCCCACCCTCAAGAGCACAAAGAGGTCACCCTGGTGGTAATTTTAGGGGGGATTTTCACAAGAGGGGGTATGGTGGTCCCCCATGGAGGGGGAGGGGACCTGCACATCCCAGAGGGAGAGGGAGAGGTTTACACCCTCAAGACAATGGAGGGGGAGTGGAAACCGTGGTACCCCACTGGACCCCCCAGACCATATGTGGCCGAACCAGGTACAGCAAACAGAGAGGCTGCAGAGGAGGTAAAAGGAAAAAGAAAAAGAGAGACCTAATGCAGGGCATCTTCAATTTAAGTGATGCCACTTTTAAACCAGATGAGTTAAACGTTTTAGAATTAGGCCTCAAATTTGCCCCAGATAAGGATCTTAATAAGTGTGACACTTTTATTGATCTTCAGAAATTTATGAGAAAAGTTAATATTAAGAAACATTTTAGTAAAGTAGCACCCAAAACAGGACAGGAACCGTCTGATTATAGTCATACTGAGTTGAGGAATAACTCAGTTTTTAATCCTAGAAATTCTAACAGTAATTTTTTAGAGGTGTTCAAATCCTTGGTCCAGCAGGACTTAGAAAGATTGTCAATCAAACCTAGTAGGCGTAAAACAGACATTGAAAGGGGCCTAAAATCCCTAGAAGAAAACAAACAGATTGTCATCCATAGTGCGGATAAAGGGGGGAGCTTGTTATTCTTAATAAATCTGAATATTTAGCTGAATTTAACAGACTTGTCTATGATGCTGAAACATATTAAAAAATGGGAGGTAACCCTACCAACAAATGCAAAGCTAAGCTGAGACGTCTGGTTAAAGATGCCCAAGATGAAGGTATTGTCACCAAGAAAGAGGCTAGATATCTGGCACCGGATGCCACTTGGGTGCCAGTTATCTACCAATTACCTAAAATCCACAAAAATCCAGCTAAACCTCCTGGCAGGGCTATAGTGAATGAGGTGGACTCTTTGTTTGTCAGAATTGGTGAATACATTGATTGTTTTCTACAGCCATTGGCACAAAGTTGTCCATCCTGTCTCAGGGATAGCAGTCATCTCATGGAATTATTACAGCAGGTAGAAGTTGGTGATGGTCATATACTAGCTAGTATTGACGTCAATTCCCTGTACACCAATATCCAGCAAAGGCATGCAGTAGAAGCTGTGGTTAGGCCTTAAACAATACCAAAATGAAAAATAAACAAAAGGATTTTCTTGCCCTAGATCTTGCCATGAGCCTCAACTTATTCTGGCATGATAAGCAATTCTTTAGACAGAAGAAGGGTGTGGCGATGGGGGCTAAATATGCCCCCTCAGTGGCAAATGTATTCATGAGTTTCTGGGAGAAGGATGCCATTTTTGGTGCGAACATTCCTCAGCTTAAGTTTTACAAGCATTATATAGATGATATCATCATTATTTGGGCAGGATCAAAAGAGTCTTTTTTCAGTTTTTGTCGAAAATTGGTGAGAATAGCTATGGGATATCATTCTTGGCAACTGCCGGCATTCATTGCATCAATTTTCTTGATCTAGTTATTTTTAAGGATAACCATACACTGTCCACTAAAACCTATTTTAAGGAAGTGGACAGAAATGGTTACATCCCCCTTGGGAGCTGCCATCACCCTCATTGGCTTAGTTCCATTCCTAAAAGCCAATTTCTAAGAGTCAGATGCAATTGCGCAAGAATTGAGGATTTTGACCTACAAGCGCAAGTTCTGTATGAGAGGTTCTTGGAAAAAGTTTACACCCCATGTGAGTTAAACAAAACCCTATCCTTGGTAAGGGGTATGAATAGGGACAATTTGTTTAAAAAGAAGGAAGTTGCCAAAAGAGATTTTGGTATTGCTTTTATGTCAGGTTTTACCCGCCAATATAAACAAGTGGAACATATTGTTCGTAAGCATTGGCATCTTCTATTGAAAGATGACGATATAGCCAGTGTTTTACCCAGTAGACCACAGTTCATTTGCACCAAGCCTTCTACGATACGACTCAAGCTGGCGCTAAATGTTGTTGACCCCCCAAAAAAGCTATGCACTTTTTTGGACCAGGTGGGTTTTTTCAGTTGCGGAAGATGTGTTATATGTAGGACATCTAAGCACAGGGTGAGGAGAACAACTGCGTTTACAGCACACTCCACTGGTCAATCCTATAAAATTAAAAAATGTATTACATGTGGCACTACCTACCTATTGTCCTGCCCATGTGGGTTACAATACACATACAAGTTTATCCAGTCATTTCAGACTAGTTCACAGTAAGGACCCCAGTAGCCTCACCTTCTGTGGCATTGACAGAGTTGAGGGGCATTGGAGAGGAGGTAACCTCAAGCGAGCTATTTCTCCTAATGAGACCCAGTGGATCCATTGTTTAAAATCGAAGACTCCCCGAAAGTTAAACATTGAATTGGATCTGAACTTTTTAGAACAATATAGTGCTTTTTATCCATTAAGAGGAAATAAATGATCAAGGGGTTAAAATGGCGCACAATGAGGGTAACCGAGTACATATAACTAAAAATGGTTGGGGGAAGGGGGTGGGTTGGGGGTTCCTGAGAGGGGGAACTTGGTGGTGGTAGTTAATGTTTCACAACAAGTTCAAGTATTAGTCCATGTAAGGATAAAATGATGCTGAATAAATGGAAGGCAGCCAGTCTATAAAAGCTATAAAAGCTCTGGAACAATTAAAAAGAAAGAAGGACATCACCCTCTAAGTGCAGCATGTATGTTAAAAATATTTATTACAATAGATAAAAACACTCACATTTGAGTTGCTAAAAACCAGCATGTAAAGTAGTTTCATCCGCATGCTCTCGGGGGATGTGGGTGTCACGGGCCAGTGGGGGGGTTCCTGGGATGTGAGTCCTGTGACCTGGGTCCTGGTAGCTGTTCCGGTGGTGCCGAGGGTCCTCAGAGCCTCCGGGCGGCCAGGATGTCGGTCATGGATCCTCCGTGGAGCACCGTGCTGACCTGCGTCTTCACTTCCGGGAGCGGGGTGAGGCGGGCGGTGCTTCGTGTTCAAAGCATGCATGCTCCTTCATCAGGCTGTGCTGGGGGCCATATTCAGTGTGGGAATTTATACCATAGGCAATGGGAGGGGTGGAGAGGTAATTGAGAGGAGGGAGGGACTATGTATAATGACCATGGATAGGTAACCATGGAGATGGGGTGTACACAATGTGGAAGGGGAGTGAAGGGAGACGGGGAGTGGGCGGGGCGGGGAGTGAGGAAGGGGGGAAGAAGATATGCAAATGAGTATGTTGTGGTAAGAACATATATGTGTGTATATGGATCGTGGGTAAGGAGAAGGCGGTCTATATGAAGAGGAATGTTGTATTGATCATAGTGGACGGGAACAAAATATATCTATATCTATATCTATATCTATATCTATATCTAGATATAGATATAGATATAGATATAGATATCTATATCTAGATATCTATAGATATATAGATAGATATATATATAGATATAGATATATATACACACACACACACATCTATATATATATATATATATATATATATATATATATATACAGAAAACGGTATATAATTAAATAGGTATATAATTAAATAGGTATATAATTATAGGGAGAGATGGGTGGTATATATGAGAAGAAATGACGCAATGATGGAAAAGGAATAAAACATGTACAATGTATATACCTGTGTAAACACAAAGAACCATTTATAAAGGATCCTTTCACACATACACATATATACACATTTAAATGTTTTAGGCAGCAGAACTGGCTTTTTGGGATGTTTTTAACCCATCGTGGGTGATGGCAACTGTTAAAGTGTAGGTAAGAATTCCCTGAGGTGGATTTTGTATAATTCTGGGCGCAGATGGTGTTTTCATAGTGGAAGAGTTCCAGATCCAAAAAGGCCAGTTTGTTATTGTCTGTGACTGATGTAAATGATAGACCCATGGTGTTGTTGTTGCAGTGTTGGACGAAGGGTAGGATTGTACATTACACCCTTACCCACCTCATGGTACAAAAAACTGAAACTTAACACTAAGTACCAAGAGGATTGCCTCATCAAATGTAAAATACAGAAGATACGCAGTGACTTTGACAATTACAACTCCAACAGGATACACTGTTGGAAAAACCCAGACGCAATACACACCCCCACACAGTTAACAACCACCCCAATCTCCACACCCCATCAGGGCAAGAGAACCACACCCGGTCCCCCTGATGGAATGCGTACCAAGACCCACCACGCCCTCTTATCCTGTCAAGGCCCCTCCACCAAGCCTTATCCTTATAGGCCACATAGGCCACCGGCACCTTCCAGACGGCCACAGCCCACACCCACACCAAAAGAGGTGTGGGCTGTGGCAAAAGGTTTGGTGAGCATCGTAACCTTGTAGAGAAGGGCATTGACAAGCATAGCATACCGAGACATTTTAAAGAACATGGACAAACATCTTCAGGGCTACGTGTGTGGGTTATTGAGTCTATTCCACCCACCCTCCCTACCGCTAAACGCTACAAAAGGTTGTGTGAAAGAGAAAACTACTGGATATACACACTGGACACTTTATCACCAGGAGGCCTCAATGAAGGCATTGAAATTAACATTTTGCTGTGCCCCAACCACATCCCTGCCTCATCACATCATCTCATCTCAATTCACCACGTATTGTTTCATCCATTGTCCTACCTGTTGTCTCATTCATTGTTTTATCCATCATCTAGTCTCTACCCCATTAACTTACAGTCTACATGGAACACGTGTATGGGTATACCCGTACACTAGTGTGAGTGTATACCTGTCTCCCACCCATTACCCCTATCCACATAGCCCTAGTGTATAACACATACCATTTTTATATTTATTTTTATTTTTATTTAAATTTTTATTTTTATTTTTAATTTCTTTATTTTTATTTTTATATTTATTTTTATTTTTAATTTCTTTATTTTTATTTTTATATTTATTTTTATTTTTATTACTATTATTTTTATTTTTATTTATTTGTACTTGTATTTTTATTTTTATTATTTTTATATTTATCTTTATTTTTATTAATATTTCCCAGTATTTCCCATAACATTTCTCTCATTCCCAAATACCCATCTGGAAACACACTCCCCCCTCCTTTTGTCCCAATCTTATGCGTCATTTAAATGTGTATATATGTGTATGTGTGTGTGAAAGGATAAAACATTGTACATGTTTTATTCCTTTTCCATCATTGTGTCATGTCTTCTCATATATACCACCCATCTCTCCCTATAATTATTCACTTATTTAATTATATTCCGTTTTCTGCATTGTTGTATTCCCTTCCCATATATGTTTACGTGTATGTGTATATATATATATATATATATATATATATATATATAAAGATATGTGTGTATATATATATATGTTGGGTGCCATCTTTGGATACTGTGAGGCGAAAGGGGAATCCCCAGTAATATAGGACTTGATGACATTGCAAATGAGATGTGATTGATCGCAGAATTCTCCATTTAGCCAGCGTAATAGGAGAGAGGTCACTAAAAATCTGCAGTTTTGCCCCTTTGTACATAAGCTGAGATTTGTTGCATGTGACCAGGGTTAATGCCTCCTTACTATCATAATAGTGAAACCTCACTATAACGTCTCTAGGTCTAGCTCCAGCCGGGGGTTTCGGGCCTAGAGAGCAGTGGGCCCTGTCGAGACGCCAATCCACATCCACAACTGCGGGTGCTAGTGTGTTAAAAAGACCCAGGAGGTATGGGCACAGGATGGGTCCCCTACCACTTCGGGGATGCCTCTGAACGGCAGGTTCTGCCTCCTCTCCCTATTTTCAAAGTCCTCCTGCTGTAATTGTAGCTGGGAGACTGAATGTCTAAGTGTGTGATTTTCCTTCTCGATTGCTTGTACATAGTTCACCATTTCAACCATCTTGTATTCAAGTGCATCTGTGTGTTCCCCTATTTGGTTTATTTCCCCTCTTAACTCTGCTGCTAGTTTGCTCACCTCAGGTGCAACTGTGTGGGTAATCTGCTGGAGGAGAAGCTGCAGCTTAGTGCCCAGCTTAGCATCTAAAATGGCTGGGGTGAGAACCTCTTGAGAGAGAGGGGATGAGTTGGGAGAGGAGGTCAGGTTCTGGGTAGTGACCGTGTGGTTTTCGACCTCCTCTATCCCCAGGAGCGGATCCATTGCGGCAAACGGGTCCCTGGGCAAAATCGAGGCCGTGGATTGCGGCCTAGTAATGAAGTGATCCATGTTCGTTTCTCCACGTGGCCCGAGCAGCGGTTTATAGTGCTGCTGGCTGATTTTTCCCATGAGGAGCTCTAGCAGTGTGGCAAACGTTCAGGCTTACCCCTGGCACTGTGTGTGGCTGTTGAAGCTTCTCAGTGGTCTCGGAGATTCGGCGGAGTCCAGAGCTCACCTAGAGAACATCCACCATGTTAGAAGCCGCGCATGCGCCCCTGCTTTATTTTTATTTATTTTTATTTTTATTATTTTTTTCTATTTTTCCTCTTTTCTTTTTTCTTTATTTGCATTTTTATTTATTTTTATTTTTATTTTTATTTCATTTTCATTTTCAATATTAGTTTTTCCTTTTTATATTTTCATTTTTTGGCTTGTATGTATATTAATTTAATTTTGCATGTAAATGTATTCCCAGTGAGCTCCAAGGACTGACGTCTTTAGTCCTTGGAATCGTTTTTGCAGATTGCTATTTGCACTCTTTTGGTCTCTCCCAGCGGCTGTGCTCTGCCTGTGTAGGTGACCTTTTTTCATTTCATCATAAGCATGGTTCCCAGGTGGATGGTGATTAGTCCTCTGTGTGGGGGATGTTTCCTCCTTTCCTCTATTTAAAGTGGTCGAGTGGGCCAGGAATTAGGTCTTTGATAACGCCCTGTAGGTTGGTGAAACATGTCAACGTATTTTCGATGGCACTGATGTCATTTCCTGCTCCTTGGAACGCACTACCTGGTTTCTGGAACGCACTCCATGAGTAGCATCCGGATCCATCTCTAATCCCTTTACATGCCTGTTTTTATCAACTATTTTCTAAGTACCCATTTGTATATGGAATAAATCCCTTTTCAAACGGTACTTTTCACTATTAGTTTCATTTTTATATCCTTTTTTTGGTGCCTGGTGATTCTGCTGAGAAATTCCAACAAGAAATCCTTTGATCTGATGTGCACAACACCACTCTTGAGCTTCTCTGGATACCATCACATAAGCCTGAACTGACCCGCAGACTGCAATGCTGGGGGTCATTGCTATTTGGTGAGTGGGGACACATGTGGGGGTGGCGTTTCTGCACCTGAAAAGTCCTGAAGCGTCTGTGGTCCATTGCACTTCAAAAGTTTTGTTTTTTCCATTGTGGTTCAGAACATTCAGCACATTTATTTAAACTTTATTTATATGTTTTTTGCTTTGTATATTCACATCTGTACTCATCTACACTTGGTCACACATGTTTAATAACATTTGCGAGCGCCACATTTCCATAATTTTACTTGTACCAGAACAGACCATCTTTTGCTTGTTACTCCGCCTCAATGGGGGGTGCCAATTCCACGGAGGCTTGCTT
This sequence comes from Aquarana catesbeiana, assembly GCF_042186555.1. Classification (NCBI taxonomy): domain Eukaryota; kingdom Metazoa; phylum Chordata; class Amphibia; order Anura; family Ranidae; genus Aquarana; species Aquarana catesbeiana. The sequence continues at coordinate 175,966,831 of NC_133330.1, forward strand.
AATCTGGGAAAGCAAATATTTCTGTACCAGAAGAAAACTTCCTGGGGAAAGAATAGTGTCCGGAGGAGAGGTTTCTTTGGACTTATGAAACATACAGGGCGTCAGGTTTTGTGTTCTTCGGGCCCGGCCGGTAGGTGACATGAAAAGAGAACCTGGAGAAGAATGATGCCCACCTGGCTTGTTGTGGCTTCAACCTTTTTGCAGACTTCAGATATTCCAGATTCTTGTGATCTGTGTAGATCAAGATTGGATGGGCTGCTCCTTCCAACAGGTATCACCACTCTTCCAGTGCAGACTTAATTGCCAGTAGTTCTCGGTCTCCCACATCGTAGTTTATTTCTGCTGTTGATTACTTAGAAGGCTACCGGGTGTAAAAGGACTTTGGTCCCCTGTCGTTGGGAATGTACTGCTCCCACAGCGATTTCAGAAGCGTCTACTTCCAGAACAAAAGTAAGGTCGAGTCAGGATGCTTCAACACAGAAGCGGAGGTGAACAGTCTCTTAGGGGACTCAAAGGCAGTTTTGGCCTCCGGGGACCAATGGAAGTGGATTTCTTGTTTGGTTAGCTGGGGGATAGGGTTGATGATGGCTGAGAATCCTTTAATAAACTTTTGGTAGAAATTGGCAAATCCTACGAAACGTTGGATTCCTTTCTTGTCTGTGGGAGCTGGCCAATCAAGAAATGCAGCAATCTTTTGAGGGTCCATCTTGATACCCTCTATAGAAATGATTAGTCCCAAAAATGGAATACTCTCTTGCTCAAACTCGCACTTTTCAGACTTGGCGTACAGGCCATGCTGTCGGAGCCCAGATAACACACACCTGACGTGCCTACGATGGGAATCCAGAGAAGAGGAGAAGATTAAGATATCATCTAGGTAGACGATGACGAACAGATCCAAATAATACCGGAAGATGTCATTGATGAAGTACTGGAATGTAGCAGGGGCATTACCGGGTACTCAAAGTGCCCAAATTGGGTGTGAAAAGCAGTCTTCCATTCGTCCCCTTCCCTGATACGGACCAAGTTGTAAGCCCCTCTGGAGATCGAGCTTGGTAAAAATAGTGGCGGCTCCCAGTCTCTTGAATACCTCAGGTACCAAGGGAAGAGGGTAGCAATTCTTAACGGTGATTTTGTTAAGCTCGCAATAGTCTATGCAAGGCCGTAGGGTGTGATCCTTCTTTTCTACCAAAAAAGATGCCCGCACCTGCTGGGGATGTGGATGGATGGATGAATCCTTTCTTTAGATTCTCATCGATATATTCTTTTAACCACTTGACCACCGGGCACTTAAACCCCCTTCCTAACCAGACCAATTTTCAGCTTTCGTGCTCTCACATTTTGAATGACAATTACTCAGTTATGCAACACTGTACCCATATGAAATTTTTGTCCTTTTTTTCACACAAACAGAGCTTTCTTTTGGTGGTATTTAATCACTGCTGGGTTTTTTATTTTTTGCGCTATAAATCAAAAAAGACTGAAAATTCAATAAAAAAAATTCTTTTATTTCTGTTAAAATTTATTTCAGAGTATTGGCGAGTATTAGCAGAGTATTGACGAGTATTGGTAGAGTTTTGCAGAGTATTGCACAGTGTTGCAGAGTATTGGCAGAGTATTGCACAGTGTTGCAATGTATTGTAGATTATTGGCACTGAGCAGCGCTGTGGGCACTAAACATCCAGCCCACAGAACTGCTGCAATCTCTCCCCCTCTCCCCTCTCACTGTACCGATCGGTCCAGAGAGGGGAGGGAGGAACCAGCATCATGACGTGACGCCGGTTTGTTTACAAGTGATCGCTCCATCATTTGACGGAAAAATTACGTGGTAAACGGCCTCTAACAGCGGCTATTTACCGTGATCCGTGAGGCGCCGGGTCCTCAGGATGTTCCCGAGTGCGTGGCCCCGGGAGCAACATACTCGAAGGATGTCCCACGGACGTCCACCCAGAATAAGCCGACCGCGCTGTAGCCGTCTTTCGGCTATGGCCCGGTCGGCAAGTGGTTAATGTCCCCTGCTCCAGTTCAGTTAAAGGGAAAATTCTGCCAAAGGGCACTTTGGCTCCTGGAAGGAGCTCAATGGGGCAGTCGTAGGCTCGATAGGGTGGAAGGGTTTCCGCTCCCTTCTTACTGAAGACATCCATGAAGTCATGGTAGGCCTCTGGCACAGATTGGCATATCTCAGTATTGGTGTCCAGACATAACAGAATAGGAGGTTCACAGGAATTCTTAGGAACACAGAACTGCTGGCAGTAAGGAGAAGGGAACTTGACTTCTCCCGTGACCCAGTTGATGTAAGGGTTGTGGGCTTGTAGACCCGGCATGCCAAGGATAATGGGGAACAAGGGTGAGGAGATGATATCTATGCGTAACAGTTCTTGGTGTAAATTGCCAATGGTGATAGGTAGAAGAGTAGTCTCTTGAGTAACTGGCCTGGATTTAATGGCAGACCCATCAGCCAGGTGGATAGAAAGTCCTTGGCCCTTGAACAGCAAGGGAATCTGGTGTTTGGCTGCAAAGGAAGAATCCATAAAGCAGCTGCAGGCCCCAGAATCAATAATGGCGGAAACTTGTAAAGTCCTTCCTGGGAACTGCAACAAGATAGAGAGAGCAAGGTGAGAAGAAGTCTTGACCCAAGTGGATGCATGATCAGAGGAAACATATAGGCACTTACGGAGTTTGGCGGTGCAATTTCTGATGTAATGCCCAGGTTCTCCACAATACAGGCATAGGTTATTCACCCGGCGATGTTGGCGTTCTTCCACCGTGAGAGAAGGGCGAAGTACCCCTAGCTGCATGGGTTCAGACGTGTCAGGCGAGGAAGCTGGCTGTGCTGAAGGAGCCGGGTGAGAGTAATTGGGAACTCTTGGTAGCATCCAGGTAGGATGGGAAGGCCCAGTTGCCCATTCAGCTGTTCACTCCCTCAGACACCGGTCAATCTGTATAGCTAAATTGACTAGTGCATCCAGGGTCTGGGGTATTCCAACTCGGCCCAGTTCATCTTCCAAAGGAACTGACAGTCCCATGCAGAATTGGTAACGAAGGGCAGCATCGTTCCAGTGCGTATCGGCACTCCATCGCCTGAATTCAGCAACATAATCTTCCGCTACCCTGCGTCCTTGTTGAAGAGTATGCAGTGCGGCTTCTGCGGTTGCAGAGAGCTGTGGATCCTCAAACAGCTGGGCCATAGCATCAAAAAAGGTGATTAGGTTGTTTAACACTTCGGCTTTCTGTTCCAGAAGGTGGTGGCCCAAGTTTGGGGTTCACCCAGGAGCAAGGAGACAACAAAACACACTTTGGTGACCTCTAGGGAGAAGGTACATGGTTGTAGAGCAAAGTATAGCTCACATGCATTTCGGAATGCCCTGAATTTGCTTTGTTCCCCAGATAACTTTTCAGGAGTGGGAACCCTTCATTCAGATGGAAGCATAACAACTGTAGGAGAAGAGGCAGTACTGGCTGAAGAAGTAGAGGTGTGGGAAGACCCCTGCGTGCCGGTGGGAAATGAAAGTACATGAACCTGTTCCTCCAGTCAGGTGTATCCCTCCTGAAGATTTTTAACAGCCTGGGACAAACCTGCCAGGTGTAGGCAAAGTTCCTACATAGGAGAGGCTCCCTGCTTGGGCTTGGACAGCCCGAACTGCAGGGGAAGGCCTCCCTTGCACCTCCAACTCAAGGCCCCTGGTAGAGTAAATAGTAGGCGAAGGAGTGAGGAGTGGCACGAGCACCTGGCAGGATCAACAGCAGGAGGTAAGTCTGGATTTCAGAAAGCTCACCACAGGAGAACAGCAGACTGGAAGTGGATCAGTGGACTGGACCTGGAACAGGCTGGATCAGCAGATCAGCAGACAGGAACAGCAGGCTGGAACTGGAACAGCTGGCTTGGAGCCGGACAGCAGACTGGAACCTGGAACAGGCTGGATCAGCAGACAGGTATAACAGGCTGGAACTGGAACAGCTGACTTGGAGCAGGATAGCAGACTGGAACCTGGAACAGGCTGGATCAGCAGACAGGTGCAGAAGACTGCAGGGAGATTCTTTCAGGAACTCAGAAGAGTCAGGCAGGTCAGGTCAGTTATCAGGCGGGCAGCAGAAGGACCAAAGGAGTAGGCTGAAAAGAAGTCAGACAGGCTGGAGTCAGGTGCAGGCAGATGGCAGGGATGGTCAGAGGCAAGCCGGGTAAAGCACAGTGTTACAGACCTAGCCGGAACAGAGGCTTTTGGAGGGACTGAATGATAGCCTCTTGCCTACCGATTATGGGCCCTGACATTTGGGGGAATGGTGGTCTTTGTGAGCTGTATGCATGGGGACTAGGGATGAGCCGAACACCCCCCTGTTCGGTTCACACCAGAACATGCAAACAGGAAAAAAGTTTGAACACGCGAACACCGTTAAAGTCTATGGGACACGAACATGAATAATCAAAAGTGGTAATTTTAAAGGCTTATATGCAAGTTATTGTCATAAAAAGTTTTTGGGGACCTGGGTCCTGCCCCAGGGGACATGGATCAATGCAAAAGAAAGTTTTAAAAACGGACGTTTTTTCGGGAGCAGTGATTTTAATAATGCTTAAAGTGAAACAATAAAAGTGTAATATCCCTTTAAATTTCATAGCTGGGGGGTGCCTATAGTATGCCTGTAAAGGGGCGCATGTTTCCCGTGTTTAGAACAGTCTGACAGCAAAATGACATTTCAAAGGAAAAAAGTCATTTAAAACTACTCGCGGCTATTGCATTGCCGGTCCGACAATACACATAGAAGTTCATTGATAAAAACGGCATGAGAATTCCCCACAGGGGAACCCCGAACCAAAATTTTAAAAAAAATGACGTGGGGGTCCCCCTAAATTCTATACCAGATCCTTCAGGTCTGGTATGGATTTTAAGGGGAACCCCGTGCCAAAATTAAAAAAAAACCCCAAAAATCCATACCAGACCCTTATCCGAGCATGCAACCTGGCAGGCCACAGGAAAAGAGGGGGGACGAGAGAGCGCCCCCCCCGAACCGTACCAGGCCACATGCCCTCAACATTGGGAGGGTGCTTTGGGGTAGCCCCCCAAAACACCTTGTCCCCATGTTGATGAGGACAAGGGCCTCATCCCCACAACCCTGGCTGGTGGTTGTGGGGGTCTGCGGGCGGGGGGGCTTATCAGAATCTGGAAGCCCCGTTTAACAAGGGGACCCCCAGATCCCGGCCCCCCCCCTGTGTGAAATGGTAAGGGGGTACAAAAGTACCCCTACAATTTCACTAAAAAACTGTCAAAAATGTTAAAAATGACAAGAGACAGTTTTTGACAATTCCTTTATTTAGATGCTTCTTCTTTCTTCTTTCTTCTGTCTTCTATCTTCCTTCATCTTTCATAGATGTGAAGTCTTTCCTAAAGGTTATGTCTCTGAGACACCTAGGCTGTCTAAAGGATTAGATAATTAGCTCATGTTAATTAGGTTTCTGGTGAGAGGTTGTTTTTTTCATCCTGCTGTATATATTTGTGTGAGATCTCAAAATAAAAGTTCATTCCTTTTGACCCTCAATACAGATCCTCGTCTCATCCTTGGGAGGAGAATTATTTGTATGGGTTTCTTGTTCGGCTGATTGAAGTGTTCGGTAGCTGCCTTTGTGTTCGGAAATGGAATGTCCTAAACGGCTTTAACCCCTTTCATACTCGGGGTGTCGTTATACACAGGAACAGATTTCAGATATCAGGAACACACAAAACGCTGTAGAGCAGACAGAAAAGTCCCTGTGTGTCAGTTTGGTTTAAAAAGCCCGCTTGACGTTAATGGCCCATGCACATTGGCACCCGCGATCATGCACCAGCAAGACTAGAATGCCTGTTACTGGCAGGATATTTCTGACAAGGAGTTACTGTATATGTCGCTGAGAAGAAAGTGTAGTCGCATTTTTGTGGATAATGACAGCGCCAAACATCAAAAAGATCATGAACACAGAGAAATTTGGACATGGGGAATGCAGCCTAGAGCGTGAGGAGGAAGAGTCCAGTTGATAGCTGAAAGGCAATTGTATCGGGTGTGGTGATAAGCACACCTCTTTTTTTTTTTTTCTCTGGGCTGAAGATATGGGCTGAAGATATGGGGAAAGGCCCTATGCGTACACTTCAGAGCTGCTGTACTCTGGAGGTGAGTCTCTTGTGTACAGAGGATGTCACATCCCTGCTTTAAAGCGTTTGTTAGCCTAAAAAAGATTGATTCTATCACTTTAAAGCATGAATAACAGCACAGTGCTTGTGCTGTGTAGATTGCCCCCCTATATTATCTAAAATACCTGGCTGATCTTGCCTGGTTTTGCCCCCCCGTAAACTGACCATGGTTTATCATGGCTGCTGAGCCCTGACACTGTGGTCAGTTTATGTGCCTCTGTCACCCACAGCTCTCCTTTGTCCTCCTCTGTTCTCCACTCCTCCCTCCCTCCCTTGATGTCAGCTCAAGCCAGTGCCCACCCCCTCCCTTCCTGCTGCTGAAATGACTTTAGCATTTTCAGGCAATCCCCAGTGTTAGATAATGGTGTCTCCACTGTATGTGGCTCATTAAAAAAATGCGTCTGTTACCTTATTTCTGAGCGCCTTTTGGGCTCTCACGTGACCGGCTGCCTCTCTCCCCCTCTCCTCATCCCGATTGATGTCAGCGGGGGATTCTCAGTGCCTCCTGCTGTAGCTGTCAGATCGGGAGAAGGAATGGCGGGCGGTCATGTGAGCGTGGAGCGGTGCTCGGAAATAAGGTATACAGAGGCATTTTTTTAATAAAGCACATACAGTGGAGACATAACATTAGCTAACATAGGGGATTATCTGATAATTCAAAAGTGGGTTTACAACCACTTTAAGGCAGTTTTCCACATTAAAGCTCTTTTGGCCAGATGGTTTAATCCTTTAGTGTTAAGAGACAGAACTTTAAGACCCATTTGTGTATGTGAAGTTCATGTATGTGTATGTGCAGTTCGCTGTACTCACAGTTAAGGTGCGCAAACAGTAGTGGAAACGGCAAGTCCTTTTGAGGCCTGGAAGGTGGATTCCGCTTGAAAGCATGATCAGATGTGAATGTCCAATCGGTGAAAAGGTGAGGTGGATGGTGAATTCCATAGGAGAGTCGGAGGAAGACAAAGAAGACATGAAAATCTGTAACAAATCAAGGCAAACAAAATATAGACAGTGGTGGCAAATGCTGTAACTGAACCACTGTCAGTACACAACAGGGAGAAAGTCCATAAGACCAAGGCTAGGGCACTGTGTGACAATGGCTGGGACTAAGGGCTAATATGTTGGAGGCTGAAATTAAAGTTGAGGAGGAGGACCCTGTGGCATTTATCTATTCCTGCTCTGCGGATAGGAGGTGGATTTGTGCCATGAGGGCGATACCTTCTCTGGAGGCTTATGTGTGGCCTCTTGTGGCGGTGGCTCAGGAATTATGCCCCAGGTATGAAGGAGCGCTAAGCCTTTATTTACAGAGGTAATATTGTGTGAAACCCTATTCTGTTCCACAATAAGCTTAGTGAGGTTGCCCCATTTGTATATTATGGTTACGGCAAGTTTTCGTCACAGGGGAAAGTTGTATCCTCATGTCTAGGGTAAATTTGGAAAGGTCTGCATACATTTGGATATTTGCATAGGGAGCTGGAAATTACCAGAGAGACGTGGACTTTGCTAGGAGTTGTTCTTAAATGTGAAAATAATGTATGCGCATAATGACATCCCATGGTATGGTTTCTGGTAAATGAGGCAGTTTGGGCAGGCGATATATGCGTCCAGTGGTCAAGTCCAGAGGGGTTGCTTCAGGCAGGAGGGAACTGAACATGTCTGTAGCATAGCTCTTTAAGTCACCTGATTGTACTGATTCAGGGATCGACCCGCAACTTTAAATTGTTACACCATGACCTATATTCTAGGTCTGCAATTTTGCTTTCATCCACTGTCTATCTTCTAAACTGTCATCCACTAAATCATTTGGTGTTTTCTCCCATAGAATCCTCTATGTGATTCACTCTCTCTCCTAATGAGTTTAATACAAATGAGAACTTGTGGGTCATAGTGGCAAAATCAGCATTCAAGGAGTTCTGCAGAGATAATAACATTTCTTTCAGCAGTGTATCCATCACTGGCTGGTTGGAAGTAGGAAATTAGGTTGTGGAGAAGGGGTGGGGAGTTTGCACTATGGATTCAGGGACAACATGGCTCACCTCAGATCCTTGCAGGCTTTCATCCAGGTGCATTCTAGCATTAGCTGGACTGGCACAGAGCTGACTAGGCGATGAAGGAGGATGCAGTGAAGAGCCTTCACCCTGGTGTCCTTCAGCCCCAAACTGATCATCTGGTAGATCTGTATAATGACCTATTAGTGGAGAGGAGGGGGAAGGGGGCAGAGTGGCGGCGCCATCTTGTCAGCCTCCTCGAGGGGGCTGAAGGAAGAAAACCGCCAGTTTCTGGGGACGTTGATTGTCCTTCCTCTTTCTGGACATTGTGGCGGTGTGCTTGCAGGAACTGGGTAGGTGCTGGGGTGTGCAGGATGTCAGTCAGGTCCCCAGATCATTGCTGGTTGCCCTAATTGCCCAGGAGCTTGGCTCCTATGCTGCCATTCAGTGCACATGCTGGCCACGCTCCCTGGAATTAAATTTCTGAGGGGCATTCTGTACACAGCTGATAGTTGCCTTACTGCATTGCTTTTTATAGAAAATTACAGTGATGTAGATTGAAAAGGAAACATAGTTTTAGCAACATTCATTACAATGTGACTTGTGTAGCAATTGAATATGCTATAATGTTTGTTTTTGTTTTTGGTTAATTTTTCCCACAAAAGTAAATAAGTAGAAACTAATTAAAACTATTTTATTTTCTGGAAAACCCATATGAAAAAAAGCTGGAAAAAATGGGGTTTCCTCATTGGAAAAAATTGGACTTAAAAGGCTCAAGGGGTGAACAAGTGACTTCTTAAAAAGTTATAATTTAAACCCATATGAAAAAAACCCATAGAACAAGGACAATACAATATCAATACATGTAAAAGTGAGGCAAATTATTACTCATGGCAAAAATCACTTATTGATAGTATTACAATACACATGCAGAGGTTGCACAAGCAAAATCCAATGTGTTTCAGAGTTCTGGGACTCTTTTCTTTGGGAAATCTCTGCATGTAGTATTGATATGGTCTAAAAAGATAACAACAGTATTTGTATCATATTAAATAACACATGTAATTGTATATATATATCATACACCATAAGGCAGTATACAATTAGCAAGAAATGGGCTCAAGGTGTGAAACTTACAGAATGCCCCCACGCCTCAGCAATGACCCATCACATCATTAAAAAAATTATAAAACCACCAAACCGTCCAATAGAAGGGGTAAAAAAGTGGTAACCAGGGTGGGTGCTGTTAAGCAGACAGTGAGACCACCTGGCATCAAAAGCAGAGGGGGAAGAATTAATAACAATATATATACAGTATATATATGGGTCAGAGCAACTTATAATATATGTAAAGATATATGTGGATAATCTTGCAGGTAAAATACCCAGAGCATTGATATCCAAAACAGGCCACACAGGGGGTGTATATGGCAGAGATTTTAGATGCCATTTTTCTTCTCCTGCTTGTCAAATATGCCTGCAAATTTCTGCAGAAGAATCTGCAAATATGAGAAGTATGTAAAAAATATTATATATTATATTATATATTTTATTAAATATAATATTATATATTTTGTAAAATGCATCCGCATTCAAAATGTTAAAAAGTTCCTCTATTTTCTGGCATGAGGGGATATTACAGAACTTATCTTATATCATGGATGTTTTCCTCAACTCGCCCTGTGTGGATTGATTGATCAGTGTGTGATGTGTCTGACTTGAGACTTCGACACAGGGCATACGTGTCATCATCAGGGGCAATCACATCCCCCCTGATTATGACACGTATGCCCTGTGTCGAAGATGCGTAGGGAAGGGGCCAGGACGGAGTGTTAGGCAGCAGCAGCTATCTGTGCTGGGACAGTCTCCATAACCTCACTGTTACATCCATTACCTCACTGTTATATCCAGATTATATGCCTCTTCAGAGTGGTGCACTGACGCACCCTCAAAATGTGAGCACCCCCTTTTGGGGGAGAGTTTTTTATCTGACCTTGTAATAAAATATTTTAAACGTTATCACACCATATGGTTCCTTTCTCTTTTTGCTTATGGTTTGAGCTTATGCTGGAGCCTATTTTCCTGTGATCCACACTGAGCCTTGGGTGGCTCAAAAGCGTTTCCTGACTCTGTCTAGCGACTTAGTCACATCCCCTAAAGTGAGCGTTTTACCTTTGGGGGAATCACCTTTTGTTTCACCATCACATGATCTGTGGCACATGGAATTGCAGCACGTTTGAATACATCATCACTGAAGCACAGTTGTCATCACTTTCATTAAGGACTTTTGTGTTCAATATATGTCTAGTTCATGATGGACGATTAAGTATATGTATTGTGTGACACTTTGCACTTTTTGGCTGGCACATGTCACTTTTCAGCATTTGTTTGCATATATGAATTATTTATGAAGTAACAATAATTACCTTTATCACTATTACTTTATATGTCTATTGCACCTTTTAGCACCTGTTTTGCACTCATTTATTTTGGAGCATATTTATTTATTGATATTACCAATATTATTTCATATGCCCATTGCACAGTTTATTTATGCACATTATGTTTGTTTACCTTGTGAGATATAGCACATATTGGGGTTAGATATCTTTACACTCTGTTGTATATGTGCTGTATCTCTATGTACCGAGGCGGGAAAGACTTCACGGCTCTTACGTTCCAGGGAGGGGTAAGAGTGGACCCAACCCCCTTGTTCGTATTCTTGATGGTCTGGTTTATCCGGGTGTAGGCTGGGATCTTCCACCGGGTTCCACCGGATCAGCAACAATCCTCCAAATGTGGCAAGAAGAAAGTAAAGAAAGAGAGCTTCCACATAGTGTAAATCCAGTTGTACAAGGAAAAATGTATTTATAAAAATATTTCCAACAAATGTTAAAACGGTAGTAAAAATTTGGTTCAATTGAACAATAAGTAGCACAGAAAAGGTAGCTGGGGTAGCATAAAGCACCCGACGCGTTTCGTATGCTAAGACTTCGGCTGGGGTATATGGGGTATCTGCACAATGTTCCTAGTTTGTAAATGTTGATTAGAAAATTTTACAATTCTTTTGGTGTTTTTATCATTGGTCTCTATTTTTTGTTTTTCACGATTTGTACTGTATATACATTTCTCTTTTTCTGACAGCTCTTTTATAAGCCTTCTTAAGGCATGTTTTAGTGTATCCTCTTTTCAAGAGATGATCTCTCAGCACATTGGCTTCCTGCTGAAAAGATGTTTCATCAGAGCAGTTCCTCCTAGTCCTCAGATATTGACTATAGGGGATGGACATCAACAGCAGTTTAGGATGAAAACTAGAAGCATGCATTATTGAATTGCCAGCCGTGGGTTTACGAAACAGGCAACTAGATAATGTGTTGTCCTCCTCTCATTTGACAAAATCCAGAAAGGTCACCTTCACAGGATCATATGACATTGTCAATGCCAGGTTGAATTTATTTTTGTTGAGTCTCTCAAGAAAAATCTTGAGTAGATCCTCCGGAGCATCCTATATCATGAACAGGTCATCTATATATCAGTACCATATCAAGATATGGTGCGTATACATAGATAACTGCTTGTCAGCCAGCTCCATACGTTCCCACTCCCACACGTAAAAGTTGGCATACAATGGGGCACAAGTCCCCATCGCCACCCCCTGTACCTGGAGGTGATGGGATCCGTCAAAAGTTGTGTTTGAGTACAAACTCCAATGATTGTAGCATAAAATTGTTGAAGGCCCATTCTTCTTTCCCCTTTGGGCTAGGACATGACTGATCACAACCAAGCCCAGCTCATGGGGAATGGAATTATACAGGGCCTCAACGTCAATGGTGACAAGAAGCGCCTGCATCGGTATATGAATGCTGTTAATGAATTGCAGAAAGTATATGGTGTCCTTTATATATGAAGGAAGGCCTAATACATGGGGTCTTAGGTGTTCATCAATGAGATGACTCAGGTTTTCAGTGAGGGCATCATTCCCTGAAATTATAGGTCTCCCGGGTGGATTCCTCTCATTCTTATGTATCTTTGGAAGCGAGTAGAATATCGGAGTCTTGGGGAAGCTTTTGTGGACAAAGTCCCATGTGTTTTTCTGGTTATTTTGTGGGTCATTGTTTTGTGGTTTGTTTCATGGAGTATGCTCCACTTCCTCGGGAGAAGATGCAAATCTATAAAAAATATACACGTGGTACCCTCATTCTACAGTACCAAGTGTTGAACCCTGACCTGATTTTTGAGAATAATAAGGTAGGGAGCCCACCTTCTTGGTGGGCTTGCTTCCCTCTTTTCCTGCATTTGGGTAAACTATTCAACCATAACAATATTTATATTTTTTATAGATTTGCATCTGCTCCTGAGGGAGATGAGCATACTTCATGAAATGCGCTGAGCCGAATGGATGCAGTTGCTTTTTTATTAATCATGCGTTTTATTGTTTGATCATATACATTAATTTTTGCCACTCATTAACTATGTTTAATTGTAGGTTTAGACCTTTCAACACAACCAGTTCTAAACACAATATCTAAAATTTGAGTGTGTTATGATCCAGCTTAACTATAATGAATATGTTTTATTGCTCAAATGAATTCCTATACTCATGGATATATATTATTTACATTTTTTACCATATTTGTTGATGAGGCTTTATAACAATAACATGTGCTTTCAACATTACTGTCTATTATTGTACTATGTCATAATCCAGTTGTGTGTGTGTATATATATATATATATATATATATATATATATACACATGAATTATTAACGTGTTTATACTCAGCCAACAGGTACTGACTGTACACAATGCATCTCATTTAAAGTCATAGACTTCTTCTCTTTCCGAGTATGAGATACAATTTATGATTGATAGGTTTCGTGGGCACATACAGTACATTGTTCATTGGAGGGGTTACAGTCCAGAGGAACGCTCTTGGGTCTCATCCTCGGTTGTACATGCTCCTGCCCTCCTGTGGGCTTTCCAGCCCGATTCCCCTCCGAGGAGGAGGGGTCATTAAGGATCTTCTCAATGCTTAAGGCTGCTCAGCTGTCAATTAATTACCAGCCTTGAATTGTTTCCACAAGTGACTCAACTGGTTATCATTATCTGTCTCATTAGTCCAGCCTACAGCCAGCCCCTTTTTGCTATTTAAGCTGCCTTGCTCATTCCCTCAGTGCCTTTGCCTGGTCAACATCTCCAGTGTGTCTCTGCTGTGTTCCTGTTATGACTTTGCCTGGATGACATTTCTTCTGGTTTCTGATTCTTGGCCTTCTGACAATGCTATCTCCTGGCTTCCTGATCCCAGCTCGTCTGATTACACATTTTGGCTTCCTAACCCTGGCATCTGTTTTTGACTACATTCCTGATCTGTATTATTTTAACTATTACATTAAAGGTGTGATTTTAACTGTTTACTGTCTCTGTCTGGTTCATGGTCCCTGACATTAGGCGAAGGCCATGAATTCAGAAGATACAGGCAATCCACCTAGACAGATCGGATGAGCAGGACCACCACATGGATCAGTTTACCATATCATTACCATGCTCTTGAATCAAACTGCTCACCTGGATCCTCCCACTCCGGCTGCTCCCATACAACCAGTGTTGCAAACAATCCCTGCTGCTGCTCCAGTCTCTCTGCAGGCACCCACCTCTAATACTACCTCTGTAGATATGACTGATTCCGCTCAGTTTCCCTAGCATTTTGGGGGTAATATAGCTCACTGCAGAGGTTTCTCAACCAGGTTGGAATATACTTTGATGCCGCATACACACGAGCGGACTTTTCTATCAGACTGATCTGACGGACCGAGTTCGGCAGACAATCCGATTGTGTGTGGGCTTCAATGGACCTTCAGCGGACTTTTCCAGTCGAAAATCTGACGGACTTTAGATTTGAAACATGCTTCAAATCTTTACATCGTAACTCCGCCGGATCCAGTTCCTATCGAGAAATCCGCTGGTCTGTATGCTAGTCCGATGGACAAAAAACGACGCATGCTCAGAAGCAAGTACGAAACACTATGGAAGCACTTGGTCTGGTAAAACTAGTGTTCATATTGTAGGTAGCACATTCCTCACGCTACAAATTCTGTGATCGTTGAATGCAGCGCATTAATTGTCTTCTTTATAATGCTAGAAGAACAAAGTTGTTTTGCTGTTCATATTTCACACAGAGTCCTCACAAACTTATTTCTGGATTATTTCTCTTGATCTCATGAATGATATTGTATTTTTTAAAAGCCATATCTCCATACTAATGTTTACACAATTGTTTTTTGGAGTCATTTTTTATTATTTTTTATTTCATCAAGATCATTTTTTAGGATTGTTACAAAATTATTTTCTATTTATCTCAATATATCTTTTTATTTTTGGTGTAAAGTTACCACAAGAACATTATATAATTTTTTTTTTTGGAACCTCAAGGAGGTTGTTGTCCCTTGTTAATTTGACATTGTCTCTAAAAAATTGATGTTAATAAAAACACATAAAACATCCATTTATTATGGTTACAAAATAAAGATGAAGTCAACGCTGGATAAATGTTTCGAATTTGTGAAGATTTTTGGCCCCAGGGCACACATCAAGTCTGTGGAAAAGAAAATTGGGATCTGAGGAGTCCATATAATAGGGAGCAAAATCTGGTCCAGGAATCCCAGAGATCAAGAGCAGCAGCAGATTACATATATGTCCCCAGGCTGTGGTACTACACCAGCCTGTGTCTTCTGCCAGACCAGACTGAAGCCAGGTCCTCACTTTCTTCTCTTCGTTCCAGCCTCCCCTCCACGCTGCCCTGCACCCTTCCCTGCAGCCTTCCCTGCAGCCTTCCTTGTAGGCTGGGGCTCAGGTGGTTGACTTGTGGCAGGAGGAGGAGGGGCTTGCTCATTTATTTGGGTGTTGACAGTTAACTCGCCCTTCAGCCCCTTGTGAAGGACATCAGAAAAAAGTTTTTCACACAGGAGGCGTTGTCCCTTCTCCATTTCAAGCAACCTGCTGGCTATATAGGAGCCATAGGCCTCTTCAGCTTTGGGGGGGCTCTTGAGGAAATTTGTAGCTTCTCTCATGAGGCGCAGTGATGCCTCCTCTGTCACCGTCCCCTTTCTGGGCCTTTTTGTATAAAGGCGCAGGGGAGGAACCTGCGATTGTGTGAGGATCCTACTGGGCCTGTCCACCTCCTGGCTGACACTAACCCCTGCCTCCTCCTGACTGACACTAACCCCTGCCTCCTCCTGACTGACACTAACCCCTGCCTCCTCCTGGATGACACTGGACCCGGGCCTCCTCCTGGATGACACTGGGCCCGGCCTTCTCCTGGATGACACTGGGCCCGGCCTCCTCCTGGATGACACTTTCCACACCTTCCTCCTGGCTGATCTCATCCTGTGTATAAAAACGGGACATAGTTTGAGATTTTGGTTCATCAATGACACACAATTTTCAGCTCATGACTTGCAAATGTAATGTTAATACATATAAAAGAGTATCAATCTGCTACCAGCATTTTTAAAGCTGGTGAAAAACATTTTTGGCCTCTACTGTCAATTGATATGTATACATCATTTTTTATAAAAAAAAATCCTTTAATAGATAACCAATTATAACATCTAGTTACCATCATTATATTAGGACACTAAATATGTCTAAAAATAATATACCTGGCTCCAGATGGTCACATCCGGTTCTTCCAGGATGGAAGGCCCAGCTTGCTCCTCATCAGCCTCTGCTGGGGTGGAGAGAAGGGTAGAGGGAAGGGTGGGGGGAAGGGTTAAAAGTGATGCCCTGGCTTCAGTCTGGTCATCAAGATAACGTAGTTTATCGTAGTACTACAGCCTGGGTACATACACATCATCTGCTGATGCTCCTGATCTCATGGAAATCTGGATCTTGTTATGCTCCCTCCTGTACATATTTCGTAAGATCCCAATTTTATTTTCCACAAACTTAAAGTTTGCTTCTGGGATGAAAGTCTGCACAAATGTGACAAGTTTCTCCAGCGTTGACTTCCTTATTGTTTTAATATAATATGCAGGGTGTTTGACCTCCCATAAATTCCTCTTCTCCCTGTACTCCTCAAAAAATTGAGTCAGAAATTCAGGGTCCTTAAACTTAGTATTCATGTTTTCTGTCAAAGATAATACACAAGACAAAAACACTAATGTTAGACTAAACTCTCATAATCTTACTTATGCCAACATAGGCCTTAATCTTTAAGCAGTATAGGCTGATACAAAGTTAATAAAATTTACCTTCGTTTCGGACGCTCACAAATTCAGTTCCTCTATCCTCTGAGCACAGAAGTTATCTAAGACACATGCGTGATAGCTTTATACACACTGCGCATGTATGACACTCCGCCTGCGTTGCCCGCCCCTGATGTACTTTTTTAACAAATATTCTCCGCCCCTTCTCTCTATGGTGCGCAGGAGTAACAATGGTAAAAAAAAGATTATGATGGGAAGCATGGACCGTACACCCAGCCTAATTTAAGAAAGGTAAAAATTATGGCGAAAGTGGTAAAGACCCTGCATCATCATTTTGGGGTACGGCGCTCTAAAGATCAGCTGAGGAAAAGATGGTCCGACCTCAAACTCAGGGAGCCGGATCAGTACAGACAAATCCAGAAAGTGCTGAAAAAAAGTAAGTACTTGTCGTGTGTTCATATTGTGATTATTACCTTGCATGCTGCTCCATGTGGTTATCTTTACTGTACAAGTTTTACTCGTTAAACGTTTGTAGGAAACACTGTTCGTAGTAAACATCGTTTAAAAACTATATACGATGTATTTAGTTGATACAGGGTTGAAACAACATTTTGGTCTTGGTAGTTTGTCTTATTAAAAGAAGTCTATGATATTGTTGTCTAGATGTCTTTTGAAACTAGAATGAATAGCAAACTTCATTCAGTGGAATGTAAGGAGAGGACACTCAGCAGCTGTTTACACATCTGGACACAGGAGCACTAGTGTGGGACACCAGAATACATTTATTTTTGTTAACCCACACAAGTGCTCCATTGGATACTTTTTAGGGTGTCTCATCTGTGAAACGTGGCCAAAAAAGGTAAGTATTCCAGCTTGTTTGCAAGGGTATTTTAATTATGTTTTTAACTTGGATCTCTGCCCAAACAGATAATTGTGCACCACTTCAATGCAATGTTTCATATTCCTATTCCTGGACCCAAATATCTGTGTGCTAAGTATACCTTTTGTTTCATTCTCATACGGGAGAAAAGACTGAGACAACCTGAACCCAGGGACCCCCGGCCTCACCAGCCCGTTTGGGAAATCCCCACGGAGGATGTGGAGGAAGGAGAGGTGGGTGACATGTGCACCCCACCAGGTGAGTGTCTGACACCCCAGCTTATGTTAATCTATGTATGCCTGCATATTTCTAAATACATCTTTTTTGCATCAATTTTAGGTGATGTGGTTGTGGAAGGGGAAGAAGCGGCGGAAGCATGTCCAAGTGCCAGCGCCCCCCACCCGGGGATGTGGACTAAGGAGAGGTGGAGGAAGTGGGCGACATGTGCACCCCACCAGGTGAGTGTCTAACATCCCAGCTTATGGTAATCTATGTATGCCTGCATATTTCTAAATACATTTTTTTCATTAATTTTAGGTGATGTGGAAGGAGAATCATTTACCACCGACAGTGCACAACGATTCATTGGGCAGATCATGGCCTGGAATGGGGATATTGATGCCATGCGTACTAGCCTTGACCTAATGCATAATCGGCTGGACAATATGCAGCAGGAAATGAAGAACATGATCAATGTTTTGGGGAGAATCAAAAAAACATTGATCATGTTCTTCATTTCCTGTTTTGCTGACTCCATTCTGGGCTTTGACTTTTAAAGATTTTATGCCTGTTTATAAAAAAATTGCAACCCAAACTAAAAAATATATAGAGGCCTGTTTAAAAAAATAAAAATAAAAAAAAATAGAGGCCTGGTTGTTTAAAAATAAATATATATATATATATATATATATATATATATATATATATATAT
The DNA here is from genome assembly GCF_042186555.1 of Aquarana catesbeiana. Lineage (NCBI taxonomy): Eukaryota > Metazoa > Chordata > Amphibia > Anura > Ranidae > Aquarana > Aquarana catesbeiana. The sequence continues at coordinate 175,984,990 of NC_133330.1, forward strand.
ATATATATAAAAATAGAGGCCTGTTTGTTTTAAAAAAAAATAAAAAAATAAAATAGAGGCCTGGTTGTTTTAAAAAAATAAATAAAAAAATAAAATAGTGGCCTGGTTGTTTATATTTTTTTTAAACAACCAGGCCTCTATTTATTTTTTTTGTTTATATTTTTTTTAAACAAAAAAAATAAATAGAGGCCTGGTTGTTTTTTTTTTTTTTTGACTAAAAAAAATTTGATTGTTTGAACCCAAAATTATATATTTTTTAAATCATAACATTTTCACAAATGCACGTGTGAATGTGCACAGATTAAAACATCTGTTATTAAACAAGATGTGTGGCTTCTTCTTGCAATGCTCAATACCAGTTATGTAAGTTATTTGGTGTTTACAGTGACAATTGGGCTTTTTTACTAAAGGAAAATACACTTGGCACTACAAGTGCACTAGGATAACCTAGGAGACAGCCAAAAAGAAAGGCAAGCAAATAAATACAATTCGAGATTTTATCTGATCATTATTTTTAATTTAAAAAAATTAGAGACTGTCTGGCATTGCAATGGCCCCCCTACCCATAAAAAAATCAACATATTGATCCTGAACTTGACGGCGCTTTGGGGGGCCAAGCCAGTACGGCCAGTATCCAGGCCCATCAGAGGATTCTCTATAAGTCCGGCCTCAGGCCCAAGTAATGCAATATAATTCCTTGTCAAAAGAAGTTTATTGAGTATACAATGTTGTAAAGATACATAAAGTAAGTTTACAAGGATCTATAAAGTAAGCTCATTGTTTTACAGTAGGGTTTATATAGGTAAATATCATGAAATTTCAAATATTAAACATTGGGTTCACGTAAACCTAAATTAAAGATATATATAATTTCCTTAGTTACTTTTGTAGGTATTTAAATGATTTATACCTACTATACATATTGTTTACAAGTAGAGTGTATATAGGTCAAATAAATTCTGATAATGAGCTTTAATCGTAAGGTGGAGAAAAGGAAAGAGAAAGAAGAAAAAGGGTTGAAAGGTAGAGGTATGGTCCACAAGGTTGTCCCGCTCGTCAGTTTATTATTCTTTTTAGTTCTCTTTGAAGCCTTAGAATGGGTGTGTAATGCAATATAATTCAAACAGTCTGTGAAAGCGGCACTGAGATGATGTTATATAGTGTGAGTCCCATACAAGGGGAGAAATGTTCCGATCACCAATTCAAGTGTATAGATGTGAAAGCACTCAGCACCATGTGGTAAAATAATCTGATTACCAGAGGACAAAGAAAAAAAAGCGTGTAATTAAACCCACGGCTCATCCAGCCAGTCGGCCTCCACCATGCATCTTCAAGGTTTGGAAAGGCAGTATGCAGATACCAATCACACTCAATTTAACTTCTACAGGGATTCACATAAAAAAATGCAGGCTCTCAGCAAATCGATCAGCAGTACTCAATGAAGGAAACATAGTGAAGCCCGTAATAGCAGATAAAAAATTTATTGTAGTAACTTACATTTAAAATTCAGGAATGCATGCATCAAGGAAAACGATAAGCTGCAGCGTTCAGCGTGCTGGTGTCAACCTGCCTGACATGTTTCATCGAAAACGGATGTCTTTTATAATGCAATATAATTGCTCAAGTGTTTGTTTAAATAATTTTGCAGGATGCAGCACGCTAGGACAAGGTGATTTAGTTTGTATTCCACCATGTGGATAGCTGTCTGAAACAGGCGGAACCAGCTGGCCATGATCCCGAAGGCATTCTCCACAACTCTCCTCGCTCTGGCTAGGGATGAGCTTCGAGTTCGAGTCGAACTCATGTTCGACTCGAACATCGGCTGTTCGCAAGTTCGCCGAACAGCGAACAATTTGGGGTGTTCGCGGCAAATTCGAATGCCGCTGAATACCCTTTAAAAGTCTATGTGAGAAATCAAAAGTGCTATTTTTAAAGGCTTATATTCATGGTATTGTCATAAAAAGTGTTTGGGGACCTGGGTCCTGCCCCAGGGGACATGGATCAATGCAAAAAAAAGTTTTAAAAACGGACGTTTTTTCGGGAGCAGTGATTTTAATAATGCTTAAAGTGAAACAATAAAAGTGTAATATCCCTTTAAATTTCATACCTGGGGGGTGTCTATAGTATGCCTGTAAAGGGGCGCATGTTTCCCGTGTTTAGAACAGTCTGACAGCAAAATGACATTTCAAAGGAAAAAAAGTCATTTAAAACTACTCGTGGCTATTAATGCATTGCCTGTCCGACAATACACATAGAAGTTCATTGATAAAAACGGCATGGGAATTCCCCACAGGGGAACCCTGAACCAAAATTTAAAAAAAAAAAAAATGACGTGGGGGGTCCCCCTAAATTCCATACCAGGCCCTTCAGGTCTGGTATGGATATTAAGGGGAACCCCGGCCAACATTTTTTAAAAAAATGGCGTGGGTCCCCCTCAAAATCTATACCAGACCCCTCAGGTCTGGTATGGGTTTTAAGGGGAACCCCGCACCAAAATTAAAAAAAAAAAGGTGTGGGGTCCCCCCAAAAAATCCATACCAGACCCTTATCCGAGCACGCAACCTGGCAGACTGCAGGAAAAGAGAGGGGGACAAGAGAGCTCCCCCCCTCCTGAACCGTACCAGGCCACATGCCCTCAACATTGGGAGGGTGCTTTGGGGTAGCCCCCCAAAACACCTTATCCCCATGTTGATGAGGACAAGAGCCTCATCCCCACAACCCTGGCCGTTGGTTGTGGGGGTCTGCGGGCGGGGGGCTTATCGGAATCTGGAAGCCCCCTTTAACAATGGGACCCCCAGATCCCGGCCCTCCCCCCTGTGTAAAATGGTAAGGGCCTATCATTTCACTAAAAAAGTGTCAAAAATAGTAAAAATGACAAGAGACAGTTTTTGACAATTCCTTTATTTAAATGCTTCTTCTTTCTTCTATCTTCTATCTTCCTTCGGTTTCTTCCTCCATCTTCTTCTTCTTCTGGTTCTTCTGGCTCTTCTGGTTCTTCCTCCGGTGTTCTCGTCCAGCATCTCCTCCGTGGCCTGAAGGGCCTGGTATGGAATTTAGGGGGACCCCCACGTCCTTTTTTTTTTAAATTTTGGCCAGGGTTCCCCTTAATATCCATACCAGACCTGAAGGGCCTGGTATGGAATTTGGGGGGACCCCCCACGTCATTCTTTTTTAAATTTTGGTTCGGGGTTCCCCTGTGGGGAATTCCCATGCCATTTTTATTAATGAACTTCTATGTGTATTGTCGGACCGGCAATGCATTAATAGCCGCGAGTAGGTAATTGGATGGTGGGTGGTGTGTCCTACCAGATACGGCACCTCATCCCAAGTCATAGATCTCAAAAAATGGGGGAAAAGGGGATGATGGGATTATTGCGGTGCCACCAAAATTCAAAATTACTAGAATGATATTTTATATAAAATCATTTATTTTATTGATATCAAAAACATTTAAAATGTTTACATGAAAGAGTACAAAAAACATACAAAGCAGTAACAAAAACAGAAATACAGTTCAAATAAATGACCGTCACCAAAGATGTTGAGGGGTGATCATAGTCTTACGGGAAGTGATCGATCGATCACTGACACTTACAAAACACTAAGCACACATAACTGCAGCGTTCGCAGAGTCAGGCCTGATCCCTGCGATCGCTAACAGTTTTTTGGTAGCATTTTGAATCAATCGCTAACAGTCAGGAGCTTTTTTTGCCTGTGAGTCTCACTAGTGTACCCCTAAATTTATGGCCCAAAATGGCAAATCGAAGGTACACTAGTGAAGAGGCCTACACGTTTCTGAGCATGACAGATAGTGAAGAGGAAGTCACTCATCTGTCAGATTCAGGCTCAGAATACGATCCTGTAAAGGACAGCGGCTCCATGACAGATAGCTCTGACGACGGAGTTATGGTCCCTGCTAAGGTCAGACGTACCAGACCCCAAACTTCTTCTTCTGTCCTTGAAGTGCAAGAACCGCAGGGCTCTCGTATGGAGCAGAGAAGTACTAGTGCCGCTATTCCTTCTGGTGAACTGGCAAGCACCAGCGGCCTAGTACACCCTGGTCGTACATCCAGCACTGCAGTAACACGTGGTGACGTGGCGAGTCCCATAAGCGCAGTTCAAGCTGGCGAGGTGGCAAGCACAAGTAATGTCCCGCTGCCACCAAGAAGACGAACACAGGCCCGTCGTGCCCATAGTGCCCTTCCTGCTGCATTCGCCAATCCGAATTGGGAACCCACCACTTCTGCAGCATCCGTACTTCCCCCATTCACTGGCCAACCCGGAATTCAGGAGGAAACAGTCGATTTTACGCCACTGGATTTTTATTCGCTGTTTTTCACCGAAGATCTCTATAGATCTATTGTGGACCAAAGCAATTTGTACGCTGGTCAACACATCGCCACTATTCCCCAGTCCTCCCTTGCCAGAGATTGGAAACCAATTATGGTTTCCGAATTTAAGACCTTTCTGGGCCTTTCCCTCCTCATGGGCATAACTAAAAAGAGTGAGTTGCGGTCATATTGGTCCACTGACCCAATTCACCATATGCCCGTGTTCTCTGCCTCCATGACCAGGGCACGATACGAGCAGATTTTGCGGTTCATGCACTTCAACGACAATGAACTCTGTTGTCCTCGTGGAGACCCTGGATACGATCGGCTCTACAAAATTCAGCCCCTCGTAAACCACTTCAACCAGCGTTTTGCAGACTTGTTTACTCCCCATCAAGTTGTCTGCGTTGATGAGTCCCTGATTAAATTTTCTGGTCGCTTGTCATTCAAACAATACCTTCCCAGCAAGCTTACCAGATACGGGGTCAAGATGTATAAGCTCTGTGACAGGGCCACAGGCTATACATGTAGATTTATGGTTTACGAGGGCAAAGATAGTCACATAGAGCCGACAAACTGCCCTGACTACATAGGAAGCGCTGGCAAGATAGTGTGGGACTTGGTGTCACCCTTATTCGGAAAGAGGTACCACTTGTACGTGGACAATTATTACACGAGCGTGCCACTTTTTAGTCACCTTTTCGATCAACAGATTGGAGCATGTGGCACCGTGCGACCTAATTGCCTGGGCTTTCCCCAGCGGCTTGTAGATTCCCGTCTTAGGCTGGGGGAGGGAGCCTTCTTGCAGTGTAATAATTTGCTCGCTATGAAGTGGAGGGACAATAAGAATGTTTTCGTTGTTACCTCCCTTCATGCAGATACGACGACCCAAATTACTACGGCGACTGGTGTTGTGGAGAAACCCCTCTGTGTCCACGAATATAAACAAAATATGGGAGGGGTGGACCTCAACGACCAGTTGTTGGCGCCGTACCTAGTTGCCCGTAAGGCCAGACGCTGGTACAAAAAAGTGTCTGTTTATTTATTTCAATTGGCTTTGCTGAATGCTCATGTGCTATACAGAGCTTCAGGACGGACTGGATCCTTCCTTAAATTCCAGGAAGAGACTGTCAGAGCCCTTCTGTTTCCAGACGGTGCTCCACCTCACCTTCCCCAACCAAATGCAGTAAGCCGGCTGCATGAGAGGCATTTTCCTTATGTCCTCCCGAGTACCCCTACCCAACGAGCCCCCCAAAAAAGATGTTGTGTCTGCAGCAAGCGCGGATTTAGGCGTGACACCCGGTATTGTTGTCCCTCCTGTCCTGACAATCCTGGTCTATGCATTGGTGAATGTTTTGAACGCTACCATACACTAGTTGAGTATTAGCGTAGGGTACAGCACTGCACAGACTAGGACACACTTTCACAGGGTTTCCCAAGATGCCATCGCATTTTGAGAGACCCAAACCTGGTATCAGTTAAAAAAGTTAAAGTTACTAAAAAAAGTGTAAAAAAAAAAATAAAATAAATAAAAATACAAAAAAAAATAAAATAAAAAAACCAAAAATAGTTGTTGTTTTATTGTTCTATTCTCTCTCTATTGTTCTGCATTCTATACTGCAATGTTTTATTGTTATGTTTTTATCATGTTTGCTTTATAGGTATGCAATTTTTTTATACTTTGTTTTTTCATTGTTAACCACTTTTTTGTTTTCAGGTACGCCATTCAGCTGCAGAGCGGATTTATTTATCTTGACAGCAACAGCGTTTGCTCCCACGATACATAAAGCCGTGACTCCAGCGCTGTCGGAGGTGATTTCACCACCACAGTTACATACTTCAGCATATATGCCGAAGCGTGGGGGCAGCAGTGGGCGGAGGAGCGATTTGCTCCTGCCTTTTGCGGGAGGATGCCCCCATGCTTCGGCATATATATACGGTGCATGTATGCCCATCATTAGAAGTGGGTGGATGAAGGGAGGTATTCTAATGGTGGGCATACCCACCGATCAATATCTTTTTTTCGTTCAGCCCACAGGCTGCATGAAAAAAAAGTTTACAATATATGCCCAACAAGGACCGGCAACGTACTGGTATGTTGCTGGACTTTGAGTGGTTATACCAGAATGATGCCTGCAGGTTTAGGTATCATCTTGGTATCATTCTTTTCAGCCAGCGGTCGGCTTTCATGTAAAAGCAATCCTAGTGGCTAATTAGCCTCTAGACTGCTTTTACAAGCAGTGGGAGGGAATGCCCCCCCACCGTCTTCCATGTTTTTCTCTGGCTCTCCTGTCCCAACAGGGAACCTGAGAATGCAGCCGGTGATTCGGCCAGCTGACCATAGAGCTGATCAGAGACCAGAATGGCTCCAAACATCTCTATGGCCTAATTAACCGGAAGCTACAAGCATTTCATGACTTAGATTTCACCGGATGTAAACAGCGCCATTGGGAAATTGGGAAAGCATTTTATCACACCGATCTTGGTGTGGTCAGATGCTTTGAGGGCAGAGGAGAGATCTAGGGTCTAATAGACCCCAATTTTTTCAAAAAAGAGTACCTGTCACTACCTATTGCTATCATGGGGGATATTTACATTCCCTGAGATAACAATAAAAATGATTTAAAAAAAATAAAATTGAAAGGAACAGTTTAAAAATAAGATAAAAAATCAAAAAAATAATAAAGAATAAAAAAGCACCCCTGTCCCCCCCTTCTCTCGCGCAAAGGCGAACGCAAGCGTCGGTCTGGCGTCAAATGTAAACAGCAATTGCACCATGCATGTGAGGTATCACCGTGAAGGTCAGATCGAGGGCAGTAATTTTAGCAGTAGACCTCCTCTGTAAATCTAAAGTGGTAACCTGTAAAGGCTTTTAAAGGCTTTTAAAAATGTATTTAGTTTGTCGCCACTGCATGTTTGTGCACAATTTTATAGCATGTCATGTTTGGTATCCATGTACTCGGCCTAAGATCATCTTTTTTATTTCATCAAACATTTGGGCAATATAGTGTGTTTTAGTGCATTAAAAGTTAAAAAAGTGTGTTTTTTCCCCAAAAAATGCGTTTGAAAAATCGCTGCGCAAATACCGTGTGAAAAAAAAAAATTAAACACCCACCATTTTAATCTGTAGGGCATTTGCTTTAAAAAATATATAATTTTTGGGGGTTCAAAGTAAAAAAAAAATAATTTTTTCATGTAAACAAAAAGTGTCAGAAAGGGCTTTGTCTTCAAGTGGTTAGAAGAGTGGGTGATGTGTGACATAAGCTTCTAAAGGTTGTGCATAAAATGCCAGGACAGTTCAAACCCCCCCCAAATGACCCCATTTTGGAAAGCAGACACCCCAAGCTATTTGCTGAGAGGCATGTCGAGTCCATGGAATATTTTATATTGTGACACAAGTTGCGGGAAAAAGACAAATTTTTTTTTTTTTTTGCACAAAGTTGTCACTAAATGATATATCGCTCAAACATGCCATGGGAATATGTGAAATTACACCCCAAAATAAATTCTGTTGCTTCTCCTGAGTATGGGGATACCACATGTGTGAGACTTTTTGGGAGCCTAGCCATGTACGGGACCCCGAAAACCAAGCACCGCCTTCGGGCTTTCTAAGGGCGTAAATTTTTGATTTCACTCTTCACTGCCTATCACAGTTTCGGAGGCCATGGAATGCCCAGATGGCACAACCCCCCCCAAATGACCCCATTTTAGAAAATAGACACCCAAAGATATTTGCTGAGAGGTATAGTGAGTATTATGCAGACCTCACTTTTTGTCACAAACTTTTGAAAATTGAAAAAAGAAAAAAAAAATGTTTTCTTGTCTTTCTTTCTTTTCAAAAACAAATGAGAGATGCAAAATACTCACCATGCCTCTCAGCAAATAGCTTGGGGTGTCTACTTTCCAAAATGGGGTCATTTTGGGGGGTTTTATGCTATCTTGGCATTTTATGGCCTTCGAAACTGTGATAGGTAGTGAGGAGTGAAATCAAAAATTTACACCCTTAGAAATCCTGAAGGCGGTGATCGGATTTCGGGGCCCCGTATGAAGCTAAGCTCCCAAAAAGTGCCACACATGTGGTATCCCCGTACTCAGGATAAGCAGCAGAATGTATTTTGGGGTGTAATTCCACATATGCCCATGGCATGTTTGAGCAATATATCATTTAGTGACAACTTTGTGCAAAAAAAAAAAATTGTCACTTTTCCGCAACTTGTATCAAAATATAAAATATTCCATGGACTCAACATGCCTCTCAGCAAACAGCTTGGGGTGTCTACTTTCCAAAATGGGGTCATTTGGGGGGGGGGGGTTGTGCCATCTTGGCATTTTATGGCCTTCAAAACTGTGATAGGTAGTGAGGAGTGAAATCAAAAATTCACACCCTTAGAAATCCTGAAGGCGGTGCTTGGTTTTCGGGGCCCCGTACGCGGCTAGGCTCCCAAAAGTCCTAAACATGTGGTATCCCTGTACTCAGGAGAAGCAGCAGAATGTATTTTGGGGTGTAATTCCACATATGCCCATGGCATGTTTGAGCAATATATCATTTAGTGACAACTATGTGCAAAAAAAAAAAAATTGTCACTTTCCCGCAACTTGTGTCAAAATATAAAATATTCCATGGACTCAACATGCCTCTCAGCAAATAGCTTGGGGTATCTACTTTCCAAAATGGGGTCATTTGGGGGGGTTTTGTGCCATCTGGGCATTTTATGGCCTTCAAAACTGTAATAGGTAGCGAGGAGTGAAATAAAAAATTTACGCCCTTAGAAATCCTGAAGGCAGTGATTGGTTTTCAGGGCCCCGTACGCCGCTAGACTCCCAAAAAGTCCCACACATGTGGTATCCTCGTACTCAGGAGAAGCAGCTGAATGTATTTTGGGGTGCAATTCCACATATGCCCATAGCCTGTGTGAGCAATATATCATTTAGTGACAACTTTTTGTAAATTTTTTTTTTTGTCATTATTCAATCACTTGGGACAAAAAAAAAATATTCAATGGGCTCAACATGCCTCTCAGCAATTTCCTTGGGGTGTCTACTTTCCAAAATGGGGTCATTTAGGGGGTTTTGTACTGCCCTGCCATTTTAGTACCTCAAGAAATGACATAGGCAGTCATAAACTAAAAGCTGTGTAAATTCCAGAAAATGTACCCTAGTTTGTAGACGCTATAACTTTTGCGCAAACCAATAAATATACGCTAATTGACATTATTTTATTACCAAAGACATGTGGCCGAATACATTTTGGCCTAAATGTATGACTAAAATTGAGTTTATTGGATTTTTTTTATAACAAAAATTAGAAAATATCATTTTTTTTCAAAATTTTCGATCTTTTTCCGTTTATAGCGCAAAAAATAAAAACGGCAGAGGTGATCAAATACCATCAAAAGAAAGCTCTATTTGTGGGAAGAAAAGGACGCAAATTTTGTTTGGGTACAGCATTGCATGACCGCGCAATTAGCAGTTAAAGCGACGCAGTGCCAAATTGTAAAAAGTGCTCTGGTCAGGAAGGGGTTAAATCCTTCCGGGGCTGAAGTGGTTAAAGACTAAAATATAAGGCCCACTTATCAGATTCATCACCCACTCTGATGGCACATTGCTAAATTTTAGGGGGGAGGGGATTCTAAATCAATTTAAGGACACACAGACCATTTGCTGACATTTTAGGGGGGAGGGGATTCTAAATCAATTTAAGGACACACAGACCATTTGCTGACATTTTAGGGGGGAAGGGGATTCTAAATCAATTTAAGGACACACAGACCATTTGCTAACATTTTAGGGGGGGATTCTAAATTAATTTAAGGACACACAGACCATTTGCTGACATTTTAGGGGGGAGGGGATTCTAAATCAATTTAAGAACACACAGACCATTTGCTGTCATTTTAGGGGGAGAGGGGATTCTAAATGAATTTAAGGACACACAGACCATTTGCTGACATTTTGGGGGGATTCTAAATCAATTTAAGGACACACAGACCATTTGGTGACATTTTAAGGGGGATTCTAAATCAATTTAAGGACACACAGACCATTTGCTGACATTTTAGGGTAAACCAATACAATGGAGCTGACAAAATACATTGTTAAGTGACTACACTAGGTGGATATGGGCCCAGCATAGCATGCTGGGGAGGTTAGTGAATGCTAATATGCATGCAGTACAAAAAAGATCATTAGAATATTATAGCATGCATGAGGACAAAGGGGACATTCACACTATATTGCAATCATGGTAATTAGTGTTTGAGTAAAGAAATACATTACATTAGCAAACAATAAATACAATACTTGACAAATAAGGGTTTTGATGACTGGATAGTCCTCGTAACAATACAGCACCTCATCCCAATAACATTGGTAACAGTGGTGAAGGAGAGATCAGGGGATTATCACAGTGCCAAACAATAATTGAAATACATAGATTAAAATTTTAATGTTTTATTCACAAATGATTAAAAAGAATGTATAAACATACATATCAGGGGTGTGAACAACACAAAGAATAAGAATTATAAAAAGTCAACTGTACAACAGTTTTACAAAACCCAGCCTATGGCGTGGTGGCAGATCTTGTAAACAGGTTTTGAAAGTCCTACATGTTTCGCCTAAGACGGCTTCCTCAAGGACAGTTGGTTATACCTGTATTGCTATCTTGAATTCTACAACAAAACATAACAATCAGAAAGGGAGTAGCAGTATAATGACATCAACTAATATTAAAAGTAGAAATAGTAATGATAAATATATGCATATAAAAAAGTGCAGCGCTTGACAAAGGTGAATAAATTATAAACACAATAAATAAATACAGTGAACTTGAAGTAAAAGTGAAAAAACCACACTACATACAATGGAATAAGTTAGAATACTCAAACTAAAAAAATTAAGTGAAAAATAATTCAAAAATAATAAAAAAATCCAAAGGAAATGGAAGCTTGCTTGCATATACAGATAGCCTGTTTAGAGAGTCCCTGTGTGGTATTCCGGATGAAAGTGTTTCCCATCACCAGGTATAAGGAAATGGAGGCTTACCAGAAAGCCTGCGACCGCCCTTACTCAGGGGGGTCAGTACAGGCTTAGTAGGTCTCCTAAGAGGTCACAAAGAGGTATGTACTGATGGTCATCTACCCTCCTTCCTCGTTCCCAAGGATGTCTTCAATGGTGGCTGTTAGCTTCCCAAATGATCAAAAGCTCAGGTACTCCAGCAGGTAAACCGAATAAGAAAAAAAAGGGGGGGGGGATTCTCATAGTGCAACTTGCCAAAAAGATTTATTTAAATGTTCCAAGTAAATGCCATGTGTAGGCACAAATACAGAGTAAAGACAGAGTAAAAACAGCAAAAGAATAAAAAACCGCTATAGCGCAGTTTAAAATCAAATCGCGCATGCGCGGTACAAGCTCATGTTGTGACCCTACGGCCGTTTCGTCACAACTGACGTCATCAGGGGTACGTAATCACGTACGCGCATTCGCATTAAATAACCGAGCGGCGCCACATACAGTGCCGCTATTGGCTATAATTAAACAGATATTGGATACCATAAGTCCCCTAACAGACTCATCATGGTCTGTCTAATGAGATGAAGGGGGCTTAAGGTACTAATTGCCTACTAAAGAAGTTAACTTAAGAGGTATTAGCCTTTGCTATTACTACAGAAGCCCTCTAGTGGACACTTAAAGATAAAACCACTAATGAATAATTACCTTCAATGACAAGAGCCATCTAGTGGACAATTAAAAAAACAAACATATATGGTAACAACTAGTAAATGATTACATTCTATAACAAAGACCATAGAGTTTTTCAGGCCTCTGGACATACGAGATGCCTCATTTATAAACACTACTCCAAAACATAAACAAATTCTAATTAAATAATATAAATAAAAATAACAAATATCATGTGAAGATAAATAAAGTAAAAAGAGCTTTCTATATGAAATATAGGATATATGGAGATAATCATTATAACAAAAGCACATATGCCCTATCAGCATATGTGCTTTTGTTATAATGATTATCTCCATATATCCTATATTTCATATAGAAAGCTCTTTTTACTTTATGGACACCCAGGGGGCTGTGCTGCCCATTGTCAGTATCCGCCCACCCCCAGCCACTGCCATAATATGATCTCTCGATCATCATTACATCTTCTGGTAAACTGCGGCTCCGTCGCACTGATAGGCTCTGCAGTTTATTGTACTATCCGCTGCGTGTATTCTATACGCAACGTCAGACTTCCCCGCTAAGCGCCCTGGACCTTGTAGGCCTACGGAGCTTTTGTCGGGTGCATGCGCAGTGGCGCTATTTGTCCGCTCACACATCCGGTGACGTCAGACGCCGCACGTGTGTGGGGGGTATAAGAGGCCGGCGTCTCCGGCCATTCGGCTGTCAGCGTTTCCAGGGCACCCATGCTTGTGTTGTATTCATCATGGTGAGTCTGTAACTTTGTTGCCACCCATTTGTCTAGGCTTCTCTACAATCCATATCTTTTACACTTATATTTATTCCATGTCTTTCCTGCAGTGTGGTTTCCTAGAGCTATTTTTATTACTTTTACCAACCGAATCTCATTAGCTCTTATCACTTCAATAACATTATTGGATTTATGGGTAAGTTCATTTACTTCCCGGTACATACTATTGCATTGTCAACCGCATCATATCCTATTGAACCTCTTTATAATATATCCTTTTAATTGCCATTAGGTTCCTAATTATAGTCTTATCCCCCTCTTTTTCATTTTGTTTTTTCACTTTGTTTTCTCCATTTTTCAGTCATTGCCCACCTGCCATCCTTGCTTACATCCAATATCAGCATACTGGGTGCCCTGTTTCCTCTCTTCTTTTTTTGATAGTTGCATATATTGTGAGTATTATTGAGGCTATGTTAGCCCTATTCTCTGTTGGTTTGTATACCCAGAATCCCTCTGGGGTCTATCAAAACCATATAATTTACACCAGATTTTCTTTTATCGGCCAGGTCCTCTTCCCTGCCCCCTGCAGCCTCCTACTGTGCATTAAGGCCTTGCATTCACCCCGGGGTCTCCCACGCCCGCCCCCTGGGACCCACTGGTAGGTACTATACCATCTTATGCTATGGGGGCTATTTTGGGGTATCTGCCGGGTGGGGAGGGGTCCCTTGGGTGATGATGGTTGATTTGGCTATGTGCCTCAGCAACCTTTTAGGTGGGACGATCTGGGGCCATATCTGACGGTTACATAACATATATTTATCATTACTATTTCTACTTTTAATATTAGTTGATGTCATTATACTGCTATTACCTTTCTGATTGTTATGTTTTGTTGTAGAATTCAAGATAGCAATACAGGTATAACCAACTGTCCCTGAGGAAGCCGTCTTAGGCGAAACATGTAGGACTCTCAATACCTGTTTACAAGACCTGCCACCACGCCATAGGCTGGGTTTTGTAAAACTGTTGTACAGTTGGCTTTTTATAATTCTTATTCTTTGTGTTGTTTACACCCCTGATATGTATGTTTATACATTCTTTTTAATCATTTGTGAATAAAACATTACAATTTTAATCTATATATTTTAATTATTGTTTGGCACCGTGATAATCCCCTGATCTCTCCTTCACCACTGTTACCAATAAATACAATAAAATGTGATGTTAAAGGATAAAAATTCTTACCTTAATATAGTCCTTCTGCAGGACCTGGATGATGGCAGAACAGGTCTCTGGGATAATGATCCCCAGAGCATGGCAGGAGATGCCTGTTGAGAACTTAAGGTCCTGCAGGCTTCTCCCCATCGCCAAGTACCGCAACGTGGCAACTAGCCTCTGCTCCGCAGTGATGGCTTGCCTCATGCAGGTATCCTGCCTGCTGATATAAGGGCCCCCCCACAGTTAGAAAGCACTCCCTAGGAGCACACTTAACCCTTTGATTGCTCCTGATGTTAACCCCTTCCCTGCCAGTGTCATTAGTACAGTTACAGTGCATATTATTTAGCACTGATCACTGTATTAGTGTCACTGGTCCCAAAAAGTGTCAAAAGTGACAGTTGTCCGATTTATCTGCTGCAATGTCGCAGTCCCAGGAAAAATCGTTGCTGATTGCCACCATTACTGGTAAAAGGAAATAAGTCCATAAAAATTTCCCCTAGTTTGTAGACGCTATAACTTTTGTGAAAACCAATCAATATACAATTATTGGGATTGTTTTAACCAAAAAATATGTGGCAGAATACATATTGGCCTAAAATGATGAAGAAATTAGATTTTTTAAATTTTTGGAATTGGATAAGTTTTATAGCATAGTAAAAAATATAGTTTTTGTTTCAAAATTGTCAGTCTTTTTTTGTTTATAGTGCAAAAAATAAAAACTGCAGAGGCGATCAACTACCACCAAAAGAAAGCTCTATTCGTGGGAAAAAATGACATCAATTTTATTTGGGTACAGTGTCAGTTAAAGTAACGCAGTGCCGTATCGCAAAAAATGGGCTGGTCATGAAGTGGTTAAAGATGAGATTGCAGCCTGAGACATACCTAGAAATCTTGAGGAGTTGATCTTGTTTGCCATTGTCATTGATACCAGACACCGAGAGAGACCTTCCTTTAAGGAGCACTTGCAGGAGGCCTCCTGTAAATTTGGCTCGGAACTTTGCATACCTACCCATGCCACCCTCACCTCCCATGCCTCCAGGGTCTGAGTCCTCCAATGAAGTAGAGCCCAAGCAGCTGTGCTTTACACATCTCTCTGCACATGTCTCTCTGACAAAGAGAGGGCCTTTAGGAGAAGGGAGAGATTGTGCCTTTACTGTGGCCAGGCAGTAATGAAGTCTTGTCCTACCCGACTGGGAAACGCCCGCACCTGAGGTCCTGTAGGGGACAGACCTTTGGTGGTGTCTTTGCATCACCAGTTATCCTTTAGAATATGCTTCTAGTTCTGGTTACCCTTTCCTGGTCTGGGTTTTCCATCGATACCCAGTAGGGACGGGCCGAACACCCCCTGGTACGGTTTGCACCAGAACATCTCGAACAAGCAAAAAGTTCTAGCAAACAAGCAAACCCTATTAAGGTCTAAGGACACGAACATGAAAAACCAAAACTTCTAATTTTAAAGGCTTATGTGCAAGTTATTGCCATAAAAAGTGTATTGGGACCTGGGTACTGCCCTTGTATTAATGCAAATTTTTTTTTTAAAATGATCATTTTTAACCACTAGCTGACCAGCTCACGCAGATATACTGCGGCAGGTCGGCTCTCCTGCGTGAATCGATGTACCTGTACATCGGTCCGTGCAAGGAGGATAGCGCACGCACGGTGAGGAGAGGCAGAATGGGGAACTGCCTATGTAAACAAGGCGATTCCCCGTTCTGCCTAGTGACATGACAGAGTGATCGGGAACAGTGATCTCTGTCATGTTTCAGTAAGCCCATCCCCCCTACAGTTAGAACACACCTAGGGAACACACTTATCAAATTAATCTCCCCCTAGTATTAATCCCTTCCCTGCCAGTGTCATTTTTTAGATTGATCAGTGCATTTTTATAGCACGGATCAATGTAATAATGTCACTGGTCCCCAAAAAGTGTAATTTGGTCAGATTTGTCCACCACAATGTCGCAATCCTGCTAAAAATCGCAGATTGCCTTCATTGCCAGTAAAAACAATAAAAAATAAATAAAAAGTCCCTAAATCTATCCCATAGTTTGTAGACACAATAACTTTTGTGCAAACGAATTAATATACGCCCATTGCGATTTTTTTTTACCAAAAATATCTGGAAGAATATATATCGGCCTAAACTGATGAATACATTTGTTTTATTTTTTTTGGGATATGTATTGCAACAGAAAGTAAAAAAAAAAATGTTTTTTTCTTAAAAATTGTCATTTTTTTTGTTTATAGCACAAAAAATAAAAACTGCAGAGGTGATCAAATACCACCAAAAGAAATCTCTATTTGTGGGTAAAAAAGGACATCAGTTTTGTTTTGGTACAGGGTTGCATGACCGAGCAATTGTCAGTTAAAGTGATGCAGTGCTGTGTCGCAAAAAATGGCCTGGTCATTAAGGGGGCAAATCCTTCCGGGGCTGAAGTGGTTAAAGGAGCAGTGATTTTAATGATGCTTAAAATGAAACAATAAAAATGAAATATTCTTTGAAATATCATGCCAGGGGGTCCCCTTAGTCTCCCTGGAAAATGGTGCATTTGTGCAAAGTATAGAACATGCCACAGCAATAATGACATTTCTAATGGAAAAAAATGTATTCAAACTTGCTTGTGGCTGTAATGTACTTCCGGCAACTGGATTATAAGGTTATAAAAAATGAAAAAAAAGTGGCGTGTGGACCGAATTTTTTTTAAAATGGCGTGGGGCCCCCCAAAATCCACACCAGCCCCTTATTCATGCATGCAGCCTGGCAGGTCAGGAAAAAGGGGGGACAAGAGAGCACCCCTTTCTCCTGAACCATACTAGGCCCCATGATGTCAACATGGAGGGGTGGGTTCTTTGCTCTGCATCCCCCACCCCAAAGCACCTTGTCCCCATGGGGACAAGGGCCTCTTCTGGACAACCCTGGGCTGTGGTTTTCGGGGTCTGCGGGTGGGGGGCTTATCGGAATCTAGAAGCCCCCTTTAACAAGAGGGCACCCAGATCCCAGCCCCTCACCATGTGAATGGGTATAGGGTACATTGTACCCCTAACCATTCACCAAAAAAGTGTACAATAGTAAAAAGCACAGTAAACAGTTTTTGACAAATCCTTTATTAAAAAATAAAATAATAAAAAATAATGTCCCTTGGTGTAATCTACCGTCAATCACATTGCCCGATTAAAAATGCAAAGGAAAAATTGCAAAAATGGTCTGGCCACCTGAGTGTACAAAATGGAGCACAAGGCCTGGCAGCAAAAGGGTTAAACTAGGGCTTATTTTAGGGGTAGGGCTTATATTGCAGCCCTCCTGGAAAATCTCAGTAGATCTTATTTTCGGGGTAGGTCTTATTTTCGGGGAAACACGGTATAATACAGTGTAGTGTAGAGAATATATAATACAGAGCTGTTTAGATAATATATCAGCGGTGGCTGGTGCTCAAAATTTTTTGGGGGGGCACAAAAAATTAAAAAGAAAAATTCATCAATTGCAGCCACTGTGCCATCAAACGCTGCCACTGTACCCATCAAACACTTCCACTGTGCCATCAAACGCTGCCACTGTGCCATCAAACGCTGCCACTGTGCCCTCAAATGCTGACACTGTGTCATCAATTGCAGCCACTGTGCCATCAAACGCTGCCACTGTGCCCATCAAATGCTGCCACTGTGGCCATCAAGCGCTGCCACTGTACACTCAAATGCTGCCACTGTGCCATCAAACGCTGCCACTGTGCCATCAATTGCAGCCACTGTGCCAAACGCTGCCACTGTGCCATCAAACACTGCCACTGTGCCTTAAAATGCTGCCACTGTGCCATTAATTGCAGCCACTGTGTCAAACACTGCCACTGTGCCCATTAAACGCTACCACTGTGCTCATTAAATGCTGCCACTGTGCCATCAAACGCTAACACTGTGCCCATCAAATGCAGCCACTGTGCCAAATGCTGCCACTGTGCCCATCAAATGCTGCCACTGTGCCATCAAACGCTGCCAGTGTGCCCATCAAATGCTGCCAGTGTGCCCATTAAATGCTTCCACTGTGCCCATCAAACACTGCCACTGTGCCATTAAATGCTGCCAGTGTGTCCATCATATGCTGCCAGTGTGCCCATCAAATGCTGCCAGTGTGCCCATCATATGCTGCCAGTGTGACCCCCGCCCACTCGTCTGCCCAGCACTTACCCTGTCTTGGTGGGGCAGCGGGTGATGGCGACGATCGAGGTCCTTCGTGTGTCTCCTGCCGTCCTCATCTCCCATCCTCTCCTCCTGATAGGCGACCAATAGCAGCACCTGTCGTTTCACCCAATCAGGTGACAGGTAACAGACCCGAGCACCTGATTGGCAAAGAGGCAGTTTAGGGTTAGGAAAGCGAATATTCATTTGCTTTTCTAACACAGCTGAGTGTCCTGCGAGCGCC
This sequence comes from Aquarana catesbeiana, assembly GCF_042186555.1. Taxonomy (NCBI): domain Eukaryota; kingdom Metazoa; phylum Chordata; class Amphibia; order Anura; family Ranidae; genus Aquarana; species Aquarana catesbeiana. The sequence goes on from NC_133330.1 coordinate 176,003,383, forward strand.
CAGCATGGCGATCGCAGGTCACCTTTTTTGATGCCTACTAGAGACTATGGCTCTAATCAGGTGCTTTAAAAACACCCCCTGCCGCTGTAATTAGGAAGTGGCAGTGGTGGCCATAGATAGATTCATGCAATGCATGAATCTATCTATTAGTGACAGAGGGGGTGGCAGGAGAGAGGGGGTGTCTCTCATGCACCCTTAATGCACGGACCGCCACTGTAATATATAATACAGTGTAGTGAAGAATATATAATACAGTGTACTAAAGAGTATATATAATAAAGTGTAGTGTAGAATATATAATACAGTGCAGTGTAGAGAATATATAATACAGTAGTCAAGAGTATATATAATACAATGCAGTGTAGAGTATACATAATACAGTGCAGTGCAGAGTATATAATACAGTGTATTAAAGTGGTTAAGGGGAACTCTATGAAAGGCATGCAGCCTAGCAGGCCAGGAAAGGGAGGGAAGCGAGTGCCCCCCCCTCCTTAACCATACCAGGCCGCTTGCCCTCAACATGGGGAGGTGATTACATTGAGGGAAACTATTTATTTTTTTCTTTTATAATAAGGGACTTGTCAAAAACTGTTTACTGTGTTTCTTACTTGTGTACACTTTTTTCGTGAATGGGTAGGGGTACAATGTACCCGATACCCATTCACATGGGGGGGCCAGGATCTGCGGGCCCCCTTGTTCAGATTCCAGATTCTGATAAGCCCCCCTGCCCGCAGACTCCGACAACCACAGCCCAGGGTTGTCGGGTAGAGGCCCTTTTCTCCATCAACATGGGGAAAAGGTGCTTTGGAGGGCACCCCAAAGCACCCTCCCCATGTTGAGGGCAAGTGGCCTGGTATGGTTCAGGAGGGGGGTATGCTCTCTTCCCCCCCCCTTTCCTGGCCTGCCAGGCTGCATGCCTGTCATAGGGTTCCCTTACCCACTTCAATACACTGTATTATATACTCTGCACTGCACTTTATTATATATACTCTACACTACACTGTATTATATATTCTCTACACGGCACTGTATTATATATTCTACACTACACTGTACTATATATACTCTTTACTACACTGTATTATATATTGTCTACACTACACTGTAATATATATATATACTCTTTACTACACTGTATTATATATTCTCTACACTACAGTGTATTATACTGTGTTTCCCCGAAAATAAGACCTACTGAGGTTTTCCAGGAGGGCTGCAATACAAGCCATACCCTGAAAATAAGCCCTATTTTAACCCTTCATCTTCTTCTCTGCTTCATATTCTTCTCTTCTTCATTTTTTTCTCCAGGCTGCTCCGCATCCATGCTGGCATGGAGGGAGGCTCCCGCTGTGTGACGGCATCTCCTCGTCTGATGGTTCTTAAATAACGGGGGGTGGGGCCACCCGGTGACCCCGCCCCCCTCTGACGCACGGTGACTTGACAGGACTTCCCTGTGACATCACGGGGAATGCCACAGGGAAGTCCCATCATATCCCGTGCGTCAGAGGGGGCGGGGCCACCTGGTGGCCCCACCCCCCGTTATTTAAGAACCGTCAGAAGAGGAGACACCGTCACACAGCGGGAGCCTCCCTCCATGCCAGCATGGATGCGGAGCGGCCTGGAGAAGAAGATGAAGAAGAGAAGAAAAGAAGAAGATGAAGAAGAAGATGAAGAAGAGAAGAAGATGAAGAGAAGAGCGTGAGCCTTCCCCCATGCCATGGGTGTGGAGCGGCCCTAAGAGAAGAAGATAGAAGACGCCGCGGAGGAGATGCTGGATGAGAACACCGGAGGAAGAACCAGAAGAGCCAGAAGAACCAGAAGAAGAAGATGAAGGAAGATAGAAGAAAGAATAAAGAAGAAGCATTTAAATAAAGGAATTGTCAAAAACTGTCTCTTGTCATTTTTAACATTTTTGAGTTTTTTAGTGAAATGGTAGGGGTAAGTACCCCCTTACCATTTCACACGGGGGGGGCGGGATCTGGGGGTCCCCTTGTTAAAGGGGGCTTCCAGATTTCGATAAGCCCCCTGCCCGCAGACCTCCACAACCACCGGCCAGGGTTGTGGGGATGAGGCCCTTGTCCTCATCAACATGGGGACAAGGTGTTTTGGGGGCTACCCCAAAGCACCCTCCCAATGTTGAGGGCATGTGGCCTGGTACGGTTCAGGAGGGGGGGCGCTCTCTCGTCCCCCCTCTTTTCCTGCGGCCTGCTAGGTTGCGTGCTTGGATAAGGGTCTGGTATGGATTTTTGGGGGGACCCCACGCTGTTTGTTTTTTTTTTGGCGCGGGGTTCCCCTTAAAACCATACCAGACCTGAAGGGCCTGGTATGGAATTTAGGGGGACCCCCACATCATTTTTTTTTTAATTTTGGTTTGGGGTTCCCCTGTGGGGAATTCCCATGCCATTTTTATCAATGAACTTCTATGTGTATTGTCGGACTGGCAATGCAATAGCCGCGAGTAGTTTTAAATGACTTTTTTCCTTTGAAATGTCATTTTGCTGTCAGACTGTTCTAAACACGGGAAACATGCGCCCCTTTACAAGTATCCTATAGACAACCCCCAGCTACAAAATTTAAAGGGATATTACACTTTTATTGTTTGACTTTAAGCATTATTAAAATCACTGCTCCTGAAAAAACGGTCGTTTTTAAAACTTTTTTTTGCATTGATCCATGTCCCCTGGGGCAGGACCCAGGTCCCCAAACACTTTTTATGACAATAACTTGCATATAAGCCTTTAAAATTAGCACTTTTGATTTCTCCCATAGACTTTTAAAGGGTGTTCTGTGGCATTCGAATTTGCCGCAAACACCCTAAATTGTTCGCTGTTCTGCGAACTTGCGAACAGCCAATGTTCGAGTCGAACATTAGTTCGACTCAAACTCGAAGCTCATCCCTAATTGGCAGATAAAAACACAGCTAATTTTACAAAATTCCTGCTAAATCCCTACTAAATATAAAAGCTTAACCTATATGGAGTTAATAAATAACAAAAAATTAAAATTTTTACATTGTGCCTTTTTGCAAAATGTTGAAAATTGAATGTACGCAAAAATGTAAATATCCAAAATTTCTCAAAAAATCTAAAGGTTTTAATTTCTCCCTTACAGCTTTCAGAATTTGTAAAAGACCCCCAAGAACCATATGTTTTGAAAGCATATGGCCTCTAGAATAAAATGAAGGGGCTACTGATTTTTTTAGACCCTGCGGTATTTGCGCAAATGTTTATCAAAAAAATACTTTTGCTAAAAATACACTAAAACCATTATTAGCAGATAAAAACACAGCTAATTTTACAAAAATCCTGCTAAATTCCTACTAAATATAAAAGTGTAACCTGTATGGAGTTAATAAATAGCAAATATTTGTAAATTTTAAACTGCGTTTTTCTGCAAAATGGTGAAAATCAAACGTACCCAAAAATTTCTCTAAAAATATGGAGGTTTTCATTTTTCACTTACAGCTTTCAGAGTTTGTAAAAGACCCCCCCCCCCCCCACACACACCATATATTTTCTGAAAGCATATGACCTCTGGAATAAAAATAAGGTGCTACTGATTTTTTAGGCCCTGCGGTATTTGCGCAAATGTTTATCAAAACAATATTCTTGCTAAAAATACACTAAAACCATTGTTAGCGGATAAAAACACAGCTAATTTTACAAAATTCCTGCTAAATTCCAACTAAATATAAAAGCTTAACCTATATGGAGTTAATACATAACAAATATTTGTAATTTTTACATTGCGCCTTTTTGCAAACTGGTTAAAATAGAACCTACACAGAAATGTAAATATACAAATTTTTCTAAAAATATGAAGGTTTTCATTTTTCCCTTACAGTATTTAGAATTTGCTAAAGACTCCCCCCCCCCCCCCCAAACCATATATGTTCATCATTTCGCTATTTTCACAAAAATACACTAAAATCAATCGTTCACATGTGGCATACTAAAGTGTATGCCCATGGAGGGCCATCTTTACTCGCACAGGGATTCACAGGTGTTCCGTGCATCCCCGTACAGGCAGTCCCATTTATGTCAATTGGGATGCAACGGCTGCACAGGCATAGCTGCTGTTCCCAATCTGACATCCGTGTTCTCTATGGAGAGACTGATGTAAATGGACATGTGTCAGTTTACACCCGCCTGCATCCGATCCAGTCTGATAAAAACAGACGGATGGGGATTCCATTCCCCATCCATCTAGCAGATAGGATGGTATCTGATGGAAATGGACAGGTGGTCCATTTCCATCCGACCGCCCCATAGAGAACAGCGTGCTGTGTCCGTGTCCACTCTGCATCAGCCGAGCGGGCATAGTCCTGTCATCCACCTGCTCAGCAGGGATCAGCAGACGGATCCCTCACTAAGCAGGCAGATCTGCTTGACAGAGTCCGCTCCATGTGAGGGGTCTTACCAGGAGCTGCCGGTCCGTTAGGGGTGCTGGGGCACCACCCCCCTGCAGGGTGCCGTACTCATACATTTGTAAAGGTTTTTTTTTCAAGCCACATGATTAGACCCTGAGCTCTAATTGGCTTGAAAAAGGTGGGACTCGGGGTGCAGAGCATTTCACCCTGAACCCACCCACTTGTGACAATAATGAATTAATCATTGCTAACGTCTTCCGGCTTCTCCTCCTGGCCAATCAGGATGGAGCGAATGGGGCGAATGTGGGGGGAGAACCATCACTGTGGAGATGTGAGCGTGGGCGGACCTGGGGGTCTTACTATGTTTGTGTTTTTTTTTATTTATTTTTACTTTTTAATTTTTTTTTTTACAGGGGGGGCTTTGGTGCGATATCAGTGGTCTAAACAGACCCCCACATCTCTTTTTTTGAGACAGAGAAATGGACTGAAGATAGTCCCTTTTCTCTGCAGCACTTTATTTGAATGAGGAATCTGTATAGAGATTCCATTCATTAAAAAAATGACAGTCTGATACATTGTTACACGCGCGGTTACTACGTATAAGCTGTCAGTGGATATAGGAGCAATCACTGCCTATATCCACTGCACTACAGGGGGGATCTAAGTAAACATGTTTACTAAGCCCCCCCAAGCCCCTACTTCACCCCCACCCACACTGCTCCCTCCTCCCCTGTCGCGCTCCCCAGCCTAACAGATCGCAAATCTCAGTGTAGGGAGAAGCTGCAGGCAGCGGGAGGGGAAGGAGAGATGCTGCTCAGAGTGGCCATGGATTGGGGGTGCGGGGGCAGTTGGGGGGATCTGACTGGTGAGGGGGACATGTCTGGATCCCCCGCAAGCCCCATGAAGCACCTGAAGCCGTCGGGAGTGGAAGAGGAGGGATGCTGGCTAATGTAATGAGCCATATAGTATTTAGGCTAGTATTTAGGCATGTGTTTTTAGCATCTCCCCATGTCTTTTCAATGAACCCTATATGTAAGTACCTATAAGCCTAAATACTATATAGCTCATTATGTAAAATCACTTGCTTTTTATGTACTGTTGCACAAATACTATGTAACTATATTTATGTTGCAGATAAAAGATAAAGTCACCCAAGTATAATTCTCCCCTGATGAAGGAAAATACGTACCAATAAAATTTCCGAAACATGTCGGGATGTATGCTACAAATCTTCATGGACTGACCTCAGCTTGACTCTGGCAGTGCCTGGATTATTAGCTTTGGGTTTGATATATATGTCTATGTATTAATTGGTTCATTGGTGTACTTTTTGTATATTTTAATGTGATTGTTTATGACTACAACATTTATCAGATACTGTGTACTCAATAAAAGTGGCACATGGTTGCCTTTTATTTAGTCTATTACCTTTATTTCTGCCTTAAAAGTCCAAGGGGGCGGCCCCTGTTGAACTTGTTGCATGCTCCCTTTTTCTCATGTTTTAAGAATGTTGGCAGTCCTACACATTTAATTCCCATAAATAACCTTCTTCTATATTCTACACTACACTGTATTATATATTATCTGCACTGACTGACTGCACACTACACTAATTACCCTGCCTAATCTCCATTCATATACACTATATATGGCTGACGTGTAAGTAGCAGGCTTCTATAGTGTGGGGCATGGACTTAGCCTCTGAGCCATGATTGGCCAATTAGCAGCCAGCTAACTTCCCACGAGCGCCCCATTCGTTTGTTTGTTCTATGAAAAAAACGAACACCCAATGTTCGAGTCAAACTTACACTTGACTTGAACATCCAGCCCATCCCTAATACCCAGGCTCTAATCAATTCTGGGGCTGCAGGCTTGTTCATAGATAGTACTTTCGTGTTGAAGCACTCAATACCGCTGAAGCCTCGTGCCTCACCACCTATCATTGGGGCTATTGATGGGAGACCTTTACAGCCTGCCCATGTGACTCATAAAACTGCTCCATTGACCATGGCTGTAGGGGCTTTTCACCATGATATAATCCAATTTCAAGTCATTTCCTCACCTCGTTACCCAGTGGTCATTGGTTATCCTTGGTTACAGTTATTTTGATAGGCGTCATGCTGAGGTTCTCTCTTGGTTGTCAAAATGAAGTAATACATGTTTAAAGACAGTGATTAAGGTCATGTGCATGTCTTTACTATCTTCATTGCCAGAGGAATACTGTGAATTCAGTGATGTCTTTGAGAAAGGTCAGGCCGGTATTTTCCCTTCACATGCTTAAGCAATAGACCTTCAATCTGGTGCCATTCCTCCTCATGACTGGGTTTACCCTGTGACTGTCTCTGAGGATAAAGCCATGGAGGACTATGTTGCATTCACTTTCTCGGGGGTTCACCTGCAAATCCTCATCTCTTGCCAGTGCTGGCTTTTTCTTTGTGAAAAAAAAAAAGAGTGGTGAATCAATTATATCAATTATAGTGGTCTCAATAGCATTACAGTTAAGAATACTTATCTAATCCCATTGATTATGGAATAATATAACCACCTCAAGGGAGCAACAGTCTTCACTAAACTCGATTTGAGAGGGGCATATAATCTCGTGAGGATTAAGGAGGGCTATGAATCGAAAACTGTGTTTAATACTAGGACTTGACACCATGAACACCTCGTAATGCCCTTTGGTCTCTGCAACACTCCTGCTGTTTTCCAGGAGTTTATTAATGATTTCCTCTGAGATATGCTGCAGCAAAGTGTGTGGATTTACCTCGATGATATTCTCATATATTCAGAATTCCTAGAGAACCACCACACAGACGTCTTCTGTGTGCTACAGAGGTTGAGAGAAAATAACCTGTATTGCAAGTTGGAAAAGTGCGAGTTCCATTGTAAACAGGTTACATTTTTGGGTTATGTAACCCTGATCCTACATTACCTTTCACTCTTGAGGTTGATGCATCTGAGACTGGAGTAGGTGTCCTCCTGCCTCATGCTCTCATGAGCTCTATGCATCCCTGTGGCTACTTTTTTAAGAAATTATCTCCTGCAGAATGCAATTATGAATTTGGGGACAGAGAATTGTTAGCCATCATTTTAGCTTTTTAAGCGGGGGGAAAAGTCAGCAGCTACACATACTGTAACGGCTGACTTTTAAACTACACATACTGTAACTATTAGGACACTGTCCTGGAATCCGGTGATTTTGGCACCCCAGCTAATGTTTTCATCATCTCTTGGGTGCTGCCCCTGTCATTGTCTGTAAGGAAACCAACAGTGAAGCCTTCACAGCTGCTTCCCTACTGCGCATGCGCAAAGCACGCCGCATTTTCTGAATGGACTTTCAGTGGTGGAAGGAGGCAGGGGGCCAAACTTCCAAGTGATCGTACCGTGGCGCGATCTCCCGTAAGAGGGGTCATGTACCTGTCAAAAACAGGTACCTGCTCCCTCCTCCTCCTGAAAAGTGTGAAATGTGGCACCGGAAGGAGGGAGGAGTAAGATAAGTGGAGCTTCCACTTTTGGGTGGAACTCCGCTTTAAAAAATGGAGGCATCGCCTCGAGCATACTACTGTGCCAGTCCTCATTTTGACTAACCATAAGAATCTCACATTTTTGTTTGAGGCAAAACACTTATCTCCCAGAAGGGCAGGATGGGCCCTTTTTCTGTCGAGCTTCAATTACATAGTCTCATTCTTACCCGATACGAAGAATATAAGGGCTGATGCATTGTGGCGGCAGTTTTTTCTCTTTCAAGATAGAGTCGGTTCCTACTCCTGTGATACCTCTGGGTCACATTTTAGCCACTATTCACACTAGTTTTACTTCACCTTTGGGTGAGAGAATTCTGGCCTCTCAGATCCATTCTCCTCCTAAAAAAATTCATGACTGCTGCTTTGTCCCCAAGAATCTCTGCACTGCTTTGCTCGAGACCTACCATTCTAATAAGGCAGCTGGGCACCCAGGGAAGAATCAACTCATATGGTCTATGTCTCAACAATTCTGGTGGCCTAGTCTTTGCGCTGATGCAACCGACTTCATAGCTGCTTGTCCCCTGTGTGCTCAGAAAAAAACACCACCTTCCAGTGGGCCTCTTACAACCTATACCCAGTGGAGTGAGGCCTTGGCCCCACTTGTCTATTGGTTTTATTGTGGATTTACTCAACTCCCAGGGCAACACAATTATTCTTATGGTGGTTGACCAGTTTTCGAAAATGTCTCATTGTATTCCACTGAAGAAGTTGCCTATGTCCAAAGAACTAGCATAAATCTTTCACTCAGGAGGTCTTTCAGTTACATGTGTTACCTAAGGTTATCATCTCAGACGGGGGTAGCCAGTTTGTGCCCAGGCTTTTGGTGAGCCTTTTCTGCACAGTTGGAAATTCAGCTTTCCTTCTCCTTGGCATATCACTTGCAGTCCAATGTGGCTGCAGAACGAACCAACCAAACCTTGGAGCAGTTCTTCCATTGCTATATTTCTTACCACCAATACAGCTGGTCAGACCTGTTACCTTGGGTGAAGTTTGCTCACAATAGCGCCATCAGTGGCGTTTCCCAATTGCCTCAGTCTAGGGTGAATCATGGGTTCCAGCCAACCATGTTGCCTGACACATTTGTTCCACAAGGAATTCCTGCATTGGAGGAACATTTCTGTTCTGTTTGGGTGCAAGTCCAAGAATCCTTGCTACGTGCCAGAGAGAGGTGCTGGCCACTGAGGCCTACCTGCCAGATGGTCTGGCTGTCTTCTTGTAGCCTCCGTCTCTGTGTTCCCTCACTAAAACTGGCGCTGCAGTATATTGGGCCTCTCCCTATTCTCCGTAAGATCAACCCAGTGGAGTTTCCTTTTTAAATCATTGGTGTGCAACCGCTGTGCCACCTTGGTACCATGTCCTCGCCCGGTTCTGGTTGACAACCGTGAGGAGTATGAGATGCAATCTATCATTGACTCCCATAGGTTTTGTGGCCGCAGGCAGTACCTTATTCATTTGAAGGGTTACTGTCTGGAGGAACAGTTTTGGGTCTCATCCTTGGATTTACATGCTCCTGCCCTCCTCCAGGCTTTCCATAGAAATTTTTCTCTCCAGCCTGATGCCCCTCTGAGGGGGAGGGGTCATTCAGGAGGGGGTAGTGTTAGAGCTGGGCTTCTAGCAGCTCTCTTCTCCATGCTCAAGTCTGCTTAGCTGTCAGTTAATTACCAGCCACTAATTGTTTCCACAGTGACTCACCTGGTTACCATTACCTGCCTCATTAGTCCAGCCTACGGCAAGCCCTATTTAAACTGCCTTGCTCATTACCTCAATGCCTTCACCTGTTCAACATCTCCAGTGTGTCTCTGATGTGTTCCTGTTATGACTTTGTCTGACTGACGTTTCTTCTGGTTCCTGATCCTGATCTTTGGCTTCTGACAACACTTACTCCTGGCTACCTGATCCTGGCTCATGTAATTACTCGTTTTGGCTTCTTAACCCTGGCTTCTGTTTTTGACTATGTTCCTGATCTGTATTATTTTTACTTTAACATTAAAGGTGTGATTTTAACTGCATTTTCTGGCCCCTCCTGGTTAATGGTCCCTATGCAGTGGAATAACGTCCTTACAGGATGTCTCCAACTCACAAGCCGACCTCAATGCACTGTTTAATTGGGCAACTATGTGGCAGATGAGTTTTAATGTTTATAAATGTAAAGTTATGCAATTGGGTGCTAAGAATATGTATGCATCATAAATGCTAGGGTGAGTACAACTGTGGGAATCAATGGCGGAGAAGGATCTGGGTGTTTTGGTAGATCATAAGCTTAATAATGGCATGCAATTCCAAGCTGCAGTTTCCAAAGCGAGAAAAATCCTTTCTTGTATTAAAAGAGATATGGACTCCAGAGAGAGAGAGAGAGAGAGAGAGAGAGAGAGAGAGAGATAATTTTGCACCTGTACAAACCATTAGTAAGACCTCATCTGGAATATGCAGTTCAGTTTTGGGCACCAGTTCACAAAAAGGATATTGGAGAACTGGAGAAGGGCAACCAAACTGATAAGAGGTATGGAGGAGCTCTGCTATGAGGAAAGATGAGCTGAACTGAGTTTATTCTCTCTTGAGAAGAGGAGATTAAGGGGGTATATGATCAACATGTATAAATACATAAGTGGTCCATACAGTGAACTTGGTGTAGAATTATTCACTTTAATGTCATCTCAGAGGACACAGGGACACATTTTTTTTCTGGAGGAAAAGAGATTACATCTCCAAATGCGGAATTGCTTCTTCAAAGTGAGCTGTGAAAATGTGTAATAGACTCCCTCTAGAGCTGGTTCTGGCCAGCTCAGTAGATTGTTTTTAAAAAGGCCTGGCTTCTTTCCTAAATGCACATATATAACTGGAAACAAATATTTATAGGTAAAGTTGATCCAGGGAATATCCAATTGGCTCTTTGGGAATCAGGAAGGAATTTCTCTCCCAGCTGGAGCAAATTGGATCATGCTTTAATAGTTTTTTTTCCTTCCTCTGGATCAACTGTAAGTACCGTATAGTGTATATGGAGGTTTTCTATTTGTGTGTGTGTGTGTTTTCTTTTTCTCTGTTGGATGGACTTGTGTCTTTTTTCAACCAGATTAACTATGTAACCCCTGCAAGAGAAACCGATCAGTTTTGGTTTTTGAACTTTCTTTGAGTAAAAATGGGCAAAAAAGCACTTAAAAAGAAGAAGTGAGTGTATTTTTATTTCCTGGGTTTTAGGAAAAATTTGAAAAATGGGCATTTTCCTTCATTTTTCCCAACACAACTTTTATGTAATTTTTGCTTCCCCAGATATATGGCACAAAATATAATCACCAAAGTCTTCTGTTTAAAATTATGTCACTGCGCAAACAGGCCCAACAGCAACAAGGGTCAACAGACCAAACTTCGCTGCAAGAACCTTGAGGCTGAAAGCTGCATCTGCAAATGATTTGACATCCACCTGGTGGAACTATGAAGGAAACTGACACTGATCTGGTGGAATGGGCATATAAAAGAACAGGCAAAGATCTGTCCTTGAGAGTATATGCCCTAGTGATCAGATTTCTTATCAATTCCATGCTGGTGGACTTGGAAGGAGGATGTAAACAAACAAAGGGGGAAAAGGCCTAGTGCATTACCATTATAGTTTATTGAACTTTAAAACAAGGAAGTGTATATTCACAGATGCCGAAATGGGAAAACGTGATACAAAGCACAGAAATCTGCATGGTGAACCTGAATCTGAACTCACAAGGTGTAAACATACAGACTACCACAGGAAGAAAGGTGTCCCTTGTATGGTCCTGAGGACTGGACAAATAAGGAATCCATCTGTCTGATTGAAGCTGTAGCTTTGAGGTAGACTCTAATGGCTCTGACTACATCAAGAACTTAAAGCGGGGTTCCACCCAAATTTTGAACATTATCTCTATGCATTCTCTTTTCCTTGCCTAGATGCTGACATGCTGTGTAAAAAAATTTAAATTGCCGTAATTACCTTTTTTTTTCTAATCTTCTTAGCACTTCCTGGTTTTCCTCCCATGGGAGTAGGCGTGTTTCTAGCCTCTCCCAGACCTCACACAGTCCCCTGGGAGCTAGTTTCAGGCTTCCCAGCATGCATTGTGCAACAGCATCATCACAACATCTCGGTGAATGCTGGGAGCACAGCATTCACCGCATCCAGGAAATAAATGCTTGTGGGATTCAAATGCCCACAATGAAGATGGAAACCGCCTTCAGTGAATTTTATAAGTTATTCTTTACAACGAAATCGGACACAGGCAGACTTATTACACAGAACATGTGAGTAGATAATCATGAGAAGAAAAGTTTGTGAATGAACTCCAAAAAAAAAAAAACGATAGATAGGTGGACCTCCGCTTTAAGACAGATTTCCTTTTAATGCTTTGGAGGAGGGCAAATATGTTGTAGGATTATGTCCTCATTGAGGTGGAAACCACCTTGGAAGAAAGGATGATCTTGGGCAAAAGATGAGCTTGTCTTTGATGTTATGTTTGAGAGCTCTTTGAAAATTGGGCAAATGGTACAATAGGACTGATGAAAAAAAAAAAAACTATAGGACTGATAACTATCATAGAGAGTCTCATTATGGGATATCTCTTTGATTTCAGATTTTGAGTTTGGGCTCTGGGAGAAAGATATTTCTTTTTGGAGGAAAAACATTTGCTTGGGATATGTCCAGGACCAGACTCAAGAATTCCAGGTACAGAGAAGGCTGATGAGTATTTTTTTTTTTTTTAATTGATTACCCAACTGAAATACTGAAGCATCTGGATTTTCCTGTGGATGTTTGTTGACAGTTTAAAGGGAGAAAGTCATCTAGATAGCCTGTGACCTGGATGCTCTTAGCTATAAGAACGGCAAGAAGAGGTGCTAGGACCTTGGTTAATACTCTAGGAGCAGAGGATAGGCTGGAAGTAGGGATGAACTGAACACCTCCGGTTCGTTCACAGCAGAACTTGCTAACAGGCAAAAAATTTGTTCGAACACGCGAACACCGTTAAAGTCTATGGGGCACGAATGTGAAAAATCAAAAGTGCTAATTTTAAGGGTTAATAAGCAAGTTATTGCCATAAAGTGGCACATTTTCCCATGTTCAGAACAGTCCCTGCACAAAATGACATTTCTAAAGGAAAAAAAGGCATTTAAAACTACTCGCGACTATAATGAATTGTCTATGGGAGAAATCAAAAGTGCTAATTTTAAAGGCTTATATGCATGGTATTGTCATAAAAAATGTTTGGTGACCTGGGTCCTGCCACAGGGGACATGCATCAATGCAAAAAAAGTTTTAAAAATGGCTGTTTTTTCGGGAGCAGTGATTTTAATAATGCTTAAAGTGAAACAAAAAAAGTGAAATATTCTTTTAAACTTTGTACCTGGGGGGTGTCTATAATATGCCTGAAAAGTGGCGCATTTTTCCCGAGTTTAGAACAGTCCCTGCACAAAATGTCATTGACTTTTAAGTACCTGGGTGGCCCCACCCCCCTCTGATGCCACGGGGAAGCCATTGGGAAGTCCCCGTGCGTCAGAGGGGGGCAGGGTCATACAGGTACGTCACCATGTGGCCCCGCCCTCAGTTTTAAAAGAACTGTCATCGGCGCTGAAGCGTCTTATGCCTCCCATGGAGGCGGATCTTTTTTATTTTATTTTTCGGCCCATCGGCGGAGCCATAGAAGAAGATAAATGGACTTTGTGGGACATTTTAATTTTTTTATTTTTTGTGTCTTGTTTTTTTCTACACTTTGACACTTTTTTTGTGAAATGGTATGGATATAATGTACCCGTTACCATTTCAAACAGGGGGGGGCCAGGATCTGGAGGTGCCCTTATTAAAGGGGGCTTCCAGATTCCGATAAGCCCCCGCACGCAGACCCCCACAACCACCGGGCAAGGGTTGTGGGGATGAGGCCCTTGTCCCCATCAACATGGGGACAGGCGAACACCCGATGTTCGAGTCGAACTTACGTTTGACTCGATCATCTGGCTCATCCCTAGCTGGAAGTGATTTTCTGCCACTGCAAAGTGCAGAAACATTGATGATTTGAACAAGGCATCTTGGATGTCTATGGATGCCATGTATTGTCAATTGCCAACCAAGTGGATTCCATGCAAAATTTAGGAATTGAAGTTACCTGTTTTTAAGTGCAGAAAAGGGTGAATACCACCGCTGGGCTTTAGTAGTGTGAACAGGATTGAATAAAATCCTTTGAACCTGTCTTGTAGAAGTACTGGCACAACTACTCCCTGGGACAAGAGGTGGTCCAGGGTATTCTGCAAATATAACTTACCTTGGGCTGTTTTTAGTTGATTTGAGAGGAGAAAGTAGTTAGGTGGTACATTTTTAACTCTATTTCGTACTCCTTTGAATTAATTGATATTGATCCTACCGGTCTGGGATGTCTGTGAAACAAAACTGTGACAGACGTCCCCCCACTCTTAGGAATGAGGGTGACGCTTTGTATGGAAGCAGGCTTTTTGGCCCAAGTCTTGCCTAGAATGGAAGGGCCGAACTTAGGTTTTGAAGTTGAGCATGTAGGTGCTCTGCATTTTAAGGAGATTGGTTCAAAGGAAGGGGGTTTGGGGATTTTACACCATTGGAGTTAAACCTTCTCTCTTGTGGCATCTTTGATGAATTGGTCAAGTGCCTCTCCAAACAGATTTCTTCCTTGAGGCAAATGTGTGAGGCTCTTTTTACAGGCAGCTTCAGCAGCCCAGACTTTTAACCACAAGATTGTGTGCATGTGAATGGAGAGTAGGGTAATTCAGAAAATTTGTCTCATTACATGTTCTAGGACATCAACACAAAAAATCAGAGCAGAAGGTTATTGCTGTAAAAGCATGATCACTGAAAACAGGGCTGTGTTGGTTGTTCATTGTCCTAGTCCAGTTAGCTGCAGCTTGTCATATTGAAATTGCAGCGACAGCTGTTTTTTTGTAGGTCTCTTTGCATTTAAGGGGCCTGGTGAGATGGATGTAATAGTTTTTGCAGGTCTGTTTGCATTTAAGGGGGCCCGGTGAGATGGATGTCATAGTTTTTGCAGACGACAGTTGTAAGGTTTTCACACACAAGCAATCATGTTAAATGAAGCTCCCTATTCAACATAGGTGCAATCTGGGGAAGAAAAATCTCTTAGCTTCCTCCAATACTGCCTGTAAGTCCTCTTCATTCCCTTTTATGTCTGCCTTGTCTAGGGCAGGCATATTGGGATCCAAAATAGAAGTATAAACGAACACCACAAGGTGCTAATCTGAGTTTAGTACAGCAGAAAATTTTAATTAATAAAAACAAAGTTGTCGCTTTGTTTTTATCTAATAATTATGAGGTTTTGTCTGGCTATGGATAGACACCTAAAGTTTAGCACCTCATCCCAAGAAATTGATTATTTAAAAAAGAGGGAAGGTTTGCGAAGGGATTATAATGGTGCTTTACAAACAATAATGGAAACCATACAGATATATATAAAAATATAATATAGTTTTATTAGAAATATGACTAAAAACAAAAACAAAACATAGCAATTAGTTGAGTTTTGTTGAACATCTCCATTATGGTGGTCAAATATAGAGGGTTCCAGTTGAACAGAGATTGAATAGTCGTATATAATCCCGACATGTTTTGCCTTATGGCTTCATCAGGGGATATACGCATCAACCAAGGGTTACCATAAAATCTATACAAAAACAAAATACTACATAAGAAAATACATCAAAAATAAAAATATCACATTACACAGAGAAGACAAGGGATCATTTGCCAAAGTTCACCAAAAACAGGAGCCTATTAACTCAGGGCCCCCAAAAAGGGGTCACCCACAAAATAAGGACCACCATAGGTAGGAGGCACTGCGTGGTCACAGAGAGCACACAACAACCAGGCTAACAGGGAGAAAGCAAGATAAATTCTAAATATGTATGATTTTATATCAGAAAAAAGAGTTGCACCAAGATGCAGATAGCACAAAGGTGCATTAAGGGTAAAGCTTAATTGATATAAGGAAAATCCCCAAATGGGATACTTACTTAAAATCAAAAGTAATCAGAGCATGGGGGGGGGGCTGTATATAGAGAACCATAGGTCCAATAAAGACACAATACCAAAAGCTGAAAATAAAATAAAAAAAGGGGGGATGTTAGTATAATGGGTTTGAAATCCTGACATTTACCATAAAGGTAATTTAGTGAAAAAACTACATATAGAAGATTATGAAAAAGTATCATATAATAATTAGTTATAATACATGTGGTAAATTCAAGAGATTTTAAATATTCAGATATTCATCAATTAATTCAGGAGATTTTAATGGATCAGTGCAAAAAAGCACATAGGACTAAAGTCTCATAAAGAACTGATATGAGGGATATCAAAAAATAGATTTTATATGGCAGAAACGTAAAAGGAAAGCAAGAGAGAGTGTGGGATAATGCAAAAGTAAATCTATACCATGTAGCCTAAACACCCAGCTCCCAGCAACATCTAAAGGATATATGTGGAAGAGGAGAGGATCACAGCAGTTACACATTTATGGGGTCCAAAAAAGCACTGAGTAATCCAAACAGAACAAAATTGCATATGGGGTAATGGCGCATCTTACCTAAAAAACAGACAGGTTAAACTTACAGCCTGCCCTCAGTCTCTGTCTGTTGTAATTTCTGAGACGCCGGCTTAAATGCTCTGATTACTTTTGCTTTTAAGTAAGTTGGGAATTTTTCTTATATCAATTAAGTTTTACCCTTTGTGCTATCTACATCTTGGTGCGACTCTTTATTCTGATATAAAATCATACATATTTAGGATTTACCTTGATTTCTCCCTATTAGCCTGGTCATTGTGTGCTCTCTGTGGCTGCACAGTGCCTCCTATGTTTGGTGGTCCTTATTTTGTGGGTGACCCCTTTTTTGGGGGCTCTGAGGTGGTAAGCTCCTGTTTTTGGTGAACTTTGGCAAATGATCTCTTGTCTTCTCTGTGTAATATGATATGTTTATTTTTCTGGTAACCCTTGGTTGATGCGTATAAATCCCTGATGAAGCCATAAGGCAAAACATTTTGGGATAATATACAACTATTCAATCTCTGTTCAACTGGAACCCTCTATATTTTTTTTTTTGAAAAATATTTATTGAGTTTTTCAAAGTATTTACATAGACAACATTTTACAATGCAAGTATAAGGCAGAGATGTACAGCTGTTCTTGATACATATTGGCTATTATATCTAAAGACAATTATAGGGAAGAAGGGGGAGAGGGAAGGGGGAAGGAAGGGGGAAGGGGAAATGCAAGTCACGCTTACCGGCCTATCACTAACATTAGGCAGGAATTGCCAAATCTGGTCTATCGTAACTTTTGTACCTTTAGGGAATGGAGGCAACTTTTAAACATGTCTAACTAAATAACCTACATTATGGTTTGGTCAAGACAATTTGTTCGGGTGAAGAAAGTCCCATGGCTGAATATATGAAGTTGGTGGATGTTAAGGAACTGTAGGCGGATGTAGACAGCTTAGACAGCTTAAGGTGGTTCAAATGAAGAAGGGTCTGACACTGGAGGTAGTTTAAGTTTTCCAAGCGAGTTAGAAATATCTCTTGTCAGGTACCACTCTGTGTAACGAAATGGATGCATTATGTCTTGGATAGTCCGCTGAGGAAATGTGGCTTCTAGAAACCTTCTCCATCGTTTGAAAAATCGTGGGGTAAATCGGAGGCTTGACGTGATGAGATCCAATCTTTCCAAATAAAATAATGATGTCAGAGCTTTTATAACCGCAGGTAGACTAGGCGGTGATGTCGTAATCCAGTGGGACATGATCGTCCTGCGGGCTACAAGAAGACAGATATGAGCCCAGTGTGGTATGTTAGGAGAGTCCAGTGAGGACGAGGAGGAGGCTGAAGGCGTAATGCTGAATAGGCATAGTAGGCAGTCTCTGTGAAGGTTGATATGACTGATTTTGTTGATGTAGGCAATCACATCATTCCAATAGTTGGTAACAACAGGACATTCCCAGAGCCTGTGTAGCAGTGTGGGTCTTGGCAGCGAGCACCATGGGCAAAGCGCTTGAGACGGGTCTTCTTTGTTAAAACGGAAAGGGAAGTATGCTCTGTGGATGATCTTAAATTGGGTCTCACGCCAGGTCTCAGAAATTGTAAGCTTACGTGTGAGCCTATATCCGTCAAGGATTTTGTCGGGTAGGTCTTCATCCCCCAGGAGGTGAGACCACTTTTGGAAGGGTGCGAGGCAATATTTCCGCGATTGGTGTTGGATGAGATGAGAGTAGATGGTGGAGATAGAGTATTCTTTGCTTTGTATTATGTTGTCAATAAAGGATGGTTTAAAGGGGTCCGAATCAGGAGCACAGCATGTTCTCAGAAAATCCGTAAGTTGGTGATAGTAGAAGCTGTGATTTGTCGGCAGGGAGAATTCTCGCATCAAGGTTTGGTACGGCTTGAATGAACATGGCTTATCTTGGTACATTGAAGTTATCTTTATGAGGCCTCTGGATTGCCATTGGGTATAGGCTTTATGTAGAGTAGAAGGTATGAACATAGGGTTGCCTTGTATTGCCAGGTGTTTAGAAATGCTAGAGGGGAGTCCAAGTAATTTTCTGACCTCTCTCCAGGCGATGACAGTATCTCTGAAAAGTATGCTAGTTTTGAGGTGACAAGGCAGGTTGTTAGGATTAGAGTGGAGGATGCCTGTAAGATTGTAGGGGCAAGCCATAGAATCTTCCAGGTCGTGATTAGAATATTTGGAACTTCCCGTTAACCAATCTAGGCCCTGTCTGAGTAAACAAGCTAAATTATAGAAGCGAATGTTAGGGAGCCCTGCCCCCCCCTCGCCCTTCGGGAGACATAATTTTTGAAGCGCAATGCGCGGTTTTTTGCCCGACCATAGGAAGGCTGTCAGTGCCCTCTGAAGTTTCTGTACATCTGAGTGCCTCAGTAATAGGGGTATGGTCTGCATGGGATACAGCAGACGTGCAAACGAGACCATTTTAAAAAGGTGGCATCTCCCAAAGAGCGAGAGGGGAAGGGCACCCCAAGCCTCCAATTCCCTGATTATTTTGGTAACCAAGGGAGGGTAGTTGAGTACATATAATGAGGATGGGTCACGCCCTATGTTTATTCCCAAGTATGTAATATATTGGGATGCAATGGCCAGCGGGGACATGTGTGCCCATTTAGTAGAGAGGCGTGGGTGCAATGCTAAGATTTCACTCTTATCAAAGTTTATTCGAAAGCCCGAGCAAACTCGGAAGGCCGCAAAGAGCTGTTTCAGTCTGTCAAAGTCTGATACGGGGTCAGTAGAAAACAATAAAATATCGTCCGCAAATAGCGCAGAGCGAAGTGTTTGGTTACCCATAGTGATACCACTAACTCCCTCGGTTGAGTTGAGGATTCTAGACAGGGGTTCAATCGCGATGTTGAATAACAATGGGGATAGTGGGCATCCCTGTCGCGTTCCCTTTGCTAAAGGGATGGTGTCTGACATGAAGTCCGGAGTGACAAGGCGCGCCGTTGGGGAAGCATACATTGATGATAGGAATTTTGTGATTTGTCCTGAAAAGCCGAATTTCTCCATTACCGTGAATAGCCATGAGAACCCAATGTTGTCAAAGGCTTTTTCGGCATCTAGGGACATAATTGCGACGTCTTGGTCGGGGTGGGTTTTAGCATATTCTAGAGCCATTAAGACTTTACGGATGTTTAGTGTAGCTGATCGTCCTGAGACAAAGCCAGATTGGGCTGGGTGTAGTAGGGATGGGAGCAGGAGAGCTAAGCGTGACGCTACTATTTTAGATAGGATTTTTACATCCACATTTATTAATGAAATTGGACGGTAGGAGCCTGGGAGTAGAGGATCTTTCCCCTTTTTGGCAATTAATTTGATATGGGCCTGTGTTCCTGTGGGGAGGTATGGACCTCCATCCCACATGGCTGCATAGACATGCTTCAGGGTGTGGGGAATAAAGTCAGTTGTGAGTTTGAAGAATTCAGCAGTGAATCCATCTGGACCTGGAGCTTTGGCAGAGGCCATAGATTTGATCGTGTGTTGTATGTCTTCTAGGGTGATAGGTGCATTTAGTGTCTCCAGTTGCGACATTTGAAGTCTGGGCAGAGGAATCTTGGCTAAAAGAGCTTCCGTGGCAGTTTGATCTGCTGGGTCAGCTCGGTATAAATCTGTATAATAGTCTGCAAGTAGTTTGCTGACCTCGGCAGGCGAGGCTACTAGCGAGCCGGAGGCATTTTTCAAGTTTGGGATATGTGTAGGACGTCTTGGTCCCGAACATAATCTAGCAAGCAACCTGCCTGCCTTGTTGCCAAACCTGTGAAAGTGTAGAGTAGAGTATGAAGTTTTAGCAGCTTCGTGATGCTCTGCCCAGAGATCAAAGGCGCCCTTGGCTTGCCTCCATTCCTGTATGTTAGTTAGAGTGCGGTTCAGTGTCAGTTTTTCATGGGCTAGACGCAAGTCTTCACTTGCTTTCATATAATGTTGTCGGGCGTGCTTTTTAAATTGAACGGTGTAGGAGATAATTTTACCCCGCAGGAAGGCTTTACCCGCTTCCCAAAAGAGGTTTGGGTCAGATATATGTGCTCCATTTGTGGAGATATATTCTTCCCATGTTTGGTGCAATACGTGTTGGAAGTCTTCATTGTCCGCTAAATATGAAGGGAAACGCCATGTAGGGGAAGGAGTTGAGGCCGTGGTCTGGGTCATATGAACTGCAATGGGGCTGTGATCTGAAATTCTGGCATCATAAATGTCTGGGGTGTCTATTACAGAAACTAGGGCTGGGGAGGCGAAAAAGTAATCTATGCGAGAGAAGGTATTATGTGGGGGCGAGAAAAAAGTGTACTCTCTGTCTGTAGGGTGCCTCAGTCGCCAGATGTCAAGGAAATGCATAGAGTCAATGGAGTGCGTTAAGGGGGTAGAGATTGGTGTCAGAGGGGAATCGGCACCTGTCCTTTGTGTAGGGCGATATGTGCGGTCTGCTAGTGTGGACATGACAGCGTTAAAGTCTCCGCCTACTAAATGTAAAACCTCAGGGGCAGTAAGAATCCATTGTACCATGTCTTGGAAGAAGGAAACGTCTGGGGAGTTGGGGGCATAGATATTGGTGATAGCCACCGCTTTGTCTCCTATAGTCATATGTATAGTCAGTTTGCGGCCTAGGGAGTCAGCCCTGACTTCTCTGATGGAGTGTCGTAGGTTTTTATGTATAAGAATAGCTACACCAGCTTTACGGCCCATAGCAGGTGATCCGTATACAGATCCCACCCACATTTTCTTAAGGCGTACCAAGTCATCTGCGGACAGATGTGTCTCCTGCAATAGAGCCACATCTGCCCGGAGACGCCGTAGGTGTCTGAGAATGGACATACGTTTATTTGGGGATCGGAGCCCCTTAACATTCCACGAAATAAATTTCAGGTGATTCCCGTCAGCCGAGAGAGACATGACTGGAGATAATAAAGATAATGAGTAGGAGGCTTGTCCGAGAGCCACCTGATAAGTACATTGTCAACCATACTGGAATCACCCGAATGTTGTAGGTTATATATAAGTAAAGGTACTAGGAAGGCAAACATGAATTGCATAGCTATTAATAAATGAGAGAAGAGCTGTATTAAAACAACGTTTCGGTTAAAACAAAACAAACTACAAACAGTGTACTTCACTTTTTTCCACATGAGTTTCCACTAACCATAATGCCTCTCAGCGACCCGCTAGCTCCTCAGATATGAGCATGATTTCAGCTAAGAGGAGTGGGGGAAGGAAGGAAGAGGTGGGAAGGGGGGGAAGGAAGGGGGGGAGGGGGGGTATGTAGGGGTTGGTGGAAGGGGGTTAGACAGGGAGGGAGGGTCAGGGAAATGTCCGCTTGTATCCGTGCCATAAAATAGGCTCGGTGAAGAAAAAATAAAAGTTAATAAAAGGGGCCTAAATCAAAGGGCCCAACTGGTGGGTGGTTAATAGCCGTAGACATCACCTAAGGTAGTAGGTTGACCCTTTGAGCATACAAAAAGTGGAAGCTGGGGGGTTATAAATCAGGCTGAGAGGCATTACAACCAGACCTTGAGCTAATGATTAAATGCAACCGTATGTAACTGTACAAATAGACAGGCTAACAGGTATAATAGGGAGAGGCCAGGTTAGAGGTAAAGGGGGGGTAATATTACCCATCCGTGCGAGAACGATTGATTATTTAAAGTTCCTGGAGTCCTTCAGCGAATTTGAGATCGATCTTCCTGGTTGATAAAGCGGCTGCGCTTGTATGGGGGTTTAGTGGGACTGCGTTGGTGCCTGGGTGGTGCTTTTACTGCCGATGGCGAGGACGATAGTGGGTTTTCTTCAGTGTTGCTATGTTCCATTTCATTTCCACGGGTGGCGAGGTAATGTTCCGCCTCTTCAGGTGTGTGGAACGTGAGGTTTTCTCCTTCATGTGTTTGGATGCGGAGGACAGCTGGGTAGGCTAAGGAGAACCGAATTTGGTTATGATGAAGGGTGGAGCAGATTGGTGAAAACGCTTTACGTTGTTTCATCACCTCAATGGAGTAATCTGCAAAGAGTAGGAGTTTAGCGCCATCGACCATTAAGGAGCGTGAACTGCGAAACTTTTGCATTATGGCATTCTTGTCCGCGTAGTTGAGGTATTTGACGATGACGTGGCGGGGTTTGGCGCGAGCTTCTGAGAATTGGCCTATGCGGTGAGCGCGTTCAATAGTGCACGGTATGCGAAGGCCCAGTTGTTCTGGGATGATTTTTGCGCATATGTTTGTTAGCTGCGGTGTGGATATAGATTCAGGCAGACCAATGATGCGTAAATTATTTCTCCTCGAACGATTTTCGAGATCGTCGAGTTTGTCCCAAATGTCCCTATTAGTAGCTGTGAGACGTGCCACTGCTGCAGATGAGGCTGTGAGTTCATCTTCCAGGGAGGAAATTCTATCCTCCACCTGGTTAATTCTCTGTGCCTGTGCTTGTAAGTCAATGTGCAGCTGCTCTAACCCTCTATGGACTGCTGCATCAACAGTAGCTGTAAGAGTGGGACCCAGCAGTGTAACTACTGTTTGTGCGATTCCAGCAGGGGAGGTAGGGTCCATACCTGTTAAGTCTGGAGCTGAGGGGAGCTGTGGCTGCTGTTGAGGCTGCATGCGCGTCTGCTCCACCATGCCTGGAGCGGCCGCCATCTTGGCTGTGTCTGCCGCTGTGTCTCCTCCGGTGGGGATCGTGGATGTCACCGCCCGGGCGTACGATCGCTCCACAAAGCGATCCATAGGAGCCCGCTTTGTGTCAGTAGTGCGGGGGGGGGGTCTCCTCAGAGCTGTAGCCGGCTTAGAAGGCAGTTTATGGAGGAGCGCTGCGGGAGCTGGAGCTTATTACCTCCTCCTCATGTGGCGCCGGAACCGGAAGTGGAACCCTCTATATTTGACCACCATAATAGAGATGTTAAACAAAACTCAACGAATTGCCATGTTTTATTATTGGTTTTAGTCATGTTTCTAATAAAACTATATTATATTTATATATATATATATATATCTGTACAGTTTCCATTATTATTTGTAAAGCACCGTTATAATCCCTTCCCAAACCTTCCCCCTTTTTAAAATAATTTTATCTATTAATGTTTTTCTGCTACACAACACTCAGATTAGCACCCTCTGGTGTTCATTTGTATATGTTCAGAGATTTCTTAAATTTCTGAGGAGCTACGATGAGTGTTTTAACCCTCTAAGAACATTAGTGGACTTCTTTCCTGTTTTGTTTTTTTATACCATTTTATTTGGCATTTATTTACTTACGTTCCATTTTGCATTACTCTTGGAGAAATGAAAGTAAGAGAAGAGGCATGGCATTTTTGATCGCTGGGAAAAGATGGCTGTATAGAAGCCATTATTTGTGTAAGGAAATGACACATAGATGCAGAAATTCTGCTTTTGTCAGGTAGGATGTCGTCACACCTGGTTATGCCTCTGAGAATAATCTCTGAGAGGTTGAGGTTTAGAGCTAAACTTGAAAAGTTTACACTGTAGTAAATACAAATCAAATATTGTCTCTGTCTTTATCATTATCAGAGGCATACAGGGTAACCATGTCTTACCTGTCTAGGATGATAAGCTGTATAAAAAGTCCAGGCTTTGCCCTTCTTGTTGGGCATATACCTGAGGGGGTCTTCAAGGATTAGGTTACACTACTGGATTGGATTATCATTAGACGTAACCAGCATGGATATAAGATCGCTCTTGCCAGACCAACCTTTTAACATTCTTTGAAGCAGCAAGCTATAATCTGGATAGATGGATTCCAGTGTATCTGAACTTCACCACAGAATTTAATACAGTACCCCATAAATGAATAATTTACAAACTGAGCTCCCTTGGCATTGACAATAGTGTATGCACCTGGATAGAAAACTGGTTCTAGGACCGCATCCAAAGGGTGGTGATAAATAACGTATCTTCTGAATGGTCTGCAGTTGTGAACGGGGTGCCCCAGGGCTCTGTCCTGGGACCAATTCAGTTTACCATGTACAAAATGGTGAACAATGGGTGTACAGTATCTTCAAAACTTTGTCAGTGTCCAATCATCTGAATGTGTAAGCCTATAACTCAGGGTCTAGGAATACTTTTTCTGTGTCATATACTGTGAAATTAAGATAAACTGATTTGCATAAAGTGTTAGTATAACAATAAAATATAGATACGGGTGGTGGGAATGCAAATTAGCATGATGGAGATATTTTTATCGATCCTAAATATAGTGCATTTTTGGCCATCAGATCACGTGGTACCTCAACACCATGAAATTTGGTGCAGCTCATTTTTCAAAAGTAGTGCATGCACTACATTTTCTGCTTTCTAGTGCGATTTGCAGCCCATTCAAATGAAAGGGCTGCCTAATCGCAATGCAGGAGAAATTGCAAACAGCGATCATGTTCATTTCTGATATGAACCGGCCCTTAGACTTTAACTGTGTAAAAAAAAAAAAAAAAAAAAAGATTATTATATATATATATATATATATATATATATATATACACACACGCACATACACACAGTATCCCACAAAGGTGAGTACACCCATGTGACAACACTGAAGAAATTATACTTTGCTACAATGTAAAGTAGTGAGTGTACAGCTTGTATAATAGTGTAAATTTGCTGTCCCCTCAAAATAACTCAACACACATTAATGTCTAAACCGCTGGCAACAAAAGTGAGTACACTCCTAAGTGAAAATGTCCAAATTGGGCCCAATTAGCTATTTTCCCTCCCCTGTGTCATGTGACTCGTTAGTGTTACAAGGTCTCAGGTGTGAATGGGGAGCAGGTGTTTTAAATTTGGTGTTATCGCTCTCACTCTGTCATACTGGTCACAAAGAACTCTCTGAGGATCTGAAAAAAATAATTTTTGCTCTACATAAAGATGGCCTAGGCTATAAGAAGATTGCCAAGACTAGGGATGAGCTTCGAGTTCAAGTTGAACTCATGTTCGACTCGAACATTGGCTGTTCGCAAGTTCGCCGAACAGCGAACAATTTGGGGTGTTCGCGGCAAATTCGAATGCCGCGGAACACCCTTTAAAAGTCTATGAGAGAAATCAAAAGTGCTAATTTTAAAGGCTTATATGCAAGTTATTGTCATAAAAAGTGTTTGGGGACCTGGATCCTGCCCCAGGGGACATGGATCAATGCAAAAAAAAGTTTTAAAAACGGCCGTTTTTTCAGGAGCAGTGATTTTAATAATGCTTAAAGTCAAACAATAAAAGTGTAATATACCTTTAAATTTCGTAGCTGAGGGGTGTCTATAGTATGCCTGTAAAGGGGTGCATGTTTCCTGTGTTCAGAACAGTCTGACAGCAAAATGACATTTCAAAGGAAAAAACCCATTTAAAACTACTCGCGGCTATTGCATTGCCGGTCCGACAATACACATAGAAGTTCATTGATAAAAATGGCATGGGAATTCCCCACAGGGGAACCCCGAACCAAAATTTAAAAAAAAAAATACGTGGGTGTCCCCCTAAATTCCATACCAGGCCCTTCAGGTCTGGTATGGATATTAAGGGGAACCCCGGCCAAAATTAAAAAAAAAAAATGACGTGGGGGTCCCCCTAAATTCCATACCAGACTCTTCAGGTCTGGTATGGATTTTAGGGGAACCCCGTGCCAAAAAAAAAAAAAAACGTTGTGGGGTCCCCCCAAAAATCCATACCAGACCCTTATCCGAGCACGCAACGTGGCAGGCCGCAGGAAAAGAGGGGGGACGAGAGTGCGCCCCCCCTCCTGCTGAACCGTACCAGGCCACATGCCCTCAACATTGGGAGGGTGCTTTGGGGTAGCCCCCCAAAACACCTTGTCCCCATGTTGATGAGGACAAGGGCCTCATCCCCACAACCCTGGCCGGGGGGCTTATCGGAATCTGGAAGCCCCCTTTAACAAGGGGACCCCCAGATCCCGCCTCCCCTGTGTGAAATGGTAAGGGGGTACTTACCCCTACCATTTCACTAAAAAACTGTCAAAATGTTAAAAATGACAAGAGACAGTTTTTGACAATTCCTTTATTTAAATGCTTCTTCTTTCTTCTATCTTCCTTCATCTTCTTCTTCTGGTTCTTCTGGCTCTTCTGGTTCTTCCTCCGGCATTCTCGTCCAGCATTTCCTCCGCGGCGTCTTCTATCTTCTTCTCCTCGGGCCGCTCCGCACCCATGGCATGGGGGGAGGCTCCCGCTCTTCTCTTCATCTTCTTCTCTTCTTCTCCGGGCTGCTCCGTATCCATGCTGGCATGGAGGGAGGCTCCCGCTGTGTGACGGCATCTCCTCATCTGACGGTTCTTAAATAACGGGGGGCAGGCCCACCCAGTGACCCCGCCCCCCTCTGATGCACGGGACATGACGGGACTTCCCTGTGGCATTCCCCGTGACGTCACAGGGAAGTCCCGTCAAGTCACCGTGCGTCAGAGGGGGCGGGGTCACCCGGTGGCCCCGCCCCCCGTTATTTAAGAACCGTCAGATGAGGAGACGCCGTCACACAGCGGGAGCCTCCCTCCATGCCAGCATGGATGCGGAGCGGCCCGGAGAAGAAAATGAAGAAAAGAAGAAGAGAAGAAAAGAAGAAGAGAAGAAGATGAAGAAGATGAAGAGAAGAGCGGGAGCCTCCCCCCATGCCATGGGTGCGGAGCGGCCCGAGGAGAAGAAGATAGAAGATGCCGTGGAGGAGATGCTGGACGAGAACGCCGGAGGAAGAACCAGAAGAGCCAGAAGAACCAGAAGAAGAAGATGAAGGAAGATAGAAGAAAGAAGAAGCATTTAAATAAAGGAATTGTCAAAAACTGTCTCTTGTCATTTTTAACATTTTTGACAGTTTTTTAGTGAAATGGTAGGGGTAAGTACCCCCTTACCATTTCACACAGGGGGGATGGCCGGGATCTGGGGGTCCCCTTGTTAAAGGGGGCTTCCAGATTCCGATAAGCCCCCCGCCCGCAGACCCCCACAACCACCGGCCAGGGTTGTGGGGATGAGGCCCTTGTCCTCATCAACATGGGGACAAGGTGTTTTGGGGGGCTACCCCAAAGCACCCTCCCAATGTTGAGGGCATGTGGCCTGGTATGGTTCAGGAGGGGGGCGCTCTCTCATCCCCCCCTCTTTTCCTGTGGCCTGCCAGGTTGTGTGCTCGGATAAGGGTCTGGTATGGATTTTTGGGGGACTCCCACTTCTTTTTTTTTTTTATTTTGTCCGGGGTTCCCTTTAATATCCATAACAGACCTGAAGGGCCTGGTATGGAATTTAGGGGGACCTCCACGTCATTTTTTTTTTTTAATTTTGGTTCGGGGTTCCCCTGTGGGGAATTCCCATGCCGTTTTTATCAATGAACTTCTATGTGTATTGTCGGACCGGCAATGCAATAGCCGCGAGTAGTTTTAAATGGGTTTTTTCCTTCGAAATGTCATTTTGCTGTCAGACTGTTCTAAACACAGGAAACATGCGCCCCTTTACAGGCATACTATATACACCCCCCAGCTACGAAATTTAAAGGGATATTACACTTTTATTGTTTGACTTTAAGCATTATTAAAATCACTGCTCCTGAAAAAACGGACGTTTTTAAAACTTTTTTTGCATTGATCCATGTCCCCTGGGGCAGGACCCAGGTCCCCAAACACTTTTTATGACAATAACTTGCATATAAGCCTTTAAAATTAGCACTTTTGATTATTCATGTTCGTGTTCCATAGACTTTAATGGTGTTCGTGTGTTCGAACAAACTTTTTTCCTGTTCGCATGTTCTGGTGCGAACCAAACAGGGGGGTGTTCGGCTCATCCCTAGCCAAGCCCCTGAAACAGAGCTGCAGCATGGTGGCCAAGACCATACAGCAGTTTAACAGGACAGGTTCCACTCAGAACAGTCCTCGACATGGTGGACCAAGGAAGTAGAGTGCATGTGCTCAGCGTCATATCCAGAGGTTGTCTTTGAGAAATATACGGATGAGTGCTCCCAGCATTGCTACAGAGGTTGAAGGGGTTGGGAGGTCAGCATGTCAGTGCTTAGACCATACGCCGCACACTGCATCAAATTGGTCTGCATGGCCGTGTCTTCCCAGAAGGTAGCCTCTTCTACAGATGATGCACAAGAAATCCTGTAAACTTGCTGAAGACATGAGGACTAAGGACATGGATTACTGGAACCATGTCCTGTGTTCTGATGAGACCAAGATAAACGTATTTGGTTCAGATCGTGTCAAGCATGTGTGGCGGCAACCAGGTGAGTGTGTCTTGTCTACAGTCAAGCATGGTGGTGGGAGTGTCATGGTCTGGGGCTGGGTGAGTGCTGCTGCCACTGGGGAGCTACAGTTCATTGAGGGAACCATGAATGCCAACATGCACTGTGACATATTGAAGCCAAGCATGATCCCCTACCTTCAGAGACTGGGCCGCAGGGCAGTATTCCAACATGATAATGACCCCAAACACACCTCCAAGGCAACCAGTGCTTTGCTAAAGAAGCTGAGGGTAAAGGTGATGGACTTCAGGTCTGGTATGGATATTAAGGGGAACCCCGGCCAAAATAAAATGTAAAAAAATGACGTGGGGGTCCCCCTAAATTCCATACCAGGCCCTTCAGGTCTGGTATGGATATTAAGGGGAACCCCATGCCACAATTAAAAAAAAACAAAACGTCATGGGGTCCCCCCAAAAATCCATACCAGACCCTTATCTGAGCATGCAACCTGGCAGGCCGCAGGAAAAGAGGGGGGGACGAAAGAGCACCCCCCCTGAACCGTACCAGGCCACATGCCCTTAACATTGGGAGGGTGCTTTGGGATAGCCCCCAAAACACCTTGTCCCCATGTTGATGAGGACAAGGGCCTCATCCCCACAACCCTGGCTGGTGGTTGTGGGGGTCTGCGGGCGGGGGGCTTATTGGAATCTGGAAGCCCCCTTTAACAAGGGGACCCCCAGATCCCGGCCCTTCCCCCTGTGTGAAATGGTAAGGGGGTACCCCTACCATTACACTAAAAAACTGTCAAAAATGTTAAAAATGACAAGAGACAGTTTTTGACAATTCCTTTATTTAAATGCTTCTTCTTTCTTCTATCTTCTATCTTCTATCTTCCTTCGGTTTCTTCCTCCATCTTCTTCTTCTTCTGGTTCTTCTGGCTCTTCTGGTTCTTCCACCGGTGTTCTCGTCCAGCATCTCCTCCGCAGCGTCTGCGTCTTCTTCCCTTCTCCTTGGGCCGCTCCGCATCGATGATGGCATGGAGGGAGGCTCCCGTTCTTCTCTTCATCTTCTTCTCCTCTTCATCTTCTTCTCCTCTTCATCTTCATCTTCTTCTTGGGCTGCTCCGCATCCATGATGGCATGGTGGGAGGCTCCCGCTGTGTGACGCTTCTCCTCTTCTGACGGTTCTTAAATAACGGGGAGGCAGGCCACCCATCAGAAGAGGAGAAGCATCACACAGCGGGAGCCTCCCTCCATGCCATCATGGATGCGAAGCGGCCCAAAAAGAAGATGAAGAAGAGAAGAAGATGAAGAAGAGAAGAAGAAGATGAAGAAGAGAAGAAGATGAAGAAGAGAAGAAGATTAAGAGAAGTGGAGCTGCCTAAGGAGAAGAAGGGAAGAAGACGTCGACGCCGCGGAGGAGATGCTGGACAAGAACACCGGAGGAAGAACCAGAAGAGCCAGAAGAACCAGAAGAACCAGAAGAAGAAGATGGAGGAAGAAACCGAAGGAAGAAAGAAGATAGAAGAAAGAAGAAGCATTTAAATAAAGGAATTGTCAAAAACTGTCTCTTGTCATTTTTAACATTTTTGACACTTTTTTAGTGAAATGGTAGGGGTACTTCTGTACCCCCTTACCATTTCACACAGGGGGGAGGGCCGGGATCTGGGGGTCTCCTTGTTAAATGAGCGTATCCTTGGGCATTACCACTAAATGTGGGCCATTGTGCCTGAAAGTTGGCATCCTCTGAAGCACAGCGAATCTGCTGAGACGAACATGGACGCCAATCTACAGGGTGTATAATAACACCTTGAGATTACTTTTATACTGGCCTCTGTGAGTGATGTGTTCAGGATACCCTTAACCACTTGCTTACAGGGCACTTAAACCCCCCTCCTATCCAGACCAATTTTTAGCTTTCAGCGCTAACGCATTTTGAATGACAATTGCACGGTCATACAACGCTGTACCCAAATGAAATTTTTATCATTTTTTTCCCACAAATAGAGCTTTCTTTTGGTGGTATTTGATCACCTCTGCGGTTTTTACTTTTTGTTAAAAAAATGTAAAAACCTGAATTTAAAAAAAAAAAAAATTTTTTTTTATATTTTGTTATAAAAAATTTTTAATGGGTACTTTTTCTTCTTCATTGATGTACCTTGATGAGGCGGCAGTGATGGGCACTGATAGGTGGCAGTGATGGGCACTGATGGGTGGCAGTGATGGGCACTGATGGGTGGCAGTGATGGGCAGCACTGACAGGTGGCACTGATTGGCACTACAGGTGGGCATTGGTAGGTGGCACTTGTGGGCATTGATAGGTGGCACTTGTTGGCATTGATAGGTGGCACTGTGGGCACTGTTAGGTGGCACTGTGGGCACTGTTAGGTGGCACTTTTGGGTGGCACTAATGAGGAATGTGTTGTGCTTCCACTTCGGGACCGATGTCCCTGATATCTGAGCCGGTGATCGGCTTTTTTCTCTACTCGCGCTGTCAAAAAAAAAACGATTGCCGATCCTCCTGTTTACATCATGTGATCAGCTGTCATTGGCTGACAGCTGATCACATGGTAAGGGGCCGGGACCGGCCCCTTACTCAGATCGGTGATCAGCCGAGTCTCAGTGACTCGGTGATCACAGCGTGCCCGGTGCACGCCCTGCAGGGCGCGCGCAGGGAGCGTGCACAGGGGAGGACGTCATATGACGTCCTCCCGGGAATGCAGGTCCGCGCTGTGGCCGTCATTTGGCCATAGCGCGGATGTCTAGTGGTTAAAGCATTTAAAGCAGGCCGATTGCCTATACCTCTAGATCCCAATTGAACCTCAGCTCCTCTTCCCACTTCATCATGAACAGAGACTTAGAGGCTGGGATTACCAGTGATGAGTAAATGATCAATATTCCCCCCCTCTGCTCCGGTCCCTGTCCACACCATAGTTCGTATGCTGTGTATCTAGGTAGAAGTGGTTTTTCCAACCAAATGGTGTGTAAAAAATGTGAGATTTGTTGAAATCTAAAATGTTCTGTTGTGGGAAGCTCCAGCTTTTTGATGCAGTGCTTGAGGGAGAGAGGACCTGCGGGAGAGAAAAAGTGCCCGATTCGGTACAGTCCCTTGTCCAGCCACCACTTAAATGCCACAATGTTCTGGCCTGGGGGGAAGTCAGGATTGTTGAATAGATGGGATAGAGGTTTTCTGACTGATGTTAAGACTCCTAACTTGTCCCAAGGGACATTTTACACTTTTTATTCCCATAGACACACTCCTAAAACTTGTGGAGAGCCTTCCCTGAAGATTTTAAGCTGCTATAGCTGCAAAGGGTGGGCCAACTCAATATTAAACCCTACAGGCTAAGACTAGGATGCCATTAGAGTTTATGTGCTTGTAAAAGCAGGCATCACAATACTTTTGGTAATATAGTATGTGGCTCTAGAGATCTAGAGATAGAGATCTAGAGATATATATATTTTCAAACTTTGGGTGGGTTACTGCCTTTTCTTTGTCCTTGCTGTTAGACTGGAATGGTGTCAAGGTGGACTCCCTGTTTTCCACTGATATCCATTAACATAAACAAAGGGACACATTCTCCAATGTAAATATATTTACTGAATCTTCAAATCATCAAAATTGTCATGTACATCAATTGCAGCTACTGTATACAGTTGCGAGCATCCCTGCTCTTCCTCAGGCTGTATGGCTTTGTGTGAAAATTCTATGAGCGATTTCCTCTTTTGTTCAAAAACTCTAGTATAAGTGGGTGTTACCCCACAGGTGTGTCCCATGCTTCCAAAATGAAAGGCCCTGGGAGAAAAACATTAACCCCATATCAGTTCCAATTTGTTTCCTACCTAGGCAAATAGATGTCTGCACAAGCCAAATAGATTGAGAAAGAGATAAAACAATTTTTTCAACTCATAGTGTCACAATCAAAACATCAATAATTCCATATAAATATATTTTCATTCATCATCTGGATAAAAACATCTTAAATGAAAAAATCGCATACAGGTGCAATAGACATGTAGTCCACAAATTCCAATCAGGACTTCATAGGATTTTCATCATTCTGATCAATTCCCACTTATTCCCATGTGTCAAGATGTGACTATCTGAAAATAGAAAATGTAAAAAAGTCGCTAACTGGATCATCATAAAAATAGATGCGACTATCTGAAAATAGAAAATGTGAAAAAGTCGCTAACTGGATCGTCATAAAAATAGGTACAAATCATAGTCCCTATTCATCCCATCTGGATAGAGGGATTGTAACCTGTTGATCCACCAAACCTCTCGCTGCTTAAGTCTCAATATTCTGTCACCCCCTCTTCTGTCTCGGGGAACCTCCTCAAGCACCATAAATCTTAAATCTGAGTCCTGATGCCCTTTCTCCAAAAAATGTCTTGATACTGGCAGCCCTGGTTGTTTCAATCTAATGGTGTGCGATTCGGTCTTTAATCTTTTGGGTTGTTTCACCAACATATAACAATTTGCATGGGCAGGTCAGAATATAGATTACATAGGAGGATTGGCATGCAAAAAATCCTTTAATCGCAACCTTATCTTCATTTTCAGGATGGACTTACTGGTCACCTTTAAGTAAAAGCTTACATTGAATGCAACTCAAGCAGGGAAAGCACCCTTTCATTTTCTTACCCAGAAATGTCATTTTAGATATGTTTTCCCTTGGTCTATACTCTGATCTCACCAATGCGTCTTGCAGCGTTTAAAAAATCTTTGGGTTTAAAAAATCTTTGGGTTTAAAAAATAGAAGTAAATCAGTACCACCCACTACCTATGCCCCTGTTGAAACCTTTGTGAAAGAGGTATCCTGGGAAATAAAGGAATTGGTCTCTCAAATTGATTATATAGATCATGTGTCCAATAACCTGTCACACACAGAACGATCTGCTTTGAGAAGTCTCAGCCGACGGGAGGACATTATAGTAAAGCCGGCAGATAAAGGGGGTGAGGTAGTGGTGATGGACCCACAACTGTATGAAAATGAAATCCTACGTCAGTTGAGTGACCAAACTGTCTATAAAAAAGGTGCCGAATGACCCCACCTGGCAAATTAGGAAGCAACTAGAAAGTGTCTTAAAACCAGCTTTAAAAGAAGGAATGATCACACATGACCTTTATGATTTTTTGTTACCTGCTCATACCCAGATTCCCATTTTGTATACCTTACCTAAAACATACAAAGACAGCTATTCTCCACCTGGTCGTCCCATAGTGTCAGGACGCGATTCAATTTTTGTTCCAACTGCACAGTTTTTAGACAAGATCTTGGCACCCCTTGTGAAGAACACCAGAGCATATATCAAGGACACTAATGATTTTTTGTGTAAAATCAAGGAAATTTCCCAGTGTTCTGGAAATTAAATTTTAGTCACTTGGGATGTCAATAGTCTGTATACATCCATCCCACATCAACCTGGTATTGATGCGGTGATGGATCTGATTAGAGGATGTAATAACTTTTCAGACATGCAAATCTCTCTTTTTGAAAAATTATTTAAAATATTATCAAACAACTATTTTATGTTTAAGGATCAATTTTTTATGCAACTGAAAGGAGTTGCAATGGGTTCTAATGTTGCCCCGCCATATGCCTGTACATTTATGAATGACTTTGAACACAGGTACATCTTTCAGAATG
This sequence comes from Aquarana catesbeiana, assembly GCF_042186555.1. Classification (NCBI taxonomy): domain Eukaryota; kingdom Metazoa; phylum Chordata; class Amphibia; order Anura; family Ranidae; genus Aquarana; species Aquarana catesbeiana. The sequence goes on from NC_133330.1 coordinate 176,037,621, forward strand.
AATTATTTAAAAGCCATTGCGCCACCTGGTGGCGATACATTGATGATGTTTTTGTCATATGGCATAGCAACATGGAATTGCTACTTGCCTTTGATGTGATGCTGAACGATTTTTCTCATGAGATCCAATTCAAAATCAACATTGGGGGGAAATCAGTTCCATTTTTGGATACCAGGATTTACATTGATAACAATCAGATGGAATCCGATTTGTATATCAAGCCGACTGATAGGAATCAGTTACTATTGTTTGACAGCTTTCATACCCCCCCATGTCTTCCATTCCATTGTAAGAAGCCAACTTTTGCGGGTCAGGAAAATAGTAATGAAACCGTGAGGAATTTAAGAATGAAAGAAATGTGTTCTAAGTTTCAGGAATGAGGATATCCCAATTACATTATTTCACAAGAAGTAAAAAAGATAGAGCAGGAGGAGATGGGTACAGCTCCAGTGAGACATAGACCACAGACGAGATGATTACCGTTTTTGATGCAATTTCACAGTTACAGCGAGCAGGTTTTTAGAGTCATCAAGAAACATTGGCCCCTTTTAAAATGCTCCTATCCACAGATTGAGGTCTTTCAACAAACACGCATTTGTGAGATCAGAGTATAGACCAAGGGAAAACATATCTAAAATGACATTTCTGGGTAAGAAAATGAAAGGGTGCTTTCCCTGCTTGAGTTGCATTCAATGTAAGCTTTTACTTAAAGGTGACCAGTAAGTCCATCCTGAAAATGGAGATAAGGTTGCGATTAAAGGATTTTTTGCATGCCAATCCTCCTATGTAATCTATATTCTGACCTGCCCATGCAAATTGTTATATGTTGTTGAAACAACCCAAAAGATTAAAGACCAAATCGCACAGCATCGCAGCACCATTAGATTGAAACAACCAGGGCTGCCAGTATCAAGACATTTTTTGGAGAAAGGGCATCAGGACTCAGATTTAAGATTTATGGTGCTTGAGGAGGTTCCCCGAGACAGAAGAGGGGGTGACAGAATATTGAGACTTAAGCAGCGAGAGGTTTGGTGGATCAACAGGTTACGATCCCTCTATCCAGATGGGATGAATAGGGACTATGATTTGTACCTATTTTTATGACGATCCAGTTAGCGACTTTTTCACATTTTCTATTTTCAGATAGTCGCATCTATTTTTATGATGATCCAGTTAGCGACTTTTTTACATTTTCTATTTTCAGATAGTCGCATCTTGACACATGGGAATAAGTGGGAATTGATCAGAATGATGAAAATCCTATGAAGTCCTGATTGGAATTTGTGGACTACATGTCTATTGCACCTGTATGCGATTTTTTCATTTAAGATGTTTTTATCCAGATGATGAATGAAAATATATTTATATGGAATTATTGATGTTTTGATTGTGACACTATGAGTTGAAAAAATTGTTTTATCTCTTTCTCAATCTATTTGGCTTTTGCAGACATCTATTTGCCTAGGTAGGAAACAAATTGGAACTGATATGGGGTTAATGTTTTTCTCCCAGGGCCTTTCATTTTGGAAGCATGGGACACACCTGTGGGGTAACACCCACTTATACTAGAGTTTTTGAACAAAAGAGGGAATCGCTCATAGAATTTTCACACAAAGCCATACAGCCTGAGGAAGAGCAGGGATGCTCGCAACTGTATACAGTAGCTGCAATTGATGTACATGACGACTTTGATGATTTGAAGATTCAGTAAATATATTTGCATTGGAGAACGTGTCCCTTCGTTTATGATAGATAGATAGATAGATAGATAGATAGATAGATAGATAGATAGATAGATAGATAGATAGATAGATAGATAGATAGATAGATAGATAGATAGATAGATAGATAGAAATAATCAGAAGGGTGAGGTGCACTACAGTCTCAGATGGCCGTGCTTAGCAATCAAGCCCTCCCACAGGCTTCGACATAGAAAAAATCCAAAAACAAGGGATTGCTGCACAAACCGTATTTATTTTGAAATCTTCAAAAGGACATCACCACGACATCCATAAAATCAGGCATCCATAAACATTTTCGGGCTATTGTAGATAACGCCCTTCATCAGAAGTTCATGCCTGAACTTCTGATGAAAGGCGTTATCTACAATAGCCCGAAAACGTTTATGGATGCCTGATTTTCTGGATGTCATGGTGATGTCCTTTTGAAGATTTCAAAATAAATACGGTATATATATATATATATACATATATATACGCACACACACACACACACACATCTACTGTATATATCTATATCTATAATCTAAATCTATATCCAGAGATATATATATATATATATATATATATATATATATATATATATATATATATATATATATATATATATATATATATATATATATATGCCAGTTTTAGAATATTGCAAAGCAGCCAATTTAAAATTTCAACAGAAAAGATTTAACCAATTTCATAATAATTACTTTATGAACCATATAATGTAATTTCACATTTGCTTAAAATTTAATTTAGTCATATTCATGCAGGGTAAAAGAAACAGAAATATCATACTGGCCTTTATCATCATCCCTTTATTTATTTATCTTTGCAGAAACCTTGATAAAAATGGAATGTTTTATGACACAGCTATTCCACTATTTTCATCTTAAAACAAAGATTTAACCATGATATCAAAATTGTAAAGCTTATCAGCTTATGTAACTGGAAATAGTAAAATATCTATATAATTAAGTATAAGCCATATCCATGTAGGGGTAAAAGAACAGAAATATCACACTGGCCTTTATAATCATCATATTATTTGGACAGAACAGAAAAACTGAGTATTTAATTATGAAGCTTTCGACCATTACCGGCTATTCAAACTGTAAGCTTTAAAACGCTGAAAAAAGGTTTAACTCTGATCCTTAAGATAGAAATAGTGAAAAATGTATTAACCATTTTCATGCAGGGTAAAAAAAAATAACCAGGTCTTTGTCAATATTATATTACTTACAGTACAGAAGATGATAAAATACACCATCATGTATAATTATCAGAATTTTCAGAATATCCACTTAAGAACTAGCCTCGTTTTGGAATTTAGGTGTTTACATGTTCAAAACAGGTTTTTTTGCTAGAAAATTACTTAGAACCCCCAAACATTATATATTCTAACACCATAGAGAATAAAATGGCGGTCGTTGCAATACTTTTTTTCACACCTTATTCGCACAGAGCTCTTACAAGCGCACTTTTTTTTTTAGGAAAAAATTCACTTTTTTGAATAAAAAAATAAGACAACTGTTAAGTTAGCCTAATTTTTTGTATATTGTGAAAGAGAATGTTACGCCGAGTAAATTGACACCCAACATGTCACACTTCAAAATTGCGCCCGCTCGTGGAATGGCGTCAAACTTTTACCATCAAAAATCTCCATAGGCTACGTTTAAAAAATTCTACAGGTTGCATGTTTTGCGTTACAGAGGAAGTCTAGGGCTAAAATTATTGCTCTCGCTCTAACGATTGTGGCTATAACTCACATGTGTGGTTTGACCACCGTTTTCATATGCGGGCGCTACTCATGTATGCATTCGCTTCTGCGCGCGAGCTTGTTGAGACGGGGGTTTTAAAAACATTTTTTTTAATTTTTCTTATTTATTTTACATGATTTTATTTATTTTTACACTGTTTTTTTTTTTTTTTCATTGTGTCTTTTATTTTATTCCTATTACAAGGAATGTAAATAATACCTTGTAATAGAAAAAAGCATGACAGGACCTCTTAAATATGAGATCTGGGGTCAAAAAGACCTCAGCTCTCATATTTACACTAAAATGCAATTAAAAAAAAAAAAAAAAAAGTCATTTAAAAAAATAACATTGAAAAAAATGTGCCTTTAAGACATATGGGCGGAAGTGACGTTTTGATGTCGCTTCCGTCCTGCAGTGTCATGGAGATGAGTGGGCGCCATCTACCCCTCACTCGTCTCCAGGCACAACAAGAGGACAGGCGCTACCGACGGCTCCGGTAAGCTGGGGAGGGCACTGAGGGGGTCCTCTCCCGTCACCGATAAAAGTGATCTTGCGTCGAATCGGCCGCAGAGACCACTTTTATCTGAAAGCCGACCGCCGCACAAAAACGCGGATACTGGGGTTATGGCAGATAGTTGCTGCCATAACAACGATATCCGCCGCCAAACTTTGGACGTACATCGGCGTGTGGCAGTCGGCAAGTGGATATACAATAATTTATAATAGATCAATTAACCTTAAAGAAAACATAAATAATCTTTACATCACTTGATTTAGAGCAGCATTTCTCAACATTTTAACACAGAAGAACCCTTAAATTAGCTTTCAGGTGTCAAGGAATCCCTGCTAATGACTGTAACTATAGCTAAATAGTACATTGCTGTGAACAGTAAATTGTCATATAAGAAGAAATAAAGGAACAAGGCATGTGACATGCATAACACCCAGGTTTGCTTTAAATGGCATAATGACTTTCAGTAATAATATTAATAATCATCTTATCTTGGTGATCAGTGGGAGAAGGACTCCATCACATCGGTGGTGGTTATTGAAAAGTTGGAAAAGGGCCTTGTCATACTGGTGACCAGTGGGAAGAAATCTCCTTACATTACTAGTCAGTGGGAAGAATGACTCTTTTACAAAAAAGCTAAAAAAGATCATTGCTGTCAGCAGTTACTTATCTCAGGGTCAGAAAATGCTCATGGAACCCTTATGCCCTGTACACACGATCGGACATTGATCGGACATTCTGACAACAAAATCCATCGGAATTTTTCCGACGGATGTTGGCTCAAACTTGTCTGTCATACACACGGTCGCACAAAGTTGTTGGAATTTCCGAACGTCAAGCACGCTGTTACTTCGTTCTGACCAGCTGACCGTTTTGAACCCATGTTGTGTGTATATACTCATCGTAGAGTTCGTACCGTGCGGGGGCTTGGTGTTTGGGTTCTTACTTTGACACAAGCCCAGTCCATGAACAGGGTGGGGAGGAGTTCATGGACCAAGAATTGGTTGCTTCAGCGTGACCAATTCTGTCACATGCCTTTGCCCTGTGAGATCCATGAGAATAATCCTGACGATTTCAGGAACTTTCTCAGGATGACGGACCCTGTTTTTCACTGTTTTTTGGCTTTGCTGACCCCTTATATCAATAGGCAGGATACCTGCATGCGGTAAGCCATCACTCTGGAGCAGAGGCTAGTCGCCACGTTGCGGTACTTGGCGACAGGGAGAAGCCTGCAGGACCTCAAGTTTTAGACAGGCATCTCCGCCAGGCTCTGGGGATCATTATCCCGGAGACCTGTTCTGCCATCATACAGGTCCTGCAGAAGGACTATACTAAGGTAAGATTTATCCTTTAACATCATATTTTATTGTATTTAATGTTTGATAATGTATTGTACTTCTTTCATCATTCCCTAATTACCATGATTGTAATATGCTGTGAATGTCCCTTTTGTCCTCATGCATGCTGGAATGTTTAAACATTTTTTTTGTCCTTCATGCATATTTGCCTTCACTTACCTCCCCAGCATGCTCTGCCGGGCCTATATCCACCTCGCCTAGTCATTTAACAATCTATTTTGTCAGCTCCATTGTGTTGCTTTTCCCTAAACACCCCCTAAAATGTGTACAAATGTTATTTGTGTCCTTAAATTCTGGCATAGTGCCACATTTTTTGGGACCCAAACTCATTTGAAACCCTCCCTCCCCCCAACCACTAAGTCAACCAATGCTAATCCTCTATCTGCTGACTTTGCCAAACCCATACACACTATACCTACCTCTTATGTGGTCAGATTTATGGATGAATTCCCCAAAGCATGTAGTGAAAGGGCCTGCCTGAATACTTTCAAATGGTACTGTTTAAAGTTTTTGTATCCTATTATTATCTTTATAGGTAATTGCAGAATGTTAAAATTGTGCTCCAATTTTTACAGTGTGTATTCTTTTTTTGTATTATGACACTTCTTACCTGTCCAGTGGTCTGCCAATAGTGTAAGTAAGGAGGGGCTGGCCAAAGTAATACACATTATTTAGGAATTCATCTCTCAATGAAGTGGAGAGGGTTACCTGTCCAAAACATCTCCCCCCCTAAAATTTTTACAATGGGCCATCAGAGGGGTGAGGAATCTGATAGGTGGACCTTATATTTTTGTCATTAAATACTCCCTAATATAAATGGTATGCTGATGTTGGCCAAGAATGTTTGTGTCTAATCTGCTTTCAATGTTTATGTGCAAAATGACTCATTTTTTTCTGGTTTGACTCCACAATTTCCTTCCACGTCACAGGAATGGCAGACTGTGGCCTCCCACTTTGCCCAGCGGTGGGACTTTCCCAACTGCGGAGGGGCAATTGGTGGGAAACACATCCACATTGTCCCACCCCCAACTCGGGGTCACACAAGGGGTTCAATAGTATTGTAATGTTGGCGGTGGTGTCGGCTACTTACGAGTTCCTGTATGTGGACATGGGGAAGAATGGCCGGATGTCGGATGGTGGAGTCATCGCCCAGATCGAGTTCTACAGGTGTCTCCAGAATGGCAGCTTGGGCTTGCCACCTCCAGAAGACAATGCGGAAGGACTCCCATTCATCTTTGTTGCGGATGAAGCATTTGCGCTGGGGGACCATCTTATGTGGCCATTCCCTATGAGGACCCTCACCCCCGACCCAGTGGGGTTTTAATTACCAGCAGGCCAGAGCCAGAAGAGTGGTGGAGAAAACATTTGGAATAATGGCCAACCTGTTCCGCCTATTTCTTAAACCGATACACATGGCAGAATATAAACTCAATCACATCATCCTGTCTTGTTGTGTTCTCTACAACTTTTTAAAGAGAAATTCTTTCAACTATGCTGCCTCAGTTGGGCCTGAGGCCAGAATTCATAATGAACCAACCCTGACAGCGCTTGAAAGTGGCCGTCCTGGCTTGCCCCCCCCAGAGTGCCCGTGAGGTCCGTATAAGATACATTGAATACTTTGCGGGTAGGGGGGCAATCGATCTGCCAGACTATGTCTGAGACATTTTTTAAATAAAAATATATTTGAAACTGAACAAATATTTGCTTTGATTTACTGCTTGGCTTTCTTTTAGCTGTCTCCTCTGTTATCTTTTATTAATGTTATATTTTTTTGGCCTTTTTCTTCAACAGTGCAAACGAAATTTTGTTAACACATGAGGTGACAATCTCTTCTTCGGCTAACTATTATTATTATTATGTTGTGGGTCTGCTACACACACACCTTTTTTGTGGTTAATGTATGTAATGCATTACTGACAAAAATATTAATATTTTTCAGCACCATGACCAAAATTTGGGGAGTCATGAAAATGGCGTGATTGTGTAAAATTAGAAAGCACTGTTGGGTGTTATTTACTAAAGGAAAATACACTTTGCACTACAAGTGCAGTTGAGACTGCACTGAAACTGCACTTGTAGTGCAAAGTGGATTTGCCTTTAGTAAATAACCCCCGTTGTCACTGAAAACAACAACTTTACTCCACAAAATGCTTTTGAGCATTGAAAGAAGAAGCCACACATTGTTGATTATCAATCTTTTTAATCAAAGCACAATCACATGTGCGTTTATAAAAGGGTTTTTGAACAAACCAACATGTTTGTTGTATAACATTTTTTTAGGTCACATTAAGTAGAAATCACCTTTTAAGATATAACAGGCATGTTTAAAACCATAAAAAAATACACAACTCTGGAACTTACAAAGTTCAACTTTTATAAAGTGAAGGCAATATCAGACATGAGTATGTACAAACTGTGTTTGATATTGCGTTCGGCAGATGTACATTGATCTCCCGTGATGGCAGATAGCACATCTTCTAAATTTGGCTTTTAACATACGTCAAAAATTTTAGTCATAAAAAAAAAAAAAAACAGAAGAAATTTAGGGATTTCTGGGTGGTTTAGATTCTCCCTAAAACATCAATGATGTTCTTCATTTTGTTTTGAACATCATTGATGTTTTGCTTTATGTTTTCTAAATCTCTATTACACCCCATTATCTCCCCGATGAGGATCTGGGCACTTTCACTGGTGAAATGACATTCCTCTTCCACAACATCCCGATCACCTACAAAAAAAACAAAAACAACACCATTTATTATAATTATGCAGGCATCCATCTCTTACCTGAGGCTGTGGTCGCAGACATTCACCTGTTGTGGTGACAATTTCTACAACGTCTCCCTCCTCCTCCTCTGGTTGGGTTTGGGGGATTTCCCCTTCTTCCTGAGGTGGGGGGTCCCTGGTGTCCTCTGAGTCTTTTCTCCCTTATGTGAACAAAATAGGTATACTTAGCACACAGATATTTGATGGCAGAAATAGGAATATTAAACATTGCTTGGAAGTGGGGTGCAATTGTCTGTTTTGGCAGGGTTCCAAGCTGAAGATTTTTTTTGGTTCTTTGTAAAGCTTGAATACTTACCTGTTTTGTGCAAGCTTCACAGATGGAGACACCCCTATATTATTCACTGGAGCACCTGTGTGGGCCCCCTACTAATAAAAAGGGTGTTCATTTGTCCCACACTAGTACTCCAGCATCCAGATGTGTAAACAGCTGCTGAGTGTCCTCTCCTTACACAGAATCTAGTTTGCATTTCATTCTAGTTACAAACCCATCTAGACAACAAACTTTTTTTAATCGAAGTAGGCCAGAAAAACGATATTGAACTGCATCTGGCCAAAACATCGTATTTTAGTGGCCGAACGAACAATGTCTCCTACGAACGATTAATGGGCCCATGAACATGAAAGTTGTCATTTTAAACTGTACAACAGTGAAGAAAAGCACATGGAGCAGTACAAACGTAATACAAAGAAAGAATAGGAACACAGGACAACTACTTACTTTTTTGCAGCACTCTCCTGCTTCTTCTATACTGATCATGCTCCCTTAATTTGAGGTCCGACCACCGTTTCCTAAGTTGATCCTTAGATCGTCGTACCCCAAAATTCCTGTGCAGACTCTTCACAACTTTAACCATGATCTTGGCCTTTCTGACATTTAGGTTTGGGTAAGGTCCATACTTCCCATCATAGTCGGCCCTCTTCAATATGTCCACCATCTCTACAAAGGCCATATTTGAGGCCTTAAATCTCCGCCAGGATCGTGACGTTTCTGGCTCTGGGCTTTCCTCCTCCTCCTCGTTGCTGCTATTATCATGCACCTGCTCTGTCTCCGCCATGTGCTCTCCTCCACTGCGCCGAAAGAGAAGGGGTGGGGAATTGACTAGAAAGAACGTCAGGAGCAGGCGGAGTTTCACGCATGCTCAGTGTATATAAAGCGTAACACGCATGCGTCATACGTACGATCTGTGAGCGGAGAAAGGAGTATCGGAAGCGCCGATCGTGATAACAAAGGTATAAGTTTAACTTGGGCCTATACTGCTTATAGATTGAGGCCTATGTTGGGACAAGATTAGGAGAGTTTAGCCCGACATTAGGGTTTGTCTTGTGTTGTGTCTTGCAGAGAAAATGGATGGCTTCAGTGATCACAACTTCCTCCCCTTGTTCATAGACAAATACAGGGAGCTGCCCTGTCTGTGGCAGGTCAAACACCCGCATTATAATCATAAACAAAAGAGGCAGGCAGCCCTGGAGAAACTGTTGGAGTTGGTGAAGCCGGTGGTCCCCACGGCAACCATCTCCTATTTAAAAGCCAAAATTGGTGGCCTGAGGAGCACTTATCTTAGGGAGCGCAAGAAGGTCCAGGATTCCCAGAGATCAGGAGCTGCAGCAGATGACGTTTATATCCCCAGGCTGTGGTACTATGAGAGACTGCGATTTCTGTCAGACCAGACTGAAGTCAGGGAATCACTCTCAACCCTTCCTTCCACCCTATCTTCCACCCCAGCTGAGGCTTCCGGTGTCCAAACTGGGACTTCCAGCAAGGAAGAAGTGGAGGAGCCCAGCTTGAGCCAGGTATAGCATTGTTCTACATATTTCTTGGCAAAACATAAATGATGTTTACTAGATGTTATTATTGATCACTAATTGCTGATTTAATAAAGGCGTTTACATATCAATAGACAGTAGTTGGCAAAAATAATTGGGACAAGAATGAAAAATGCTGGGCTCAGAATGATAGTCTTTTCTATTTATTAACATTCAATTTTCAACAGTCATGAGATGAAAATTGATGAAGAAAAATTGATGAAGAAAAAACTAAAACTATGTCCCTTTTTCATACACAGGAAGACCTCAGCCAGGAGAAGGCTGTGGAATGTGGCACACAGGAGGAGGCTGTGGAATGTGGCAGCCAGGAGGAGGCAGGGATTGGTGGCAGCCAGGAGGAGGCAGGGGTAAGTGGCTGCCAGGAGGAGGCAGGGCCCAGTAGGAGCCTCACACAATCACAGGTTCCTCCAATCCGCCTTCCAAACAAAAGACCCAGGAAGGGGAGTAACGTGGAGGGGTCAGCGCTCAGGCTGATTCAGGAGGCTTCTGCGTCCCTCAGAGCCACCCCCACTCGTGAAGAGGCCTTTGCCTCCATGGCTGCCACCAAACTGCAGGACATGCAGGAGGGGCAATGCCTCATGTGTAAGGAAATCATTTATAAAACATTAAATAAGGGGTTGAGGGGTGAAATCACACCCAATACCCACCTGTGTGAGTTGCATCATCCTCCTCCTCCTGCCACACCTCCAACACCACAGCCACAGCCTGGAAGGAAGAGTGCAAGGAAGACAAGAAAGTGATGACTTGGGTTCAGTCTGGTCTGACAAAAGATGCAGGCTCTTGTATGACCACAGCCTGGGCACATGTATGTCATCTTCTGCTGTTCCTGATCTCTTGGACTTCTGGACCAGATTGTACTCCCTTAGATAAGGACTCCTCAGGCCACCAATTTTGCCTGAAAATAGTTGATGTGTGCCCTGGGGGCCAAAGGCTTCGCCAATTTCTGCTGTTTCTTCAGCGTTGCCTCCCTCTTTATTTGGTTAGGACCCCTTAATAAAGGAGTTTTTTTAAGTAATACTTGCCTGTGTGTGTTTTCCTTCAAAAAGGACAATTTGTTTGTGAGTAGGCAGGTACATTTCAAAAATACAATGTGAAATTAACAAGGGACACCAACACCAACCAATCTCCTTGAGCTTAAAAAAGACAAGATAATAATGGTGTTGTGGTAACTTGACACACAAAACACACCCAAAACAATTCTGGAGATCACCAAAAAAAACAAAAAAAAAACAAAAAAACAGGAGATCTGGATTAACAAATAATACAAAATAAATGAAATTAAAAAATATTTTTTTTTCGGTAGATGTGACAAATAAAAATAGTATATTCATGAAATCACGAGAAATAATAAAGAAAGAAGTTTGTGAGAACTCTGTGTGAATATGAGCAACAAAACAACTTCTTTCTTCTAGCATTATAAAGAAGAAGAGAGTGCGCTGCATTAGACAATTTAAAACATTGCAGCGTGACGAAAGTGCTATATCCATTACGAATGCTAATATTACCAGACCAAGCAGTTCCGTCTCGAAATTTATTCTGAGCATGCGTGGCACTTTGTGCATCGGAATTGTCCACACACGGTCGGAATTTACGTGAATGGATTTTGTTGTCGGGAAAATTTTATAGCCTGCTCTCAAACTTTGTGTGCCGGAAATTCCGATGGAAAAAGTCAGATGGAGCCCACACATAGTTGGAATTTCCGACAACAAGCTCCGATCACACATATTCCGTCGGAAAGTTCGACCATGTGTACAGGGCAATAGAAACCCAAGTTGAAAAAGTATAATCTAGAGAAAGAAAGAAAAAAAGGGTCTTGAAAAGAATTGTCATATTTGCTTTATCTGGGAAAAAATTCCTTCATGACTTCTAATGGCAATTACATACTGTATGTAGCGCTCTCCCTTGAAGGGGCCCCTTACAATGACCAGGTAGCCTTGCTAGAGTACAGAGGCTACCGGGCCCAGACACAGTTACAAGCGCACTGACAAATGTATACACAGTCTAGTGCAGGGATATGCAATTAGCGGACCTTCAGCTGTTGCAAAACTACAAGGCCCATCATGCCTCTGGGTGTAATGCTTGTGGCTGTCAGAGTCTTGCTATGCCTCATGGGACTTGTAGTTCTGCAACAGCTGGAGGTCCGCTAATTACATATCCCTGGTCTAGGGGATGTCTCTTTGTGGATTTATTGCACAGAACTTGAACAGGAGAGGGATAACAGTGCAGTATACTCCAAAGCATTAAAACAAATGAACAGGAGGACAAACTTCAGACAAAATCTTCTTGTAATAGTTGTTGCTGGAAGTAAGAGAGAATGGCTAGCTAATCTAGGACTCTAAGCGAGCAGTCCCAGTCCTTTCATCTATCTCTGGCACTTACATCGACAAGCATGTGCACACCCTGGGATCCCAGATCAAGGTCTTACTGTCAGTAACAGGTGCGACTAGAAATGTGTGGACTGCCAGAGAATATCAGGCACAAGTAAAGTGTAGAATAATATAATTTATTTAAAAATAAGTGAATAATATAAATGTAAACGCAACTCCAGTATACCAAAACTGTGTAAATCAAACCAGATAACCAAACAAATAGTGACACACAATGAACAACTGCCCATACCAAATAGATACAGAAAACAGGATAAGCAAAGCGTAGTCGTAACAGAGCCAGGGTCATACACGAGAGATCAAGCAGAGGGAGCTGGAAACAAGACAGGACAGGATGAGGGTAACAGGAGACAGAGTGAGCAGGTAGGAAGAGATCAGGCTGCAGGATTGGGATCAGGTTCCGGTGTCAGGATCAGGATGCAAGATCACAGGAACGCAGGTCAGGGGCACATGGAGACAACACCAAGGAAGGGAGGAAGAGCATAGACAGGGTTTAAATACACTTCCTGCAACCAGCATCAGGTAAGACAAGTGAAGCCTCGGCTCTGTGTGTTGGTCTAGTGGGTAAGTATCAACATTCTCCCTCTCCCCATCTACTAATATTACTGTTCATTCATACATATAACATTATTATTTTCTGTATTTTTGGCATATTATATATACAGTGTTACCTTGTTCCAGATACTGTAAAACAAAAATAAAAAGGTAAATAAAGTAAGTGCAGTCAAAGCATAGCCAGAGTTAAGTAACTGGATCGGGTAGTCAGCCAAGCCAGAGTTCAGTAACCAGATCGGGTAATTAGCCAGGCCAGAAGTCAGGGATCCAAGTAGAGGAACAGCAAGCAGGATAAGGAGCCAGAAGGGATGTCAGCAAAGCTAGTCTTTAAACAGGAATGCAAGAGATGGTTTCTTGTGATGTGACCAAGGCGAAGGCAGGAATGAAGTGAGGTGGAGATCTTTAAGTAGGCAGGACTGACGAGCAGATCCACAACAGCTGGTTAACTGTGGAGAGAGATGAGAGCTGGCAATTAGCCGACAGCTGAGCAACCAGCTCAGAGAAGGAAGGGCTGAGCCAGCCCTGACAGTACCCCCCTCCTCAACATCCCCTCCCCCTCAGAAAAGCACTGGGCTTGAGGAGAAAACGTCCATGGAAATCACAAAGGAAGGCAGGAGCATGTACGTCCGATGATGAGACCCAGGAGCGTTCCTCCGGACCGTACCCCTTCCAATGCACCAAGTACTGTATGCGCCCACGGAACCTATGGGAGTCAACAATGGATTTTACCTCATACTCCTCATGGCTCTCAACCTGTATAGGGTGAGGACATGGCAATGAGGTGGTAAAGTGGTTGCAGACCAATGGTGTCAATAAGGAGACATGAAACACATTTGAGATGCGCATACTAGGAGGAAGGTCCAATGTGTAAGCCACTGGGTTAATCCTGTGAAGGATACAGAAAGGCCCAATAAACCAAGGTGCGAACTTCAGTGAGGGAACACGAAGTCGGAGGTTGCGAGATGACAGCCAGACCCTGTCCCCAACCTGGTTGGAAGGCGCAGGCTGTGGTCAGCATGGAGTCTGTACCTATCATTAGCATGACGCAAAGCCTCATGGACTTGTGCCCAAGTAGAATGAAGACCACGAAGATGCTCCTCTAGTGCAGGAATACTCTGCAGAACAAACGAGTCAGGCAACATGGAAGGTTGGAAACCATAATTCTGTCAGTACTAGGATCCCTTTAGGACCCAGCACAACTCACCTGACACAGCCTTTGCCTGGGAAACAACAATGATTGGCCAGATCACCTTTAAATCACTTGTATCAGCATTCAATCATTGCTCATGTTAGAGTTTACCTTGTGTTTGATCCAGTTGATATCTGCTCTGTGTATTTTGTGTATGACCCGGCTCATTTGACCCTGTTTGCTTGCTTCTGATTCGGTACCGTTTGGACTCTGATCTTCCTGTGTATGACCCAGCTTGCCTAGACTACGCTTTGCCTGATTCTACTGTAGTACCATCACCTGCAGCGGTGAACTACAAGCACCAGACACCATCTATACTCACCTGCAGCGGTGAACTACAAGGTCCAGCAAACATCTACCTACATCTACAGCGGTGAACTACAAGTCCCAGCTGACCTGCTCTGCTCAGACCTGCTCATGGTATGTGCTCTTGTTCTTTGAACTCTTTGCATAATCAGAACACCTGAACTGTTACCTGTTATATGTTTTTAGCCTGACAAATTTGCCATAAATGTAGACAATCGGGAAGCAGAATTCAAGGCACTGTTGTGAGCAAACTCTGCCCATGGTAATAGGTCTGACCAGTTGTTGTGATGGTCATAAATATAGCAATGTAGGAATTGCTCAAAGGACTAATTGGCTCGTTCTGCAGCCCCATTAGACTGCGGGTGATACGCAGAGGAGAAAGCAAGCTGAATTCCCAGCTGTGCATAAAAGGCTCGTCAGAACTGGGACACAAACTCACTACCCCTGTCTGAGACAATCACCTTGGGTAGCCCATGTAAGCGAAAGATCTCCCGAGCAAAAATGGAAGCCAGTTCCTTAGAAGTGGGCAACTTATAAAAGTGGAAAACAATGACACATCTTTGAGAACCGGTCAACCACCATAAGGATAACTGTGTTGCCTTGGGAGTTGGGGAACTCCACAATGAAATCCATAGACAGGTTGGTCCAGGACCTTTTTTGATTGGGTATGGGTTGTAGGAGGCCCACTGGAAGGTGTTGTGGAGTCTTACTCTGAGCACACACGGAACAGGCAGCTACGAAGGCAGTTACATCAGAACTAGGCCACCAGAATTGTTGGGAAATGGCCCAAATGAGTTCATTCTTACCAGGGTGGCCAGCTGCCTTGGGAGAATGGTAAGTCTGGAGCACAGCAGTACAGAGACACTCTGGGACAAAGCAGCGGTCACAAGGTTTTTCAGGAGGAGCACTGACCTGAGTAGCAAGAATTTTGTCACCCAAAGGAGAAGACTGGTGCGAACTGTAGCCAGAATACGATCAGGGGGAATCATAGGAACCGGAACCGACTCCAACTTGGAAGTGGAGGAAAATTGTCATGACAAGGCGTCAGCCCTTACATTCTTAGTACCGGGTAAGAATGAGATGTAATTGAAACTTGACAAGAAAAATGCCTATTGCAACCCCTTCTGGGAGAGAGGCATTTAGCCTCAGACAAGAATGTGAGATTCTTATGTTCAGTAAGAATGAGAACCAGCACAGTGGTACCTTCGAGGAGATGTCTCCATTCTTTCAGGGCTAAAATGATTGTCAACAGCTCTCTGTCACCAATCTCGTAATTGCACTCCGCAGGTGACAATTTCTTGGAAAAGTAGCCACAAGGATGCAAAGCACTCTCAGAGGTAGGACGTTGACAGAAGGATGCCAACAGCAGTCTCAGAAGCATCAAACTCAAGGATAAAAGGGAAAGTAGGATCAGGATGTGCCAACACAGGAGCAGAAACAAAGGCAGCCTCGAGACTTTCAAAGGCCTTAATGGACTCCGGAGACCAACTCTGTGGGTTACCATTCTTTCTTGTCGTATTGGGCAGGGGCTTGACCAGAGATGAGAAGTTACGAATAAACTTCCGATACTAGTTGGCAAAACACAAGAAACGCTGCAGAGGACATAACCTCACAGGTCGAGGCCACTGTAGGACTGCCGAAAGTTTCTCTGGGTCCATCGAAAAACCAGCAGTGGAAATGATATAGCCCAGGGATTTAAACTGTTCCCGATGAAACTAACATTTTTCCAGTTTACAACAGAGATTTTTCTCTCTTAATTTCTGAAGCACACGACCGACATCTGTGTGGCGGCTCTCCAGGGATTTGGAAAATATGAGGATATCATCGAGATAAACCACCACACATAACTGCAACAAATCTTGGAGGACATTGTTAATAAATTCCAGAAAATTGGAGGCGCATGCGCGGCAGCTTCCAAGATGGCTGCTAGCCACTGAAGCTCCGCTCCACCACGGCCCCGCTCGTTCCCAGCACAGGCAGAGCATTCATTTCAGCCCCTAAAAGACGCCACCGGGCACCAGACACCCCCGGGAACTGATTGATGCTGGTGGGGACAGCCAGAAGGAGCCTGATGAGCCAGATGATGGCCGCACCCGGACCGCTGAGTTATGCCAAGATGGCCGCCGCTCCTCCGAGACACAGCGTGGCGGCAGCTGCTGATGACTCCATCGCAGACCACGACTGTGCCCTGCCACAGTCACCAGGTACCCTGAACTCCCTGCCACCTCAGGCCCACTCTCCAGCGTCCACAGAATCTCTCCTGTCCAGCCTGCAGGCAGGCCTTCCATCCACCCCTATGATGGACCCTCACACAGGCCTTCTGCTGTCTGTTAGTGAAGCACAAGAAGCCTCCCCCATACCCACAGACTTTCCCTCCATGATGGAGGCCTTTGCTCAGCTATTATCCAAAAGCCTAGCCCAAAATGCACCCAAATAACAGCATCCATACAGGCTGACATGCAGCAAATGGTTTCAGGCTTGATAACATGGAGAAAAAAGCGGATCAAGCAGGGGCTAGGATTAATCAGAACACAGCGAGATTGCAAGATATGCAGGACCAACTTGAAATAGCTTTTGCTAAAATTGATGATTTGGAGAACAGATCGAGACGATATAACTTTAGGGTGAGGGGGGTCCCAGAAGCAGAAAAGGAGGTTCACTCTGTCATCAAAACCCTCATCAAGGATCTTGGAGCTTGACAGGGCCCACAGAGCTTTACAACCCCCTCGTAAAGATGGACTCCCACGGGACATTATTGTGAAACCCCATCATTAAAAGAGGAAGTCATGAGAAAAGCTAGAAATCTGAATGAAATCTCTGTTCTCGGCCACAAAATTCAGATCTTTGCGGACCTGTCCCCCTACACAGTTCAGAAGAGATGGGCCCTGAAACCTTTACTACTACTCTTGCAGGAGAAGGAGATCCCCTATAGGTGGTCGTTCCCGCTGAGACTGAATTTTTCACACAAGAGCAGAAACTACAGCTTCTCCACCTTCGCGGAAGGTCAACGGATTCTTCTTCAGCTGGGCCTCATCCCTCAAGAGCCATCAACATCACAGTCAAGCAGGGGTACCCCATCTTCAACCAAAAGACCCCCCCCAGCAAGCCCTCTACAGCCATCCTGGCTAAAACAAAGTTCCAAGCGATCGAAGGAGAATTTCCCCACTTGAACTTCTACTTCTTTCACAGGGTCCCAGATTTTTTTCTTTTTTTGAAGGGTGCAGCACGCCTGCCGTAGGACTTGTTGGGGCACGTCCCCGTTCTCCCCGAGCCCACCGGCTCCGAGACTTACTTCAGTTGGCCTAGGCCTCTCTTTCTAGTTGTTTTTTTATGTCTTAAATTTTTTACAAGATGTGATTTACATAGTTTGAACACAGAGCAGGGGTGGGTTTTGGGAGCCTTTCTTAATGGGCCTTAGGGGAGGGGGGCTTAACATGAAGTTTCCCTGCAAGATCGTAGTGTTCCTTCGTTATCCAGGGAAGGGTGGATATCGACCCTGGGATCTCCACCTCCTCCTGGGCACTGATAGGCCAGGCCTATCGACCCCTTCTGTAAGGGATTCATGATTGCCCCCGTAGATAGGGGGGTTCCTACATAGTCACATCCACTCTGATTAGGTGGCAAAAGGGGTCAATATGGAAAATGTTTTTTTTCCCCCTTTTTTTTTTTTTTTATATATTTGTCTCCTTTTCCATGTTCACCCCATATTTTCACATATATTTATATGCTCTGTTTTTTGTATTTAATAGACCGGATCACGGCCTCTGGTTTGATTGATTAAAGGAACTGGGGCTGTGGTGGACCCAGTGCACCTTCATTTACCCTCAGGTGCACCTTAGGCTCCCCTGAGGTTTTTTTTTTCGGTCTCCCTGTTTTCAGGAGGCCCTGGCCCGAGTGGCCGTAAGGGTAGGATAGACATTTCTTCCTACTCTTTGGGCTGGGTGAGGTGGGTTTTTTTCACCTCCTCAGTACACTTATCAGTTTTGATTGATATTTTATTGAGGCTTTATGTTTATTCCAAGAAATTAATCGTACTTCTCTTCTCTCTACCTTCTGCTCTTTTCCCCCCCTCTTTCTTTACCCTCCTGTACTCCTTTTTAGGTTCTACCGGTCTCAGGGGTGGTCCTGGTCTCCCCTTGCCGGACCCGAGCAGACATCTTGACTCACCGACAGATCACAGCCAGCTTTCACGTTCCATGGGAAACGGTAAGCCACGGTTTGCAATGACAGTTTTCTCCCCTCTGGACCATGGTTAGTTTAAAAGATTGGAATTTCCCCCTTAGAATCATATCACACAACACCCAAGGATTGAATTCCCCAATTAAACGTAGAATGACCTTTCAGTCCTACCAATCTATGCATATTGACGTCTTTCTTTTGCAGGAAACACACTTCCCAGTACATTACAAACCCTCATTTCTCCACCAACACTACCCACAATTCTTCTTATCCTCAGCTGAAAACAAAACCAAAGGGGTGGCCATCTGCTTTGCCAAGCATGTCTCACAACCGGAGACGATAGTCGATCCCAAGGGGCGTTTCCTGCTAGTATCTGGTTTCATTGAAGGTGAACTTTATACATTTGTTTCATATTATGCACCTAACAGAGGTCAAAGA
This sequence comes from Aquarana catesbeiana, assembly GCF_042186555.1. Taxonomy (NCBI): domain Eukaryota; kingdom Metazoa; phylum Chordata; class Amphibia; order Anura; family Ranidae; genus Aquarana; species Aquarana catesbeiana. The sequence goes on from NC_133330.1 coordinate 176,056,648, forward strand.
ACGTTTTTCGACCTGTTACTTAAAAAATGACAACCCCACCTTAAAAGGTACAATATTTATTGGGGGAGACTCGAACGTCGCTTTCGATTCCGCTCTTGACAGACTAGCTAATGGAACTTCTAAATCTAAACGCCCATCAAAACAGAGCACTAAAATAGCAGCTCTACTTTTTGAGGAGGGTTAGGTGGATATTTGGAGGGAAGTTAACCCACACAAAAAAGATTACACCCACTTCTCGGTCCCGCATAATTCCCTAGCCAGGATAGACCACATCTTCACACGCTCGCGCACAATCCCGCTGGTCCTTAACTCTAGGATTATTGACTCTCCGTTGTCAGATCACGCGATGGTCTTGGTAGTAGTTCATAAGGGAGGTTCCTCCAAGGGTCCGTTCTTTGATGGCTAGGATAGTTCTTTGATGGCTTCTACTATGCCCTCCTCAATGATCCCATCAACTGTCAGGGCATAGTAGAAGCCATCAAAGAACTATCCAAACGGGGGAGGTCTCCCCCTCCACCGTTTGGGCAGCCCATAAGCCGGTGATAAGGGGCCACATAATTAGCTTATCCTCACATCTTAAAGCAGCCCATAAAGCTGACATCCTCAAACTCACAGCGGACTACAGGGCAGCTGCTAAAGCTCATAAGAGACTACCCACATCAGACTCCTTAGAGCCTCTTGACCGCACTAGGACGGCACTTAACTTAGCTTTAACTTCTGCAGCAGAGAAACACTTGAGATGGACAGGAGCCAAGTTTTACTACCAAACAGACCGTTTGGGCTCCAAACTAGCAGCCAAACTCACCCCAAAACACCGAACTTTAGCGTTCCCCAAAATCAAAACATTATCGGGAGACCTGATGCAGAGCCCTTCTAAAATTATGGAAGCTTTCTCCATATTTTATACTGACCTATATAAATCCTCTGAGCCCCCACCACAGCAACAAAGGGATCGCTTCTTC